>NW_026054791.1:0-600000 GCF_022836535.1 Colletotrichum spaethianum
ATCTATATATATACCCTAAATAATAGAAACTTATTTCTAATTACTAGGCTACTTTATACAAGGTCTTTTCTTATAGTTAGACGTTATAATAACTTTTATATATAATAGTATTCTTATTAAGAACTTAGTTTTATTAAAATTATAGATATTATTATTAAGTATTTTATACTTTATAATTATATTTTATATAAATATAAACTAGCCTTATATAATTATAGGATCTTTAGCTAAGGCCTTTTAATAGTTAATTTAATATTAAAATTATATTTTTAATTAAGGGATATATTATATAAAGTTCTTTGCTTATTAGGGTCTTATATATGTCTTATTATATGTATTTAGGAGTTAATTAGCTATTTTTTATATATCTTCTTATTATAGAAAGAACCCTTAATTAATTAGGTTAATAACTTATTTAAGAATTACCTCTTCTTCTATTATAGTTATCTTTATTGATTTTAGTTATATCTTAGCTTATATAATATGTTCTATGTATTAGTTGTAAAGGGTTAATTTAGGGACCTTAAAGGTAAAGGTAGTTCTTTGTATAGGCATTTTTAGGTCTTTTTTGAGAGCCTAGATAACAAAGATAATGCGACTTTTAATTAAGGTAGATTGTATATTTGTATATAGAGGGAAAGATGTGTAAAGGTTAAAGAGGTAGAAAGGAAGTGGATGTGTGTGACTTGCTATGATCCGTAACTTACTATGTAGGTACGTTATAAGATTTAGCTTTTATATATAAGATATATAATCTTATATATCCCTAAGTTAATTTAGTATACATATACTTTTAATCCCCTTAATAAATAACTAAGAGCTAAATATCTAGTCTGTGCCCTCTGCTATGATGTATGTCCCTGAGTTATACATGTTATATAACTAGCTAGTGCTGTTATTCTAACAATATATATACCTATTATAAAAAAAAATTTCTTAATCTTATATATTAATAGTAGATTAGTTATTAGTAGTATTAAATTAACTTTAAAGTACTAGGCTTTAATTTCTTCTAGTTACTTGATAGATATAAGAAGCTAAAGAAATTCGGCTTTTAAATATACGCTTATATTAATACCTATTCACGTAAAATTATCTAGATCTATATTAAGAGGTCAGTAACTATAGCAATTAGTACATTAAAGCAGTTTCTCTACGTAATACTAATAGTAGAGATAAGGCTATATCTAATAAGGTTAAACTATAAAGTAGAGACTCCTTTATAGGTAGGAGCCTAAGGGGTAATAGTAAAAGATGCCTAGATAACAGTTAGCTATACTAACTTAAAGGGTATTACTAATACTTTTTACTAAAAGAATAATATCTAGTTATACTATATATAAGCCTTATCTACTAGCAATATAAGAATTAAAAGCTAGTAAAAGCTTCTTTATATAAGCTAAAGTAATCGCTAAATTATAAGTATCCCTCTTATCTTTAATTTCACGTTAATATTTCTAATACATCTAGTTCTACGCTAATAAGCTAATTATAACAAGGCACTTTATACTAAAAGATACTATATACCTTATTACTATATATATAATATATAATAATATAATTTAAAAAGAAATTATTAACTTTATAGAGCTCTAAATTAGCTATAAGATTTACCTATAAAAGAATTATCCTTACATAATCCTTAGTATACTAGCTAATCTCTATAAGCATGAACCTAACTAGGGGATTCTTATTGTAATAACCTTAACTACTTATAAGCTTATTAGTAATATGTTTACGCTGCTTAAAGAGATTAAGATTAATAAATTTATAACGAGAAAGATAAAGTAATAGTATATAAAGTAATTAGCTAATATAAGTATCTTGCTTAAGGATCTAAAGCTTTATATAAAAGAGGATTATAAGTAACCTTATATAAATATATACTTACTATTAAAGGTAAAAATAATAGTATACTTTAAGGTTAGTAATTAATAGTCTACTTTTACACTTATTTTATAGCTAAAAAGAGGTTAATAGAGATATATAAGTAATCTAGATATAATAGTAATAATAACTAATAAACTAATTAAATAACATATAGCTAGACCTCCTTATAAAGAACTACTTTACTAACCTATAATATAATAAGCTTATTAGAGAGCAAATACCTAAGGATAAGTTAGCTAGGATAAATACTATATATACTAAGATAGTATTACCTAATTAGGCTAAGACTGATGAGTCTGACTAAGAGGTAGTCTAGTAAGTAGCTTTATAAGTATAATAAGTAGAACTAGACTTACTACTACTCTAAATATCTTTACTTTATTACTATTAGTCTTTAAGTAAATCTAAGTTATTACTTATATTACTATCTTTATTATTAATAATAATCTCTTTATTAACCTCTTTTTTGTTTTATATAATTATTTTTATAATTATACTAAGATACTTATACTTTTATAGGCACTAAATTTATTATTAAAATAATTAAATAGACTTAACTTTATATTAACCTTTTATTCTTTTTTAATAAGTATATTAAAAACACTAATAATAATTTCTTAATATATAATATAATAGATTCTTATTAGCTATAAATAAAGCTTACCTTATTATTAAGATCAAAAGAAAAAAAACAGAGGTATATAGTAATACTTCTCTTACTCTTCTTTACTCTTTATATCCTAAGATCTTAGAAGAGGTCTTTTATAGTCTTACCTTTATAAGGTAAAAGTAAACTAAAGCCACTATTATAAACAGTATAATTAAAGTATAATTCAAAGTCTTATTATTAATTAAATAGGGACCATATAGCTAATATAACAATTAAGTAAATATATTAATTAACTTAGTTTAACTTAGTAGTATTAATAATATTAGTCTAGATAAATAAGGTAATATTTAGCTTCTCTATTATATATTGGAAAGGGGCAGGGTTTCGCGTTTTCATTTTTCCTTTTATCAGCCTGCAGACACAATCACAGGCCTGATCAGATGTGACTAAGCAGGACCCTTCCAAGTACAAAAGGGGGCTCTAGTCAGATACTATCACAGAGATCGGGATCTCATCACGAAGCAGACAGAGAAGCTTGACATCTTTAGACAGGCACTTAGACAGACACGGACGAATTCATCACTTTGATATCTAAACAAGACGTGTAATAAGTGACTGTTGCTTTGTTTCCTTAGGCCTGACTAGACCTCTAAGGTCTAGGAGGGTATCCTCCTCCTCCAGAGATCACGACACACACATGCGTACCACTTAGCAACAAGGGCAAATCCGAACAGACTGCAAGACGTGAAGGATACACTTTTCTGGTTTGCTCATGGCCCTGATCAGGCCAAGGAGGACCTGAAAAGAGTAGTATCTCACGGTCTAGGCGTTGGGGTAGTCACTTGGGGTAATCGGTCACTCCAGGTGCACTCGTGACGATACTGGGACCTTGGTGTTTGGTGTGGTTTGTGTGTCAACTGCCCACTTGCTGGCTTCCTTTATCCCACGCAGTTTCAATGGTGCCTCGTGGCGGAATCGAACCGCCGATCTTCTCATTGTTTTATTTCGATTACGCGACAAATCCGATATCAGTACCTCGAAAATAGCTTCAACCAACAGAACATATCATCGAAAAGATATGAAGGAAACGATATCCTCGACCTGATCAGACTCAGTCCCAGACGTGGGAGTGAGCCTGACCCTGAGAAACCGCAATGGACAAGACCCAAGAAAAGCGGGATTCTTCGAAAAAGCAAAGAAACGAACGACCAGCCATGACGACACAATACGGCCAGACAAACCTTCCGCGTGGGCGATCCTTTTGTGGGCAAGCACTGAGCAAGCCCAATCGGAGAAAGGAGCCCGCAAGACGTGAGAGGAAGAAGAAAAACGATAAGATAAGAATGATACCTTCTGCTGGGATCAGTGAGCTAAGAAGCTCTCTCAGCGTAGGTTACGGAATGATCACGACCACGAACCAAGCCCAGAACTTCTCGAGATCTTGTTATCATGCAAGCCTCGGTCTGATCAGGTTCGACATTGCGCTATTAACGGAGACTAAACGTCTCAGCGTTGATGGATCGGCAGCAATGGAAATTCAACGTTCCTTTAGGATTGGCCTGGACTTGACGAGCACCCCCTTTGGAAACTCAATCAAGGACGCAGTAAACCAATGCCTTATAAGAACATATGAAATACTGCTCCCAAGTCTGATCAGGTTGACAGACTGGGCCAGGCAGCAACTCCGAAGAGATTTTACGCGCAGCACCCCAAGATCAATTCAGAGTGATCGATACCATTTACACTTCCCACAACTGGCCTGCCAGGATATCAGCAACATGTCTGAGCCGACCCCATCAACGACCGACACGGGGCAGCTCGGAGGTCTGACTGATCAGGCAGCCTCATTCGCCGGTGAAGCTTTCCAGAGTTACCGAGGCCCTGACGACAATGTGGACACTGAGTCTGAGACCGGTCCTGGGATTCCCAACTTCGGAACCACCAAGAGAAGCGAGGGCAAGGACCCAAGCTCAGGCTATCGGCAGTACAAAGGGAGTCCTGATCAGGCCGGCGAGGACATAAGCCCTTCCCCTGATCTGGCACCAGACTCCCTTACTGCGGCAGACTTCCGGGCCCAGCAACTCTTGATGGCGAACCTATTAACAATGGTCAACGCAAGCATGACCAAGGACCAAGGGTCTGTTAAGCCTGATCAGGGCGGGACAGATTACCTGCGTCGGTCAACCATCAAGATGCCACCGCCGGACACCAAAGGGGCCCCCACCTTTGATGGCTGTAACATCACCGATTTCCTTGACAAGTATGAAGCCTTGACTGGGCTTGCTGGTTACTCTGACAAAGAGAAGACAAAAGCGTTGCCATGGTACTTACCTGATGAACACCGAGCAACGGTGAAGATCAAGGCTGAAAAGGAGACTTGGCAAGAACTAAGCAAGTTCCTTCTTGACACTTACGGACAACTCGACGAAGAAGTCATCCTTCAACCGAACCGCCGCATCAAGGACCTTATGAAGGGAGACTTGATCAGGGACGATAACCTGACAGAAACTGCAACTTTGTTTCAGAAGGTTGAGAGCGTAAGAGAAAAGGCAAAGGCTAAAGGGAAGCCTGTGATGGGCGCCCAAGAGCTGATTGAGCTTTTTGCTATGCGATTTTCCGAAAACACGATTATGGCAGTGTCCTTGCAGATGGGACTTTCCCCTGCTGATCTGTTTGAGAGAGGGAACTTCAGCGCCTTCAAGAGGGCAATGCTCGCATGGGTGGGACAGAAGTCAAGATACAAGGGTCATTACGGAGATTCTGACACTTCTGCCTCCTCCTCATCAGCTACGGTTCCCTATTCCTCAAAGCGGCCTTCCAGCCCTGATCAGGTCAAAGGTACACTCCCTAAGAAGTCTGCTTTCAAAGACATCAAAGTTACGACTGATCCTGCTATGGACGAACTTTCGAAAACAGTAGCAGCCCTTACACTCGCTGTAAAAGCCAGTCTTGAAGCCCAGACTATCTCTAACAGTCAACCCATGGTTGCACGTAGTTATAACGTCTCTGCATCCGGTCCTCCACGGCTATATACACCACCAGCTCGACAACCGTCCTCCTTCAGCAAGCCAGGTTTTGTTCCAGGCCATCCTGATCAGTGTTGGTATGATGCATGCGACCAAAGAAGGTATTGGATGTGCCCGCAACTCAAAAAGGACAAAGAGGCCAACCTGATCATGTTGGACCACGACGTCTACAAGTATGGGGTACTTCGAGGATCGAACGTTGAGGTAAACGAAGTTCCTGATGTTGTTATCTGGGAAGCCCGCAAAAACTACCAGCCTGACCGGGTTACTATCCTCACCCATGTGGCGAACAACACCTTGTTCCCAGAAGCCGCAAAAGCAGCAAAACGTATGATTGACCAGGGTGTTGGACGTCCCTTTCAACCTGAGATACAGTGCTACCCACCGCTGTACACCCAAGACGCCCGGGTGAATCTTGTCAAATGCGTCTCAGTATCCCCTAAGACACACGCCGAAGTCTTCCTAACTCAAGGAGCAAAAGTGAACGCGGTTACCAGGTCATTGGACACAATGCCGCGACCTATTCTGCGCCGCCCTGATCAGGCAAGGCCCCATTCAGTACGCCAAGGCTTTGTTTCGAAAAACATGCATCGAAGAGGGAGCACTTCCAGCACTGGCTCCCAGGCTGAGGAAATGAACATAGATGCCCGTGCCCAGACTCCTCCGCCGACACAACCTACCGGTCCAGTGCACCCTGATCAGGCCTATCAGACTCCTGAAAGTTCAAGGTCCCCTTCTGTTCAAACTGTACCAGCGGGTGAACACGCCAGCTTCGCATATGGCCCAGGATATGCTCAAGGAGCTGCCGAGGAGAGTTCTATCCCAGATCAGCTAGAGATAATGGACCGAGCTGCATCTGCTCAAGCCATTGCCAAGAAATTTGGAGGGAATATTACTATTCCCTTCGAAGTTGCGCTTCGAGTCTGGCCTCAGCTCAACCAGGATGCGATGGTAACGATACGCCAGATGCTAGACAGCAATGGGTATTCGGACATCTACCTAGAGGCTCCCTCTGACCTGATCAGGGAGGTGAAACCATACGAAAGATCAGGAGCCCGCGAGGCAATCGACAGATATAACAGAGACGTCCCGAACCTTATGAGCGGAACTGCCAAGGTCAGACTTATCAAGACGCTTGACTTGACCACCATTGAGTCTATTGTTCCGCACTTTATGATGCCTCACTTTGTGATCAACGTCCGAGTCGGTGGTCTTCGCCCTGATCAGAACGACTTGATCAAGGGTGTCATTGACAATGGTTCACAAATCAACGTTATTTCAAGATCGTACGCAGACAAGCACGCTATCAAGCTTACAACTACGCCGCTTGGGATGAACGCTTTTGATCCCAATTCAGAGCGTGTATCCTTTGACGGAGCAGCTATCGTGCCTGTCTGGGTTGAAGGCCACTGTTTCTTAACCAGCATGTTCGTTGCTGACGATAGAAGGATGAACGAACCACTTCTTCTGGGATCGCCTTTTGGGTTCCATACGCAGATCAACTACGTGTATGGCCCCGACATGATCACGCTGATACTGACAACAGGGCAAACTCGTCTCCATGTCCCGGCCGCATTTCTGAAGTTTGGCAATCCTGGGAAGTTCCTAGATTATCTGCCAGACTGGGACAACTATGTGAGGGCTCTCAAGGACCATCTCCCTGATCAGACCAAGCTGCATCAAGACCAGGAAAACTAGACTCCAGTAACGGTACCAGGACCGTTGCTGGAAAGCTCAAAATTCCTGGACATGAGCTACAAGAGGACGACGAAGAAGTGATCCGGTTATCTGAAAAAGAATCGGATTATCTGGTGAAAATAGCACTGACTACACTCCTTGCCCCAGCTGTGGAGGACGTCTGTAAGACTGCAGCAAAGGTTAGAAGGCACGACAACAAGGGATGTTCTTGCTGCGTTGGAAAGCCCAACCCGCCCCACATCGACACCGATCGTCTTGATCAGGCCTGCCGTCCCAAGGTTTACCTTAACCAGTTGTCAGCGACTATTGGGAAGGTTAAAGCAGAGAGAATCAGGAAGCGGATAGTCAAGCACTTCGACATGATCAACAAAAAGGGAACGCCTTTACCCCCAGAGCAACCGCACAACCGCGAGGTGGATCCGACAAAACATCATCCCCAGCCTGATCAGGCCAAGCGGAATGCAAAGGTATTCACCATGTATAAGGGAAAAGACAAGAAGATACATCCGGTTGACGACCAACCGTCTGACGGATCAACCCCTGACGGCGATCCCCTCTGGAAAGTCAAGAACCTGGCTGAAGCCGAAAAGACAATGCAACCCGATGAGGGACCGTTCCGAGGCCTGATCAGGCCTAAGTATTCAAGTATTGAGCCGTATTCACGCCTCAAGCCAGACAGATTGGCGGCCATCATGGATACACTGGGTCATCTCCTACCCCGCGAGAAGGACCTATTCCTCCAAGTCCTTCTGAACCGCGAAAATGCTCTCGCTTGGGACTTCTCCGAAAACGGCGCGCTTGACCCGAAAGTTGCCCCCCCACAGGTGATCAGGACTGTGCCTCACAAAGCCTGGCGAGAAAAGGGGATTCCAATACCCAAAGCGCTTGAATCGCAAGCTATGGACATTATCCGGGTACGAATCGATAAGGGTATCCTAGAAGAAGGTCATGGGGCTATACGAAACCCTTGGTTTCTTGTGAAGAAGAAGGATGGTTCCCTACGCCTGATCAATTCAGCTACTCGGATGAATGGGGTCACGATTCGCGATGCCTTTGCTCCTCCAGGAGCAGAGAATTTCTCAGAAGACTTCGGCATGTGCCAGATTCTCTCACTCTTGGACTTCTTCTCTGGATACGACCAAGTCCCTCTAGCTGAGGAAAGCAGGGATTTAACAACGTTTGCTACTCCCCTTGGACTTCTACGCATGTGCACCTTACCGCAAGGTGGTACCAATTCTGTGGCACAGTTCATGAGAGTTATCACCCGGATACTCTATGACCTTATACCACATTGTTGCCGGGCTTTTCTTGATGATATCGTCATCAAAGGGCCTACAACCACGTACAACGATGAGGAGCTCCCTGATCAGGCCGGCATTCGACGCTACATCTACGAACATATTCGCTACGTCGACATGGTGCTCTTCAATGTCGAGTTGGCAGGCTGCACAATAGCTGGCAAGAAATCACAATGGCTTCAGAGAACGGCTATTATCGTCGGCTATGTCTGCGGTTCTGGAGGTCGCCGCCCTGATCAGGCGAACGTCATCAAGATCAAGGAATGGGAAGAATGCAAAGACATCAGTGAAGTCAGGTCATTTATAGGGATGACTGGGTTCTACAGATCATGGGTCGACAGATACTCGGAGATCACTTTGCCTTTCCAGAAACTCCTCAAAAAGAACGCCACGTTTACCTGGGGGCCTGATCAGGTCAACGCTATGGATACCCTCAAGTCCAAACTAACAACTTCTCCTGTAATCATTTCATTATCCTATGGCCCAGAAGCTGGGTTAGTGGTCATCAGCACAGATGCGAGCCTGCAAGGTTGGGGCGCAGTACTAAGTCAGATGATCGGTACCCAGAGGGCTGTGGCAAGGTATGAAAGTGGTATCTGGAGAGGCGCTGAGTTAAAATACGACTCTGGGAAACTGGAATTGAGAGCGGTTTTGATGACATTGAAGAAACTCCGAAACTACGTCTACGGTATCAGATTTTTGTTGGAAACTGATGCACAGGTCCTAGTTGCTCAGCTCAACGGAGGGTCTCACGATCTTCCTGGCGCCCTAATCACTAGGTGGATTGCTTGGATACGTCTTTTCGACTTTGACGTCAAGCATATACCGGGGACGAAGAATGTGGTAGCGGATGCGCTATCACGAAAAGCACCAGGGCTGTCCGATATCGAGGAATACGAGAGCCCTGATCAGGTTGAAGATTTCATCGACGCCAACCTCTACTTTGTTCGACTGCACGAATCATTCGGAGGATCCAAATCCGGCATTTCAAAGACCTCTCACCTGCATCAACTCCCTGAAGCATGGCTCCGCCCTGATCAGTACTGGACTGACCGAACGAGACAAATCATCTTCCATCTAAAGACACTATTACGCCCAGATGGAATATCACAGCATACTTTCAGGAAGTTCAAAATAGAGGCCTGGTGTTATCTTGCTCGAGATGGCTATTTATACCGCCGACCAACAAAGAGATGCCCGATCCCTAGACGCCTTATTGACGACCCAAAGATTCAGGAGAACCTGATCAGGAACGCACACGTCGAATCAGGACACCGGGGACGCGATGCAACATTCCATCGGCTTTCTGTATCCTATATCTGGAAAGATATGTACCGGAGGGTGCAGGCCCAGCTCGCGTCATGCCCATCCTGTCAGAAGGCTCGATCAACCCGGATGGACGACTGGCACATCGGTACAGTCCCAGGGGAATTACCGTTTACGAAGATATCTATTGATGTCCAGTGGATTGGTTCCTGGGCACTGATCGAGGGACGTTGTGATATGACGGGTTGGCCCGAAGCAAGGAGGGTAAGGACTGTCACCTCTGATCAGGTCGCCGACTTCATCTGGGAAGACTTTTTCTGCCGCCACGGTGTCTGTGGAGAGATGATTGTCGACGGCGGACCAGAAAACAAAGGGACTGTGGACCGCCTGAATGAAAAGTATGGTATCAGAAAAAGGGTTATATCAGCGTATAACTCAAAGGCGAACGGGGTCAATGAACAAGGCCATAAACCCATTGCGCACACCATCTTGACCTGGTCAGACGGAGGAAAAAGAGATTGGGGGAAAATTGTGCCTACTACGCTGTTTGCAGACCGAACGACAGTCCGCGCACCAACGGGCTACACACCTTTCTTCCTAACTACAGGATACGAAGCGATCACACCCATCGAAGAATCTACCTTGACTTGGAGAGTATTAGACTGGGGACGAGTTCGTGACCCTGATCAGGAACTCGCTGCCAGGATACGCTCCTTTGAACAACTTGAAATCGATAGGGAGACTGCAGCCAAGAATGTGGCTCTTGCGAGACAGAAATCTGCGGATTACTATAACGCACGCCATCAACACACAATGCGGTCAGAGAAGCTTCAGCCTGGCGATTTAGTTCTTGTCTTCGACGAGAAACGCGCAATCGACAAATCGAAAGCTAGGAAACTTACATACCGTTGGCAAGGCCCTTTACGAGTCCACTCTGTGTCTGAGAACTCGGCATCGTACCGCCTAGAGACGCTTGCTGGTGACCTTATCACGAGGGCCACATACGCTGGGAAACGTCTCAAGAGATATATCGAGAACGACGCCGGTTTCTGGGAATCGGAGGATCCTGCGTGGGCCAAAGCCAAGCTCAAAGACGAAATAACCCCCTTCTTCCCAGCCCAGGACCACCAAGACGAACTTTGGGAAGTAGACATGGCTCCTAGCCCTGATCAGGACGAAGACATCATGCAGACACGATCGAGGCTTCAACAGCTACGCCTCGAAAAAGAAAACGACACGCTCCGCAGAGAACTAGAGCATTGGAAGTCATCGTCCAGACTTGCGATTGACATCCAACCCAAGGACTCGGCAAAGGACGCGCAGTATACTGACATGACACAGCAAGCCTGATCAGGCCTGCTGTCATATCCTTTCATTTTCCTTTATTAATGTCTACATCGCACTGTCATTTCCATAACATTTCGCACGCATTTCCTTTCACGAAAAGTTCATTGATTCGGAACCCTTATTGCATTCATCAATAAACTTGGGGACGAGGTTATCTGGGAAAGGAAACGCCTGATCAGACCTAGAAACATCCCAGAATCACCCCAAATCCTAAGCCCAAACCACCAAGTCATCAGACAACCCTATATCCCTAGTCCGAATCCTCATCATCACCCTCCGTCTTCCAGTCAATACTATCCTGCACCCAGATAGAGCCATCCAAGATACCAGGCGACTTTCTCTCCTTCTTAGAAAGCCCCTTATACTGATCCTTGATAAGTTTCATAAGGTCAGACCGAAAGAACTGCGTGGAATCGATAGAAGAGATATTGTTAGGAATGCTTGAGGGGACGCCGCCGCCGCTGGCTCTTCGCTCTTTGGTGCCCTTTACCCGACCCATGTATCCAAACTCCTGGTAAAAGTCCTTGTTTCGATAGCAGCATTGGACTTGAGTCTCGTGGTAAAGGCAATTGGAGCATGCATTGCCGAATTCGTTAGGAAGGGAGACGCATTCCCAGAAGGGGACGAAACAGGCGACCTGATCAGGCCCAGCCCGGACAGCCTGCCAACCCTTTTCGCAGCATTCGCAAGGGACAGCATTGCGACCACCAAGGCCATGGACAGCCAAGGCGGCGCCAGCCTGCATGCGACTAGCAAGCTTCCAAGCCAGGGATCCAAAAGCACCCTGATAACCGGCATAGACGAAAACGCGACGCTTGAACAAGCCAGTCTTGGTATGATCTTGGAGGACTTGAAGGACATTGCCTCTTGCGATAGCCTGCCAGAAGGCCTGAGCAACTTTCTTGCGAGTCTGACCATTCTGAATTTCATCGGCAAACTGGACTTCGCAGTAGAGACTACCGATCGGAGACTCGAGTTTTCGCCACACTAAGGAAGTTGCGATCTGTCTGATCAGAGCTATGAACCTTCAACAGGGAGTAGGGGACGACTTACTGTGGCATTGACAGGAGTTATGGCCAGGTAATTGTTTCCAGCAGGAGGGTCGCAAGTAAAGAACCACGGGTTCCAGGCAGCTTCAGGCTTGCGCTTGGGAGGCATGGCGATGTCTGATCAGGGCTGTGGTGAGAAAGTTAAGTTGATTTGTTGAGTGGTTTTGAGTTGCAGAAAAGATGAAGCTTAAGAAGCAACGTGAAGTTGTGTGGAGGAAGAGAAGAAGTGATCTGAAGGAAGATTCCTGGCCTCTTTTTTTTTATCCTGCTAACTACGGCCTGCTTCTTCTAATTCACTGATCAGAGGGAAGGAACTAAGAGAAAAGAAGTGATTCACTGTTGTGAACAGGAAGAAGTTATTCACTTTTGTGAACATTGGGCAGATGAACAACTATCTTCTTTACCTTCCTGTATCCACCTTTTTACTCTTTCTCTTCAGCAACTTCGAATTGCTCCTTCCCTCACAACAAGGTCAAGATTCGTCAGAAACAAAGCTATAAAATAAGCCCAAGAAACCCGCCAACAACAACTTTCACTTTTCCTTCTTCCACCACCACCATCAACTTCAGCCACACAATTTCGAGCCAACCAACAATCAACAACACATTATTCCCTTTTTCTTTTTACTTTCTCACCCTGATCAGACCCATCTACACACATCTACAACTCATCATGTCTTCCTTCCAAGCCGTTAACGTTATCTGGAACGCTCCTGCCGGCCCAGATGGAACCAACAACATGTGGGTTTTGGAGCACTGCCAAACTCTCTTCGAGGAATGCCGCATTCAGAATCTCAGCGACAATCTCCCTGATCCGACTAAGCAAACCACGAACGCCATCAAGATGCCGCAGAAATCACAGCACGCGCATCCCGAAGACCTCAAGCCACTCGAAGGGTTCACAGACCCGGCTACTGAAGACCCTATTACTCCGCTGAGACCTCCCAACTGTCCTGGTCCGTCTGATCAGGGCGACGGACCTGCTCCCATGTGGATTCCGAGTAACAACGCGTCTGCCATAAGCATGATGTATAATCGCTGGGCAAGGGCTTTTCGCAAGATGGTTCTTGGGGGAAGTGGACAAACAACGAGTCAAAAACCTACCTCCCTGGTATCTACAACGCGGTTGGACATTTGGTTAAGCAGTCTTGGATGGCCTCTGACGATGTCCAAAGTCTTGCGGCATTTGCTGCTCGAGATGCCAAGGTCAATTGCTTTGTTGCCGACAGCCCTCCTTGGAGCCGCGACACCCCTACTGTGACGGCCAGACCTGATCAGAAGGACCGGATTCGAAAGGCGGACTGCCTGGCGTTCGTTACCCATCACATCAATCATTTCACTGCCCTCTTCGTTAACCAAGTTACTGGACGATCTTTCTGGTATGACAGTATGTGGAGAGACGGAGATGCAACCCTTCGGTACGCTATTGATATGGACCGTCTCTGCAAGTTCTATCAGAGCGTCAATGCTGCCCCCAACCTGATCAAGGTGATCCGCATGAAAGCAGGCATTGTGATCGGCCCTCAACAGCCTGACGAGTGGACTTGCGGAATGCATGCAGCGGAATTCATCAGATGCTGCATCCGAGACAACGTTACCAACATCGCAAAGAGTCCGACTTGGACGAAGGTTTGGAACGATAGCAGAGGCAACGTCATTGACCACGTTAACCATTTCTGGCGTCAATGGGTTACTGAAGAGTTCAGTAAACCAGGAAACTACGGCAGAAAGGACCTTCGCAATAAGCCGAGGCTTGTACTGGACAGTTATGACAAGAGACTTCGACAAGAAGCATCCAGCAAGCCTGATCAGACTAAGGAGGACACACCGGAATTCTCTAACACCTTTCCTGGGACTTTTAAGCCCATCAAAAAGACGCCTTCTTCAGCACCTCAAGACGACGATCTCACCAGTCTCTTTGGTTCGATGCGCCCCCCTCAGATACTGGTGCGCCACAGGACCAGCCAGGCTTCTCTACCACGCCAGCCCCAGAAGGTAACGTGGTGAGGCCATCTCCTAAGCCTGATCAGGCTCAGGATGTAGACGACGAAGAGGAGGTTAGCGATGCTGAGTCTGAGGCCACCGCGAAGCCCGCGCTCCCGCGCTGCCCCCTTAACCTCAAGCGATTGTCTAATGTGGCTTCTACTGCGTACATGAAGGCTGAAGGACAGCGAAATGCTTATGAGAAAGCCCTGTTCAATACACAGGAGCAGCGCCACAAGCTAAGGGAGCGCAGGGTCAAGTCTATTACCGACTACACCAGGGACGAATATGTTAGTATGTTCGAGAACCCTTATGAGACGGTGGCAGTGCGACAGCGCCCTTGGCAGCTGTTTCTACGACCTACAATTGCACCTGGATGGGAGGGTCATAAGCGGTATGATCAGGGACGGGAGTGGGATGCTAAGTTCGAGGAGGAGCGTCTCGAGGCTGAGAGGGAGGCAGCTCGTAACGAGGCGAGTGGCTCGAGATACTCTTTCCGCCGCCGCTAGGAGGACATCACAGGTCTGATCAGGGAGGATACAATAAGGAGGATTGGTTTTTGCTTTTACATGTCGTCTGCCCCTATGCTTTTACACTTTTCTCCTTTTAATATGTTGCGCGAAGAAGAAAACTGGGGGACGATTGGAAAGGGGCAGGGTTTCGCGTTTTCATTTTTCCTTTTATCAGCCTGCAGACACAATCACAGGCCTGATCAGATGTGACTAAGCAGGACCCTTCCAAGTACAAAAGGGGGCTCTAGTCAGATACTATCACAGAGATCGGGATCTCATCACGAAGCAGACAGAGAAGCTTGACATCTTTAGACAGGCACTTAGACAGACACGGACGAATTCATCACTTTGATATCTAAACAAGACGTGTAATAAGTGACTGTTGCTTTGTTTCCTTAGGCCTGACTAGACCTCTAAGGTCTAGGAGGGTATCCTCCTCCTCCAGAGATCACGACACACACATGCGTACCACTTAGCAACAAGGGCAAATCCGAACAGACTGCAAGACGTGAAGGATACACTTTTCTGGTTTGCTCATGGCCCTGATCAGGCCAAGGAGGACCTGAAAAGAGTAGTATCTCACGGTCTAGGCGTTGGGGTAGTCACTTGGGGTAATCGGTCACTCCAGGTGCACTCGTGACGATACTGGGACCTTGGTGTTTGGTGTGGTTTGTGTGTCAACTGCCCACTTGCTGGCTTCCTTTATCCCACGCAGTTTCAATATAAATAATAAGAAATTAAATCTAATAATATAAAAGACTTATAGAGCAACTTAGTAGTCTTATAGATATAAAGGCCCTTATATAATTTATAGCTAACTATTTATATATTCATAGATATATTAATAATACCTATGTTATTAGAATTATTAACCTGCTTCTTTTTTCTGCTTAGTGCTTCTTACAATATCTTTAACCTTCTCTTAATCTTATTCCTATTACTGCTATTATTTTTAAAGTTAATTGTTTTATCTTAGACCTAAGTATAAGAAATAGCTTAGGTAGGGGTTATATAGCTAGTATTACTGAAAGCCTTATTGTATAAGTAAAATGGTTAATAGGCAGAAATATTAACTAGTTAAGCTATTACTCTATAAAGTAAATTGTTGCTAAAGGAATCATTAAGGGTAATTAATATAGGCCATGACTTATTATAAAAGGGACAGTAAGTCCCTTTGAATTTGCCTTTAAGCTACTTATATTTATAACCCTTAGTGTTTTTTGCTAATAAGCAGATTAGCTTATCTATAAAGCAAACTATAATAATAATAAAAAAGATAAAAAAAAAATTTTAAAGTAATAATAAAAAGGTATTAAAGGAGATATTATCTCTTTTTCTATATATCTAAGTGTATATACTCTCTAATCTTTGTTTTAGCCTACTTAGCTATTATATATCTAATCTTCTATAAAGCAAAAGCTTAGCTACCTATACTAAAAATATAAAAAACAAAATACACTTAGAGATAAAGCTTAATAAGCTAAATTTAACGCTATTAACTATTTTTAAGAAACTAGTATAGATTATATTATGGTAATAAATAACAAAAAATAATGAATATAGTGATAGTTTTTAGCGATATTATTATAGTTGCCTGATTAGTATTTCTATGAATTTTTTATTACTGCCTAGTATATAATATGCTAATAGCTGGCAAATACCGGATTTCTCTCTCCAGCCGTATAAGAATACTTTGGTTCCTGGCAATAGGGTGTATAGGCTAGCCTCATGAGGGCATTCACAACTCTATTGACCTAGATGATGTGTATTTATTGCTGCTGCAACTGTCCTTCACTGCTTTGTGTATATAGACATCTTTGGATAAAAGCCTGAAGATGAGGGACGCCAGCGGCCAGGGCAAATTGTACTTCCATCCCCTAGAATGACCTCTATCCAGCATGGCCTGGCCTACGCCAACCTTTGAGACCTGGCAGCTCTCAGATAACAAGATTGGCAGCTGTCGGATAACAAGATATCTTGCAGAAAAGAAGCCTACGATATCAGAATTGGTGACGATTTATATGGGGGGGGGGCTGGGCGGAGGAGAGTCGGCGTAACATTCAGCCGTCTATAGTCGGGTTGGCACTTATGGAGCACCGTACAAGTCCTGGGTATCGCAACCCATGAGGGTCTAATGGTCCGGGCACACGGAACATGGTAGGCTGGCAAGCTGTTGAAATACTGCATTGTGTCCCTCTCCAGTTGGACTTTGGGAGGCTCTTGGCTAGGGTAGCAGGCCTACATTTGTGAAAACGCTGCAGCTCACTTTTCAGCCCCGGGGGCAGCATTTGGCCTGGAGGTGATCTCGTTGAATTAACTACCTGATGGAACGGTGTTAATCAAAGTAAATACTCACATGATAACAGATGCAAGCCTATAAGCTTGCGAGGCCTGTCTTAACACGCCGTGACGTTTGGATTGTAACGTTGATCATTTCACATGAGATTCGATATGCAGCTCCTTAATTGCTTTCTTCCTGTCGCCGCGGTTGCTGGTCTAGTTGCAAGTTACAAATTCCCCTTTCCCAAGTTATCGACCCAGTCGCTGCCAATGAGTCCTCCTCGCGACCTGTTAACTCAAGCCAACAGATCCAAATGTGCGCATCCTTCAAGCCAAATTCCACCAACGTACTTGTTCAAAGTCTCCGCTGCAATGGGTCCCACGGCATCTCAGTCGGTAGCCTTGTTCAGTATTAAAGGACAACTGGATATCGTCGAGAACCTCCACGTCTACAACATCTCGGTGTTCGATACCTCTGATGGTGCCCGCATAAAGATCTGGCTCGACGTGCTGCCAAACACGACCGGGTCTGAAGCAGGAGGCGGTCTCGGTCATGTTCAGAACGTTATATTTGAGAAGTATGAGAACAAGAACAACGACCATAGGCTTTCCTCAACAAATTTCTTCCGAGTCAATAGCTGATATTGGAAAGGGGTCATCCAACTTACACAGTGCTACTTCGCTACAAGCCAAGAGGCCTGCCGCAAATATCCCGTACGTCATCGGAGATGTGACGCCCGTGGTCTTCACTTCATATGATGATGTTTAGACTGCATTGGTTGTCAAGGAAATTGTTCTCTCAGACTTCACCGGAACGACACCGAAGAAGGACAACCCAAGTGTCGGTTCTCTCATTTGCAGCGACCCCTCTGTAGGTGTCATCCAACCTCATCCGAGTGCAAATACACTTTCTCAATTTTCCCAACTGATGCGCGAGTAGGTCTGCAGGAACATCCAAGCCCATAATATCATTGTCTCACCTCCCAGCGGCAAGCCCGCCAAATAGGGCATGCACCAACATGGACAAGACACTGCTGGACATTGACTGCATCTAGTTCTTGCCGGGATTTCGCACTTCGGCTGCATCTCTAAGAAGAACTGAGAGGGTGTCTATTCGGCTCATAAGCTCCTTGATGGCTGGTACCAAGCCGGAAGTGATTGGAGGCCAAGACTCAGAACGCGTGGTCTGAGCCGTATTCATGTTGGTGCCAAGCACCTTGGCCACCTCTTGGATGCTTGTTCGGGATTGGCCTCTTGCGGCAAAAAAAGTTCAGACTTCGAATGAAAACAACGATTCACGGTATGCCTCCTTTTATTGTCGTTGGCACCGGAGCAAAATCCACGGAAATTTGCCAAAACTGTTGGCACAAGGTATACACAGTTTACTCGGGAAAGAGAACCCCTAACCCAGCACTCCAGGGATGATAAACAGATGAAATAAAGCGGAACTATTTTTATCCGCCACCAGTTCACTCATCTCCGACTGGCTTGGGTTTCGCATTGAGCGCGAACTTTTGCTCGGATGGTCCGCAAGCATACGTATCACTGGAGGAGGTGAACTCACGCCACCCCAAGAATGTGCCAAGGCGGACAAATTGGGGGGTGTGACACAGATTCTGTCTCCAGATTCTATCCCTTCTGTACCCTGGTTCTCATACTTATCGGGCGGGCCTATGCAAACAATAGGGAATGTTACGGTCGATTTTGGTAAAGCTTGATGGGGGCGTCCACTTGTGACCGCATTCGTTGTGTCGCTCTAAAGATAATCGGATCATATGATAGGAGGAAATTCTTCTCCGACCTCGCGTGTCAATGTAGCCAACGGCCACAGCCATGGCGCGATGGAAGACTAAACCACGGGCTATTCCAAAGCCCCACACGCTAGACGATGTCTCCTTGACGATCACCAAGAGGAGCGACGGCCATGCGTTTAGAGGTGCCAATGAGGCGCAGTCCGTATATCGGTGTAAGCAGCGAGTAGCATTTCTCCAGGTTTGGGCAGCCGTTAGCACATGGGGTAGAGTACATGCCGAATCGGGAAATCCAGGGTTAGCTCCCAGTCGTATAATACTCTGTGACGCCTCTCGGACGACAAATGTATCCTCGCTCGTCGCATCCTCCTCGCCTCGTTAGAGAGTCTCCACCAAGTTCTCAGCTATTCTGGCTAGATCAAATCAGCCAAAATGGTATCTGGAAAGGTTTACAGCTGGTAAAACAGGGATTTCTGTCAAGCAGAAATGGTTTCTGACATTGTGCTTCCAGGTATTCTGCCTTACTGGCGGCTATGTGTATGGTGTTGTACGGCTTCGATGCTTCCGTGTTCAACGCCGTTCAGGCTTCGGACAACTGGCTCGCGTACTTCGATCTCGACCCAGTATGACGATAAGTCTATAATTCCATCGCATATGGCCTCTCCTTGCTAAGTATCACTCTTAGGACGAAGACACTCAGCTCATTGGCCTCATCAACACCGTGTATACCATAGGCGCTATCATAGCCGGCTTCTTCTTCGGTGGCCCCCTGGTATGTAGATTTCACAAATGATGAGTTGTTTACATATGACCACGAGATGCTGATAGTTATAGGCTGACTGGGCTGGTCGGCGCATTGGAATGGGCGTTGGCTGTGCTCTTACCATCGCCGCAGCCTTTATGCAGGCTTTCGCGCCCCACCATAATCTCGGTGTCTTCATGGCCGGCCGAGTCATTATTGGTATCGGTCAAGGCCTCGCATTAAGTAGAACTCCCCTACTACTACTGTCACAAGGTGTCACAATTTACTAACTACCATCAGCTGCTGGCCCTGTGTACATTAATGAAATCACACCCGCCGAGATTCGCGGTGTGGTAATGACGTTTTGGCAGCTTAACTTCAGCGTTGGTAGCTTCTTGGCTTTCTGGATTAACTGTCCGTAGTCGCTACTGTCTGCCTATCTTGAAGTAAACTAACAAGCACTCCAGACGCATGTGGTCTAAACCGCGAGAAACTTGGAGACTGGGACTGGCGCATGGTTGTGCTATTCCAGATCCTCGTCCCAACGATTGTGTGCAGCACGCTGTGGACCATCCCCGAATCTCCCAGATGGTACGTCCAGAAAGGCAAACCCGAACTGGCTCGCACAGCTCTTCTCTCGCTGCGAAATACAGAGGAGGAGGCCGAGCAAGAACTTCTAGCTATTAGAGAGGCCATTGAGTATGAGAAAGAAGCCATCAGCACCAATTACACCGCTCTGTTCAAGGACCCCTCGGTCCGCAAGCGTCTCTTCCTGACAATTTTTCTCAATGTTGGACAGCAACTCACCGGACAAGGCACCCTCAACAACTACTCGACTCAGATTTACCGCAAGGTTTGGCCGAGCAAGTCAACCATTAACCTTATCAACGCACTCAACGGTACTTTCGGTATTCTTTTCACGTTGAATGCTACGTGGACTGCCGATCGCTTTGGTCGTCGATGGTTATTCATGGTCGGTGCGGTAGGTATGGGCTTTTGTATGATGGTAGTCCCTGTTGTGGGAATGGCTACGCCGGACCTGGCGGGAGGCACGAAGTCTCAATCTGTTGGCATTTCGATCGTCTTCTTGCTCTTCCTTTTTGCCTTTTTCTACAAGCCTTCCTGGTAAGTGTCTCTCCATTCATTGACATAGCTGTGGACGTAGGCCTGACTATGAATAGGGGCGCTACTGTTTGGATCTACACCGCCGAAGTTTTCTCGATGAACATTAGAGCACAAGCCGTTGGGATGTGTTCCCAATCGCAAAACGTTGCGAATACCATTTTCCAGCAATTTTTCCCTACATTCCTCAAGAACACTGGCCTCAAGTGCCTTTTCTTCTTCATGGCTGTCAACTTCTTGCTGGTAATATACGTCTGGTTCTTCATCCCCGAGACGAAGAAAGTGCCCCTGGAAGAGATCGATGTGCTGTTCGGAGGCGTCAATCACGTGGAAAAGGGCAGCCAAATGGTCGGCCTGGGGCCCGAGAATGAGATTAGGGATTTTGAGGCTGAACACCAGTCACGCAAAGCTCCAGGAGTCAAGGATGCGTAGTCGGATTCAAGTTTAACATGCATCTGAGCGCGTGTAGATGGCGCTAAAGACCGCGCGCTAGGTTGAGATGAAGCCTAATCAAGAGACCATCTGACTTATGACATGCATGTTAGCTTCGGCTACACTTGGAAGATTAGGCTGTATCAGATCCCCAAGTGGCAATGCAGGCTTAGTCTTTCAATTCTCCAAGTAGCGGTACTGTACGCTGGGTCGAAAAAGGACATGGTGGGGTGTTGAAGGACCTCGGCTCGGCCAATTATAGGGCCAGGGGTCCAATATGCGGGGTAAATACGAAGTCCAGTTCTCGCAGCAATTCGCCGTTTGCGGCTAGAAAAGTTAACGAAACCCGCGAATCTTTGTGTTGTAACAAGTTTATCCTAAAGAAAACCTTTACAGCTCCTGTCCCTTGCCGACACAGGCGACTCGGCTTGATTTAAAAAGATCTCGTTGAGTGATCTGACTTGCCTCGGAGAACAGCAGGTTCATCCAGCTCTTCAATCTGTCATCGTATACATGCTGCGGGATGTCTGAGCATGAATCATCAAGTGACACATGGAAAAGTCCATTGCCATCCCTCTCAGATGCCTGTGAGTCGAGATATGCAAGGCGTAGGGCTCTAGATGAAACTGATGGGTAAGTTCGGTCTCAATCTTGTTCCTTTATGTACTATCAACGAATCATCTAGAAGTCGTCAAGGCTCCATCGGAGCTACCTCAATTGCATTGTCGATGAGCCAACATGGCGTTGGGCAGCCCTTCAAAGATCGAGGGAAAGCACAGCTGTTTATGCATTATGTCCATGATTTATCCATGTGGGTAAGTACCGCCTTCGTACTTCCCATTTTGCAACTTTGACAAGAGCCATCAGGTAGACATATGTGACGCACGGAGACATTTTGGAACAGAAGTGCCAAAGCGAGCTTGTCATTCGCCACTCCTGGCGTATTCCATCATTGCACTCGCATCTCGCAGTCTTTGCAGCATTAAGGGAACGGAAGACTCTCAGCCATCTGCGTATTACAGCCATGCCCTGCAGATTCTTATCCCGATGTTGGATAGCTCAATCGAGGCCCAGAACGAGGAAGTGCTTGCCGCGATTGTGATACTGAGACAGTATGAGGAGATGACCGGTAAGTCGGTATGAGATCGGCGAAAGACATGTAACTGAAGCTTGTGACCTACAGATACTGACTTCGGCGTCCACCTATCCGGCAGCTCCAAGCTCTTGAACTCAATGTTCAGCTTGGCGAGTGAGGGCGGTCTCGGCGAGGCAGCGAGCTGGGTCGTCTTGCGGCAGGACTATTGGGTTGCATTGGTCAACTCTCAGCCTCTCAGCATCAATCTGGATAGCTACAAGGGTTCAAGCTCATTCTTCCGAGTTGAGCCGGAGTGCCTAGCCAACCGCGCGGTCTTTTTGTGTGCTCAGGCCTGCGCCTACGCCTTCCAGCCAACGGCCACTAGGGACTTTGATAGGTGGAATACGCTAAATCAGGAACTCGCAGATTGGCTCATCTCGAACCCTTGGCACGCTGATCCCCTCTGGGTCGAGCCGCCTCATCAGACTAGTGCCAACGGTTCCGTGTTCCCGGCAGTCTGGATGACGCATCCCGCACATGGTAGGTTCTGACCACCGGAATCTATAGCATCTTGGAGTCATGGGCTGACATGCTCAGTGGTTGGATATCAACATTATAGTCTAGCACGAATGGTCCTGCACATCTTTAATCCGTATCTAAGCAAACCTAGCCTACAGACATTCAGGAGAAGGAGGGAATCAGAGGTGATTTTCAACCATAATTTATGGCTCGCGTATAATGTGACTAGACTGACATTGCGAAGGAGGCAGTTCTCGATAACTTCCGCCTCTTGCTCGGGCTCGCGATTAGCAATCCGACTGTTGTCAATTCTGCATTCACAGCCGCACATGCCCTTAGAGCTTGTAGGTTTCTCTTCTAAAGTCATCACATAGATATCATTCACTAACGGTCAGGCGGTCTCTACCTCACCGATTCCAAGGAGCAAGAGGAGAGCTTGAATTTCCTAGAGAAAGTCCATCAGAGAACGGGATGGCGGACAAAAGACCTTCAAGAGCAGCCGACCTTTCAGTGGTCTCAGAACACCAAAAACAGCGCGTTTGGTTTCCTTTTCGTAGATAATCGAGGTCAATAACTCAGGCCCGATCAATTGTGCTGAAGTGGACGTCGGGTTAGCGACAAGGTTAAAATACTTTCCATGCAGTGGAACCTGCGTTCGGAGCTTCCTTCCCTTATTACCATCTAGCTAACAGGGCAGGCTGAGTGGGGCTCACCATTTTTGCTTACCTTCCACGATAGCCTAGGTGAAGCCTGGATGAAATATTGGTAGCATAAAGGTACGATCAGATATCCGACAGTGGGGTTGTCTGGTAACAGGTAGCTAACGTCGATGCTTATCAAAAGTAAAAGTCCGTTTGCCTTACTCCTATCATAGTAGTAGGAAGTCAAAGTCAATAGACCGACTGTGGTTGCTGACCGAAACCTACCATGCCATTATTATTCGGATTCTACTAAGGAACTTCGTATCTATGATGAGTCGAAGACTGAGTCGCTTTTTCTACCGCCGTCTCAAACTTGGGAGGGGTCATCTGTCTCAACATGGAGCGTATTATAGGCAATCTTACCTTTTGACGAACAACCCTCCATTCGCCAATGTAGTCTGCTTGTTTCTCGATGACGCGAATAACATTCGGACTATCGCCCAATGCTTGATGGTACGGCTTTTGACTATGAAGTTGTTCAATCTGACAGTGGTTACCTAGCTGGTCGTTGTGACTGGCAGCGGGGAAGACGTTTCGGTCTGAGGTGCTTTGTTGAATAATGTCTGAGAAAGCTATGCATAGGCGTGTCCGATCGCTTCCAAAATGTTCGATTGGTGAACTTGATCAACGCGCCTCCTAAACCACTGCGCCAGCATATTTCGTCGCTGCGATGTGATACATTGGGTCAAAAGCTTTCATAAGCTACGAATCTAGGACTGACTAACGTACACTCAACATACCGACGGTTTTACCAGCAAGCTAACAAGATCTACGGTAACTGTAATCGAGCATAAACTTCATCTGTCTATTCGCATAAAACACGACTGTCGGAGACTTGACTGTAACAAGACGCTTGCTGTCGCATTCGTGCAGGTTGCCTGGCTGATCGAGGGGTCTTCTTCGGCTTTTTTCCCCTCTTTTTTAGAGAACGACTCATTGTTGTCAATGACCTTGATGTTAAGTGTCAAGGTCAAGGTATCGAAATTTGATTTCGCCTTTATGAGGACGAAGGGATGATATCCTGGGTTTCTCCCTCGCTGAAGGCAACGTTGGCGCAGCTTTTCTCGTGGGGTGAGGAATCCTTTGCCGAAAGCAGATCATCCATTGTCAAGGATGTTTCGATGAAAGATCTGAGGACTTATTAGCTGGGCGGCTCTATGCTGGCATGGCGTGCTGGGGGTAGTACGAAGCAGCTGAATCTACAGAACCACTTGAGAAGCTCAAGGACATGGGATCTGTTACATTCTGTCCCCAAAAGTTGTCCACGTTGAAGTCATCGGAAGAAGAAGATTTTACCGAGTACTGATTTGTAGAATCCATCATCGGATTCTGGTAGTCCATCAACATCTCAAGCGATGAAGTAGGGCTGGAACTCATTCCAAGCTCATTGAAATTGCTGTTTGGTACAAAGTTTCCGAAGGTGGATAGAGCAATCGAATTATCAGGCTGCTCTATATAGCTGATTGGAGTTTGACTCTGCCCATCAAGAGACTTTTGGATGTGAGTTGTTTCTGGAATACTGAGTGTCATAGGGTAGGAGTAGTCTAAAATAGAAAGGTTAGCGAAATAAAGCGTAGTGGGAGTAGTCAGAATCTCACTGGGGTTTTGCTGAGGCTGCTCGAAAGGAGCGGCCGGTACTTGACTGCTCGCTGGATAACTCGATGGGAATGGGTGTTGAAATGTCTTATAGACATCCTCAAGTATATGTTCATCCCATTGGCAAGTTACCACGTCAGACTTTTCGACAGGGGCTGTCAACTCTCCTATCAGAGCGTCTCGCTGACGTTGAGCCTCTTTTAACTCCTTAATCTCGAGTCTAAGGCTATGCTTGGTACGGCTAGAACGTGTCTCATATTTGCAATTCATTCCTCTGGACTGGCACCTCGAGCATAGCTTTCCTCCACTACACTTGGATTGTCTAGGTTAGTTCGATGAACAACAGAAGGGTTAAAGAGAACATACCTTTGCCTTCTTCGCGCGGCAGTTCTCACAGGCTGTCGAAATACATATTCGTGATTTCTGTCTTCTAATGGACTTTGGTAAGGGAGTTGGGGGGGCTCGGTTTTCCATATTATATGAGAGGCCTCAAGGTGATTGAAACCGGTGTCTCATGAATACGTTGCGGTTTAGAGCGTGTAAGGCTAGATGGCAGCTGGTACTGCAAATTTCTGCCTGAAATTTGTGCTGCGTCGACATAATCTCTACAGAAAGTATCTCAAAGAAGATTGATACAATCTTCGTCTCAATTTCGTTCCGTAGTTTCAATTTGAATGGTGTTGCGTTTGATGGGTAACAACCCGCATGAAAGCATGCCACTCGGCGTGGAGTAAGTCGGGATTCCAGTATTAGAAAGATGGTCTAAAGCAGAAGAATATTGACACAATAATTTGACGCCAGTAATGAGTGCGCCGACGTAAAATGATTTGAAATTGTTCCTCAGCCGAATTAAATACAAAACGGCTGGGTGTTCGGCATTCAAGCAGTAGACAGGGCACGGGAAGTTACATGGTCAGACCAGACCGCAAATGACGTATGTATTACACGAACGTCTCAACGGAGTTGATTCCGTCTCCGTGAGCGACATATGAGGGGAACCTTGTTGATACAGGCGTGGATAAGATTTAGCAGAAACTGCAGGGTACTTAGGAAAGGGGAACCCCAGCGACTTCTTGAAAGACAAGCATGTTAAATCAAATAGTCTCCTAAACAAATCCTAACAATGAGTGTATAAGCATCTTCTATGTAACAATAGAAGAAGACCAAGAGTACTTCTGACAATTTGGCGTCTCGTACTCGCGTTGGACTGTGCCCTCAAGTTTCCGAGCTGAGCCGGCGTCTGGTGAAAATCGAGCCAGTCTAGTCGAGTATGTGGGTATTTTGATATTGTATTCGCAACAATTCAGGAAGCATTTCCTATCTCAAGCTTTGAGAGCTTTTTTTTTTTAGAGAGAATCGCTTCGGGCTTTGAAAGATTGATCTAGGAAGAACCGTCTCGGGCTTTGAGAGCCTTATATAGAAAGAATCGCGTGATTCTGGAGGATGGTGCTATATTGCAGGTATCAATGACCCGTTTTCAACTAAGTTTACGGGAAAAACATGGATTCTGATACGCTACAACATCGACGTCAATACCAGAGGCTAATGGATTTATGATATCAATTCGACGCAACCTCGGATTGACTTCGTATCTCGGGCTCTGAGAGCTTTATCTGGAGACGAATCGCTTGAATCTAGAGAAAGGTGCAGCGTTGCAAACATTCGATGACCAGTTGTCTGTTAAGTTTACGGAAATAGCATGGACTCTGGGCCTTTGAAACATCAACGTCGAGACCGGGTGCTGTTGGTTTTACGATATCAGTTTGATGTAATCTTGCATTGACCGTTCACGGAGGGTAAGAAAGTAAATCTGGACCTACGCATTAATTTAGGCACTACGCCGCGCTACGTCACATTTTCCTGTGACATCTAGTGTTCTAGCTTGAACTGCAAGAAGGTCCTTAGCAGAAGGTCAAGAAACAAGGGATATAGGGATAACTTTTAAGCAGTTCGTAGATTGTAATGTGTACCTACATAAGATTGATTCCTTCAAGGACTTCCATGCTTAGATGACCTTAGCGTAACAAATCAATTGCAGGGTAAAGCATGATGTGTTATGAACCTAAGGGACTTTTCCAGTCAGCCGAAGTGAAAAGCCTAGGTAGTTTTACCAGATTGAGCAATTGTACGAAGCTCTAAGACGAGATGGGCCCATTGATGCTGTACTTCCAGGGTGTTGAAGATCACATCAACAGCTAAAGTATCCGTGCTTTGCTTTCGACTATACTACTATTTCTACTGGTCGATGACCGGAGTCTGCCTCCGGAGTACACCTCCTGCCAGGGCAATACTTTCGCTAAGGGAGCCGCCCACCCCTCCATCAAGCTAATGCACACCACGCAATCAATGTGCTCTGACCTGATTTTAACGTCGTTTGATTGATCGGACCATTTACCTGCAGCCCTCTTACCCTGACGTATTGATGAGCATCCACCTGGTGCCATGTCCTTTAACACGTTGTGAGCAATTCCATCTTTTTCATCGATAATGGCTCTGGATTGCGTCTAGTAACGGTCCCCTCCTACCGTTGATTATGAACGGCTCCTGGGCTGTGATTACTGACTACTGAATCAGCTTACAAATGTTCGAAATGAATCACGGTCACGGCTATACCCCACCTGTAGCCGGCCTGACCCGACAAAGGCACACTGTAACCGGAATAAACTTTGGGCATGCTAGCAGCTTTATACATGCCCCCCCATTCTTGCCCCTGGGACAAGGTTCAACGCAGGCACCGGAAGCCCTCCGCAGGTCCCATCGCGTTTGTGTGGGCAACGCTAAGTTTATCATTAGCTTGCACGCTGGTGGATTTGCCGCAGGACGTAGATCGTCTTATGCTAAGGGTCATCGCACTCGGAGAATTTTGGAGCCCCACGATCCAGATATGCTATCACGAGCTTGCACAGATTTACTGAGTGTGTCAAACCTGATGCATTTGTTTTTTGGAAAATATTGGTGACGCGGTCATGCGCGTTTTTGGTGCCATTTCGCCGTCAAGACGTTCGCTTCGCCAGTAAAATGATGGAAGGAAGCCTCAGGAGTGGCGATATTATTTCCTAGATGGTGGAAGTCTAACATCCAGTAATCTTTTAGTTTAGTATCCAACCATCTATAACTTGGTCTGCTTCTCAAGGCGACGGCCATTTTCATCAAAGAAAAGCTTTCTTCCCGTCAATAAAGCCTCTTGCAGGTATGATCCAATTTGCATAGCCTTTACAGCATTTGTAAGCTTCAGAGGAAGCTTGGTGTTATCGAGCGCGGCCGCGGTGAACTCGTTAGCCTCCTGCACAAATGCGTACTCGAAGCGGCCATAATAGTGAGCAGGCACCTCTCTCGTGATCCCTTGGGGCCCATAGTAGTTCACGAAATTAGCCTGGGGATTGCCGTTGACGGTGAGCTTCCCACCAGTGCCAATGAGCTCGGTGGTGTCCTCTTGGCCGTGCGCCATCATGCGAGAGTTATAAAAGTACGCGATCTTGCCCCCCCAGAACTCGACGATGCCCACAGCGTTGTCGCAGTCGCCGTGCTCCTTCAGCTCAGGAGAAATAACAGTGATGCCGGAGGCAGAAACGGACTTGACCTGGGAGTCCTCACCAAAGAACCACAAAGAGAGATCAATGTCGTGGACTTTGCAGCAGTGTCAGTATATAATGTCAATGTTGAATCTTGATGGTACGAACCACTCATGTCGACAAAGCAGCCTCCGTTGAGAGCGGCGTACTTGACGAAAAACTCGCTAGGGTCGTGTTTGTCGCAGGTCTGAGATCTGATGATTGAGGGTCGGCCAATCAAGCCGCTCTCAATCTTTTCAAACGCATCTCGATAAGACGAGTCGAAGCGACGAGAGAACCCACACATGATTTTGAGGTGAGGCTTGTGCTGGGCAGCAGTGACAACCTCCATGGACTATGGTTTATTAGAAGTGATCTCAACACCATGTCGTGTATCCGACTCACCTTGGCGATTTCGAGAGAGATGGGTTTCTCGCAGAGAATGTGGAGGTCCTTGTTAATGGCCTTGATAGCCTCCTCGGCATGGACCTTGGTCACAGTCGCGATGACAACAGCCTGAAGGCCCTCGTGGGAGAGCATCTCATCGTAGTCGTTGTAAAGTTTTACGCCATGGGGCTCCAGCTCTTGTCGTGCCCAAGCAAGCTCGATCTGGTCGGGGGTGAATGCCGCGACGAGCTGTGCGCGGGGAGTCCGCTGTAAGAAATTGATGGCATGACGCTTGCCCATACGGCCAAGGCCGGCGGCGGCGATTCTAAGCTTCTGAGGCATTATGTGTAAGTTTGGTTGAGGGATATTGATAAGGGTTTTCTTGATGACCTTTCCTGGATCTCAAGCAGTAATATCTTCTAGGCTTTCGTACAATAATGAAGAGAAAGAATACCGCAAGATTGTGAAAACCCCAAAAGACTTGAATAGGACTCAGTGGCTTATATGTATAAGAGAAAGACAGCTGCATGCACAAAGATGGGACTTTGGTGGTTTTTGTCTAGCCACAAACCCTCCTCACGGTGTCATGGAGGATGGTTGGAAATGCCTGTCGTCCGGTGTACCATGGCATTCGGGAAACTGATAGCGCAAGATGCCATGGTGGAGGCTCAAAGTGCAACAAACAGAGGCAAGACAAATGTATTTCAGGGACCAATCACGCCGCTCATTCCCGTTGGAAGTTATCTGAGCTCGGAGAGCATTACTACTGCTAGCGAAAACGGAAATGATTTTGCGCTCCCCACGACGATCCCGAGACGCGGGGAAGCGGGTCGGGGGCAGCATCCGAGGCAAGCGGCATACCTATTTTCGGTTCACTTTGAAGCTGGTTCTGTCTAGAATCAATTGGGAAATGAAATCCGCTAGGGCCTATCGCTAAAACTTTTCCCTGAATATCGAAGAATCTTAGACAGCTCAACCTTCGAGCGCCGCCGAATTCAGCGACAGCAAATCAAGCAAGTGTAGTAATGAAACTCGGGTTTCCTGACGGTGCCAAGCAGGAAAGATTACATCATTCATTCGCTATTTCGCTGAATCCAAAGGTTAGAACCTAGAGTGCTTTGAAAACAGGAAAAAGATCTTAATTTTTGGTTGATTCGAGTCCGCCTGAAATGATTTCCGAGTCATCTCTCACAATTTAACAACCAATAGGCATCATCAATAAGTCAACAAGGCCCCGAAATGTCAATACATGGCATTGATAGGTTCAAAAGCTGGGTCAAACATCTTCGGCATTTCCCTCCACAACGTCTCCAATTGTCTTCCCCGCACCACAAAACTTACTCCATCGGTCAGATGCGGATAAAATGGCGCGAGGAGCTTTTCGTCTATTCTGCGCTTGTTGTGATTTCCGAGCGCAAGCCATCACGCTGGTCGTTCAATCTCTGATGCTCACTTCTCACCCACAGACAAAAGCGCCTCTCAAGCTTGCCTCGTCCCACCTAAGCCTGTGTCCAGCCGTCCGCCCCTAGACAGAAACTCATATGCACGAATTCGATTGGGGTCACCTTGAATGCCTGCTTCGAGAACAGGTACCCCCAGGAGGCGGGGCTGCGAGAATTGTCGCGCTAGGTGAATCACTTTTTCTTTGTCTCTCCTTGTCTCACACACAGCATCGGTCCTGTCTTTCGGCCGTTCTTCAGTTGTCGCAGGAAATTTTGCAGACTCCGTTAAGGATAACGGCAATTTTTCGGGCTACAGCGCGCGCACCCACACCCACATGTACAACACAGCACCAGATGTTTGATAAGCTGACCGCGGACCATTCTACTTAGACATATCAAATGTAGGTATGATGGTGAAAATCACTGACAACCGTTATGTCCACGTAGCAACCTCTGTCGGTGTCCAGTTCATAGCTGACTGGCCGATCTTAGGTGACAAAGGGGCCCCTTGTGGGCAGTGCGCGAGAAAAGGCAAAGACTGCGTCCGCGGATCCAGACTGAAGTTTAGGCATATCACAGTCCCAACGTACGCTTATTCGAACTCGTTGTCCGCAAATATCAACGTCGCTAAATAGACAAATCCCTTAGCTCAAGTGATGGTAATTGCGGAGAACTGCAGTATGAGTTTTCTGACACACAGAAGTGGTGTCGAGTACCTGGCAAGAAGATCAGGTTTATTGACGAGACAGCCGATATTGTCAGCATAAACAATGACGCGTCCGATTTTGACGACGAGGTTGCCTCCGAGGCAGATATCATCATCCCACACAGTTCCGCACAACTAACGCCACGACCGATGATTAAAGATTATACAAACGTGTTCACCAAGCCGTCGCAAGAGAATATCCTGATTGCGACTCAAGACACTCAAAATCCTGAGGAGCAAACCCTTTTGCCAATCGAACAAGGCCAGCCCTTTCCTTTGATGATGCCTCCAGCTCTCCATCCACACCCCACATTACGGAACCCATCATTAGGTCACCCGAACTTGGACGATCCGATCACAATCTTCTCCCCAGTTCCACGAAGCCAATTGTCGAGGCCTGTCGGCTCAATCAGCAGGATCGGCAGCGACAAGTTGCCCGAAGACCCCAGTCTTCCAGAGCCGCGTCGGGTATTTCACAACACCAGTCTCCCCTTGGAAGACCGCCGTGAGGCGCATTTGGTCCGGTTCTTCGTGGACTGTATCTCTACGCCTTTCGATTACGGCGATAATCTCAATCGAATGTCGACACTGATCCCGCAGTATGCTGCTTTGAGCCCAGCATTGCTCAATGCCGTTCTGGCACTGGCGGCGAAGTCACATGACCAAGAGGGCAGTCTTGCATTTTTCGACAAGCCCGCAGATCGGTATTTTGATGCCGCTATGGAACTTCTCGAGCCAGTTTTCAACGACTCGCAATTGAAAGTTGACGGTATACAGTTTTCTGCTGTTGTACTTCTGAGGGCTTATCAAGTTATCGATAGTACGTTCGTCTCATTCCTTTGGAGCATAGTACGGCAACGGGAGGGTGGGATCCCTTTATCTGCCCCGTTTATCTTTATCATTTGATACAGCTAACTGAGCGTACTAGCCATATGCGCCACCATGAAGCCACCTTCTGCCATTTGGAACTTCCTTACCTCACGTGTGAGGACTTCAGAAAATGACAGCCTACTGGATGCAGCAATCTGGTCGTGGATACCCACCGAGCTATTCCGATCGATTATGCGGAACGAGCCAATCGACTTGCAATTAGACCACCTAGGCTTCGACCGCTCGCTACAACCGGCTGATGACGATGTATGGGCGCATCGAATAGTTCTTCACACTATCGACATCGTCAATTTTTGTTTTGGGGATACTAAAGATCCTGTGAACTATGAGCGGCTAGCCTCATATGCTGCCGGATGGATAGAAATGGCTCCAGATTCATTCACACCGCTATTCATACATAACGCGGCAGAAAACAGTGTCTTCCCGGAGGTATTGCTCATCAACGATTCTGTTGTACTGGGGCATATCTACTATCATCTTAGTCGGATACTTTTGGCGATCCACAATCCTGATGCGCCGCTGTTATTGAAACGTTCACCCCATGCAGCTTGGGCAATGAATGTAAGTTTCGACATTCGCCCGTTACCCAAGATTCGACACTCAAGTGTATATTGCAGAAAGACATACGCACCGACGTGAAAACCCTTTGTGGGATAGCAGAATCCGCCAAGCAACGCAATCCGGCTCACATGTAAGTCTTGACGCCTATATCATGGACTTTGATATCCGGAGAACGACCTCTTATTCTTTCCAGTGTTGCGTGTATGGCAATTGCGCTGGTCGGCAACCAGTTCAAGATACGAGAAGAGCAAGAGGCGTTATACAACCTCTTCTCAAATACGGCAAGGGCCTTCCAGTTGGACTTAGGCTTGATGTAAGTTATGAATAGATCCCCCTGGCCGCTAAAATCACTCAGATGGCCTTGCACTAGTTTCTAACATGTTCCACACAGTATGCAACACTTGAGAGAGGGCTGGGGTTGGTCAGACTCAGACCTTTCACTCATGAAATCTTGAGGCACCCCGGCTATCGACCGCTTATGGACTTGAAGTTGAGGAGCTCGTTGCTAGCCACCAGGCTGAACTCGTCAGCACGCTAGATGCTTTGGAGCACCAAGTGAGGGACAAAGCTACCGATGGACCAGCGGACTACTCCGACGAAAGAGGCCGAGGTGAGCTGTATAAAGTTTAAGAATCCTTGATTGAGAAATTTCCTTCGCTACGCTCACGGGCTGAACCGACTCCACCTCAATCAGTCTTAATTAGGCTGCTACGCATAATCTCATTCTATCATATATATCTTGTTATACCCAAACAACCCACATAGCCTTTCCGGTTTTTCCCTTGTTTGATACGGAGTAACTTACCTATAAAGATTGCACGAAACTCCTGAAGCCCGCCACCAGCAATCCATCCGAATATCTGCTTGTGCCCCTCTAGCTATCCATCATCACCCGAATCCCCTTGGTGCCAGGCCAAGGCGGTAAGATCGTATCATCCGCATACATCATGAGCCGTTTTTTCGACCAGCCGTAGCTTATAACTCCGGCACAGGGTGGCGAAGCCGATGTATAGCTCCGAATAGGCTAGGTTCAAGCCCAGGCACATGCTCATGTCCCGCCCGAAGGTCAGGTAGTGGTTGAACTGGTGGGCACCGTCCAGCCCGCGAGGTTCGTCCAGCTAGCGCTCCGATCGGAAGGCGGTGAGGTCTGGTAACTGGCACTCGTTCACCAGCATGTGGTATTCGCCCATGCTGACGGCGATGTTGTCGGGGATCACGGTGCCGTTGTAGACCCAGGCGTTGGCGGGGTTGCGGTTGATGCCGACTAGGCGTTCAATGACACCTATGCCAAATGTTTGGGCTAGGGACGAATTAATATAATGGCATTTCAGCCCGAGATAGCGATCAGGGTGGGTGGGGGTCATGGATGAACGTAACCTCTTCGATGACTGCGGTAAGGTAGCTTAACGTCTTCAAGGTCGGCCTCGGGGTAATCTGGCCCGCGTTGGAGATGGCGGCGGCCAGTTCGGTTTGTAGTTTGTCGTGGATCTAGGGATCATGCAGAATGTAGACGTTGTCCAGCGCGAGCGTTCAGGCGGTGGTCTCGAGACCCGCACCGATGAAGCACTCGGCTTCGTGTTGCATGCGCTTGTGGGCGATTTACTCGCGGGGCAAGTTGGAGGCCAGCATCTCGTGGGAGAATGATGTTACCGGTAGCGAATCAGCGCCAGACATCGTGCAGATTGATCGAGGCTTGATAGTTAGTTCATACTCCCTCTGTTGGTGGTAGCACGCAGGCAGTTAGATCGGGCTTATTCTCTCCAGCAAGTCTTGGAGGGATGCTACCCTATCTCCACGCTAGCTATAAGGGGCCCTTACCTCCTTAACAGGAAAGTCTACGATCTTTGACCCAGTGCGCCCAACAGGCTACCGTACATCAGAACTCTACCCTCATACTGACGAAACAAGCCTTTTCTTACTTTACCAGAAGGTCGAACTCGGGTTCTTGGTTACACTACAAGCCTTTCCTTTGAGCTCGATAAATGACTCTCGGTACGGTGGGCCAGCAGTATACAGTACATCAGTTGATCGGCCCAAGAACAAATCGTCAACTTCTTTTCGATCACGTTGTAGTTTCAAGAAGTTGTCGTCCGTCTGCATTTTATTCGAGAGACTGAGGGAGGCCTGGATCGTCCGATTCAACTCAGCCTGCCCTCCCCCACGACCATCAGCGATCCGGAGCGAAGCAACATACCGTTGCCCAGACTGTTTGAATTGCGGGCAACGGCGATGAAGATTCTGAGATGTACTGCCTGACTGTATAGCTATATTATCATAGAGATGCTGCGTAAGCTGGCTAGACGTCGTTCTAACGCCTCTATACCTACTTTACTGCAATCCGAGCATAGCTTCCTTTGTTCCAGCTTCGCCCCCACCCCGGCCACTTCGTCCCAGACTACATACAAGTAAGCATGCAACTAAGCATGCTTTGATGGGCACCCCCATGCCATGACGATCCAAGAACGCACAAGTGGCCTGTCAAAGAAAAGTAATGCATACCATAGCACCTAACTAGTCTATCATTCTGCATCAGAGCCAACAGCTGAAACCTAATCATAATTTAGAACGAGCAGGCAAGATAAAGAGAACAGTCCAAGCCCTAGAATTAAATCCATAAGGCAACCTGGGTATCCATTACTTTGGCGAAATCACCACCCGGCGCATTCGGTACTACAGGTGTCGTCTGGGCTCCTTCAACAAGTCGTAAAGCTTAGTTCCTTGTAGCTCCGCCGGCAAGACCACCAACACCGGAGTGGGTGAGACCTAAGGTATGGGTCCCATGGGCTGGAATGTTAGCGTGGTTTTCAGCTCGAAGGTTGGCTGCAACCACTCTGGCTGACGCCCGAACACAATGAGGAAACTAGCATGATGCGGATGACCCAGTCCGCCACGGACAACTGCCACAGTTTCGATGCCAAAGCGGATTTACATGCCAAGGCCGAAGGTATGAACATCGTCTAACTGGATCGACTGGACGATGCACTACGTGATGGTGATCCAATCCTCGAGGTCATCCGAGGAACCGCCACGAAGGGTGACGCCGGCACGCCTGGCATTGTCAGTCTCAGTGCCGAAGCACAACCGGCAGCCATCAGAACTTCGTATGCCTACACGGGCATCAAGAGCAACACCTAGTCTCTGGAGTGCCACGGTACTGGTACGCCGGCTGGCGACCCGACGAAAATGCCACCTTGGTGTACGCAGGCACCCACGAGTCCGGTCAGGAGCCAGCGATCGGATCCATCAAGAGCAATTTCGGCCACCATGAGGCCGCAACTGGATTTTCCGGGTCGATGAAGGTCGTTCTCGCCCTGGAGCATGGCATCATCCTCAGCAACCATATCTTCGTCAATCCCAATCCTAACAAGGATTTCGCGGCATCCCGTGTCCGTGCCACGCACATGGCTATCAAGTGGCCTCAGACGTCGCTCGACGTGCGTCGTGCCAGTGTGAAGTCGTTCGGTTTTTGCGGCTCCAACGCACTTATCATTGTGGGAAAAGTCCATTCGCAACCTACGTCTCTACCTACAAGGTGATCACCTCAGACTTCTTCGGCGATGACGAGAACGATGGAGAAGTGGTTGTCGCTGAATATGCTCCACCAAAAGTTCTCGTCCTGTCAGCCAACGACCAGCAATCGCTAAACAACTGCATCAGTGCGATCTCCGAGAATTTTATCAATCCTAATGTCGCGGTCGACTTGGACGACCTGGCCTACGCACTTGACGAGCGCAGGAGCCACCACTGCTATCGTGCTTTTTTGATCAGCCACAGCAGCAGCAGTAGAGATCAGGAACAACTGCACTTCGGTCAGAAGGCTGTTTCGAAACCTCGGGTTGGATCGTTCTTCACCGGTCAGGGAGCGCAGTGGTCTCAAATGGAGCCGGGTCTTGTCAAGGCTTCCCACAAGCGAGAGAAGTGGTTGAGAAACTAGACCAGATCCTCCAGAAGCTGCCCGATCCGCCCTGGTGGTTTCGGCTTGCCGAGGCCTTAATACAGCCTGAATTTTCCTAGCCTCCCGTGACTGCATTGCAACTAGTCATCCTTGATGTTGTGAAGGAATGGGAGACCCACTCTGCCGCAGTGGTAGGACACTCGTCCCGAGAAATCGCCGCCACTGCCCCCACCGGTAGTCTGAATACATCGGGCGAAGCCATCAAGATCGTCTACTGCCGCGGTCGGGCGACTAATATATTCCCGCTAGAAGAGCCGCTAGAAATGTTGGTTCTTCGCGTAGACGTTAAGACTGTTGAGAAGTATTTGGCGCCTAGAGAGAGGTGCAGATTACAAGAAGACCCTCCGACTGGGAAATATACTCTGGATACCAGGCTACATGATGGGCAATCAGACAATCTTCCAGGGAGGCGATGAGAGCCGTGTTCCGGATAGCAATAGTCACCAAGTGGAACAAGAAAGAGCCTCCCCGATACCAGTTCCGTTTCCGTGACATCCGCTTCCTGCACGACTTGGTGCTCGAGGAGGACGAGCCTGCCACCTGCACATTGGCCCTTATACTAACGCGTGGAGAACCAATCCGTGATTAGTACAAGATCCGCGTCTTTTCGACCAAGCGAACCGTTTACACCGAGTACTGCACGGGTCTGACTGGATGTCATTCGAGGAGGCTGCCACTCTCTGCGGCGTCTACTTGACTTCCGTCTACTGTTTGTTCGATATAGCCGATGTGAATGCTAGTAAGACCGTACTCATCCACTCCGCTGCAAGTTGTGTGGGTATTTCCTCGATGCAGATGGCTCAATATGCCAATGCTGAGGTAAGTAGTAGTCGTGGTATCTTATCATGTTCGCTGTGGGAACACAACCAACTCTCTCTGCTACTAGTCTTCTGTGTCTGGTGGATCTCCGGACAAGAGAGACTACATCAAATCTACTCTTGACCTGGACAACGACCCCATTTTCAACTCCCGCAACACTTCCTTTGGTGGCCAGATCGTAGCTGCTACTGGCATCCGAGGAGTCGACATCATCCTCAATTCCTTGACCGGTGACATGCTGGATAAATGTTTCCACATTCTGGCCAAATGGAGGCATCATGATTGAGATTGGGAAGAAGGTTATTCTGGATCTTAACAGCCTCACCATGGAGCCGTTCGACCACATCTTCTCTCTGAGCGCCGTAAATATGTCTCACCAGAGAGGCCCAGACCATCTCATCACTCGGTAAGTGCTGTTCTAGACCAGACTATTTGTCTGAGCACTGCCTGCTAACTGTTTTTTTGGTTTTTTGTAGTCTAATGAATAAGCTCTTTGAACTACTTGAGGAACGTCATGTCAAGCCCATCAACCCCATCCACGTCTCGTTCACTGGTGTTGACATCGCGGTGCGTTATCTTCGTGCAGGCAAGCACATCGCACAGTTTGTAATTTCGGAAGGGCCCGAGCCGAAAATTTCAGCTTCTGTAAGCTTCACCGTTCGCCTCAACGGAAACAAGTTTGCTCACTGTGCCGCAAAGGTTGAATCTTGGCAAATTGCACTTGCAGTGACAGGACAGTTAATGCGCAATCCCTAAAAGTGGCAAAAGTGGCTGTCGACCCCACTAATCATCCGTTGGGGGACCTACCTTGACTGTAAGGTGCCTTGCGCTCATCTGCTCTTCCTTCGGTCGCCCCATCATTCCCGCTCGCCTGCACCTTCATAAGAGACGGATAATTACGTAGCCAGCTGCTAGAAAGAGGTTCTAATCAACCTGGTTAAGACGTCTCAAATCCAACATTTCAAGATTAAATTTTGCAATGGTTGTGGCAACGGAAGGTAATTGGTTAGGCCTGATAAATGACTTGGAATATAGGCCTGAGAAGAAACTCATGCTAGTACTCCACCTAAACGCAGGACTCTCAACAGAATGCAACAGACTGAATTTCATTCACGATCGGTCTCATGATTTTGGTTTCAATGTCGGTGTGACTTGATGTGTTTCGGTGTAATTTGGTACAGAATCGGAGGGGCAATCAAGATGCGTGGCGGTTCATGCATACTACCCAATACCTATACAAAAGGGACGCAAGTGGATTTATCTTGATTATTTTGATGCTGGTGCTGACGAAAAGCCGAATCCGTATGACTCAACCCGAAGGTTCTTCTTGAGCTAGGATTGCATTAGTTTAAGGTTTGGTTAGTGCAACCTGACAGGCAAATCGACGTATGAATACACCAATCAAACTAAAAATGTGTGACTAATTTTCCCTAGTCGGCATGAAATTATCGAAACACGGGGCATTCACAACTTTGAGAAAGCTAAGGCCAGGGTAGTATGTCCTCCCTAGTCATGAAACATAACTTTATGCCAGTGGAAGGCTTACAAGCGTATCCAGTGAAAGCTTAAGTGAGCCCAAGTGATTAATTAATATACTAGGAGTTCTGCATAGACGAAATGGGGTTTTCGAAGGGTTTGCTGTTGCTTACCCGATGATTGTTTTCGGGTTCTTCGGGGTACCCAACTTTGGAAAGTTGTTCTATTCAATTAGCCTTACAACAAGGTCAAGCTCATCGGCTGAATATGTATTAGCGGATAGGCTTCTGAAAAGTGTTTTAAACTTTCTGCATCATTGGCAAAGTTCGATATAGTCCCGCTGCCCGCCACCCAAACACTCGACTATATATCTCGCGCAGAATTTGAACAGACTAGTCATTTTAATTTGGGGTTCTCACCAGCAGGATATATTTGACCACAAAATCTTCTCTACGGAGGCTGAAGTCTTAACTTGTTCGTACGTCCTGCATCACGATGGGCTTCAACGTCGAGCCGTTAAAAGTTCAACCGGGTACAAAGGTTAAGGTATGAAGTGTGACCATCTCTCGGATTAGCTCCTTGATAAAACCAAATATATTAACGCCTTTTAGTTTGGGGCAAAGATTAGTGGCCTAGATGTGAACAATATCTCGGGTAAGATCTTGACTCTTACTCCTGGAAAGCATCCTCCTTACTGATAGAATTTCTAAAGATGAAGACCTACAGCATCTGAAACAGGTCGTCTGGCATCATAAGCTCGTCATCATCAAAGGGCAGCAATTTCTCCGGCCCTTTAAGCAATGGGAATTAGTAACCAGGCTGGATCCTGAAGCGGGACCGCAGAACCCTGACATTTTCATGAAAGACTTCCACCCTGATGGGGAAGGTGTCCTTGTACGTGGGATAAAAACTACTGACTTTATTTCAACGGGCTTCGCTAATCTCCTTTGTACAAGAAAGAAAGAGGGGTGACGGGCGTCCCAGGTGTCGAGAACGTCCACGTTGTCGGCAAGGGCTATCAGGGTAAAGACCATTACGGTTTGAAGAACCTGAATCTCGACAAGTCCTTTTCGTATGAGAATCATGATCCAACCCTGCCTCCTGATGAGCTTGAGAACGGACATACCCGATTCCAAGGTTGGCACTTCGATGCACCGCTGTACAGCAGGGATCCTCCACTATTCACCGCGTTTCGTGTCTTTCGGCTACCTCAAGGACCAGATATCACGATCCATTGGGACGACGGGTCCGGGTTTAGCATGAAGTCGGCTCCGGGGATGACACCATTCTTCTGTTGCTCACAGCTCTACGAGGAACTCATGACGGATGAAGAAAAGCAGATAGCCGACAATAGTTGGGTAGAGTATGCCGCATTTCCGTATGAGTGGAACCACAACTGCAAGTTTCTGCCGAATGGGCTCGGAATCATCAGCCAGGGCAAGGAGCTTTCAGAAGATGCGCTGATGGAGATGAAGCCCGACGAGGCCAAGATCAGAAGAGTAAGAAACTTGTGTTTTGATCACAATAAATACTGACAACGGGCAGTACCCGATGGTGTGGGTCAATCCTGCTACAGGAAGGAAGTGTTTCCAGGTGCAGTCCAACGCAGCTAAGAGACTTTTTATCCGGAGGAGCTCCCACGAGGCACCGAAAGTAGTAGACGACGTTGCTGAAGTTCGGCGATTTCTACTCGATATTCAATTGCGTATCCTGAGGCCTGAGTACATTCTAATCCCGCAAGAGGAAGAGGGAGACTTGCTACTATGGGACAACTGGACCACCATGCATACCCGCGTGGACTATCCTGCTCGGTACGGGCCTAAAACGTGTCATCAAGCGGGTACGAATTCCAGTAGAGGGCCTATGGGCCCTGTTGCCACTCCTGCCTTTTGAGGTAGTGCATCTAGAGACTTATGTTTTGAGATTGTTCAGTGAATACAAGCATGGCCGAATTGCCATGTTATGGCCAACAAAAGGTGAAGGTTTTCATATCTAGGGATGCTGAACTGACCCAAGCCAGTTACCGGCTCGGCTAGGGCGCTATACGGATAAGGCCCTGCGACCGCGCCGAGACCCATTATTACCGCCCAAGCCGGCTGAACTCTGTACCCGTGCTTCGCGTTTGCTTATTGAATATAGAGATATAGAACGCAAGGAAGTTAGAATGAACCTAACAAACAGTTTACTAACTTCAAGGTAACTCGCAAAACTCGAATTGAGACCGATGTGGTAAATATCAGTACAGCTAAACACAGCCACTCTATTGGCCCGTGAAATAACGAAATCGTAAAATAGTTGTTGGTTGGCACGCAGATTGATCGATCAAAAGTAACGGACTCATGGTGATGGCCATTAAGATAAAGTAGGGCTAACGAGGGTCGCGGTATAGTGATCTGAGGTGGTGTGCCATAACTTGTCAAACGGCGACGAGTGGCAGTGTCACACAAGATCCAAACACCAGGCAATAAGTTTCAAGCAAGGATAAGGTCTTGTGCTTCAATATGGCACTTTCGATTACAATTGTGCTATATTTGACCTTGGTACTGTAGAAGTACGCTTTCCAGCACATGAAGAGTAATGATTTCTTCTATATTCTCGCTAGTGATGATCATCTGTTGGTTTGGAGTCCTTTTTATCAAATATAAGGGAAACCTCCTCAATAGTGTATCCCTTGGTCTCGGGAAATAAAAAATAGGTGAAGAGAACTTCACATGCCAAAATTCCGACGTAAACTGTGTAATACTTCCAGCTTAAGTTCTTGAAGGCCACCGGATTCGCATACTGGCTGGCGGCGTTGAAGGCATACGTCAATAAGTAATGCAGGGCCATAGCTTTAGCTCGGAGGTGGTAGGGGCATATCTCAGCTATGTACAAAGGAGTCAGTATAGCATATCCTATGTCATAGCCAAATTGAAACAAAAAGACCATAACCACTAGAGCTTTACTGGATGCTGGTTGAGGATTTTGGGTGAATCGCTCTGTGGCAATGGTAAAGCCAACCATAGAGAGAAGCATGGTGACGCTCGAAGATAGGAACATAATGCGACGGCCGAGCTTGTCGACGAGCCCAGCACCCAAAAGTGCAGCGCACAAGTTGAAGACTTGCAACCCGCAGTTAATTCCTACCTGCTGCGCAGGCGCTGTGATGCCGACCTGTCTCAGGGCGATGAAAAGGTAGGTGGTTATAATGTTGCCTCCGCTCCACGCCCCGAAAATAGTGCAAAAGACGACTAACAGCAGCCTTCGGCGATTCCCAGAACCTTGGAGCCATGAGATCCATCTTGTGATCTGACTGTTGTGATCAAATTCGATCGCTTGACAGATTTTGGTGTACTGGGCTAATACCACCTCATCATCTGATCTCCCGTTGGCATGGAATCGCACCAGGATGTTTTTAGCTTCCGCATGGCGGTTTTGCGATACAAGCCACCTTGGGGATTCTGGCACAGTAAATATCAGTAGAAGCTGAGTTACCGGTGGGAATAATTGCAGTATTGTCGGGATTCGCCAGCTCCACTGATTAGGAAGACGTAGGCTCCCGAAAGAGACCCATGCCACTACTAGTTCGGCAATTAGTGGGAGTAAGAAGCGTCTCAGAGTATCTACTTACCCAGAGATCCAATGAAGAACAGAGACCCATATGCGCTAACCAAAAAACTTCTTTGTCGCGGGTGGGCGAGTTCTGTAAGCAGGACAGGGCAGCTGGCGGAGACAAACATCGACCCTATGCCGAGCTACTTTTTGATCAGATGGTATTAAATCCAGCGAGGCGACTAAATATTTACAATGAAGCGAGTGAGAACATATAGGTGAGAGTTATGACAAAAAAACTTGGCCTATCACTGTAGGCATCCTGTCAGTTTTGGTGCTAGACTTCGGAAATTTGTTAATACAAAGAGAGATTCGTACTTACCAGCACCAACCATTATGATGTCTCCTATGCATATCATGGTTCTTCGGCCAAATGTGTCTACGGCCCAACTCAAGACTGGAAAAGCGATCATGGCACCAAACGAATAGCTAGCAGCCATCAACCCAATGAGATTGCTATCCTCGGGATTGAGGCCCAAGTCTGAACAGCTTATGTTACAATGCGTTCCTTGGCATGCATGGTGGTGACACAGCTTCTTACCATAGTACCCTGCTATTCGTCAGTTCAGGTATATCGGTAGACTCAAAGAAGTATCAACACTTACAGTGAGGCATACTTAACAACGAGCCTATGAGTGTACCATCATACCCAATCATCAGCGGGCCAATGAAGACGGCAAGCAGCCGGAGATTTAGACTCTTTAGGCCCTGGTCTTTCCACCATCGTAGGTGAGGGGTACTAGATATTTTTCCAGCGATTAACGGCACTGGAGACTCTGTAGTCTTTTCCTCACTGCACTTGGAAGCACCATCGTGAAACATAGCATTCTTTGTTCCAAGAGACTGCATTGTTAGAGTGATAGATTATTTGATGAATTTGGTCAGAACTATTGTGAGTTGGCGGTTAGGTTGGGTCTACCTTCAGACGACAGTAATAGCAAGAAGCGTCTTCAAACAGGAAATGCAGTTGTATTTCTAATCGATCAGGCGCAGGCGTATAACACTGAACTTTATTGTTGAAACAGGCCTTTGAGTTGAGGTTTCAGCTGCTAGAGCCTTGCTTGAGGATCCAACTCCCCAACAATCAATCCCTGGTACATTCGGGTGGTGAACAACTCAAAAAATGTGCATACCCAAATCAAACCAATGAGTCCGTGATTTCGGCCCTGGAGCACTCAAAAATGGAATGACCTGGCATGGCTGGAGCTGAGTTTACCTTAGTCATCAAAGCAAGTTTCCGGTTAAACAGAGCTGTTCCAATCCAACCAAATGGCATCTGAAGAGCTGACTGCGGCTCATGATTCAGTCCCGGAGAGTTTCTGACTAGGTTTCAACCACCCGTTGTTCCCACACCACTTTTGAAAGCACTTCAGGACTTTGATATAGACTCGCTAGTCTCATGAGTGTGTCCATAACATTAAAAACCCCTCCCCCATTTGAGGGGAGGAAATCCGCTCGAAGTCATTAAAGAAAGTTGTATACAGGGAACGAATAATACTTCACCAGATCAAAACCACATCTACGAGGCAACAATCGTCGAGTAAAACAGAAGGCTTTCACTTCTCCTATACGCTTGTAGCCCACGAAGTAGGAAAGACCCAGAACCTTGCACCTGAACTGTTCCAAGGCAACAAAGGCGTAGCTCCTCTGAGCGTCAACGACAGATGACACGCAGAAGCCTCTCTTCACCAGTGTGAGCTCTCTGGTTAGTTGTTTCAAATGTTATGACATTTGCAGTCCATTCACTTTCTCAAATACTTTTCTGTGAGGAGTAATTCCTAACTCTGATTTGTGGACGGTGCGGCCAAACGCAGGCTGGAATTAATTTGGGTATCCGGTTGCATGCCAAGCGTCGACAAAGGAGTTGGACCATAGGCTTCGCACTAGATTGCTCGGCATCCCAAGCACATGTGAGAGGCAACAATGCCCATTTCCTATGAGCTGATGCGCATAAGGTTATATCGGAAAACCTTTGGCATGCTATCCCCCAAAAACCAAAGTGTTCAGTAAGTATGGAATATCACCATAAAACCTCCTGCTATCACAAGAAACTTTAAGACTTTTCTGGTAACTGCATAATCCTTCGACTAGCGAATAAACATTATCTGTATGACTAGACTTGGAAAGTTTGTATTTTTCTTCTAAGTTCTCCCCTAAACATATCTTGAAGTTGAGAATACAATGGAGTGCAGTAGTATGTATGCCCTCGATCTTCGTGATTATCCTCAGCGAATTCTCCATCTTGGTGTTTGACTTGTTTAAGAATTGAACCCTTGCAATAAGCAACGTATCATTGTATGGACGACCTGCGAAGAGCTTTTAATAAGACACTTCGAGTTAGCCGGTCTGGTGAAGAATTTCCTTCTTTCCAATTCTTTCGACAGTCTTGGATTCTACGGCACGCACGCAAGCTGGATTGTAGTTAGGTTCGGCACGTACACGGGTTAGCTTCAAGGGATATCAAAGCGGTTTCTATGCTGAAGAGAGAGCTTCCAAATGCTTACCCCACCGTCCGTACTCAAGGTTTGGTCGAATTGGCAAAGCATGCCAGGTAGTGGCGAAGGTAAAAACCTAGTACACACTGTCTGGGTTTTATCTAAGCCCGTCTGGAACCGCGATAAGGCAGTGGTGTTAAGCCGATTGTTGAAGTGGGCAATGTGGCTGCGCGCACAACGAAAGTGGGGCAATTCGGCAAAATGACGGATACATACCTTGGACGGATTTCGCCAGCCAAATACGCGAAATCCGATGGCACGTGCATCTTGGTACTAGGCAAAGGGGGGTCCGCCGGAAGAGGGGACTCTCACACACACACAATAGCAGATCCATAAGCAATAGTCACAACAAGGATATCCTATCAATTGACGTACTTCGACACCGATGACCTGCACTACATTGCATGCACCCAACCTCCAACAATTCTGTTACCGACTACATGTACTAAAACGAAAGTAGCGAATAAACTTTCTCACAGCTCCATATTAACTGAGTTATCAGAGAACCTAACAGCAGCATGAAACATAGTAAATAGCTTATAATGTCAAGCCTCAGGAATTTATTGAAAAAGTGCAAATCTTCCACGAAAACACACTCTTTGATCGAGAAAGGGCTAAACCATGTATTGTTGTTACAGCTGCTGATGACTATGTCTTGGCATGTGGAATCGAAATTCTTGCGAACAGCGCCCAGAAAATCTTTCTGACGATGCCAAATAGGGACAACTAAGAAGACATACTCAAAAGCTACTTCATGGCCGTAACTTTTACCAAGGTTAATGTCTGACTGTGGTGGGCAACTCTAAGTGTTCGAAGTAATTCTCAAAGCGAAGAACACGGGATACTCATTGCCTCGTAAATGGCTTGATTTGATACAAAAATATATAGGAGTAGTTGTATGACATTTGACACCAATTAGGTACGTTTAGACGGTTTTCAAGCTAGAAGTCCCTTTAAGGTAAGCTCGCAGACTACTCACTCCTCGCAAGGCCAAATAACAGTTAGTATAAGTGACATTAAAGACAATTTTTAATAATGATAGTCTTGCGACGATCATTGGCTGGGTAAAGAATCACATTCAGAAATCGAAGGCAAAGTAAGCCCCTCTAGATAGAAGACTTAGTGAGGACTGAGATGTAAACACGTATCCGATCCATCAAAAATGCTATTCTCAAACTGCCAAAAAAAACATTTCAGGTCTTCCTTATCGTCTGTTTCATTCTTCGTTCTGCTGGGGAGGCTTTGTGGTAGAAGAGACGGCAGGAGACTATGAGCAGACTCCCGAAAGAAGTATCCTTCTACTGTAAGTAGTATCACAAGTTATTTACGCCGGTAGAGCTGCCCAACTGCCTATTATGACTTTCACACTGGTTCTCTCTCTCTCTTAGTACCCTACTGAGCGACGTGTTATAGGACAACAGAAGCGCCGATGCAGAGTGAGGCATCTGTGTAAGCAAGCCATCCAGGTGCTTTCAATTGAGTCAACTGAACTGTGCGCAGCTAGCTGGATTGGTACTCTTAGCAGCTGGATGCGAGACCTAGTGCGAAGGAAAATATTTTGATTATCCGATAACTAGGCCGGATGAAACTTAGCACCGCTTACAGAAACCTTGAACAAGAGCGTAGGAGAAAGCCAGAGCCACTGCAGAACACAATTTCTGTGGGAGCAGCGGAATGAGCTTTGCCATTTCCTGGCAGCTTGTATTAAGAAATATTGGTGTTTCCTATAATACAACTACTATTTCGAACGCTATGACAGAGCATTACAGTCTGTCCTGTGAGGTCAATAGCTCTTGCATTTCGGAAAAAGCATAGATCTAGAGACAAGTACCCATAGCATCTTGGAAACGTAACCGCACCTGCTGAGACCTCCGAACGCACGATTCCGCGCCGTCTACGTGAGGCTTCGGATTGGGTCTAAAGACGGGACTTCGAGACAGAAAACCCCATCTTCTGTTAACCTTAATGCCAGTGCACAGGAACCCAAGGCCTTGGCGTTCTACTGCACATTCTGTTTTGTCGGATAAAAAGGATCGAACGACCTGGTCATCCTTCCTCACGATCTACACAGCCATGCATTTCCTACCAGTGTTATGAGAGGGCATCTCCATATCCAAGAACCCCATTTTCTACATATCCAAACATGAGACCCATGATTGAGAACCGCGGGCCCGAGCCTCTGGGAGCCAACTTCTTTGTGACATCAGCCATCGTGACCACAGAGCTGTAATGTAATTTCCGGCCTAGCATGGTCAGGGCTTCTGTACCAACTGACTGGCTCATCGTCCTGGCTTTGGTATGAAATCTTCGATCAATCTGGAAGAATGTTTTCTTCGACTGCAGAAAAGCTTTCTATACTGATTAGTCCTCGTTCTCGATTGCTGGTGTTCATTATGCACAGGTAGACAGTTGGGGGACATAGAGAAGGAAAGTGTCGGAAAAGGACTTGAGGTAGGTAACGGTGCCCACCATCAACTACGAAATTTTGAACTTCTGCTGACCGTTGATCTTCGGTCAAAAGGTGTTGTTTCGCCAATGACGTAATGCAGAGATATGCTAGCAAGTAACACAACGCAGTACAATTAACCACCAGAAAGCTCCGATACTCGAATGTCCCGATTCAGTATATCTTTAACAAAATCAAGAGTTCTGGCTCAATATCACATCCGCAGCCTTCTCGCCCACCATGTATGTTGATACGGCAGTAAAGGTGCCAGGAATTCGAGGATAGACGGAAGCATCAACGACTCTCAAGCCAGCAACTCCACGTACCCTAAAGCTCGAATCCAACACAGCCATTGGATCATTATCGGCACCAATGGGACAGGTAGAAGAAGCGTGGTGACCCCAAGCGGTGTCCTTGATGTACTGCTTTATGTCATCGTCGGCCCTGACGCCAGCACCGGGCAGTTCCTCTCTAATGGGGATCAACTGACGGGAGAAAGCATCGCGAGTCAGTTTTACGGTCTCAGTCATGGCTTGTAGGTCGGCGTTGAAATCCCCCGAGCCAGTGTCGAAGTAGTTGTAGACAATATTAGGCACGTCCAAGGGGTCGGACGAGCGAAGTGTCACGGAGCCGGCAGTGTTACGAGGATGCGACTTCAGAATTGCCCAGCTGAACCAATCATGCTCAACGGTCGCGTTGACACTGTAGTTAGGGAAATATCCACGGAAGTTGACGGGGCCTCCAAAGGCAAATACGTCCCACTCGTTCCTCTCAGCGACGGTGCTCTTGTAGAACATGGTCGCCGCAAAGCCCGAGGACTCGTAGATACCTCGGTCTCCGAGAATAGGAGTTTTCCACCGCGTCAGGCAGGGGTCGCTTTGTCCATAGAACCCAAAAGTGCACCCGTTCAGCGCGCTGAAACTGGCCGGCGTGCGGCCCTGAACCGTGATCTCATAGTGGTCCTGAAGGTTCGTCCCTACGCCCGGCAGGTCCTTGATGACGGGAATGCCGAAGCGGCTCAGCTCTGCGGCCGGGCCAATGCCACTCAACTTGAGGAGCTGGGGAGAGTTGTATGCGCCACCAGCAATGACGACCTCGCGGGACGCGGTTGCCGTGCCGCGGACACCGGACCCGGCGTTGCGTGAGCGAGGGCTCGCGCGGTACAGGTACTTGCCGTCGACAAACTCAACACCCGTGGCCTTTGGCGGAGACGAATTATTAAAGAGAACCTTGGTTACGTGGCAGTTCATGCGGACGTCGAGGGGGTACCGCTTGCTGCCATTGGGGTTCTTTGCGTCGCGGACAGCGACGATGAACTCCCGTGAGCCGACACGATGAGCGTCGTTGGTTGAGATAGGAATCTGGTAGTATCCAGGCCGCGTATCACGGTCGGAAGCTGCACTATTGCCATCGCCAGCAAGGAGCGTGGCGAGGTTGAAGACCAGGTTCGTCTGGTTTCCGAGAGCAAAAGCACCTCCAGTTACCAAACTGAGAAGCTGAGGGTCCAGCAGGGCAAGGTTCAGCGGTGCAGTCTCGGTGCTAAGCCAGCCGCTGTAGCCGTGACCCGTGGCAAGCGGCAACAGGTAGCGGTTGTTTTCCATGCGAATGAAGTAATTGCGCATATTATTCGCTGACCACGACTGGTCACCGGTGAGGCTGGCAATGTAGTCGAAATCTGAACGGTGAGGATACACCGCGATTAAAGCGTTATGAGCAGTACACCCTCCAAGAGTGCCGGTACGGGGATACAGCGTTCCCTTCATCGTGGAACCGGGGGGCGGGTTGAGGCCGGTATACTCGCCGCCGCCTGGAGTCTCGTAAGAGGTCTTGAAATCGCGCGCCTGTCTCGCGTCGTCGACGTAATGGCGAACGAAGAAATCCCAGGCCATGGAGTCATCTTCGGTGGATTTTGCTTGGTAGGCCGGAACGGTGTAATTCTCGTTGGCTCCCTGATCGTCACCGGCTTCGACGAGAAGGGTTTTACGGCCCGCGAGGGCGAGGCGGGCGGCCAAGACGCCGCCACCAGCGCCGGAGCCGACAACTATAAATTCATAGCCGGTCAGGTCGACGGCAGCAACGCGCGGTATTGCCGTGGCCAATAGGCCCAGCAATTTTGTGAATCTCATGGTGTTGGGTGGCGGATGATATGTTTCTTTAAATCTAGTTAGTATTTGGACAAGAAAGGTGATTGATGATTTACCTTGAGGTCCCAACCAAGCGTTAATATCGTCCCGTAGACCTCAGAGTCTGACTGTTGACCGGAGCGAGTTCTGCAAAAGGATGTCCCTGGTCTTATAAGCAGCGATCGACAAAACAAGTGCACGTGGTGATGGTCTCTCTAAGGTCGCATCTGACGTGCAGACAAACTGCAGAGACTCGGCATGACGACAACTTCCCCCTTGATATTTGTACATCTTCGTTGTCTTTGCACCTATGATTAGCCTGTGTCGGCTGCATCAAAGCTTGGAGCCCCTGCTCGATTCCGGGGCTTCTGGGCGGCGCAGACATGCTTGCTAGCTCAGCACTCTAAGACACCTACTAACACTTTCTTGGTCTGCTCAAGCTTTTGGGGAGGTTCAAAAGTCTCAATACTTCAACAACGCAATTAATTATGGCGTAGGGCTGGGAGAGCATCTACCTCCGCTGTCAAGGGCTGAGGGATTTGTACTTAGCCCCTAGATGTGAGGGATTTCGAAGTGGCGCTGCGACACAAACCCGCATTCTTCGTTGCGTACTTAAACAGCGGCGTCGGGTTTGAAGACGTTGCTGAGCTTGTGTTGCTTTTCGGATCGTGTTCGGTTCAACCGTTCGGGACACGATCATCGATCGCCTGATGTAGAAACGGCTTTTCCAATTTGGTCATCTGCTGTTTTCTTACTGAAACTTTCTGACTCTTGTCGTCTGAATGGCCTCTTGCCATCCTACCTACTCTTTGAAATTTTGATGTGGTTATACTTCACTAAAGCGGACGGGATAGCTCCTCGTCGAGCAGGGTTTACCATGTCTTTTCTATCTTGTTTTGTTTTATTTTAGGCCAACACTTCAAGCTGAAGAGCAGCAGGCCTCCACGAGCTCCAAGCTCAAGCTGGCGCGATGACGATCGCCACCGCGGAGTTGCGTTCAGCGATGTGCTAAGACATTTAGCGCTGCCTTTTTTGTCCTGGCGGTTCGCTAGTCTCATCTTAGTACTTGTCTCGCATCTTTGTCTTGAGCGACGCGATGCAACGCTGAACGTTAGTCGTTGGCAATTTCTGCCCCGCACGGAAGATAAAGGACTCCGATTGGGACCATGTGGTGACTTTGTTTCTCCAGCGTGAGGTAGTGGACGTGAGATGGCTGGTAGTGCTAGGTTCTACTTACTCATTTCTCGGTGTGGTTGGGAGGTCAAGCTCGCATGCCAAGAGTCCGGCGAATGAGATGACGAAGATGGCACTTGGAGGTGTGCAAGGAGGGGGGGAAAAGCAATTGAGTTGGCTCTTGTTTCTGCTAAATGACGGTTGGCTGAACGGAAGGCAGATTCTACCCATAGGTACAAGTGAGAAAACAAGGACGTGTCTACATGTCTTACCAAAAACACGCAGCCATCCTCTGGCATTTTTCTCCAGGTACTATTGAAAACTTACCAATTAGGAGTCATTATCGCACCAGGCTCTGAAGACACGCGAAATGCCTGAACTTAGACTCACGACCAATTTTTCCCCCGACTCCTCCCTGACATCCAGTAACAACCCTCCATTTCACAACCGCTAGAAAAACAATTGCAACTACTGCTGATGCCACCGACCGCGTGCGTCCGGACATCGGCGCATCTGTTTTTCCCGATGCTCTAGGCCATATTTGTGATACGCACTGGCTGTTTAGCATTTGGCCTCTCGACGTTGCCAGTCAACGAAGCAGCACAGACTGAAGCTTTGATATATCAATGTTCGTGTCCTTCGGATTGACTGTCGCAAAACTCGCAAGCAGAACACAAGATCGTCGACGATGTGGTTGTCGAAGATAGCTAGCCGATTCGGGGAATAAGCCTGCAGAAACTTTAACGCTTATACACCCGAGTGCTGTCGATCATTTTCCTATCATCGAGCAAGCAGCAAACCGGCGTTTTTCTCAGGCTCCGCCCTGAAGTCATTGTAGTTTCATTACGATAATCTTATGCGACAAGAAAAACAGACTCCAAGATCACCACTTGGTCGGACTCCGTCCGGTGGCTTATCGCGCCGGTCTAGACGAGCTGTCCCACTTGGCCAAACCCATTCCATCTAACCCCTCGTGAAGCGATCCTCTGTACAACTCCACTCAACGACGCAGAAGCGAGACGACAACGGCCCTAACCCACAGATAATCATCTTCCGGCCAGTTCCGTGGCACCAATCCGGTGTATCCATCGCCAAACATCCTGCATCTGTAGTGTAGGGGTTATCATCCCAGCCTTCCATTTCTCAATGAATGACAGCTGGGGACTCGAGTTCGAGTCTCGACAGATGCAAATTTACGGAAATTCTTTTGTGCTTTCCTTTTTAGCAACAGATCTTGTTTCAGTTGGGTTCATCCTCTCAAGAGTCATCGTCAATCCAGTCCATGACGAAAGCACGCGCACGCTTTGCGAATTTTGGCTTTTACCGCATGTTTGCCATGTCATGGTCTGCTGTAGGGGAGCCGGGCGATAGCTTCCAGCACAGGGTGTGCCGTCGAGCTGCCCTTAGGGCTATGGGACGCGCAGCTGCTCAATTACTAGTCGCTTGGTGTGGCAGTTTTCAACCCCAGTATCAACCTACCAACCGCTAGGCACAACAGTGACACTCAACTGCACCTAAGAAGTTTCGACAGGATGCAACCGCCTCTGATAGGGGTTGCTGTCAGACCTATGAAAACTTCAAGGCCGACTAATGAAACAAATGAGAGAGTTCGGACCTTAGCACATACAACTGAGAGAACCAGCCCGTTCAGGATCGTTCTTCGACCGATGGCCAGATGTTACGGCTCGTCTACCTACAAACTAGTTTGACGGGATGCCTCAAGAATTGTTGAGCCTAAGTTTTAGATTCTTACTTGGCTTGGCTGATGAACTGACATCGTGTTACAGGTTATGATTCATCGTTAGTTACTACCCTATGAAAAAGTCTGACAATTATTTTGACCAGGCGAGAAGCAGACGATTCTTCGACCGGTCTACGAAGAGGAATTGACAGCTCCCACTAAATCGTAAATGTCCCATTGAGTCTCAAATCCCGACTGCTCGCTCCAACGAAAACACCGTACTCCCCCTCCGCAAGTCGCCACTGCTGCGCAACCACATCCCATACGCTCAGGTCTCTCCTCGTCAGCTGGAACTCCACAGTCGCGCTCCCACCTGCCTCAATGAACACCCTCTCGAAGCCCCTCAACTGTCTCGCCGGCGTGCCCTCAACGGGGATGCCAACATACAGCTGCGCGACCTCGTAGCCCGCCAGCTCACCAGTGTTCTGTACCTGCACTGAGACGGAGTACACGTCTTCCCACAGGGCCGGGTGTCCGCCCTGCACGATTGCTACGTTGGGATCAGGAACCCCAGCCACAGGCGTTCCCACAGGCGACGTTGAGAGGGAAGAGTACTCGAACGTGGTGTAGGATAGCCCGAAGCCGAACTCGTACCTCGGCAAGATGCCGTCGCGGTCAAAGGCGCGGTAGTCGATAAACAGGCCCTCAGAAAAGTTGTCCTGAGGGAACGGGCCCGGGTCGACACTCGAGTTGAGCAGGGCGCCATAGTCCGACTCGGCGTGCACGACTGTGTAGGGGAGTCTTCCACTGGGGTTGACGTCGCCATAGAGGATGTCGGTGAGGGAGTGGCCGGATTCTTGGCCGGGAAGTCCAGCAAAGAGGATTGCGGTCACGTTAGGGTGGTCAGCCCAGGCGTCGACTACTCGTGTTCCTATGTAGTGTCAGTTATGATTTTCCATGGTCACGGAGTTGAGGTCAATTACCTGCAGAGTGTAGGACGACGATGGTGTTGGAGCAGTTCGCAGCAACGTTGTTGACCAAGTTATCGCTGAACTCGTCGGAAAGACTTGGGCGGTCGTATCCCTCCGAGGCCCACGCGTTGATGAACACCAAGCATGCCTCGGAGTTCACGTAATTGGGTTGTGGGTTTTCCGAGTAGAAATCCCACTTGACCACCCCGCCATCTGCGATAACACGTTCCTGGATGGCCTGGAAAGGGCTAATGACATACGGCGGCGTCGTGGTTCCCGAGCCGCCACCGGCGGTGAGCGTACCGTTGTATGTGTCCTCTAGTTGCGTCCCAAAACTGGGGCCGTAACTGGTGCTGGTCCACGGCGTACCGGGAACTATGGCATCATACCCGTACAAGGTGAGGAATTTGGGGCTCTTGAGCGGCAAAGTTCCGTTGACATTCTTGACGAGCACGGTCCCCGCAGCCCCGATCTCACGAATGAGAGCCTTGTGTCCGTTCTGCACGTCGACGGGCGCGTGCTTCTGGAGGTTAGAGTAGACCCCCACGGCAGGATAGTCGTCGCCGTCTTGGCCAATGTAGTACCACGCGGCGAGAATGCGGGTGGTCATGTCCTCGGCCCGCTCGCGGGTTACACTGCCGTTGTTTACGGCCTCGACAAGGGCGGAGCCCCAGAAGGCCTCGTTGGGCATGACGAGGTCGAGGCCAGCGTTTGCAGTCGCGACGCCAGCGTGTTGGGCACCCCCTGTGTGTTGTTAATACCATGGATGAGGGAAGACTGGGGGGCGATGACTTACAGTCACTGACCACAAAGCCTTCGAAGCCAAGTTCTGTCTTCAGAACTCCGTTAAGCAGCTTCGAGTTCTGGCATCCGTAAGAGTTGTTGGCGCGGTTGTAAGAGCACATGACCGACGCGGCGCCCTCCTTCAGGGCATCCATAAAGGGGAAAACGTAAAGCTCGTGTAGCGTCCTGTCGTCGACATTGGAAGAAGCCGCCTCTCCCTCGGCCTCATCGGGGATGCGCCGGTACTCCTGCTCGTTGAGCAGCCAATGCTTCGCACAGGCGATGGTGCCCGCGTCTTGCATTCCCTTGGTAATGCCACCGACCCCAACGGACGAAAGGTAGGGGTCGTTAGACAGCCCTTCCCAGTTACGTCCGCCACGAGCAATGCGTCCAAGAGGTCCACCAACGGGGCCAAGACCGACGTTGATTCCCTTTCCGCGAAACTCAGAGCCGAGGGCCACCCCGTATGCGTGGGAGAGGTTGCGGTCCCAAGTGGCGCCAAGGTGTATGCCCGAAGGGAAGGCAGAGACGAACTCTTGACTACGGACGCCGTCAGGTCCGTCTTGAAGGCAGATGGGCGCGATGCCGAGACGGGGCACGGAGCCGGTGTTACCCGTGCAGAGACCCGACCAGCCGTGTGTGAAGTTGGCGAGCTCCTCGACAGTCATTTGGGAGGCGAGTAACTTTGCGCGTTGGTAGGCCGAGGCCCAGGCGTCGCTGGAAGTTCCATTTCCGACAGCTGGTATTTGTTAGTTTACCTGCGTTATCATGCAAAGTAGGAGAAGGAGAGATAGAGGCGACTGACGAGATGGGTAGACAGGAGGGCTCTGGCCATAGTAGGGGTCGGTCTCGTTGGTATAGCTGGTCTGAGCGGCGCAAAGCGTTAGGCCGGCGAGGGCCGTAGCCAGCGTGGAAGCCAAAGTCTTCACCATCTTTTCCGGGATCGAAGAGCACAATGAGCACGAGTCACATCCAACATCAACAAAGCTCAGAAACACGGCGGCTTAAGAAGTTTTCCAATTCACTCCTCAAGGTACCTCGGGCCCAGATTTGTCGACGGCCGAGATATCCCCCCCGGTACCGCGGCACAATGTCGGACACACGGTCGGTCCTTCTCCATCATGGTGTTCTCATGATCAAGAACATGACAGAGGGTCACCGCCGGAACCCTTCTCCCAGCGCGAGAGGTCATGACAATGAGATCATCGAGAACCCGAAGGCAGCCACTTGAACAAGCAATCTCGTAGTATCTGTGGGGAAACCATGCAGGAGGTTCCATCCCAACGGTGCGGGGGTGGGGTGTTTGTTCTCTTTCTAGCTAGGACGCTTGACCGTTGGTGTCGTTGTAGTTTGTCAACGTTGGTCATCTCAAATGGGTCTGAAGGCTCTTCGGCGGTATTCTTCGCGGGGAAATCGTGGGGAAACAAAGATGGACAGGGGTGATTGGGTGGCATGCCGGAGAATATCCCCAAGCAACAACGTGATGCGGTGCCGGTATGTGGGCGAGTGCGGGGAAAATCGTAGGATTGGGGCCGGCTGAAGTCCCGTTACGGGCTGGTCACCCCGAGGACGGGAACCTGTTCGGCAATGAGGTCGATGAATCTTGGCCGAGGTCTGTTTGTCAGTACTGATTCAACCCCAATATTTGTCCATCAGTCTTGATTCAAGACGGGGTGACGTCCGAGGTGGCTAGTCAGCTCCTCGCGATGGGCATGTCGAATATGAATTGTGGACAAGTCTCATGGCCGATGACTCGCGATTGGTGTCGTTAAATCTTCCGTACTCATCGGTAAGTCGAATTAAGTTGATCAGGGTTCGCAGATGGGGTATCTCGAATTCTGGACGAGGTGGCGATACCGGTAAACAAGTGGGGTTGCTGTAACCTCGGTCATTGCTGGCTGCGAGGCCACTGAATACGCAGCCATTTGTCTCGATTGTCATGCCTGACGCACTCCGATTTCGACCTAGAAATGACCTGACGGGTGCCATTGATACTTGTTAAGGCCCCATCTATCTGGGCGGACCTCTTCAAGAGCCCCTCCGGCACAACAGAGCTCCACGCGTGGCTGCTTTACCGGCTGTTCTATCCAAGTCCGAGATGGCACTTGTGCTAGCATTAGGGGCTGTGGTTGTGTGGAAGGGATCGCACCGCAACCGCAGCAGAAGTGAGGTGACGAAATTGCCAGCAATGCTGTGTTTGCGATCCAGCCTTCGGTACGGAGAGTAGTGGTTTCACGCCATGAATGGTCTTTAGCGCTCGCCTTGTCGTGGTTTTAGCACCCCTACTTGACGCAACCTTGAACCGCTGTCAGCCTCCAACTTGTCGGGTTCGAAATGATGTGAGCGGGTTTACGCGCCATCATCGATAGGGTAAACAAACTCATGATAGTCCTCTCCAGAGGTCCCTTTGGTAACAGAGGGCAAAGGTCTAACAATCTCCTGGATTATGACCATGGCTAAGACATAAGCTTACTGGCTAATCATAGGCTATTGGTTAAGAGGAGAAGCTCGCAGGTCAACATCAGTATCTCAGAACGAGACGTTCCCTCATAGACAGCGGCGGTGGTTTCCAGGCTGTTATCAGGCCTATGATGAAATCTCGCCGTTTTCCGAAGGTCGAGATCGGGTGATTCAGTAATGATGTCTACGAAATCTTGTGGTAGAACTGGCGAGATGCAGATGGCGGAACTCTTGACGAGCCACACGCAGAAGCTGTAAAGCCGCAGTCGAGTCAATACAGGTCTGACGCGAAACAGCTTGACTGTTCCAGATGTTGCCCAGCTACGCGCTACTGCAAACCTCAGTCTTCGCAACTCGACGATGCGGCCTCATGGGTTACCGCATCCTTGGACCAACATGCGGTAGCCGGCTTATCCTAGCGAAAGCCCCAAGCTGAACGGTGCCTCGAATGGCAAAGCACCCTTAGAAGGGAAGCTGAGCAGCAGCCGGATCGGGACTGAGAGCCTCAACAATGACGAACGGATACTGGCTTGTGGCTCAGACAGGGCTAGTCGAATACAGGATTGCCGTCGGCTAGTTGCTGGAGCTCAAGCTTGAGTCGGCTCTGTCATCTATAACTCATGAGGTAAGGGCTTTTCAGAATGACGAAGCTAAGAGCTCTAGCTGCTGACGACTTCAAGCTCAACCATGTTGGTTTGGAAGAATTCGAACCGGCACGCGTGCCAGATGGTGCCTGGTTTCATCGCATGTTGACTGAAAGGTTGTTTCAGTCAATCGCCCTGGCGGGGTCTAGGCCCCTCTTTTTGGCGGTTCTAGAACATATTGAAGGTGGGGATGAACTGATGCAAAACTAGGTTGAGACCGCGACGTCAGACGTCGACACGAGAGAGTGAGTGAGAAGAGCTTGCAAGCTGGGGTGAGGGAGATGGCATCTGGGACGCTGAGTATCAGAACGGAAGTTCCAGGTTCCAGATGGATTCCGGTCGCAGCGACAACCGGGCGGTGTGATATCATTTGGATCGCTCGGATTAGCGCTGAAGACCGTACCGCTACTAGAGAAAGACGGAGAGCTACGGGGAGCTCCCAGGCAAGAGGACCCACCAATGCGAGTCATGTCCAATCAGATCTCTTGGAATCTCGCTTGTCCAGGGGAAGGTCTCCACTTGGTGGCCTGTGTGACATAAGGCTGCACCGCGAACAGCCAGAAGAGCACCCTTGGCCCTGGCCAGAAAGGTGCCTTTACATAGTGTAGCGTCACAGTGTCACGGAGTCACGGAGAGCGCTGCAGAGAGTCACTGTGCTGCTGCCGACGGCCGATAAGGATAACACACCTGACCGAGCTCCAACCTTATCGCGACATCATCCTCGTCGCCTACACCATCCCATCCCATCCCATCCCATCCCATCTCCCGCCATCACCTTTCTCTCCTTCTTTCTCATTACTCTCGCTCCGCCTTCTCTTCTCAACTAACGCCCCTTCCGTCTCTTCTTAGTATCACCTAATCTTTTTATTCCTCCTCTTAAATATGCATCGCTTCAATTCTTGACCTCGCCTGTCGTGAAGAACTTGCTCTCCCCCATTCAACATGGCCAATTCCCCGTCGCACCGGAGCCCAGCCTCGTCCACCTCGGCTGGCCGAGACTCCGGCTCCCTTTCACATTCCAGAGACCGCCGTGATGTGCCGTCCTCCACATCCGCTGACGCTGCTGCCGACCCTGTGCCGGTTGAGACACTGGTGGAACACCTGCTCGCCGCCAAACGCTCCTTATCGTCAATAACCGCCGTCCTGCGCGCGAACGAGATTGCCACCGATGCCCGCCAAGCCCACGAGGAGGCTGTCGTCCTCTACGCCGAGACCCAGTTCCTGCAGCGCGCCATCTCGGAACAGCTGGCGCTCTTGCTCAAGGTCCGCCGGGGTCTCAAGAGGACCTACGATGCCGGCAAGCGCGACTTCAAAAACCTTGTCAAGACCATGGATGCGACCAACGAGAAGCTCCAGGAGACCATGGCCATGCTCAAGAACACCACAGTCGAGCCCGTCTTCCGACCGCCTGGCGAAGAGCGGCGCAACTTGATGGATTTCGTCGACGAGAAGAGCGTCTACGTCATGGTCGAGGCTCTGAAGCAGAGCCTTGGCGAGCTGCAGGTGCGACAAGCTGACCTTGGTGTCCTACCCATGTCCCTACTGTATCCCAGCTAACACCGGCATGTTACAGTCCATCCAAACTTCTTTCGACGGCGATCTTCTACGATTCGACGACGACTTGCGTGCCCTCAAAAAGACGATCACGGCGTCACCGCTGCCTCGCGTGCCCTCCGACTCCTCTGCATACGACCCCATACCTGAGCTTCTCGGCTCGCTTGTGGACCACTCACATTGCATGGCACAACTCTTAACGTCTCTGACGAAGCATTTTGACCTTTGTGTCACAGCAGTCCGGACGACGGAAGGCGGCGCTGCCCTCGCCCGTCGGAGGGCGGCCGAGGTGACGCAGTCGCAGGGTGGTGATAGCGTGTCAATATCCGGCGTGATTGCCGACCAGGAATCACACATGCCCGATCTTGACCCCATTACGTCGCAAGACCGCGCAGACATGCTGGAGATCGTCGTCAGCGATGCATCAGAGGTCGACAGCGTTATCCAGGAGCTCAATGAGCGGCTACAGGCCATGGAGGAGGACTTTGCTGCCATGACGCAGCAAACGGAGCAGATCAAGGCGGCGTTTCTTGGGACACTAGATGCGTTTACTACCCTGGAAGAGATGGGCGGTCGCATGGCCAGTTACATTGCTAGTGAGGCGGAATTCCTGCAACGATGGGATGACGAGCGGTATACCATCTACAACAAGCTTGGAGAGATGGATGGCCTCAGAGACTTTTACGAAAAGTACTCAAACGCCTACGATAACCTCATCTTGGAAGTCGAGCGGCGGCGCATGGTGGAGGATAAGATCACCAGCATATGGAAGAAAGCCAAGGATAGCGTCGACAAATTGATGGAGAACGACCGGCGGGAGCGCGAAGGCTTCCGTCAAGATATTGGCGAATTCATTCCGACGGACCTATGGCCCGGCATGGATGGTGGGATGAAGCGGTGGGAGCTTGTCGCTGTCGACGACGGCACCGCAGAGGACGACGCTAGTGGCTGCCAAAGAAGTACCCCAGCGCTGGATAGAAGTGTTGTGGACGCCGCCAGGGACAGATTGGACCGAAGCCAGCAGAGGTGATAGCGTTGCATTTGGGTCGCAGCTTCTTTACGATAAGAGTCAGGGGGCTGTCATTTTTAGGGTTGTTTTATTGGAGTTTAAGGATCGGGCAAAGACGGGGATGGCCTTCAGCTGGGCGCGGGACACGATACGGACGGCGGCAACGTCTCTTCTCCAACTTTTATCTGGTTGGCCACTTCATTCTCTTCTGTGTCTTGTATGAAATTGTTACTTGCACATCTCTTAGGATAACGGGTCCACGCAACTTCGGTCGATTTGTGACACCCTCTGTCATGATGCATCAGACATCCTAGCTCGTGATGCTTTCAACTCAAAAGCATACAGCTTGTAACATGCGGGCGGGTAAGGCTCTCCCGCTCATGATTAGATATCGCTCACATCTCTATCTGTACCGGTCTCCCATCTACAGTAGTCTGGCAGTCAAGCAGCGCATTCACCAAGCTAGATGCGAGGTCTACCACTGTAAGCCGTTAATCAATCCGATCTATTTGCACTCGTCTTCGAGTTTCTTTAGTAAGCCATGTATCCACGCAAATGCTGGAGGGAATAATAAGAAATTAGACAATGACAGCCACCGTTCCTTTCCGCAGATCCCGCCCGTACTACTCATCTTCTACGCGGGCTGCAAACCTTTTGTCCCCCTTCCACCAACTTTTTTCTTCATTCTGGGCTGGGTTTTCTTTTGGCTCGAGCACCTCACCTCCAATGACCGGGTAGACCGTCTCCGTGGCCCCGACTTCTTCAGGCCTGGCTTTCTGGTCAAGCGGCGTGGAACCCCTGCTACTCAGCATCCGGACGTCAGCCCCACGCTTGACCAGAAGGGTTTTAACCTTTCTCTGGCCGTGTGCAACCGCAAGGTGCAGAGGCGTCTCCCCTTTGGCATCCTGCACGTCTAAGAAGGCGCCAAACCGCAACAGCGTCTCGACAATCTCAACATGCCCAAGGTATGCCGCAGTGTGCATCGCCGTCCTCTTCCGCCGAGAAATAGTCATGTGCACATCGGCTCCTCTGTTCAGCAAAAGCTCAACAACCTTTTTGTACCCTTGGGAAACCGCTACATGAAGGGCTGTCAGTCCTTTGCTGTCTTGGGCGTCAATGGCTGCCTCTTGATCCAGAAGCATGCCGACGATGGTAACGTCGCCCCAGGATGCTGCGTGGTGCAGAGGGGATCGCCTCTCGTCATCCATCGCGTTCACAAGTTGGCCGCTGGCTTCTCGGATCAAGGCTTGGCAGACTTCTACATGTTCGCCCTGGATGGCACAATGGAGAGCTGTGCGCCTGTTTGAGTCAACTCGCCTCGGATCCGCCCCGCTTTCCAGCAGCAGCCAGAGAACAGAGGTGCTTCCCGCGATGGCCGCAGCATGAAGCGGTGTCTGCCCGTGACGGTCGCCAGTGTGGACGAGGAAGTCGGCAGCCTTCTGAATGAGAGCACGGGAGGCGTCTAGATTCTCACTCTGGATAGCGCAGTGGAGAGATGTCCGCCCATGCGAATCGACTCGTTTGGGATCCGCTCCATTGTCCAACAGCAGTGTTACCATGGCGTTGCTCCCTGCCATCGCAGCGATATGAAGCGGCGTTTGTCCGTTTTGATCCACGGCATTAATGAGGTAACCACCGTCTTTTCGAAGCAACATTTGGCAAACTTCTGAATCAGTGCTCCCTATAGCGCAATGAAGCACCGTACGGTTCTGGGAGTCCAGGCGTCTCGGATCCGCTCCATTCTCGAGGAGCAACCACGCGGCAGAACTGGCTCCTCCCAAAGCAGCAAGGTGCAAAGGAGTCAGGCCATGATTCCCGGCCTGTGCATTAACATTGGCCTTGCTTTCTAACAGCAGCCATAGAAGATTCATCGAGGTCTTGATGCTGTCTGCACCACAGCAGCCCTTTACCACCGCGTGCAGCGGCTGCATGCCTTGGTTGTCCGGTTTGTTGACGTCTGCTCGAGCCTGTAGCAGCAGCCATGCAGTCATTGTGCGGTTGTAGTTTATCGCCCATCGCAAGGCCGTGAAGCCCTCGGTATCAGTGGAGTCGAGATCCACGCGCCGTTTGATGAGAAACTTGATCATGTCTTCTTGGCCCTCCTGCGCTGCCCACTTCAGCAGGGTCCAACTATTGCAGCCTGAGACCTTCACCGACGCTCCGTGATGAACGAGGGACTTTATGATTGGTTTATAGCCCTCGTGGGCTGCCCAACGTAAAGCCGTGTAGCCGTCCTGATCAGACGCGTCCACCTCCGCTCCAGCCTTCAACAACGCCTCCACAGTCTTGAGCTGTCCGTATTTGGCCGCCCATCTGAGACAGGTGTAGCACTCGGAATCCTCAAGCTCGAGATTCAGGCTGCCAGATCTCAACATCACGTTGATCAACTCCCCGTCCCCCGCTATGATTGCCCTGTGCAGAGCTGTTCGCTTGTCGACGTTTGGAACGTTCAAATCTGCACCCTCTTGGATGAGAAACTCCATAAAGGGCCGGCGTCCATGGGTTGCCGCCCAGTGTAGCGGCGTCTCCCCTCGCTTGGTCTGCGCGTTGAGGTTGATGTCTTTGTTGTTTGCAATTGCCTTCTTGACCAACTTTTCGAGGCCGAAGAAGGCGGAAATGTGCACACCGGAAACATTTGCTTCATGCGAGACCCGAGGGTCAGTAATGACGCGCAATGCAGTGTCTAGCTTGCCTTTGTCCGAGACAAAACGCCAGGCCAGCTTATATAGGTCTCCCTTGGCCCCCGTTGATTTGTTCAAGTGAATACCCCAGAAGTTTGCGGCGTAGCTAAGGAGAGGATACTGTCGACAAATGTCAACCATGCTTGACTCATTCGGTCTTTCGATGCTTGAAGGTATCCCTGCGAGACAGTATAGACACGTCTTCGTCAGCATTGACTTTAATATCGACTCTTCGCCTGGAAAAACGACTGCCTGGTTTTTCCTTAGATATTCCCCAGCGGTGCTGTGAGTGAGGCGGATTATTCTCTTGCTGTCTACGGCTGTTGAAACGACCACAATACCAACGCATGCCGATATCAGCGCGTCTTCAATGCCAACGATTTCCGAAGCTTTGGGTAGTTGCCATGTATGTGATCTAACATCACCTACACTATTGCGGATCGCAAGGGCATGCGTCAGTTCGTCGACAGTAAGCTGCCGTTCCGCGTGTATCAGCCAGTTAAATGCGTTTATTGCTAAATCGCGCTGGGGCTTGTCCTGTTTGTTGATCCGCTCCAACGCCGCCGCATATACCGCATCTGGACTTGTGGACAGCTGGGCCAAATTGCTCTTCAACCCAACCAGAGTGTGGGTAGATGCTAGGGATTGGATATGTAGATGAGCGAGAAGAAACCTGCATTGGGCCATGAACAGTCAGCAGGAATCGTGACAGCGAGGACGCGTGATGAACAGAGACACTTACATTCCGTGGGACTTCTCGATGATGGTTTCCAAAGCCTGTTGCTTAAACAAGGGATCTTCTTTGCACCCTTCCTTGACTATTCCGTTCAATTGAGGGCGGCTTTCAATGAACTTGTGGAAATATGCATTGAGGTCATCGTTGTTAGCGGTAATTGAAAGTTTGCAACCCGGATTAATCAGAGTACCGAACTTAGTGACGGGCCGTGATGTAAACATTAGATGGAAGTTGTCGGGGAGCTCTTTACAGGCTACCAGAAACTTGTTCAATGTGTTGGTTTCCACATCGTCAAGGCATTCATCTAATGCGTCTATCACGAAATATATCCTCTCAAGGCCTTTTGCTTGGGACTTGAGCATCTTAAGGTATTCGCGCTCACACGGCATCTGCTGGGTACTTTTCCAAAGGTTGTGTGCTTCCTGAATCTTGGTGGATACGTGTTTAGTACCATGCAATAGTTGATTTAATGCGCTGCAAAGGAGGTTTGTAAGGCAATGGGCTTGGTGTTGCCTATGGTCAAAGTAGATGTAGATGCAGGCGACATCGTCGTTAGTCGAAAAATGAGACAGAAGGTGATTTATGACTATGGACCTAGAAGCATATTTGATAATTAGCTTGGTTCGACAGACGGCAAGTAAAAAATAGACGATGACTCCGTACGACAAGACAGTCTTTCCCGTGCCCGCTGGAGATGCATTAGTGTTCAGTTCACTCTTTGCTCGGCTGGCTTTGCGACAAGTGCTTACGATTGCCATAACACCACAACTTTCGCAAGCTGCCGTCGCGCCACATGTCTTGAAAGTCTGTAGAGTTCAAAAACCACCGGCCAGCTTTAGGGGTCTTCTGGGCGGTCTCCAACGATTCAGCATGGACTTTTTCGAAATTGAGTGGCTTCGAAATGTGCTTCAGCCATTCGACCGGGTTGGATCTAGGATCGCACTCTTTCTTACGTGAATAGCTATTCGGAATACGGGAATACATGCCTGAACTAACCGTTCCGAGCTGCATCATGCCCATAATATGCTACACCAGCTCGGGCGTCAGCTCTCTCACGGCGAACCCTTAGTCTCTGCTTTGCGATCTCAAGAAATCCATACCAAAGTTCATAGCACCGCCCCCTGAGTGATACTTGGTCGTGTTTCCCATGGCAATTTCCGAGTAGCTTCCGGTGGAGACGAGACCCCTTCCGCTGTCAGAAATGTGCTGCGTAACATTCGTGGCATTGGCCCCATCGAACTCCGAGTCTGGGAGGGACGGCTCTACTTCGGCGAGGGACTTGATGGCTTTCTCCAACTTTTCGATCTGCCCCAGAGATTCCGCATGCGCTTTGAAGGCATGGTGGATTGCCAACACCTTAAGCTTGTTCAGGATGTCCTGCATCAGTGCCTCGACCTTGTGCGCTTTGCCAAATGGTACCACCTTTGTACGGTAGAAGCGGACGAAGGCAGACCATTCCTGTGCGCCCTTTTCCCGCTGGTTTCCAGGCTCTATCTCGCTGAAGATATCCTCGATCGTTTTGGCTCGTTTCAGACATTCTGTGAGAGCGGGCTGAATTGCACTTTTGACATTTTCATCTGGCTTGTCAATGTCGAGGCTTTGTTGGGCGAGGTCTAGTGTTTCTTTTACCAGAGGGAGACTACGTCCTACCTCGGCAAAGGCTTTAGGAAGGTCTTTGATATGCTTGATCGTATCGAAAGCCGCCAAAAGTGACTGGATCACGGTGATAGTCGAGGCTGTAATGCTAAGAGGATCCATTGTGAAAACTCCAAGCTTGTTCTATGTGATATAATGTTAGTCTTAGGTGGTGTCTTGACTACTGGCATAGGGTAAATGGGTGACTTACAAGGGAACATGGGCAGCAATACTCAGAGCGTGGAAGCGATGACCGTAACGCAATAACGGATTCCGTTGAGATGTCAATCAATAGAACTGCGAAGGGCATAAGTAAACATACTCCGACAGTCTCAGAATGCTTCAAGGCGAAGTACTTAATTCTCCATATCAACGTCCCATCCATGCATGACTGGGCAACAGCTAATGCACATCATACGCGTGACTTTTTGCATTTCGGTAAGCAGGAAGCTCTAGAGAGGCCAATCGACCCTCCCTTAGGACCCATAAAACTATTGACGGCCAGAACAGCCCTCACTGGTCCGACAGCCTCATTTGAAATCAACTCGTAATTAATGCGCAGCATGCATCGCCTCGCTGTGCGCCGAATAGACTGCCGCTGTTGGAGTTCGTTGCATGCATGTGCAATGCACGACAGTCTCCCTACATGTTCACAATGCCAAGTATGCTGCAAGTCCTATGCTACTACTGCAGTTTCATCGGCCTCTAGATCATTCAACACTGGCCCAGTTTTCCTAATGTCATCCGTTGTACTACTACGCGCAGTATTGGCTGGCACGAACCTTGATAAGACGTCTACCCTACTCAATGGTCCGGATGAACCAGCAACCTTGGAGAACTTCTTCTGAATGAATTCCGTTCGCGACTTTTTGCTCTTATCGTCAAGTTTGGGGTGCCTGACAACGTTGCTGAACCTCGCTGCTGCGCCGCGAAGCTGACATGGCTTCATGCATCCTCCAGCGCTAACGCCAAGCGCCAAAAGCAGGAAGGTCCTCCGAATGTTGTGTGGTAGCTATCGAGCTGTGCATGACATCTAGGCTAAATTCTGCAGCATTGGAAGCAGGCTGCGGCTAGGCAGAAACTGTTCTTTGTAAGGGCAACCGATATCAAAGGCGGCCCATGGCGTTCTGAGCTGGTGGGAAACCCCAGTAGGTGGCTTGCCAAACAACCTCTACGGCGTTAGGATTTGGGTGAGACTAATGTCAGTGGTAGCTGGCGCATAGGCGGTGGATTGGCAAATGGGATACCGACAGTGTTGGGGCATCTTTATCATATACCATCTATCCAAGAGAGGTCGCATTTACTTTGTCCAAAAACCATGGCTTCCTTTCTTTCAAGGGAGGAAACCCAACCGGCCTCTAGTTCGAAAATCAACCCTCATCACTTATGCTCTCATGACCTCGTCGTCTCGCCTGCTCACCAAAATTTCTATGAGTGATATACTTGTGAAGGTCTGAGCAGCGTAAGTGAACAATTGTCAGCTTGTCGTCAGGTTTCCGGACACTGTACGAACATGTACCAGTCTACACCATTGCCACTTCGCCGTCAACTCGTCCCATCCCCACATCCTGGGGACCAAAACAGTTGCGAAGCAGAACCTCACCACAGCTTTTTTGGAGACAGTGATGACGGCAGCATCTGGAGTGACTCAGAATCCGAAGAACCTAATCATCAAGACAAAGGAACAAAGATTGACATCAACACTAACGCCGTGTCTCGTCGGCAAAGACCACGCCCCCGCAAGCACCCAGTCCTCGACGATACTTACACCGATCAAGGCAATTGGGACCAGAGTCAATACACCCGGCGCCCAGGTGGCCAAGCTGTTCCGTACCATCAACCCGTCAACCCCTTTTCTCCGGCAGGAGGCCCGAATCCAGAATCACGGCCTCCGTTTGGCCCCAATCCCCAAGTCCAGCATCGCCCTGCACGTAGTGCACCTTTCCCGACCGTTCAGAGCGACATGGCGCATGAGAACCCGTTTGCGCCGCGATCAATACCGTGGAATGGCTACCAGGCTGGACCATATCATGATGATATACCGCCTCTTAGACAGGAGCCTCAACCAATGTGGAATCCAGCAGTTGATTATTTCACGACGAAACCAGGTCCTTCGCCCGCAGTCCCGCAACATCCATATCCTTACCCGGATCCAAGGACTCAGTACCACGGGGACTACATGCCCGCCCAGCACCCGCCTGATCCGTATCCAGTATCTGAGCCCGTCCTTCCGTCTCGAACACGGCGGCGGCCGCCGCCTCCGACGACCGAAGTTCCTTCGCAAGACCAGAACTTTGAGCACCTTCAGAGGCGGCTAAAGGCCATGGAGATAGACAACCGTCACGAGAAGAGCTTGCGTCAAGCCAGGAAAGAGCAGGAACGAGCCGATCGGCAGAAGATGGACATGGAAACCAAGTTTGATCAGTTGCGGATGGGCATTGAGAGAAGCTTTAAGGCTGATATCCGAGACGCAGTCCATGACATCCGAAGAGAGATCCAGCTAAGTCAATCCGAGTCACAATCAGAGCCTGGCAGAATGCCACCAGGGACGGACAGAGGCAGGAGAGGCTACACCGCACCAGCTCGGTCTATCCACGGCAATCGAGGTGTCTGGGAAGGAAGACAGGAGAGGGAGCAGGACCTTTTGAGCCAAGAGTTTGCTCAGTTTATGGAAGGGAAGAGAAGACTCCATCCACAGGTATCCACTCCAGGAGTGGTCTTTGGCAACGGAGCGCAAGCGGGCCCAGGGTCAGCACGAGGGTCCCGGATGGATCCTGAAGTGCGGAGCGAAATCGAGACCATCATCTACGACATGTTTGGAGGGCCTGACATGGTAGAGCAATTCCAGCGGCGAGCGCCATCGCGGTCGGTGAACAGAAGAGCAGCTTCAGACGTCTACAATCCTCGCACCGCATCACAAGCCGACCCATGGGACTGGCACCATGGGGCCTATAACCGCGTGAACCCTGCCTTGACCGATCCAAATGTCCCTCGACGCTCGCCAGTTCGGGTGACCTTCGAGCAGGACGCCTATGCCAGACCGATAGCAGCAACCAATCGTCCAACCGATGAGAGGGACTGGTTAGGAGTACCGCCTAAATCGCGAAAGCTCCGCCGCCGACGAGAGGACGCGGGGGGTGGACCAACTGCTTCTCAGCTGCAGAACGCCGGTCGCCAGCAACCACCACCACCACTTGAAACAAGTGGTGCAAGGCACCATGCCGGCATGAGCGCGCAGGATGCCCGATTCTGGGGCGAAGTGGTCAACGGTGAGGTCAGCGCCAGCGCCAACGCAATGGCATACCAGGAGAACATAAACAACAACGGAGTGCAGCAAGGTTGGTCAGGCAATCCGGCCAGACCATTGACTCAGCGTGACCGGTACAGAAGTGCTGCTACATACGAAGACGAGTACGCCGGTGAGAGCTTCACGGACGACGAGTCTGACACCTCGGACATGTTCCCTAAGCGCGATGCGAGTTATCCGGAGTTCCCAGCCGGGCACCCGGACCTGAGGCATCATGTTCAGCTACCTCGGGCTCCAGACCCTGCGCCGTTTCTTCGACAACACGGGATTTAGCAGCCCAGGTCTGGGGCCGACGCAGGAACAAATAGAGAAAAGGGAGAGAGACGTGGTGCTTTGCTGGAGTTGTGAAGCTGAAGCGACATAACACAATTATAAACTAATTAGAAGATGTTCAGAGTTTCGCCAAAACACCTCATGTTGACGGCTGTAAGTCGGCTAATGAGCCTTATTGATGAGGAAAGTAATTGCTATAAATTCATACATGGACTCGGCCCACTCAGTGATTGCCATTTATGCAAGTACACTTATAACCTATGCTAGGGTTCACTTCTCGCCACATGGTATAGAGAAGGAGTCGCTCACGAGTTTGCTCGGTTATGGTTCGAGCGTCGTCTGATAAGCTTTGACGGCTCACGCAGCTGGCACCACTGAGTGATGGGCCATGTTCGTAGCACTTGGCGTTTGCAAGAGTCGGCGACCCCACTCTCTCGATTGAGTTGTGACATCTGGGGTCCAAACGTGACTATAGCACGACCATTAAAGGATCGAATCGCCTGTTTTGGTACATGGTATTTACGGAGGGTTGTTCGGATCGGCATCAGCTCCCAAGTCGAAAGAGTCAGGCCCTCCGGACGGCGGGAGGCTGACCGGTAGGAGACGGCGTTGTGGGGGAAGACGGTACGCTACGTATGTAGTGACAGTTAAGGATCCCACCGACGAAATTTAACCTTGGTGTTTATTCGATGGAGTCCTGCGAACTGCGTGGCTCCGCAGCCTCTAATTTGAGCAGGGGCAGGGAGAGTGGGTGGGAACTGGAGTGGCACAGTTGTGGGCAGTTGGGCTGGTTGGCACAGTGGTGTTGGATTTTGGGAGCCGATGTCTCGCTTGGCCAAGGTGACTGGGGCGTGTTGAAGATGCCGATATCCGAGAGGTTTGTCTCATTCATTGGGTGCGGACATGCACGTTGTGCCTGGTTGCTGTGAACATGTTTGCATCACACTCCCAACGTCGTCATCGGTCTGTGGTCGGTCCGTGTAAGCACGATTTCGCGATTGTTGAACTGAACAGGGTCCAACAGGATCTGGTTTAAAAAGATCAGTTCATCGCATGTGTAGTATGATTCGGATTCGGACCAGGGAGAGTTCGTTTTGTGTGTGAAAAAGACGTGCCGGCCCGCAAGCAGAAAACACACTGCTTTCCGGAGACCATTACATAAGCCAAACCTAGATTGGAGCTTGGGTGGAGCACCGCCAAGACCAGGAAGGCCCAAACAAGCCTTGGCACGTGACTCTCGGCAATTCGACGCGTAACCCCTGTGCAGCTGATGGACGCTGCAACCCGCTGCGTCCCCCTGCGGCGAAGGCGATTTCACTGCGGTTATCCTTGCGGATAGGCCTGTGTCTGCCCAATGACGTTACCATATGCAACGCACGGGTCGAAAACCAGCTGGATTAGCTTTTAAACTTACGCTGTAGTTTGAGTGCAAGTTCAGGGCAGGGAGGGGTGGCGCTGAAGCTGTTACGGACGGCCCCAAGCCGAGGGGGGACCAAAGAGGGAAGAGGCGCTTGCTTCCGTTATTAGTTGTCAAATAGCTCCGTCATGGAAAGCGCACATCATTCCAAGCCCCTCGATGACCGACTGAGACCCGTCATTTTCTTCTTCTTTTCCCTCTGGTGTTTGTTATTCCCCCGTCGTCTACCGACGGACCTTTCATCAATCGCGTTCTTAATCGTCGACTGTACGGTCAAACACCCGACTCCTCCTCGTCGCATCCTTCGCCCATCCTTCATCTGGACCAGCGCCGTCGTCGGGTCTCCAAGAGCATGTCGCAACCATACGGCCAGTCGGCTGGCTACTACGGCGGCCAGCCTCCACAGCCGCCCTACGATCCCAAGTACGCGCAACAGTACAATAACAACAACAACAACAACGGCTACCAGCAAGATTACCAGCAGGGCTACGCTCAGCCGCCGCCGCAAGGATACGACAATGGCAGCAATGGGTACGGATACAATGCGCCGCCTCAGGGCTACGACCCGGAGAAGTACACCTTCGAGGAGGCTTTCAAGATCGACAAGCCCAAGTGGAATGATCTCTGGGCCGCCATTCTGGTACGCACCTCACCCCTGTCTCGACGACACAAACGATGCGCGACAACAGCGCTAACACCCCTTTGCAGTTCATCGCCGTCTTCCTTGGCTTCGCCGCCGTCTCGGGCCTGACGATATCGGGTTACTCTGCGACCAAGAACCTCAATGGTGGCGGAATCTACGACGGCGGCAACACCTTTGGCCTCAGCACAAACACCATTGTCCTCTTCGCATTCGTCCTCGCTGTCGCCATTGTCTTGAGTTATGCCTATGTTTGGATGGCCCGCCTCTTCCCCAAGGCCTTCATTTGGGTCACCGGCATCCTGAACATCGTCTTCGCCTTCGTCACCGCAATCTACATGCTCTCGCGCCGCTACTACTCTGGTGGCATCGTGTTTCTGATCTTTGGCGTCTTTCTCATTATCGCCTTCATCAGCTGGATCCCGCGCATCCCCTTCTCCGCCCTCATGCTCAAGACCTCCATCAAGGTCTCCAAGCAGTACGGTCACGTCTACCTCGTTTCGTTCTTGGGAGGCATGCTCGGCGCTGCTTTTGCGGCATGGTATTCCGTCACTCTCGTTGCGACTTACTCCAAGTACCAACCATCGCCGAACAACCCACAATGCAGCAACGGCCAGTGCAGTCAGGGCAAGGTCATTGGGTTGATTGTCTTCATCACTTTCGCCATGTACTGGATCTCAGAGGTCCTCAAGAACGTCATCCACGTCACTATTTCGGGCGTCTACGGCTCATGGTACTTCTGCGTCAACAACTTTCCCAAGGGCGCCACCCGCGGCGCGCTGAAGCGTTCGTTGACCTACAGCTTCGGCTCCATCAGCTTTGGTAGCTTGATCGTCGCCATCATCAACTTCCTCCGCCACCTTTGCTCTGTCGCTAGGTCGCAAGCTGCCGGGGACGGCAACATTGTCGGCTACGTCCTCTTCTGCATCCTGGGCTGCCTCATCTCGTTGCTGGACTGGGCTGTCAGCTTCCTGAACCGATACGCCTTCTCTCACATTGCGCTTTACGGCAAGGCCTATATCCCCGCCGCAAAGGACACATGGAAAATGATCAAGGACCGCGGCATCGACGCCCTTATCAACGTGAGTACACCTCTGCTCTTCATATTTAACAAACCTGGTAGCTGACCATTGTCTAGGAATGTCTCATTGGCCCCGTCCTCTCTTTCGGTGCCACCTTCATCGGCTACGCCTGCGCGTTCCTTGCCTACCTCTACATGGTCTTCACCAACCCTGCTTACAACCAGAGTGGCAATTACACACCCGTCGTCGTTGCCTTCTCCTTCCTCATCGGCCTCCAAATCGCCAACGTCTTCACGACGCCCATCTCGAGCGGTATCGACACAATCTTTGTTGCTTCGGCTTGGGACCCTCAGGTGTTGATGCGCGATCACCCTCAGCTCTATGATGAGATGATCCGAGTTTATCCTCATGTCCAACAGGCTATCCACGCCTAAGGTCTGAGGGTTTCTGGTGTCACTCGAGGTTGCGACTGGGATGTCTCTTGAAGAGATGGCGTACGAAATTGGATACCCAAGGACTGGTGTGATTTATGTAGTATACTGCACTAATTGATCATTGTTTATTTATGGATCAAAACTGCTTGAGACCCAGCATGGACGTACCAAACCGTCCGGACAATGTATTTGACTAGGCAAAAATGCACATGCGACATGTACGGGAGCAAAAGGTATCATGTCCCTGGCAAGGCTCGAACTTGCGACCTTTGGATGTCTATGTCTGAAGACAGAGTCATATGCGAATGATGATATGAGACCAACGCTCTTCCAACTGAGCCACAGAGACAGCTACTTGTATCCGGGATCGCTTGGTAGCAGGTAATGTACAGCGACTATGGGCAGGCGAGGAGAAAAGTAACTTAGTAACAACGAAGGACAAAAGAATTGACCAGCCTGGGGGTCGAACCCAGAATCTCCTGATTACACGACTATGATCTCTGAGGAGAACACGAATCGTAGTCAGACGCCTTGCCATTGGGCCAACCGGCCGATTGGAACAAGTCCCGAATGTGGAACTGCTATTGGGAAATCCGAGGAAACGAATATCCAAGAAGGGTTCGCAAACGGGTCATGGAGGCTTGCGTAAATGAGTGAAGAGTTTTTACAGACTTTTCACGATGGCTTGCGGGTCGTGTTGGGGTAGTACGACAGGATGGCCCGGTCGGGGACGAGCACGGGGCTGCGGGGCTGGTGGACGGAGGGCCGGGTGGGGGCCCGGAGGTGCTGACCTCGGGTGCGGGTGACTGCGGTGCTTGGGCGGTGCAGGCGGGCGACGCAAAGTCGGCAAAGACAGTGGATCAGACGTCACTGCCTGTCTTCCGGTGACCTCTATTGTTCCAATCAGCCTTAGTCACCGACCGTGCTGGCTTTGGCATTGGCTACGAGGAGAGAGGAGATGGCAATAAGCGGATGGAACCGCATGTGTTCAGACAAGAACTTGATCAGCACTGACTTGGGAAGTTGGAGACCGGTAACTATGTTTGCCAACAATTTGTTTTTCCAGGTATCTACTCGGATTTCCATTGTACAAGCATGGTAAATGAGTGTTTGATATACCCCAAAACTGCGAGCCCGATCGTTCTCATTGCAAGAGCATTGTAAGGAAACATCAAACAATGCGCCGTCTTCCGACTCTATATCTCTCCGTCGCGTTTCGACGTTCGATTCCAAGCCATTACGTTTCTTTCTAGGCCTTTGACTACCTCCTGATGTCCCCCGGCACTTTGTTGCAAAGCTTATGATGCTCGGTGCCGCCCTCCATCTCAACTACCTAGGCCACAGCTAATTTCCCTACCTGGTGTCAAAGTCAATATGGAGGAATGATTGCAGTACCCCTGTCGACTAAAACTGTCTCGTCGAATCTCTCGTCATCATATTCAACCCGTTTCCAAGTTCTCAGACAGCTATTGGTTGTATCAAGCTCCCAGACCCGCGTCTGCCGATGATAGTACTTCCCATCGTAACATGCATAAGCCCCAAACCCGCCAGCGCCACCGTAGCATAGCCAAGGGCCAGGGGCATGATGAGGTGGAAAGCTTCTATCAGTGGTTTCATCCGGTGGGATTATACCACAGTAGTCGTTGACATGATCATGCCCACATACCACAGCCGCCACACCTTCTTCTGCCAAGGCTTCGTAGAAGTGTGAGTTGGTACCCGAGCACATCGTTGGTTCTCCCTTCCTCCCCGTACGTATAACGAGTCTTTTGTCCTCGTACTCTGGGAGCGGTATGTGTATGAAAGTGAGAGTAAGATGAGAATCGTGGGGGCCCATGGTATTGTTCACAGCACGTTCCCTTCGCAGGTTTTGAGATGTGCGCTTGAACCAGTCAATTTGACTTGGTTGGATGCAATCATAGTCTTCGTCTCGGACACCAGTCTGGATCTCCCCATGCGAGTCGAGGAAGTATAACGTAGACAATGGTGATTCCGAGTCTGGCCCTTGTCCAAAAATCTGGACGAAGTAGTTGCCTACGCCGTCGACCTCCTCCGGGCCCGGCTGGCAAAGACTAAAAGGCAATTCCTGAAGTATTGAAATTTGTGCTTTTCCTGAGTGATAGAGTCAGCATAAGCGCTAATATGAGAAATAAGCATCAAATGGATACGCACGAGAGAGCGCATGTTCACCCTCATCATCGTGATTGCCGAACACGGCTGCAAAGGGAATGGAACGGTCGACAAACGGGGCAAACAGCTTTAGCAGGGCGGTTTCGCTATCCGCAATCCCGTGATGCAGCTGGTCCCCCGTGAGAACGACGAGATCCGGCTCCTCGACATCCAGAATCTTTCCGATGAAGCTTAATGTCAGAGGGTCGCCCTCACTTTCAGGTAGGAGCTTGCCCTCTGCATCAATAGCGTCAGTGCATACCCCTGTACCGGTGACTACGTGCGTATCGGCAACCTGGACGATTCTGAAGGTTCCATCGACTCTTGTTCTGAGTCTCGATTTTGCAGACGGTTCCTTCGGCCTAGGCTGACCTCGTCGCACCGTGAGTCTAGCGACCGGCACGTCCGGCTGGGTGTCTAATTGAAGCGGCGAAGACGTGAGTGTCCAGTGCGGTCGCGGATCAGCAGCATCAATCCCAAACAAAACGCCGACGGCCGTCACTGCGTCGTCTGTGTTGCCAGTGTACTTTTCTTTTTTCAACCAGATTCCTCCAGGTCGGTTTTCCCATTCGTGACCGGGCGGCCCCTTGTCAACTTCAATTCTTGTGACCACTAGGTCGTCAGTAGTAAGGTCAGCCACTTGGGCGACTTCCATGTGAAGCCATACGCTCTGCTGTTTCGTATACAGATGAAGGTCCTTGTTTATACGATACCAGCGTCGTGAACCTGAAGTGGAGATGGGAGAGGGAGTGTCATGTTGAGATTGAAAAGTGATTGTCAGATCTGTAACCACGGCATAATTGATATTACTGCTCGCTAGTGCAGGCATTGCAATGGCTGGTAAAAGGGACTGGAGGTCGAGTGTTTTAGTATCCCGCTTCTGAGAAGGCGTTGAGATTCTGCGAGGTCCTGCGTGTGTTGCTTCTGTATGTGACGTAATGGCCATGCACCCTGGCAGCCAGAATCCTTTGCTAGATGGATGCAGATAGCATGCTGTGGCGCCGAGCTGTGGCTGTGATCTTGTCACTCTTCACAAACCATGCAATGGGTGCAATACATATCATCAGACATAGGCTAGATAGTCCTCGACTGTAGAATGATCGGCATGAATATCTCAAGACCCAATCGAAAGGAACAAAAAGCGCAATGCTTGGACGCGGAATATTCGCCAAGGAGTTGGATCGAGCGCCTAAACAAGAGAGAGTGATGATGCCGTGTATCCCTCATAGTCCAATGCCTGCAGTTGGACCTCGGGACGAGGAGAAGCGCAGGGCGGTGTGACGGAACGTTATTCCTTCCGGTCAACATCGGGTGTCTGGCGATGGATAAACGCTCCAATTTGATCGCTCACGTGCTTGGAGAACAATGATATTTTACTGTGCATATCATACTTTCGCTGTTTTAACATAACCTTGCATTCTCAATCTCACTGGCTTACACCTCTCATGCACAACTTTCCGAAGTACTCAGCTGTTTCCGAGGGACACGGACCCCCAGGCTCAGAACCCTGGAAGGAGCCAGTTCAAATGACGCTGCAACGTATGCAGTCTTATTACACACTTGAGGTTTTGTCGCTGAAGTGCTTTCCCTCCAACGGTGTCTCTGATTCCGAACAATCCAGTACACTTTCTCCTCGAAAAAAGTAGACTTATATGACTCATTGCAATAATGCACTCTCGCTTTAATAGAGAATTTCTGCAATTTCTTACAATCGTTACAGACATGCGACGGGATCTACATCTTTCGGATCGATGCTATCTGCATATAACAGGATGATCTAGACGAGAGATCGTCCTACGAAATGGTCATGGACGTCATGTACAAGAACGCTACCAAAGTGTGTATTTGGCTTGACCACACTCCTTTATCTACCACTGTTATGAAGACAGCTGACGACTTCATCCCCGCTATCACGGCAAAGTTGAGAGAGACGAGGGCACGACTCCCAAAAACGTAGGATCTGACATCTTTGCTGTTTGGAGATCAAACTGGCAAATGTTTGTGTGATTCTTTGAACCCTGGTGGCTCTCTTGCGACCGACTTGTCCAGGCAGTATACATCAGGCGTTTGAAATAGTACTATTCGTGGTTGGCGCAGAGTACATCGATTACTAGCCTCTGGAAGAGTCTGGCCAATTCCTCGCACGAGCGGGTTTGATACAGTCGTTGCACTGGAAGACAGTTGGCAAATCCAAGTTGGTCAACGCCCGGAGGGAAATGGCTAGCTTCTCGAACCTGTGTGACGTTTTTCCCGTTTTAGGTATCAAAACGAGCACAACATACATCATCCGAGAGGTATTTATGGCGCTAATACTGACCAGCACAGGTAATATGCCGCATATGCTGAAGTGACAGCCCGCGTGGAATGGCGAGGGCTGTCAGACCAAGAAATGTGGTCTAGGCCTGCTTAGGCATGATTACTACGGGGGTTACTTTACACACGGGTAAGCCTTGTAGATTACCGACAAAACCAAAGGTCCGTATCCTGCATTGCGAATTCGAGAGCCATACTTACATGCTGTGCGGCTTGATCACGAATGCCGCAGATGCTACATGCGCTTCCATACCCGCCTTTGAAAGAAGAAAAGTACCGGGAATTTGGCAGAAAAGACTGTATTGCTGCTGCAAGTATCCCTATCTTCACCATTCTATTACGTTAGCTAACACGAGGAGAGATACCACTAGACCGATTGGAATAGCTGAAATAAATCAGAAGCAATTTATTCAGCCGCTTACGTGGGACTACCACCACCGCGTGCGCGCTACATTTCCCGAATAGGCATAAAAGCTGGATGACATCAGCTGTGCCTTTCAAACTATACCATGTCAGTGTGAGCGCCAACACCACCACATCCTCGCTGAGTGATATGATTGGAGGTTGATGTAAAGTATTCGATGAGGCGATGAGTTCTACGCTATCACCACCGCATGCTCGCTGGAGTATATGATTGGATGTTGACGTAAAGAACTTGAAGCTGCGACGAGTTCTAGACTTTGGATAGTCTTGGTCTTCGTCCAAGACTAAATATAGGCAAAGAACATCATGTTCACATGATAGTCTCGATTGGGCAGGTGAAACCATTCACGCCAAGTAAGCATAGGAAAATTGAAAACTCCCTCTTCGAATACGAAGTATAAAATAGGCTATCTAAACCCTAGTATTCGCAATATCTTCCAAGCAAACACAACAGCTGAGACCATTTTACTTTCTTCTACCCACTTGAATCCAACATGCGTTTCATTCTACCATTTCTCTGTCTCGGCGCTGCTTCGGCGGTTGCCCAAGATCCGCTGGCCATTCCAGACGACTTTGATGTTGAGCAGGGAGAAATGCAAGTCGTTAAAGGTGATGTGTTCAACATTACCTTTGAGGAGTTCGGCGACACCAGTTTCGACAACCCACTCGACAAGAGGGGTGCGATGAGAGGAACCATGACAGTCGGAAAGACCTACATGGACTATGGCTGCGATGCCTCCATCAGGAAGACCTTGGACCAAGGCATTAGAGCCCTCTGTGATGGAAACGGCTGTGATGGCGGATCAACCTGGTCCCGAAAGGTACAGCACTCGGAAGGCCATCGTCCCGCAGACGCCACCATCTCTGTTCGCGTTGAAGCCGTCTACAAGGACGGGTATGCTCTGAACAAGCTGAGGGAGGGTGTCCTTGAGTCCGTACGTCCCGACACTACTAAGCCGAAGAACATTAACTGGTCATGGAGACAGCCTGGAGGCTGGGAGGTAGTAAGTTGTCCATCATATGATTTTTGTGTTGCGATGCTAACCCTCGTGCAGTATGGTACCTGCAAGATGAGTCGTTTCGCCAACTATGTTGGTCTGCAGTAAGTTATGAGACACTTCATATGTCCTTTGGTCAGATCTGAAGAGTTATGCATAGGCGCGTTGATGGCCCGAGTCCGGGTTGGATCAAGGTTTACGTCACTATAAAGAAACCGACGAGCTGTAAGTCGCACAGTAGCTCCAGAAGTTCGCCGCTGACACACGGACAGCCGTTGATATCGCAAAATGGGTTTTCGAAAACATCGTTGGTCCCGCGGCTACCAAGAAGGTTGGAGATTGGATTGGGAAAGTCTCTGCGTCGCAACAGAAGTAACACATTTGTGGTGAAGCGTGGCCCAGTCTCTTGTCCAGCAGGCCTGCCATAGACTTGTAACAAAGACCACCAAGTTGTGACTTAACAGTTTGATCCGGCAACTTGTCTCTTCTTGAGATGTGGTATAATTCTCTACATTCACTTTCTCCTAGCTCAATTCAAGCACACTGGTTTGCTTGTTGACATTGAACCATAGGGTTGAATGTTCAACCATAATATGATTGATTTCAGACTGGAAAAACAGCAAAAAAATGACACTGGGTCATTGAATGTTGCCCCCAATCATCTCATGACTGCGGCTCTCGCGCGTATGGCTCTCCAGCTCATTCTTCTTCTCCTTATCAGCCTCTCACGCATGCCCAGGTTTCAGCAGGCATGTAGTTGAAAATGAAAGTTACGGGCGTTTACGATGTTTATCTAGCCATCGACTTTGTTGATGGCGATCGTATTCGCTGCTGTTTTCACGGCATCGCTTTCAACTCTTGGCCTTCAGCAACAGGACAAAAACATGTGGACTCACCTATATGTTAGTTTGGTGCTGAATTACGCCCTTGCCCTGGCTAGCCCCTATCAATATGAATCGGCAGCTCAGATGGCCAACTAAAAGGATATTTGTCAGCTACCCTGCATCGGCGGTCGAGAGAATACATGTTGTTCACATGTGTCGGACATTTACGTCCTTCTGGTCTATTCCTTTGATTACAATATGATATGCACAACATCGCTAAATGCTCGCTGGCTGAATCTAAAACCGTCGCTCAAATTGCCACCGCCCAGTATCTCTGAATACGCCCATCCTCATCTCGGGATCCAAAGACCCCCATTCCCGAATGCCCGATCCCTCAACGCAGCCCCCTCGGTCCTAACCCCCGCCAAATGCAACGGCACCCGATCGACCTGCTTCTGCACCCGCTCTCTCATCTCAACGTACCGGTCTGCGAGACTCATCTCGCTCCGCATCGTCCGCATTCTTTCCCGCGTCTCCACAGGGCCCCAGTTGTCTCTGCTCAGACTAGCCACCGCAAGCAGCACGTCCGTTCCATAGGCCTCGAGCGCGGCGTCGGACCCGGTCACCCGGGGCGCAGAGGGCCGCAACTGACCCATAACGAAGACCTTGAGCTTGGAGTCGAGGAAAAGGGCGCCGCCGAACTCATGGATCAGGTGGACTGTCGCGATGTTCTTTGCTGCCACGCGAGGAGTGGCATAGGGTGCGGGCCCGACGGTGATGATGCTCTCGTGCCAGTCTGTTGATATCGCTTCCAGTCCCTTGCGGGGCACGACTCTTGCCCAGCCGAAGTAGACGCCTCGCATGCGCATCCTAACGTCCTCCGGCACGTCCGACAAGTTGGCCGTGGGCACACCAAGCTCCATCCCTCCTCTGCCAGTACCCCGCGCGACCCTGCCGTCAAACTTGATCGGAAAAGGCTCAGCAGGACCGTCGTCAGAGCCAATGACCTCCGGAGGTGCCTCTTGAAACCCATCACCGGACTGCCACGCATCGTATCCCGCCCCTCTGGTAGCCGCATACTGGTCCTCGTACGCGGTGACATGAGTCTTAATCCCCGACTTTTCGATCCCCGACTTGGCGTACGCGATGTTCGTGGCATGCTTCGTGACGAACTTGGCCTTGGAGATGTTTTTCGCACGGGACTGCACAACGGCAGCGGCGGGTCCAATGTACCGATTCACGACCGTCGTCGCGACAACCGAGCCAGCCTTGATGCCCATCTCGAGGGGCATGGTCGCCAGGCTTGCGCCGCGGACGACGCTCGCGTCTGTTGAAGTGCTGGCGACGCGGAAGACGGGGCTCGGGCAGAGGACCTTTCTCTTGCTGCCGTCGCCGCCCCCGCCGGAGCAGAGCACGAGACGGAAGTATCCATCGTCGGCGGCAGCAGGGATGCGGACGACGTGCGTCTCTCTCGCCATGTGCTTTGACAGATTCTTGGGCGCCTTTTTGAGAAACTTTTTGATATCGCGCTGACATCCCCTTTCATCGCCCTCGGCAATGTCGGCGGGCGTCGCCTGCGACGAGGGCGTAACGTCAAGCCAGGACGTGTTGGCGCCGACAAGGGACTTTAGATTCATGCCCATGTTCCCCGAGAAGCCCTTTTGCTGAAGCCATACTGTTCGCGTAGGTGGCAGTGGCGCGTCAGAGAAGATTGTGACTGTGACGGAAGTGGATGGACCGCGGTACCAGACAAGTGCACCAGAGTGGCGGAGGATAGAATGGTGCTTGGTGTACTCGAAGGGGTGGCTTACCAAGCCCCCGGCAAAATATTTGGTTTCATCGAGCGCAGTTTGCCAGAAAGTCTTTTCTTTGGTTTGGGAGTCTGTCGTGGGCGCTTCTGATGGGGCATACGTTGGTGAGACAGGGGGACGATGGTTCGCTAAGGGGAAAGTCTCTGACGCTGTTGGGGGGCCGGGAAAGAATGGCACGGGGCTGGAGGGCGTGGGTGAAGCAGAGGGTCGGTAAGCGGCCACGGGAAATGTCTGGGCTGTGGATGGACCAAGAAAATGTGGTCCAGGACTGGGCGGTGCGGGTGAGGACTGCTTCTCAGAACCAAACGATGAGGACGGCTGTAGCTGGTAAGGCGACTTTTCAGGGTGGGTAGTTGTGGGAGTTCCGGGGATGTATCCTCCATGGTTGGGTGCAGGTGAAGGTTCCCTCCCGGAATCGAAGTTGGATGAAGGCTGTGGCCGGTACGGTAGTATCTCGGGGCGTGGAGTCTTGGAAGGTTCGGCGAGGTAACTCCCGGGACCTGATGGTGCATGTGAGGACGAAGATTGATTTCCATGGCTGGACGATTGCGAAGGCTGTGGCCGATACGGCAAATAATCCTGACGTGCAGCCGTAGGCGGACCGGGAAAGAAGGAACCGGTGCTCGGTGGCGCCGGCGAAGGCACTCTTCCGAAGCCGGGACCCGGACTAGGCGGCTCGACAGCAAGCCGACCTTGGGAATCAGTTCCCGGGAACTCCTCGTATGCCGGTGGAGGGTCATACAAGGACGGCGTTAACGATTCCCGAAGGTTCGGCGTCGACCGCGCGCCGCGAAGGGGATGGTGACGTTGGGGAAAGGGGTCGAAATCCGGCGGCGGCGGCGGCGGCGGCGGGCCCGGTGGAGGACCCGGCAGGGGTTTGCGCCTGAACGCGGCGTTCGGGGCGTCCATGACTCTTGCAGGACACCAGCGTCCCCGTCGCTCAGCTCCTGTTGATTGCTATGGGGCCGAATATTGGCTCACCGCGTCAGTAAGCGGCCCGCTGTTCAACAATGAGATGTAGGTGAATAGACGGAAACTAGAAAAGGGCGAAGCATTGGAAATTTTGTTGGGTTTACCAAGAATTCGTATCCCGGAATTGCGAACCCCCTGAAATTGCGGGATGACCTGAATCTGGAAGTGTCTCATCACGTGTCGCCAAGCTGCTAGGCGTTGAGGGAGAGCTTCATGGGTCCTGGTGATGTGGTAAGCAGCATGCCTCAGTGGTGAAGGTGGCCAAAGCGTCTTCATTGTCCATGAGTGTAGAATCATGATCGAAACCAAAAATGATCGACTAAGTCTATCAACTCGGTCCAAGACAGATGCTAGATTCTTCAGGAACTCGACTTACACTATTACCACCAGAAAACGCAACCGACAATAGACTAGTAAGCCCAAAACCCCAATAATCATCTCCGGCCAATCACCATCAGTTGCACTGTCACTCACGAAGCAGCACGTGTTGTGGACACCATCACGTTGAAGCCGTCCAGGCTACATCAGGGCAAAGGACGTTTCGAGGATCACCGATAACACACCATGAACCACGCCGGTAGAGGTAAAGGACCGCGCAATCCGTTGGTCTTACGCTGCTGCTTCACGACACATCATGCAACTCACGAAAACCTGGTAACTCGGCGGTGATGTAAAATGATGACTGTCTTGGCCAAATCTTGTGAGCCGGCCCTATTCTTTCCATCATCGTTTATCATAGCAATTCGGGATATAGAATGAGAAGCATAGTGCAACAGTCGGGTAAATGATCGTTTATCAATAAAATGTCGAGTCTAGCTATGCCAAATCAAGCAAAGGCGGGTTTTCGCTAATGATAAGTTGGAGTGAGTCCCGAGGAAACGCCTCAGAATCAGGCAATCTTTGACTCGTATGAGGTGAGAGTCGCAATAAAGTACAAATTACGAGACCCAAAACAACTAATGAACTCTGTTGGGGGTTGGCTGCTGTAGGGCAAGCGTATCAGACTGTCAAAGCGCAACGATACGATGCTAGCGGGCGCCCGCCTCCCGAGCTGAGAAACCAGCCAACAAGTAGCTGAGCGGAGAGTGTTCGGACTTGTCACCTAAGACCTGTGTGGTTGGCATATCAGATTTCAAGACACCAAGGAGCTTGAAAGTTACAGTCAAGGATTGCTCGCGCCCATTATTGAAGAGATGGGAGCAACGCAGTCCAAGAGCTCGAACGGTCCGACGGCCTTGTATCGTAATCTTCGCCACTGCTGGATGTTTTCTCAGTTTGATCAGATGGGGGGGGCAATCCTAGGTCAACTCGCTTGTCTATTTTGATGTCAACTCAAAGTCGACAAACATTGAGGGCTGGCGTACACATCTGTTGAGGTATCCTCCCATGAGAAGCGCTCTTGAGAGGTTGAAAGAAGAGCCTTGATTACAAGCCACCCGATGGGCGTACTCTAGTCTTGAGACCAATTAATGATCTATATAAATTACGGTGGTCCGTCGTTGTGTATCCGCCTCGCTGTCCTGCGTTGGACAAATCCTAAACCCGATGTTCAGACGAGCTGCACCCAATTATGTCGTCTTCAACCATTCACCCTTCCCATTACATCACGTACGTCCATATACCCTGACTATTCATCCTTTTCGCCTGAGGTATTCGAAAGTAGCGCCATGGATTCGGCCTCGTGATCCGTCCATCGTCATGCTGCCGTCTCACCTCCCCCACCGCATCCAAACAGCACACCCCCCAACAAAAACGAATCCCATCAGTATCAAGTTCGTCAGAGCCCCCTCCACCCACCTCTTTGTCGCCATCTCCTCCCTCGCCTTCCACCCTCCCCCTGGACCGATGGCATTCGCATGCGGGAACGGCACGTCGGGGACTTCCTTGCCGAGGAACTTGCACAGCGGCTCCCACCCTTCGTCGACAGACCACTCGAGGAGTCGGTCGGGAGGCACCATGCCGCGGATCATATCGCAGTGTTCTATCCCATCATGATTAGCATGTCTTGCTCGCCGAACTGGGAATAAAAGTTGATGATAGCAAAACTCACCCCGGTAAATCCATTTCCCATTCCTCTTGATAGCCCTCGCCATATCCCCATCCGGCGCGCGGAAGAACAACGCCCAAAGGAACCTCTCGTAGACATGCCACGCCCAAAACGCCTCCCGATCCAACAAGCTCGCGATCCAGAAGCTCCAGCTCTCGTTGACGTGCACTAGCGTCTTCACCGCGCTCTTGTGCCACGAGTCCAGGTCTCTCCTTACGTTCAACACGACTTTGGCCTCGGGATACGCTCGGATCATCTCCGCCGCGAAGCAACTCGCCGCCGCGTCCGTGACAGCAACGCAGTGCCCGAGCAACTCGTCGAACTCCTCGGCCGAGATGCTGCAATCGCCCGAATTCTCCTCCTTTTTGCTCCCGCGGCCGCTGCCGTACCACTTCTTCCGCGCCAGACGCACCCAGCCCGTTGCCGGAATCGGTGGGTCATCGTAGACTATGTCCCAGCCGTGGTACGTGTGGTCGTACCCGAGCGCCAGCAGCGCCTGCTGCAGGGACTCGGTGGCGCTGCGCGGCGGACCGACACAAAGGACCTGCATCGGCTTCGTGCGCGTGCGCTTTGGGGGCGGCGGGATGCGGTAGACGTGGTTCTCGAGGAACTGCCACCACCAATGGTTCATGCTCGATATCGGAGAGATCATTGCGGCAATGAGAGGCAACTGTCGAGGGGGGACGGCTTCGTCGTGATAGCTTCTCACTGCTTCGATTCGTCTTCTCGATTTCGTCCCGTTGGCCTGGTTCACCGTTGAACGAATGTTACGCTAGCGACTTGCCCGGCCGAAGATGAGGTGAGCTGCAGTCGAAATCACCGAGCGTGCATGCGTCTGCCGAAGAAGTCAAAACATGCGGCAGCAGTACGTTAAATATAAAACGGGAAGACCCCTTACCCATGTACCACAATTAATTGCTCAGAGACGTTGACCATTTCTTCATAGCGTTGGAGCTGACTTTTCTACCACGGTGGCCGGAGCAAACGAATTGCATGAACCATCCCTACAGACTCCGAGAACGAGAGGAAAAACGCAACACTGGCTGTTATGTGACATGTCATCGGATGAGGGGAGCATGAAAGACGGCCTCCGCACGGCTCACTGCCCGGCCGCGGTGCCCTCGCCTTCACCACGCCCGCTTCTCCGCAACACGTTAGCGCATGCGAAGGCATGCCGAATGGAAAGCTTCCGATGGCTTGCTTGGATATGAAGGACCAGTTTACGGACACCCGCTTGAACTGAAAATGCCTTGGATATATGTGATGCGGCCAAACGAGACGCTCTTACAGGGCCCGGGGCCTGTACACGAACCGAGAGCCGATTTCGCTGTCGGTCTCGGCTTTAACCATGCTTGCAGACCCAGTATCCTGCCTTGCCGTTCTTTTCGGTCTCTAACGAACGCCAAAACTTGGTCCATCCAGGACGCCCATCGCTTCGCAGATGCTCAACCTCCTTGACCTCGCCCTTTTGGCTCTCGGTGGTCAGCAGTGCCGTATACAATGACTGGTAGAACAGGATCTGCTTCTCAATTTCCTTGGGCATAGCATCAATGGGACCCAGCACAAGCGACTCGAGCTCATCCGCGTCGACCTCGCCAAGGGTGGAGATGAGAAGCGTCGTCACGTTTGGCCGTGGTACCGGGACCCGCCGGACGGAGCCCTCAAAGGAGATGTGCAGTCGGCGCAGGGCGGGGAAGGTAGGCGCGATACTGTTGACGATGCCGAGATATTGGTTGCGGGGACTCAAAGCCCGGAGGTTGCTGATACAAGGCGCACCCACCGACGGTCGCGGGGCCTTGTCCAGCGATCGGTCGACAAGGGACTCGTCGCGATCCGGTATACGAACCTCCAGGGACGTGATCCAGTTTAGCTGCGGCGTCGCTATGGCGTATGGAAAGTACATGGCCTCCAGTCTCTGCTCAAACTTGAACGTGTTGCTAGCGTACAAGACCTTGATCGTCTCTTCGTACCTGCGCCATGTCAGTATCGATCGTCTGGTCATGCCAAGACAAAGCAGTTGGTCTCATGTCATGCAACATGATGAACGCCTCATATGCTGAGAGGACTCACGCTTGCCGACATGTCAGCAGCCATGGTAGGATACCCAGGTACGTCTCCTTGGGGCCGCATGTCTGGAAGAACCCTCTAGGACACTGATCGGACAGCTTGGTGTCGAGTCGCCGGTCCTCCGGGCCACACACGCAGCTCCACCAGTACCACTGCGGCGTCATGCTGGCATCTGCGAAAGGCGGGTCCATGGGCGATACGCCTGGTGAGTGCGGGTACCAGGCCGGCACAGGCTGATGGCCTTTCCGCCATCGTACATCTGGCTGAAGGCTGCGTCGGTACAGGAGATAGAGATGGAGGATTTTGCGGCCGAAGGCAAGCTGATATATGTAGTACCGCAGGTCGGGTGTAAGGACCTCGAAGAAGGGGCTCTGTGAAACGGCATTGCAACGCTTGACCTCACCAGACGCTGACCGCGTCCGAATGGCAAGGGAGGTCATCAGGGACCCGGTGCCGGGGTCGACATATTTGTCGGCTAACCCGTCTCCTTTGATGGCTGTTGCCGAGGTTGCGTCCGCATCCGGAGCGGTGAGAGGCGCGTCGCGCGGCTTGTGCCGCAACGGTGGTTCGCGACCCGGGCTTGGTACTCCGAGGGGTGTTTCCGACATGGCTGCTGGGCGCCGCGGTGGTTGGGCTGGAAGGCTGCGGAATTGTTGGCCAAAAGAGGTAAAGAGGTCGTCTTATCTGCGGGAATCAAAAGGGATGGAGGATTTGTAATATGCGAGACGTCCACCAGAGAAAGATTGGCAGGGAGTCTGCAGATAATGTGAATACGATAGTACTCAATCATATGAACGGAGGCCGGGCGTGACATCGAGCAAGTACCGACTCGATGCGACTGCCCTGGAATTAGTGAGAACGTAAGGAAAGGTACGTACCTCTTCTGACGGGCAGACGTATCAGGTGGGGCACAGGCACAGTACGAGTCGAACGGCGCGCTCACTCTCATGAATAGGATAAGGAGGATTTTGGCAAGTCTCCTTCACAGTCTCTGCACTGTACCCCTGAATCCAACCGCTGCGATAACCGAAGCAACCGCACTTGGTCACTGTCCAAGAACGCGGATGCGTCGTGTCCGACCGAGAGCCAACCTCAGCTTCGAAAGAGAATGCGATCCTCTCAGCAACTGATCTCCGAGGCAACGTTGTCTCCATTTTTTGAACCGAAAGATCTGTATCGTTACTAAAATTATCACATTCGGGCTCGATTCCTCATGGATGAGACGACTGTTTTCTTTTTCGACATGGCAAAAGCCTGTGCTGTGTTCTCTACAGAATCTGCTTGCAAGCTCTCCCATTATCAGGCTCCTCAGGCCGGTGGTTTTCGTAATTATTAGGTCTCCTGACCTCCAAAATTTCCCAAAACAATGAATAACACCCTTTGCCTTTCGTTCACATGTGTCTCTTCACACCCTTCAAACACCTGTAGCTACCAGAATAGCAACCACGATTCCAGCAGCGCCAGCGGCACCAACCTTGACACGAAGAGCTGGGCTGTTTGTGACAACGACCGGAGTAAGTGTAGCGGTCGTCGCAGGAGGATCATCGGGCAGGATGAGGGTTTGGAACATTGGTCCCTCAGGTGTCGACGTAGCAACTAGAACTGTGGTGTTGCCCGGACCAGAAACCAACGGAATGGGCTCGTAAGGAACCAGGTTAGTAATGCTAAGACTGCTGGTAGCCGGCGGCAAATCGATTACAGGTGTCTCAGCCGGTGGAGCGGTGGCCACGGGAGGGTCCAGCTGAACGTTGCTGTAGCTTTGTAATCCAGCAGTACTGGTACTCTTCGGCGGTACATGGACGACGACAGTCTGGACGACAACAATGGGGCTGGAGGGAGGTTCCGGGGTCAGAGTAGCGGGTGGACTGTCATGATTTGAGATGCACAAAGTCGTGGGGCTACCGCTGCTAGGCGGTACAGTGTGGACGACGATGGTAGATTTAGTAGCCAGTTTCAGGGTGCGAGTGATGGTTGGAAGTCGAATAGTAGACAAGGTAATAGAAGGGGCCGGGTCGGTAGGAGCCGGATCACCCGGAATCGGGGTGAAGGACGAATCGGATATGTTCTCGTCGCATGCCTTGTATACGTTGGCGTAGCTGCATCCCTCGAGGTTGGAATAGCCGCAGAAGCCAATCTTAGAGTCGGCATTGCAAGGGTTGCTGCAGCGAGACTCGTCTACCTTGAGGAAGCTCTCCAGACTGTTGCCGCAACGGCATCCACTAGACGCAGGGCTATGTATCAGTCTATGAGCGCATTTATTGGTTAGGGAAGACATACTCGGGAAAAGCGGCAGCGTAGTTGCGACCGGTGCAAGCAGACTGGCACTCTTCAGGGGTGTATGCTTTGCCAAAGTTGACGAAAGCGTTGAACTTGTCCGAGGTAACGCTGACGCAGCCAATGTACTCGAAGCCACGGATGGTGTGGCTGACTTGGCCCGCGATCATGGTGGCCAGCAGCAGGATAACGACAAGGGTCGACATGGCGGCTGTGTTTGGTACAGTAAGGAGTGGGTGTGAATTTGATTGGGTGATTTCGCGAGAAGACGATGCTTTGTCAACAGGAACGAGTGGTGATGGACTCCTGAAGTTGGAGTTGGGTATGTTTGGGAGACAACTTTAAGAGAAGATGTTGGACAACAAGAGTATTTATCAATAGGTGCTGAGCCGTGGTAGGAACAAAAGCAGCGGGGAAGACGATGGAAGCCACGATCGCGGTCCAGGGAGGAAAGAACATGGAGGAAAGGCAGGCGCCCAAGCAAGCTAAGACTTGACTTGCTTCAAAGGCGGCAAGAGCATCGACGACGTGGCCATCCGTGCCTGCCTCGTTCTCATAGGTACGAACGCACCGGGGCTAAGTAAGCAGAACACCAGCATCACGACTGTGTCAAAATGGGAAAAGACAGAGAGTAGCGAAGAACACGCTTTTAATATCCTACTGGGTCTACGTTGTTGTGAGTGGGTAGGTGTGACGTCCCAGTCAAGGTCAGTCTTCTTCCAATCCCAATATTCAACACCACAGCAGAAATGCAGCAATCGTCAGAGCTCTCCTTGATCATCACAATGCCTCTTGGGAGCATTCTAGAGCCAGAGTGGCGGGTCAACAGCGGTTACGCCTGTGGGCTAAACACTGCATGTTGACCTCGTCTTAGGCCGATCGAGTCTTCATCATCCGATTGCACACATATCCTCCGCCTCCAAACCTTTCCTCGCAGGGTATCCTCTCAAGCATGGCGAAAGAAATAAGTTGGCTTAATGCTTCTTCCTCGACGAAGCAGAGACCAGCTTCTTCTTGACGCTCTTGGGGATCTTCTCCTTGCGCTTCTCGCGCTTGGCCTCCTTGACGGCCTGCTTGTGTTGCTGGAACATGTTAGTGGTGTCATCTGTCGTGCTCAGTGTCCAATCTTACCTTCTTCTCGTCCTTATCCTCGTGCTTACGCCCTCTAGGCCGGCCCTTGTCGAACCTGGATTCATCCTCCTCACCGCTGGCTAGGGACGCTCCGCTTCCTGACTCGTCCTCAAAAGTCTCGCTCTCGTCCTCCTGGCCTTCGTCCTCCTTCACGACGGTGTCGGCCAACAGGTTCTTATAGACAAGCTTGTCACCCTCGCCCTGGCCAATCTTGGCGCCGTCCTTCTCGATGTCGTAGACCTGCTCGAGGGTCTGGGGGATGTATTGCTTCCGGAAGACCTCGTTGTCAACTTCCTGCTCGGCGGCAGCCTCTTCGTTATCGGCAGGCCTGCTCTCATACAGCTTCTCAAGTGCTTCTCCCAGGGCGGGCTCCTCGACTGGGCCCTCCACCGATGAGACAAAGTCGAAGATGGCACGGTCGCTGAGGGTGTCTACGCCCTTCCTTCTGAAAAAGTCGCCGACATTCTTGATATCCATGCGCAGAAACTCTAACGCACGGGGATGGTCGGGCTCAACACTCTGGGAGACATCGATGATGTACAGCTTGTTGTTGTTGTAGAGGATGTTGTACTCGCTCAAATCGGCGTGGACGAGTCTACAGACTTGGTATATCCGGCGCATGAGACCCAAAAGCTGGACGTAAAGGTTCCTCCACTGCTGGTCGACATCGTCACCAGTCAGGTTGGCGTCTCTGAGACGGGGGTAAGCCCAGCCTCTCTTGTCACCGAGGAAGCCCATAGCCAAAACATGCAGCTTCAGGCTGATTGGCTCTGGACACGGAATTCCGGCAGCGTGTATTCTCCTCAGGTTGCGGAACTCCTTCTCGGCCCACAGCTTGACCATCTTCCTGTTGCTGCTCTTGTCGAACCCCTTCTGGAAGCGGTGCTCGCCCGTGATGTACCTCTCGCGGTCCTTGAAGACCAGGATCGAAGTCTTGTACACCTTGATGGCTCGCTGAATGTTGGGGCCGTCGCCCTCGGGATGCAAAATCGCGTGGTAGACGTTGGCCTCCTTTCCGGTGCTGATGGCGCCGTGGATCTCGCTGACGATGCCGCGGTTGATCATCTGGAGCAGAATCATGCGCGTGCGCTGGTCCAGCACCTGCTCGCTCGTTGCGCGGTCGGCCTTGTCCTTGCTTTTCTCGTCATTCTCTTTGACACCGTCCAGACGGATCTTGGCGGCGTGCTTGGAGAGAGCGGTGATCTGGTCATCAACGCTCGACTTGGTGTTGGCGGTCGGCCGCTGGGCGTTAGAGCGCGGGACAGCGGCGTCGTTGCTGTTGAACATGCGCTGGCGGTTGTATGACTTGGTCAAGTTGCCAGAGTCGGCGCTCCAGTCCTCGTCGTCAATCTCATCGTCCTCGCCGAAAATGTCTTCGAGATCACCGTCGTCCTCAGCGTCGTCGTCGTGGGCAGAAGCATCGTTGGGCACGGTTCTCAGCTCGACGGGGATGGACTCGGTCTGATCGTAGCCCTGGTTGGGGCGGTATGTGTAGGGGGGCTCATGGGGAGCAGCGGGAGACTCGTTGGAAGCCATAATGGGCGCTCTGCGTTCTCGACTTGCTGGCGCTGACACTTGCGTTGTGCCTTTTCGGTGGCTTTGGTGTTGTTCACTCGAGGCGTGGATGTTGTGTACCCCCTCTGCCCCTCCATCGTAGCCGGGATTTTCGAATTTTTTATCTTATCAGTGGTGGCGGGCGTGGCGGGGTCCTTCGACTCACAGCGCAGGGGAAACTGGCCCGTGCACAATGATGAGTCAACAGCAGGCGAGTGACTGAACATTTTTGTGGTGAATCAAAGTGAATCATTGCTGGAAATTGGGGGAGATGAGCACTAAAGAAATTCGCCAAGGGAATTAGGCGAGAAAACAGCGCCGCACCCGACGGGTGGGGCTCCCGCTGTCTTGCGGGATGGCTTATTGAGGCAATCTAGACCGCCAACTTCAACATCTTGCTTTACCTTTCTCACTGACAACACACGCAGTGTCGTCTTGGCCATGATGGACACCCCAATCTACCTGATGTCTCTCTTCCAAACGACAAGCTTCCGCATACATCCGTAATGATACGAATCGTATAACGAGTGACGCAGCAACGGATGCCGCCAGTGCCGCCCATTAATTACGTATAACACGAAAGACTAGTGTGGCAGCATCGACAACCACGCAATCAGCGATAGATTCCTCACCGCCTTTCAACTAACATACTCAGATTCTCGTTCTTTTCTAGCTTCTTTGCAGATAGGCGCCTTGATTGAAGTTGCTTCCCAGTTCGCGACGCATGGCCGCATGGCTGCTGCATCAACTGGACAACACCTATCGTGTCATCTCTCCTCGCCGGGAGTGGGGAAGTCTCTCGGACGCGTCTTACGATAGAGAACCTGGTGCCGAGCAGTTTATGGACGCTGACGGGCATCACTCGAATTACAACGCATCTTACCAAACTGTCTTGGCAAATGTAGACGGCATCCATCTGACATTGTTCTCGCCCAGTCTCTTCGTGCTGCTTCCATATACCACTTTGGACGCCGTTTGCGCTCGGATCCCCGACACAAGTAATGCTGGTCGTAAATCTTTGCAAAATGCCAACGTCATGTCAGCCTTTCACACCGCCAAGACCACGAACACGCTCGAGCGGCTTGAGAGGCACTCCAAAATTACTTGCAAGCACGGTCAACCCGTTGGCACAGTGCTGTGTTCGCTCGAACGTTATGACCGTCTGACCACTCTGTCACCCATCATCGCATCGGGCATGCACATGAGACCCGTTTCTTAGGCCTACTGTTATATTCGTGCCCTTCGGAAATATTTGACGAAAAGACGTCGAAGCACCTTTGGCATTCACCTTGACATCTCCACCAAATTGATGATCGTTTTGTCAAGACATCGCGGGACTTGACTGGGCCTCCCGCCGAGCAACACTGCTGAATTTCCTCTCGTTTGAATCCAGACACCAATAAGCTCCACAGGGGGGCCGTTGGTCTCTTCTTAGTGTACAAGCATGGCAACTCATTCTCGATTTCTTCATCGAACTCACTACCAGAAATATCAGTTAGCCGGCTCTCTTGGTCACCACGCAACAACTGCTTTTTGTATCCGATGCCTATCACTCTCAGCCTCTCAGGAGGCTGTGGACCGGGGAAATCTGTCGATTACAGCTCATTGGCGTCCGTCGGCCGATAACCGTTATCTAAGGAACCACGAAGGTTGCCCATGGCCGTAACAGGTGTCATTACACTAGCAGCTCAGTCTGTGAAGTGAGGTTCAAGCACGGTCCTTGAATAAAGTAGAACAAAGTTAGGAGTTTACGTTTATCGACGTCGCTCGCAACCAATGATAGTCATTCCTTGGAGTCAGCCACCCGTTCTCAGATTGAACTGGGTCGCCCAACCCATCAAAGCTCAAATAGCCTCTGTCTCAAAGCAATAAGGCAGTTCACCATACTTTCTCCAGCCTCTAACTCATGAAACCAGTCGCCAGCATGGATCCATAGTCTTGGATTTCTTTATATTGTCAGCTCGTTCTTACCTTGTTATTACAAACACATAATAACAGCTAAATTGGACCGTTGCCTCTCGTTTGCTGCAAAACCATATTCCGTCTCCTCATATCTCGGCGCAATGGCTCCGTGTTCGCGCTGGGGATGGTTTCTGGTGATCATCGTCATTCTACTCACGCTCGTTGCAACTGTCGAGGGCCATCATCACAGGAAGAAACTAAAACAGCCACCACAGGCTTCCAAGCCACCTCCAGTACCATCAATCGCACCGGCTCCGCCTCCTGTACCGCCTCCGGCGCCGGTTCCTCCACCAGCCCCAATACCACCAACATCGACACCGACACCAACACCACCACGGCCACCGCCGCCCGCGCTGTCAACACCAGTGCCCTCGGTACCACCAAAACCTGCGCCACGACCGGCGCCGAAACCTAAGCCTGAATTCACTGACGAAGAAATTAACAATGGGACAGCGTTGGCGAAGCTGAACTTGAGGGCGCTAGATAGTGCCCGTAAGATGAACAAACCGCAAACACGCTCTGGCAAAAACAACCCATGCCAGGGCGCAGGTGTGTTGATGCGGAAGGAATGGTGAGTGAGGCGCTAATAATAAGCCTTAAAACTTGATGGAGCCAGCGCTGGGTTTCTTGATGTTAACATCCCACAACCTAGGCGGACTCTGCCAGTACCCGAACGCAAAGCCTTCATCGCAGCTGTTCAATGCATCATGAAACAGCCTGTGTTATCAGATTCAAAGAGAGTGCCGATGGCGAAATCCCTCTACGACGACTTTGTTGCCGTTCACTACACAAGTTTTAGAAACACACATCTTACGGTCAGCTTTTTCACTAATCATTGCTCGAATCAGCAGTCAAGCCATCTCAGGACCATAGCTGACTCGTAACTCAGGCTTCCTTCTTCGCCTGGCACCGTTATTACCTAGCAACTTTTGAGCAGAGATTACGGACGCAATGTGGATACAATGGTAAGCACATATCAAGACCTGCCGGAGAATGGGTGTTAACTAATGATTCGATAGGCGCTCTACCATACTGGGAATGGGGCCTGGATGTCAAAAACCCCGCTGCCTCACCAGTTTTCGACGGATCCGAAACGTCTCTAGGAAGTGACGGCGAGTTTGTCCCACACGATGGCTTTCAACTCCGCCAGCCCTTCAGCAACAACCTCATTACCCTTAAACCTGGCACAGGTGGTGGATGCATTAAATCAGGCCCATTCAAAGACATGCGAATACACATCGGCCCCGCTGCCCTAGCGCAGTACGGCTCAGAAAAACCTTTCAACGTCTCAAACCCTCTCCAAGACTTGCCGCGGTGTCTCAAGCGGGACCTGAACAAAGACGTTGCCACTCGATTTAACTCCTTCCGGAACACGACTATGCTTGTTCTCGAGCAAACAACTATTGAGAAATTCTCGTCCCTGCTTCAGGGTGATGACCGCTTCTTTCCCAACACGCTTGGCATCCACGGCGGAGGACACTTCATCATCGGAGGCGACCCCGGCGCAGACGCCACCATTGCGCCGGGTGATCCCGCGTTCTGGTTGAACCAGGCCCAAGTCGACCGGGTGTACTGGATATGGCAGAACCTAGACTTCAAGAACCGGCAGGGCGTGTTCGGCACGATGACGTTGCAGGATAACCCGAAGAGTCCGAATGGCAGCGTCGAGGATACCGTCGACTTGACGCCTATCAACTCACCGGTGAAGATTAAGAACTTGATGAACACAGCGTCCGGGGCGCCGCTGTGTTACATGTATCAGTAGTTACAACATGTATTTAGCTGAAGGTTATAATAGATATGATACCCAATCATCGTGTTTCTGAACTATGGCATATCTCAGTTCATTGCATTCATTTTTTCGTGGCCATGCGCTTAGACCTATCTGTGCAAGCAGAACCAGATAAAATTGGGCAAGGGTACGGTACTAAATGCGGAAATGTCAAGCGTTCTGTGAAATAATGACATATTGACAGAATGGAAGGCCGGTTTTGTCGAATTTAGAATTTGCGTTGAACATCCTTTTAACATAACATCGTTTGTATGCAAAGAAACAGCGTTGCTTGAAGTATAGTTCCGTTTTCAATTGGGTGGGTATAGAGCCTAGAGCCGAATATGTCGTTTGTATTATGGTAGCAAGGGCAAGTTTAAGATCCTTTGCTGGTTTCAAAAAGAACGCAGACCATGATTTCAACTAACGGATTTAATTCTGAGTGGTCAGTATGTACTTAGACTTCACCAAACTCGCAAATTACCGCTGTTGAGATAACGGTGGCAGTCAGAGACATAGACAAATAGAAGGAGGTTTTGTTTCTCAGGAATATCACAAAGTACCTGTTAATAGGCTGCCAAGAATCTCGCCTTGACACGATATCCAAGGGTTATCGTTGCGACCCGTTTAAATTCAGAAGTTACATTCGCCTCGAGTGCGCCTCGCGTTCGGGTCACATCATGTGTAACGAAGAGGCGAAAAACGACACCCCAAAATAACATGTCACTGTGTTACCTATCTGTTGGAAGTTTAGAGTAGATCTACATAATTGCCCCAGCAAAGTGAATTGCCTTTTTGGCCCGCCTAGGACCATCCGCTCCAAGCTACACCTTGCTGCCGATCACTTTAATCATCAGGATGGCCCAGCCTTCATGACAAGTCAACCTTTTCAAGATTGGACGAAACATCCATAGCTCCCTGTTCTTTTATTCGGGACCCCGCCGAGAGCCATGGACTGGGACGTGCCGGATCGATCGGGCCGGTCAAAGCGCGCAAACTAACCACGGCCGGGACCGGTTTGCAAGAAACGTGTAGCTCTTTGTTTTGAAACATCTGAAGCACTCTGCCAGAGGACAGTAACCTTAGCGTTGGTGTGTGAGATACGAGGTGCGTGAGTGGTGGTGACGTCTGTACCAACACCTTTTGCTCACTTAAAGTCTGTCGTTTCGGGCTTTTGTGTCGCAGGCAATTACCGAGGATAACTTAATTCACATCGTTCTCGCCCCAAAAACCTTCCACCAGGCTAATTGTAATCATCTAGTTTGTTTCTGGTTCTCTTCGTCCCATTCTGAAGTGACTCCGACGGTGTTGTCCCAACTTTTGCTGTAACGGCATCCCATCACAGCCGGTTCACCCACGCATGACCCAGCAAATCCATTGATCGTCAACGAGCGGCGGCTCTTTTATCGTCCATTGACCATTCTAACATCTTTCAGATTCATTTTAGACAAAATTTCAATTGATTGCGCCACTCATGAGCCGAGTAATTGTTGTGGAACATTTGCGTCAAAAAACAAGGTAGGTGGCCGCCATTTTTCCTCGCTTATCATTTCTTGTGATCTCGTCGTGCCCTCAGACCGACGTCACTGACCAGAAATAGCCTGCCTCATCTTAGGCTTCGGAAGAGAGCAACCGGCTTTTGCTTCTGATTTCGTAGCGCATACCTTGGACGACGCGACACGTCACCACTGTGTCTCATAATAATTGACTAGCTCCAAACTGCCGATTGGGACTTGTCAACAAACATCGATTTCCCCTTTTCTGCCATTTGCATATCCACTTTGATCCAGCAGCCGGCAAATCCACGACGTAGATTGACGATGTTGTCGATGCCAACACCCCGAATGCTTTCGTTGACGACACCCCGATCACGACAACAGGTCCCAATTCTATACATAGTCATTGCCGTCTGCCTACTCTTCGTCTTTCTACAGACTGAGTTTAGTAGCAGAAGCACAGCCGTTGAAATCGTTGCCGACACGGAGCAACTCATCATCGAAAGCCCAACCGAACCATCACCAACGAAGCCCAAGCCCAAGTACAAACCACCGCCAGCATGGACTCCACCTCCGATCAAGGATCCTTTCCCACTCCTGTCGTCGGGGATGCCGCCGCCAATTCCCGCTTGGAACAAGCCTGCCAAGCCCAACATCTGTTATAAATACTCTTTGTCCACGGCTCCTCCGCTCCTCATTGGCTTTACGCGGAGCTGGCCAATGTTGGTGCAGACGGTCGTCGGATACATAACGGCTGGATGGCCGGCGGATCAGATCTATGTTGTGGAAAATACGGGGGTGCATGATGCAAATGCCAGGGGACGGCTGACATTGCAGAATCCGCTATATCTCAACTACACACAACTACATATGCTGGGCATCCACGTCATGCGTACGCCGGTTTTACTGAATTTTGCCCAACTGCAAAACTTCTTCGTCACCGTAGCAAAGGAGAAGCCATGGCCGTACTTCTTTTGGAGTCATATGGATGCGTTCGTGCTGTCATTCGAAGAGGGCATGCAAGGGATTTCGGGATCTGTCAATACGGCTGACTATCAGACCATTTACGAGTTGGCCGTGAAGGAATTAAACGATACGATGCGTTCCGACCATAAATGGGGAGCTCGATTTTTTGCATACGACCACTTGACGCTGGTGAATCCACGGGCCTACGCAGATGTCGGCGGCTTCGACACGTTTATCCCGTACTACATGACGGACTGCGACATGCATTGGCGACTCGAGGAAGCGGGGTGGAGCATCAAGCAGGCAAAGGCGGGCATCGTCCAAGACGTTGCGTCGGTTTTGGACGACTTGCGCGTTTTGTATCGCGAGGGACAAATTCCTGAGGGATTCGGCTACACGGATCCAAACCCACCGCCACCGGCCCAGGTTCTGGGAGAGAACTTGAGAGAGGAGGAAAAGCGGAGTCTACCTGTTCCCGAACTCGACCAAACTGGAACCCCAGTTAACCACACCGTGGGGAGCTCCAACGAACAGTCTGCGAAGACTATTGATCCCTTGGAATCCTTCCGAGTGCTTCATCGCATCAGCCAGGATATGTTCAATCACAAGCACGCAGATCGGGAAAGGAATACGTGGCAGCTGGGTCAAAGGGGTGGAGACCCGCGCGAGCCGTATGCTTACGATGCTCTTGGATTCCAAGAGGGCATAGACGTGATGACAGAGGCAGGGAAAGAAATATTCCGTAGAAAATGGGGACATCGCGATTGCGACTTTGGTGCAGCTGGGTTGAAGCCCAGTGATGCTTGGAAGGTCGAGAAAGACTGGGAATAATGACTATCATAATTTATTGAAGGATGAAGCATACATGGCAACTAGGAGTAATAAGGATCATATTTTGGCATCGCTTTGAGCTGCCGAACATGCCAAGCTGATTGTGTCAAATATTGGCGTAATAAAAGACATTGCTCCCAATGGGGTTCCATTTGTAGAGAAGAAAACGTCGAAAGTGCTGTTGTTGCACCTCGGAGGCATCATTCAATGCATCTTGGCGGCTAGGAAACCGGGTTAAAAAGCTCACGGTCATCTTTGGCCTGCATTTACAGCCTTGGCGATTGATACCACCTTCACAGTTGACCAGACAATAATTCCAGCTCGGTTGCGACTGCTCTAACCCAATGTTGTCTCCTGAGTCGGCCGACCCGATGACTTGCAACAGCGGCTTTCCTGTCGATGTAAACGGCTTAACTTGCCATGACCCACGGAAACACACGTAATCATCTTCTGTTTCTAGAACGCAATAGATCACTCTGACACTGCTAGTCCAGTAAGTGACAGGAGCTTTTGACCCCGAATCATGGTGTTGCATCGCTGTGCGGGGTGACACTTGGAAGTGTGACCAGGGTGACCAGGCCTTGCAGATCGGCTCATTCCATTAGCTGCTTACACCAATCGCCAGTGCTGGGTAAGTTTTAAGCTTAAACCTTAACGGCAGGTGAGAAGGATTTCGAAGGGTTGCGTGCGAGTTGTGTGGCGACCTAAGCTGCTTGAATGCAGCAGCTGGGGAACCTGCCTTCCCCATTCCGCATCAAAACCAAATGACGAGTCTGCGACAATAGAATATCTGTGCAGAGGGAGTTGTCTAGGCCGCAAGTGCAATGAACTTTCGCGTCTTGGCTTTACGCACACTTTGAATGCTCGCCAATCTCGACCAAGTCCGTTTAGGAAGGTCATAAGATAAGATGGAGACTCGAGCTCACATGTCCTTTGATGTCCCTTGTTAAGCGAGTCCCGATGCTGACCTACTAGCGACCTGCGTTTATTGACTCAACACTCTCGGTTTTTTAAGCTGATTGAGCTGCCCCGGACCGTTCATCCATTCTCCACGGCGGAGTTGTGTTCTCGGCAGTGGCTGGCCTGATCCCTGACAAGCGGCATTTGCACCTCAAATGGGCCAAGCTGCCGTCATTGAGAAGGTCAGTGACGCACGCCAGCTTGCTTGGATATCGTTGAGTTGTTTATCCGACGCCTCTTCGCCCAGCCCCAGCATTAGATATGGAGTTGACCCATGAAGCATCCTCGCATTGCATGGCTCTGCGCATGTTAACCCTCTCCAAGCTCTCTCTAACCCTTATCGGGCGCGAGGTATTGCAGCCACAATCACACCTACCGTATTCTGCAAAGGCTGCTGGTGGCACCATCTTGAACTGTGTCGTGGACAGAGTTGCCTCCTCGTACCACTGGGGACACAATGTGCCACCCCATTTCCTTAAAAAGAGACGGATGGCCGTTGAACTGATTCTATCCAGCTTCAGTGACCCAGCCTGCAGCTCCTCTTAAAAATACTGACGATGAAGTTCCTTGCTGGTCTCGCCCTTGTGTTGCCGCTGGCATCCGCCGCGGCTGTGACTCCTCTGGAGAAGAAGATCACCTACGACGGTTTCAAGGCCTTCCGGATTGCCACGCACAACGATCCTGCCTCGATCAAGAAGAAGATCGCCAACATTGCCGCAATCCCTTTCAACCTTGACAACAGCGAGCACCTGGACGTCGCCATCCCTGCTGGCGATGTTTCCAAGTTCGAGAAACTTGGTCTTGAGACGTCGATCCTGCATGAGGACCTCGGTGCAGACATTGCCGAGGAGGGTACCTTTGCTCCCTATGAGAGTGAGTCTCCCACAGATGCAGGACGTTGGAAGTATCTTTTCTCTGAGACTTCACAGGCAAGGGTGATGTTAGTCTTCAGGCTCTTCCAAGTCTGACATGGTTCAATTCGTACCACACCTTTGCCGACCACCAGCAATTCATTCGTGACCTGCAGTCCAACTTTCCTTCCAACTCGGAGCTTATCAACGCCGGTAACTCCTACGGTGGGCGTTCTCTCCTTGGTATCCATCTCTGGGGTAGCGGCGGAAAAGGCTCCAAGCCCGCCATTTACTGGCATGGTACTGTCCATGCTCGCGAGTGGATCACCACCATGGCAAGTCAACATGCGACAATTCGTATGCATAATGGATGAACCAGGACTGATAACAAACAGGTCGTTGAATACCTTACCTATCAGCTCATCGATGGGTACCAGAAGAATGACGCTACTGTCAAGGCTCTCCTTGACAAGTACGACTTCTATATTCTACCTATTGTCAACCCCGATGGTGAGTCTTGCCGGTGCTAAATATGGGAATGAGCTTGGACTAATCATCACTAGGCTTCGCCTACACTCAGACCAATGACCGACTCTGGCGCAAGAACCGCCAGCCTCGATCTGGCAGCACTTGCATTGGTACTGATATTAACAGGTATGTATCACAGCCCCGAATCCGTCGGAAAAAAATCAAGCTGACTGTTTGCAGAAACTGGCCCTTCAACTGGCAACTCCCTGGCGGTGCCTCCACCAACTATTGCTCTGAGACCTACAAGGGCCAGGCCGCCGGTGATACCCCTGAGATGGTCGCCCTGAAGGCTTACACCGACCGCCTTGCTGCCGGTCGCGGAATCAAGCTCTTCATCGACTGGCACAGTTACGGACAGTACATCCTGCTGCCCTACGGTTACGACTGCTCCGCCCGAGCCTCTAATCACGCCCGACAAATGACGCTGGCCACCAACACTGCCAACACCATTGCTCAATCATATGGCACTCGGTTCACCTACGGACCTAGCTGCTCCACCCTCTACGCCACCACCGGAAGCGCTCCTGACTACCTCACTGGTGCTGCTGGCGCCGAGGTCGCCTGGACCATTGAGCTGAGGCCCTCTGGCTCTGCTGGCGGTGGCTTCGTCTTACCCGCTGCCCAGATTTTGCCCAGTGCTATCGAGCAGTGGAACGGAATTAAATACCTGCTGGCCAACGTCTAGGCTAGATGGGAAATAGAAATGGTGTGAAGCACTGAGATCTCCTCAACTCTATCTAAGCACAGACATGGAATAGATTCCAGGTTATCGCCTGCACTATCGAAGGCCCTAGGAGTGCCTTCTTCACTTACGGTGTATCTCAATTAAATGCTTACCGTGGTTGATGGTTCCAAATTGGGATTCAGTTTCCAACGATGATTCTCTATCTTCTACTCCAGTGAAACCCCAAGTCCCTGGTAAAAAGCCTATACTTGATGTCTAAAAGGAAGTGGATATTCACATCGGCTGAAAAGCTGAACCATCAGAGGTTGAATGAGTGAGAGGTGTCAGAAATCCCCATAAACTGTATCGTGACCTTGGCTTTACTGCCAAACTAATGCCTTCTGAACATTGATAGGAAGGTTTCTAGGACCGAAGCCAATACTTGAGAATGAAATGCAGGTTGGCGAGTGGCTGGATCACTGGAGCGGAGAACTGCAAGGAGCATGCAGTTTTACCGGAATGCCTAGTAGTCTGACACCCACTGAGGCAGTTCGCAACACGGATTCCGGGCTTCCTACCGCTGATCGGTCGAGCGGCATAGAGTAGCCGAAGCAGGATGCTTGCAATGATTTTAGGCACAAACCCCACACATAGCTCATGGCGAATCCCTTGCTGTTCCATACTCGAGCTCGATCGCTAGAGAATCAGTCTGACAATGCCAAGCGTAAAATCTGACGCGGCAACCGGTTTTTAAACTGGCGTTTGTCAGCTTACGCCCAGAATTGGTTAGACAGCTGCTCTCAAATCTCGTCAAACAGCAGTCAGCTCAGCGCGTAGTGATTTATGTCGCTGAGCGTAGACGTTTTCTGCCTGAACTACAAGTTCAAGGGGTTTGGCATGTCAGCACTAACAACCCCACAACCTTCCATATAAAGAGAAATAGGGCCCAGTATTTCTTTGAGATCGATCGGAATACCCAGAAATAGTTGAGTTGCTTTCAAAACTTTCCTCACCAGCGTAAACACTCAGCTGCCCAATATGACGACAAACATCCCATCAATCTATCGCGCCGTCTTCCTCTACTGGGACCCGCCATGTGCGATATGGGGCGCCTACCTCTCCTTCTTCGCGCGCGACATGACACTCAACTCGTTTATTCCCGGGTTAGCGGCTAATCGCGACGCCGCCCACGACATGATGTTCTATCACCAAGGCGGTTCTCTGTTGGGTGTAGCTATTCTTAACGGCTACCTTCTGAGATACACCAAGGATGTCTTCATCTGGAAGCTTGTGCAGGCGTCTATCCTGTGTATCGATGTCGCATTGTTGGTGGGCATGACGGGTCACTTGTCTGGGCAGGGAAGGTTGTCTCCTGCAGCATGGACAGGGTACGACTGGATGGGCATCATCATCACTGGGGGAGTCACGATCGCCAGAACGCTGTTCATTGCCGGGGTTGGGCTGGCAGAGAAGGTCAAGACACCGTGATCTGCATGCAGACATAACGGCACCGCTCATCGCAAAAGATTGAATTGGAGCAAGGGTGAAAAGTCCACTCGCGAGTTTTGGGGATGGAACATTGATAGAAGAAAGCATCATCTTACGACTAGGGAGAATATCAAGTAGGATAAGCTTCAGAATGCCTTTTTCCCTACTTATTATTGGATACTTGGAGGGAAACAACGGCCGATCATATATGTTTATTGAGTTCATGCGTGGAAGAGATTTCACCAAGACAATTACTTCTCTACATCCTTCTAAGCACTGCATTTGCTGAGACCTTCCTCACATAGTCTCAAAGCTTGCTCAGCACGTGATCTTCCTTATCACCCTCCTCCTTTGCAAATGTCGGTGGATTAAGATCAACTGGCGCCTGGAGCCAACGCACAAGTCGCCTAGCCGCCTTTCGTGGGTTCAACCCGTCCACTATGTCATGATTAGCAGATCAAAACCTTACGTACGAGAGCGGCCGAGACGCTACTGGATCGACTCACCATAGCCAATGAATGGAATAGCGCTTCGGTAGCCCATCATGTCCGCAATCTTCTTTGGAATTTCTCCCGAAAGAACCCTTCGCGGGTCGATTCCGAACATCAGGTTCTCGAGAGGACGAATATACGGCTGGCAATACTGGATAGTCGCGGCGTATCTCGGCTTCTGGGTCCGGTTAGCGCCGCCGGAATGCCACGTCGTCCCCAGAAAGTAAATGACGCTGCCCCTCGGGCACACTGCAGAGATTGCTTCGTGATCCTCACCCACCCGGTCGCTTGCCCACAGATGCGAGCCCGGGATGATCCGTGTAGCCCCGTTGGTCTCGGTGTAGTCGTCAAGCACAATCATAGTAGCAGCCGTCACGGGCGGCCTCGGCCTCGGGAGGTGCACGACGCCATCGTCGTGGTGAAGGACTTGGTTCTTCTCGCCCGGGTTGATGACGATCGTCTCCATGATGTAGAATAGGTAATCCTCATCCAAGAAGTAGTCGTTGAGCGCGAGGACCTGCGGGATAAGACAGAACTTGTCAAAGACGCGTGTCTTTCCTAGCAGCGAGAGAATACGGTTCGTCTTGTAGCCATCAAAGAAGTTGGACCCCGTCTTGGGGTCTTTGCCGTGCAGCCTGTCGATCTCGGCGATGGCCTCTACAGCTTCCGCCTCGCTGAAGGCGTTTGGGATGATCACGTAGCCATCGCGAAGGACGGTCTCAACGTAGCCGCGGAGCGTCGGGTCTTCCGGCAATGGCTTAGATTTACGGTTGTAATAGTCTTTGTCGACTGGTGTCGAGGCCTGGGGGTCATTGTTTGGTGAGGGTGCCATATCGAGGTCAGACTTCGTTCATAAGTGTCTTGAGGTAGAAGGGGTGTTTGGGCGGGGATGTTGGTTGCTTTTAGTGGTATTACAGTTTCAAAATCTATCCTTCGTAAAATGTTTGACTTTTTGGGGAGCTGAAAGTTGATTGGTATTCAACCGGCTGGAGAAATGCTGATATCCTACTGTCAGCAGCCGCATAAAGTATGCAGGGGTTCTGGCGAATGAGACAAGCTCGATTCCCCCCCTTCTTTGCTAGCCGTTCAGTTGGTTCAGTGTAAGATGATGTCAGACTTAATCCTCTCTTTCAGGCATCGTCACCAGTCCCTACCGAGAGCTACCGACCTAATCGACCAGACTGTTAAGGGTATACGCTGTTGGAATGGGAAGAAACGAAGATCGCTTTAGTCAGTGAATGTCCTGTCGAGCTTCGGGGTCAAAATGACACGAACTATGACTCGTGACCCTACTTGTGTTGTATTTCTTTTTCTGTTCATGTAGCGGTTCACAAAATGTACGAATGGCGCTTCGAGGACTTGACTGACCACCCTTGCAACGACTGTCGTTTGGAAGATGATTCTACCAACCAAGAAGAACTCGCAGCGACCACGCTCACGCTGGCCTTCTTCAAAGAGAGAAAGGGCCAGTTAGGTTGTTGCGCCAGCGTTGTGATACTGACCTTTTTACTTTCAATCGGTGCTCTCCAGAGCTCACGATTTCGCATGGCTCGCCTCCCCTTTCGTTGGCCCCATATCTTGATTTTTCTACATCTTGCCTTTTCTCTTCGTCGATAACCCCTCAATTTTTCAGCTAATTATCATATTACGAACTTTTTTTGTCATTCCAAATAGGATACTCGTGAGATGTGGAACTGGAGAAGAGTCTCAGCAGGTCACTTCATATTGATGTCTTGATCATCAAAATCAATCGGTGCATGAGAACTTGATGCAGTTGTTCATCATTGGCGTTAAGAGAAGAAAGTCTATCTGATTGCAAGATTCAATCTACTTCCTGAAGGAAATATTAATAAAACCCCCAAGTCCATCGCAATGCCAAAACGTCTCGCTCACTGTCTCGTATATGCACCCATCGTGTTTACCAGCCCCCAGTGAATGCAGTCTTTTTCCTTGATCATTTGAATTGAGTCTCGGCCGAATTCAAAAACTCCATCATGTTCTTCTTGAATGAAGATTCCAGGCGACGAGCCGACTTCTGCCTCTCCGCCAGTGCAAGCATGTAATCATTCTTCATGGTCGCGATGATGGTGTTAATATGGTCGGTCATATTGTCATCGACTTGTTTCGTTCCCTCTTTGAGACAGTATTTGACGTCCATAATTGCCGCACGAAACATGCTCACCTTGTTCCTGCGGATGTGGTCCTGAAGCGCAGCTTGCATTCGTTTGGCCATGCCCTTTCCTAAGTCACAGGTCCACGTCAGTCATAGGCAGCATTATCTGCAAGAGTTGATATTACCGTTTTCATTGGCACACTGCTGGTAAACAGGAGCCATGACCTTCACCACAGCCGGGTCAAATGCTCGGTTCGCGTCCTTCTGGGCTTGGCCCATGTCTCCCCGGCTCTGTGCGGTGAGCCGCATGACACGGTCTCTGTGAAGCTTCAGTTGCTGATCAAGCTGTGCAGAGGCCTGGACCTCCTCGTATTGGTGATCGCCGAGCTGTTTCGCAATGGTTTCGTGGAAGGAATTCAATCGCTGAATAGCCGTGACTGAGAAGTTATCAAGTACGACAGAGATATTAAACTGAAAGAAATTTTCCCAGGTCACAGAGATGCCGCTCTTGAGAGGGTCAAGAAGCTGCTCGTTGAAGTCATGGTCTCTGAATACTCCGCCCCGGCAACACGTTGCTTTGAGGGTATTGGCATTGATTTTCTCCCACCTTTTGGTGGTGGCTGCTGCCTGCGAGGCAGCAATTCTGCTCAGACTGTTCATCTCATCATAGAGACTGGCCTGTATTTCCAAATGGAGCTGGTCAATACAGTTCTCAGCATCTGCCTTGAGGTCCTGCAGAACGGTGTCAGTTTAGATGATCATTGATAAATTGTAAAACTCTGCTCACCGCCTTGAAGATCTGTAAACTCGCTGTCAGGGTTGCGGAATCAATTGTTACTGCAGAATCTGCAGCATCTTGCGCCCAGATTGAAATCGAGTTTAGAAGCTGACAGATGCCGCTGAGTACCTCCTTATGCTTGGTAATACGGAGTTCCTCAGTCATCTTCTGAGCATGGGCTTGGAGCTGGGGAATTTCTGTGTCTTCCTCCGTCTCATAACCAGGTGTCGAGTCGTCATCACTTAGGGAAAGACCCCGCATCTTCTGATAAACGAGACTGCTGGTACAGAACACTGGAGTCTGGCGAGACATGTCTTCATAGTCGCGAGGCTCTCTACCAGCTTGGCTCTGGGCGATCGCTGCATCATGGCGATCGAGGCTAAGAGTGTTAGCTCACAGCACAATGCTGAGTTCTTGGAAAGTTTTCTTACTCTTTGAAGCTTTTGGCAAGATGTCGTCTCACAGCATCTCTGGAAAGCTCGTTCCGCCTCTGGATGCACTGTGACAGGATATCATCCATTAGCTCTCTTTTCTTGGTTTTCATGTCGTATAGTTCCTGCTGTTTCTCCTCGAACTTCGACGGGCCAGCCATAGTCTTGTTCCCCTGCTCTGCAATTCCTTGGGACTTGTCAACGCCAAGAGGCTCGATGAGAGGGGTCGTTCTGGCTCTTTTCGCCGGCCGTTCTTCGCCGCCGGCATTCGGCCCCTGAGTCGTACCGCGACACTTTCGAAGCACGACAAGCTCTTTCTCCAACGCCTTAATGCACCGCTCACATGCCAAGGCGTCCTTCCATGCTTCCATGGTGTCTTTACCAAGCTTGCCCTTCAAGCTTTCCATTGCCGAGTTGATGGTCATGTCGTCCGTCTTCGAGCAAATGATAGTCAGAGCCGAGTACGATCCATCAAGCTTAAGCTGGCGCTTGATCGAGTTGCTCATAAGATCTTTGGCAGTTTTGTTGTCGACAGCTCTGTTGATGGGCGCCACAATCCAGATGCCTGAGCATGCCTTCATGTACTGTGAGGCGACTGCAGCTCGGGCTGCATCCCAATCTTGATGACCAGGCTGTGGAGGTACATGTTAACCATTGTTTTCCCCCTCTGGAGGAATGTCAGAGCTACGTACCAGGTCAACAATAGTGACACCGTTTGAAAGGACAGGAGCCTTCGTGAAGATCCTGACAGCCTTCACTAGGGGCCAATGTGCTGCAGTGTCATCGTCCTTGTTTTTGGAATCGACGTAAGGCTCGACTTGCTCTCGGATCTCGAATGCAGTGGGGGCCTTCATGGTTTTCGTCGTTCCCAGAAGCTGCCGAACATTTGGATGGTCCGCAAGCTGAGCGGAAGTGCTCGCCATCAGGACCTTGAAGTTCATGGACGGATACACCGCTTGTATTTTTGCTTTCGCTCTGGCTGCATCGCTGTTTGGATCCTGGTCATCTGTTGCGACGCCCCCATCCGAGGCAAGGTCTTTGAGGAGAATGGTGACTTCACGCACCCACTCATCGCGGGAGATGAATTCAACCTCTGCGCGATAAGGGTTCTCCTGGTCCTCATCATGGTTGTATGACAACTCTGTGGCGACAGCTGTGCAGGCACGCATGCAGTTCGTAGGAAGTAGGCTGACGAGAATTAGTGCGCGTCGGTTTTCCAGCCAGCGGGATCGGGGGATCATACCTTTCTTCCTCCAAAACAGCATTGATTGTCGAGCTTTTTCCATCACCGGTATTGCCAAGGACCCCCACGAGGGTCTTGCCTCTACGCTCAGCCTCTTCTCGGATATCGTGAATTTGTCGAATCCAGTGGGACGCAGCGTCTCTCAACGCAGGCTGAAGCTTCCGAGAGGAGCAAATCTTCTCACAGACCAGTTCAAGGTCATCCAGCAGCGGCAGGATCTGCTGGGTGAATTGCTCCCAGATCTCAGGGTCCTTCACACGTCTCATCTTGTCGAGGTATGAGAAGACCATGGGAGCTCCAGTTGCCACAGTGGTTGGCTGCTGGGCTTGGGAAGAAGGCGGCATGAAGCTCTCGTCAAGCTCGCCTTTGACCGCCCGTAAAACGTTACCGTGAGTCATTTTCGGATTCGGATTCGAGAGACTGCAGCACGCCGTTCACAATGTGCTCAACGGTAGAAAGTGAGTGAGATCGAGGAATAGCTTGGGCGGGCCTAAATGTGAGGTACTAGTTAGTTACTTTCCAGAAGTGAAACGGAAAGGTGGGATCATGATGTGAAGAACGATGACCCAGAGACTGTTGGGAAGATGGGCAGAAAAGTGGAAAGAGCTTTGGCAGAGCAGGTACAACCTCCTCGGCCTTTGGGCTGGCCCTGTAACGAGAAGAGCGAGAGATGAGGCGTAAAATGTGAATATCACAAGATGAAGCCTAGATAGTTGATGCACCAATCTCTTCGGATGGGGCTGAGTTGTTACGATTTTTAGTGAATTATACTCTGAAGAATAAGATGTAAAAGATGAGTTGAAAAGTCAAAACTTGCGCATCCCTGAGAGTCGAATAGCGTTAATGGTTATGCATTACCATCATAATGTGAGGAAAGTATGAGAAATTTAAGGTAATATGATTAAGGGAGGAGTAGGTGTGTGTCAAAGAGTGGGTGAGTCGAAGAGTTAAAGGAAGGATTCAGAGAAAAAGGGGACGAGGGTTGGTTTAAATACCAGAGCCCTAGACGATGCTTGTTTGCAGACGGTCTAGAGTAATTGGAAAGAGTGTATGACCAACTTCCCATTTGAAGAGTTCGAGAAAACCGAAGGACCAAGATGGATGATGACGGAAAGCGGAACTGGACGTTCGGTCGTCGTCAAAAGTGCGAGGCGTGTCGGAAGAGGCAGTCAGGGCCAATGAGAGAGACCGCTCGACGGCGTTTCATGGTGCAATAACGAACAGAATAGTAAAGGGCTATCCTTATTTGTTTCCGCGCAAACAGCAAAGCCCTTGTCTTGCTTTGATTGCAAGTATGTGACTCTTGATCTTTGTGCTGTAGACTACAGCTTGTGTCGATGCATTGCTAGCATTTACGAGATTTATCGCCAAATTTCATGCCAGTGCTAATCCTGTGTGTTGCTCTACACTGGAAATGTATGGAGCATGGAGATTAACGAGAGTAGAGGAGCGACTTGCGTCTGCATCCCGTTCGACCTCGGTGAAGCTCAGTTTGACTACACCGTCACCGAGGACACCGGGGATACCGCGGACACGGCAGTCCACCGAGATAGCAAAGATAGGGTGAACCCCGAAAACACGCAGCAGATCTTATCAGATCCCGGGTATTTGCGCAACGCAGTGTGGCAGCTCACCCCACCATGCGAACCCCGCGGTCTGCACCGCGCGCCGTGGCCGCCCCTCAGCTCAGTCAGAGCCGACCACCTCCCTCACACCACTCGAGTCAAGAACGACACGTCTCACAACGCTTTTAGTGTCGTCCATCTCGGGTTCTCAATAAGGCGTAACTAAGATCTTGTAGGCCTAAAAAACCACACATCAGAAACCATGGCACAAGTCACGAACCCCGCGGCGGGGGCCGGGGAGCTCTTCGTCAACGGGCGCATCTTCCTCCACAACGCCGACACCGGCCTCGAAACCCAGCCGTCGTTCGCGGAGAGCATGTTTGTCGCCGGCGGACTCATCCAGGACATCGGCACCACAGAAGAACTCAGGGCAAAGCATGCATCGGCGGACATTACAACACATGATCTCTGGGGCAAAACAGTCCTGCCCGGCTTCGTCGATGGGCATGTCCACCTGCTGCTCCTGGGCCAGTCGCTGCGCAAGCTCAGCCTCGAACACTGCAAGTCCCTCGAGGACATCCGCGCCGCCGTCAAGGAATACGCCGTCGCGAACCCGGACGTCCCGCGCATCATGTGTAAGCTATGGATGCACTCCATGACCCCTGACGGCGTCGACAAGACCATGCTGGACGACATCGACCCGCGCCCAATCTTCATCGACACCAAGGACCTTCACTCGACGTGGTGTAACACGGCCGGCATAAAGGAGCTCGGCATCGAGCACATGCCTGACCCGTCTGGAGGAAAGATCCACCGCGACGCTGAGGGCAAGGCCATCGGTCTGCTCAGCGAAGCTGCAGTGCTCACCATAGTATGGCCTCATCTAGCTCAGGTGGCGCCCAAGAGAGATCGGATGGATGCCATCAAAGCCGCAGTTGAGACGTACAACGCCTCTGGCTACACGGGGCTGGTTGAGATGGCCATGGACGAGCCGGCATGGGACGCCGTCTGCTCGCTGCGAGCCGAGGAGCCCAACCTGCCCATGCGCATCCACGCCTACTGGCTCATCAGACCATCCGAATCCGAGGAGGAGCGCTTCAGGCAGGTGGACCGGGCCATCGAGCTGCATGCCGAGCTGAATAAGACGACCTCCCCCGACCTGCGCATCGTAGGCATCAAGATCATCACCGACGGCATCATTGACGCCTGCACCGCCCACCTGTCCGAGCCCTATGCCGAGGTTGGCTCGCCGCCCCCCTTCTGGACTGCGGAGCAGCTCGGCCCCGTGGTCCAAAGGGCTGACTCGGCCGGCCTGCAAATCGCCCTGCACGCCATTGGCGACGCAGCCATCAAGAACGCGGTGAAAGCGCTCGCAGACCACGCCACGCCCGGCCGCCGGCACCGCCTCGAACACATTGAGATGGCGTCCCCCGAGGATGCGAAGCACTTGGGCGAGCTGGGCCTGACGGCCTCGATCCAGCCCGTCCACGCAGACCCCGCGATCCTGCGAGCGTGGCCGCGGCTCATTGGCGCGCACCGCTGCGAGCGCGCCTTTGCCTACCGCGAGTTCGCCGACCACGGCGCGCTCCTTGCGCTGGGGAGTGACAGTCCTACTGCGCCGTGGGCGCCGCTGCAGAACGCCTACGTGGCGACCACGCGACGGTCGGCGAGGGAGCCGGGCTACGACGTGGTCGTCAACGAGCATTTCAAATTGGGTGTATGCGAAGCCATCACGGCCGCCGCATTCGGAACCGCAAAGAGCGTGTTTGCTGAAGATCGGATCGGGTCCTTGCAGATTGGCAAGCGCGCAGACTTTGTGGTCGCCGACATGGACTGGACGCCGCAGGGTCTCTTGGAGGGCGAGATCAGGGCCACCTGGTTCGATGGGCGGAGGGTTTGGGCGTCTTCCGATGTGTAATAGAGCCTGCATGTGTAGGGAGTTTGGGCGCCACCGTGAGGCGTAGCAGAGCGGCTCATTGGTCAATAGGGAAGTACTATGGAGTAAAAGGTCCCCGCATGTTCAGTTATTTGTGAATAAAGGTTCGTGTCTGCCGTTAAGCGAGAGAGAGAGAGTATTTCCGAGTTTAGTTTCATCCCATGTCGTCGAGTGTTTCCGAATTTGCGGCACCATAGCACTGGCCGCACCCATGCCTCCGAGGCCCATGCTCTCACACATTACCTCGTTAGGAATGAGTTGCAAATGCCAACTTGGGGCAATGTCGCGCTGAACCAAACCCAAGGGTCGTAGCTCGGACCAGGATGTCATGCCTTGGGACTCTCGGCCAAACACCTGGAGAGACTGACTGCCGAAGACTGAACCCTAGCAACGAGACCCTGGCCTACTCCATCTTGTCTGTGATATCAGAGAATCCGAAAGCGGCTCTGGCAGCGTTCTTCGCATATGGGTCGCATAGCCACATGGTTCACACTTGCCGCGGCTGTGCCAAGGATGTCGTCCCAGACTCTTCAAGACCAGTACAAGAAGACGGCCATGGCCCCACGAACTTGACAGATCGGGTCAGCCAACCTATTTTCTAAACTTCGACAGATCTCAACTTCGATCTCGCCACACACGGACGCCTCAATACCTTCTGAGCCCCCGCAGCCAATATGCATCACCACCTGAGTCTGTCGGCCATCGCCGCCCTCGTCCCTCTGGCTCTCGCCCAGGCGCAGCAGCCATGTGCGCCGGTCAACATCATCGTCGCCCGCGGCAGTGTCGAGGTCCAGGGTGCCGGTCTGTTGGGTAACATTGCGAAGAACGCGTCGAGCCAGATCCCCGGATCCATCATCACGCCGCTGGTGTACCCGGCACAGCTCGACCCCTACCCCCCGTCAGTGGCGGCCGGTGTGACCAACATGACGAGCCTCCTGAACCAGCAGGCGCAGCAATGCCCCGGAACCAAGCTTGTGTTGATGGGATACTCTCAGGTAAGTTGCAGTGCATCAAGAGAATACGGCCATGCTAACGCGTCGTAGGGTGCGCAGGTGTCGCTCGACACCCTCTGTGGTACGACGGACGGCCCAAACTTCAACACCACGGTGGCACAGGCGCCGATGGTTGGAAGCAAGAGTGAGTCCCAGCGGTAGTCTGTTGGAAGCGAATGACTTGCTGACTTGGCCTGTGTAGTCGCCGCCGTCGTCTTGTTCGGTGACCCGACTTTCATCGCCAGCCAGCCCTTTGCCAGAGGCACCAGCAAAAAGAACGGCGTAGGTTTCCTGGGACTCTCCTTGGATAACGATTGAAGGCTAACGACATCATAGATCTTCCCGCGCCAGGACTTCTCGCAGTGCCAGAGCCTCACAACCAGGTTCGCGTCCTTCTGCGACGACACGGATCTCTTCTGCGCCTCGGGCCAGAATCTGACCGTCCATCTCGGCTACTTCCAGAACCAGCAGTACATCGCCATGGCGTCGTCCTTCATCGTCCAGAACGTCCGGTAAACCCGGGACACCCACGGTGTGCTTCGACCGAGTGTTGAGGACCCGGCGAACGGTGATGTGCTGAGCAGGACGGGAATCGTCGTGGTTTCATTTTATGATGATTGGACGAAGATAGTGTTTGTTTCTGTTTCGGGAAGCATCCGGTCTTGATGATCGACGCGAGGAGTTTGCGGCGGGGATATATTGGTTATAGCATTTTTCTCGATGCTTTTTCGCAACTTCAGGCCGTTGAGCCGAGAATGAATGGACACACAATCGCAATGTGTAATTACAACGATGTTCAAAGCGCCATCACACGTGTTTTCGTCACTAAACACTTTGATGACCTTGAATCTAATGACGTAATTCATTCTCCCTGCAGAGCCAAACGGAGACAGACGGGGCCGTGTCATTGTCACCGGAGCCTTTATTACCGAATCTTCTATTCGAGATTGCCTTGCAAGCATTAGAAAACGTTTGTATTTCTATGAAGCTATGGAAGCCATAAGTTGGTATTTCGTATGCTTAATTCAGTCTTCCGACCCTGAGGCAAGTCTCGTGTGTCTTCTTGTTCGATCTTATTGCCATCAAAGTATCCCTCTCTTGTTATTCGATCTCTCTTATTTCTCCGGAACAACGAGAATGTCGTCCACATTGACAGCTTGACCCGTGGCGAGGGATCTGTTGGCAGCGATTCCCGTCAATATCGATGCCGCACCATCCACGTGGCTAGCCGCGCGCATGTACTCGTCCGACACCGGCTCACCAAATAGGTCTCTCAACAACACGAGATCACCGCCACCGTGAGCACCCTTTGCTTCGCCCAGGTCGATTTCCTGGGGCGGGCCGAACAGCGGGCGGAGCAGCATTGTCCTCTTCTCAATGGCCCCTTCCAACGCCTGGCTGCCGCCGGAGTTGACGTAGCTCTTCTCGACAACCTCGACCTCGAGCCGACCCCCGGTGCCGTTGAAGTTGACGCGGAAGCCTTCCCATGGGGCATACGCTGTTAGCGAATATGTCATGACGGCACCGTTGCGGTACCTAATTAGAAGATTCATCGTGTCCTCGATGCTGATACCGTCGCCAAACACGCTCTGGTCGCGGTAGTAGCTGTCCTCGTGCTCTGCATCCAGGTACATCGCCTTCAGCTGCGGGTTCGAGTCGAGGTGCAACGCAAAGGGGTCGTCCTGGGCCGCCTCGCTACCGTGAGCTCTTGTGTAAAACTTCGTTACCCCCCTCTTCTCGGCATTCTCGCGTCCGTAAAACTTGAGATCGCCTTGTGCGTACACCGTTTGCGGCCGCGTCTGTAACCAAAAGTTGACGAGGTCGAAGTGATGCGTCGACTTGTGCACGAGGAGGCCGCCCGAGTTCCGCTTGTCGCGGTGCCAGCGACGGAAATAGTCGGCGCCGTGGTTCTCGTTGAGCATCCACTCGAAATGCACACTCGTCACAGTGCCGATGGCACCCGACTTGATAATCTCAAAGATCTTGGTGTTGTGAGGCGCATAGCGGTAGTTGAATGTCACCCGCACCTTTTGCCCTGTCCGCTCAACAGCAGAGAAAATCTCCCGGCAACGCGGCGCATCAATGGTCATGGGCTTCTCAGTGACGACGTTGCAGCCTAGCTCCATGGCGCGGACGATGTAGATATTGTGCGTGCGGTCCATGGTTGTGACGATGACCTCATCCGGCTTTGTGTCCTTGATCATCTGGTCGAAGTCGGCGGCGAGAAAGGTCGGCACTTCGCTGTGGCCGAGCTCCTTGAGCTTGGAGTTGGCATAGTTCATCCGCGTCTGGTTCGTGTCACAGAGGCCGACGATGACCGAAGTGCTACTGTAGTCTTGTGCGATCGCCGTGTAGAAGAAGCCTGAACGCCCACCAGTGCCGACGATGGCATAGCGCTTCTTCTGGCTCGTCTCGCCCATTGTGGCAGCTGGTCTGCGATGTACCTTACGGTGCTGGAGTGGAGGGTTGGGACAAGACGCGTCCAACTACTGCGACCCGAAAACTTAGAGTGACTGCTGGAGCACCAAGCCGAGATCCAAAATTCTCGACAGAACTGCGCGCAGCAAGATTATTGAGAGAACAGCCGTCCACGCTACCGCGTCGTTACTTCGGTAAACTTCATGTTCTCCGCGACTTCTAAGCACTTGGCACCCCCCCGCCACGATCCGCTCTCGGGGCGAATTACCCCAACACCCGAGGTTAGCTTTGTTGAAAGAGAACGCACTTGTGGCACGGTAGTTTGAAGCCCCGACTCAGTAGCCTCTCTCCAGATCATTCGTCCCCATGTTGCGGGGAACCTCAATTTGAAAAGAGGGGCAAGAGGACAGTCTCAAAGAGCGGGGATACCGGGGTTGTCGATGGATGGTGCGGGGAGAGTTTAGGGAGGTAGGAATAACTGCAACGTCAGCCCAGGCGCAACCCACCCCGCGAGAATTGCCCAGCTTGGCTATGCCAGCCACCCGCTCGCCAACACGCAGATCATTCTGTCGGAGCTGTAGAAAAGCCCGGCAATCTCGCCGCAACTCGTCCGGTAAAGGGGACCGCGGGCCAACATCAGCTGCTACGACAAGACTTGATTCGGCAGAGGCTCTAGAGGTCTCGGTCTTGCATGCAGCCTGGAGTTTTCCCTCCAATGGAGTAGGTCGACGGGGGACCAGGTATATCATCCTCATTTCTTGATTTGTGTTAAGCAACCGGCCAACGACCAGCGAACGACGTGCTGGCAATGCCAAGGTTGCTTAGTTTCCGGGTGTAACGAAGTAGACGAAACCATGCGATGTATACGTAACGTATGGATCAGGTGTTGCTATTGATCATTTTTGGGGTTGAATCTCCATGTTTGGCCGTTTTCTTCCCCTCGGCTGGAGGGAACTCGAATTCTAGGGTATAACAGGAGCTTTTGGACTCTTTGAGTGACAAGTCGAAGGGTGTCCGAATTCGCTTTGTTGCGACACTGGACTTTTGTTGTTATATATTGTCAACCAGTTGCAGTATTATATACCGGAAGCAGCTGTGTTTTTGTATCTTTCATAACCGACATCTATATTCGGTACGAATAGCCTGCCATTCAGTATTGACAAGACCTTCTCCATATATTGTTCCGAACAGATTCTATCATCATGGTCTCGCACATTCCGGCAGCAAATCAAGCCGCCGGTCCTACCTCCTACCGAATCGAACCCGTTCCAGCGACCGAGGCAACACCCGCAAATACAATGCAAGAAAAAGCCGCTCAGTTTCTGGCAACTCATGGAGGTGGTGCTACGTCGTTCACCTACGAAGAGGAGAAGTCGGTCTTGAAAAGGATCAACCTCCGCGTTCTTCCTCTCATCTTGGGGGCTTACTTCTTCCAGCAGCTCGACAAGAGTTCTCTGAGGTAGAGTCCTTTTTGCTATTCTCGGTCCAACATTTTATGAATAGACTGACCAATCTTTTGCAATAGTTATGTATCCATCTTCGGATTTCAAGAAGATGCGAACCTTCACGGCCGACAGTACAGTTGGCTTGGCTCCATCCTATACATCGCACAACTCGTCTGGCAGCCCGCCGCCGCTTTCATCCTCGTCAAGCTCCCCAACGGAAAGGTCATAGCTGCCGCCATCTTCCTTTGGGGGTCTTCGCTCGCAATCATGACTTCTTGCACCAACTTTGGCTCTCTTCTCGGGCTGCGCTTCCTACTTGGTACCTTCGAAGCCATGATTGCGCCATCGTGCCTGGCCGTAACAACCACATGGTGGAGGAGAAGCGAGCAGACGCTCGTAACCAGTTCTTGGAATGCCATGAATGGAGTAACATTCATAGTTGGCAGCCTGTTCACCTATGGTCTTGGACATATTGAGAGCGACAAGCTCTACAAGTACCAGATCATCTTTCTGTAAGTCGCATGCAGCTATCGAGGCCGCCGAAGCTGGGATAGAAGAACTGATCGCGTGGCTAGGTTCTGCGGCTTACTCACGGTGACCTACTCACTCATCGTTCTTGTGCTCATGCCCGATTCGCCCATGTCAGCTAAGTACCTGACGGAGAGGGAGAAGGTCATTGCTGTCGAGCGACTTCGAGCCAACCAAATGGGCATCCAGTCTGGTGTCTGGCGATGGGATCACGTATGGGAGACATTCATGGATCTGAAGACTTGGTGTTGGTTCATCCTCGTCATCGCCATCTCGTGTGTACTACCTATGTATCCTTCTTGACAATGCTGACGGATTGCGTGCAGAATCGCTAGCGGTGGCATCTCAACGTTTGGTAACTTGATTGTCAAGTCATTCGGGTACAACAGCTTTCAAACAATCCTTTTTAACATCCCTTTCGGCGTTATTCAGATCATCGCCATCATGGGCAGCGGTTGGATTGCTACGCGAACTCAGCGAAAGGGTCTTGTCATTGCTGGGATTGCCGTCATCCCCGCCATTGGCACGATCCTCATGCTCACAGTCCCACGTCAGCACAAAGGTGTCTTGCTGTTTGGATATTACCTTGTAAGATTTCTCCGCTTTGGCAACATAACCCACATGTCTCTGACTTCAACACAGGTTTCCACTCTTGCTGCCATTACCCCTCTCATATATACATGGCAAGCCCAGAACACCGCTGGCGACACCAAGAAGAAAACCACGTCTGCCGTTGTCTTCATCGGCATGTGCACTGGAAACATCATTGGTCCACTTCTATACTCAGTTGACGATGCTCCAGTGTATCGCCCTGGCTTGATTTCGAACCTAGTAATGTTCGTCCTCGTAGCCTTCATGGGGGCGTAAGTTATCTATCCCACTCGTCCCGCAGGCGGGTCGCGTACTGACTTATCTGATCTATCTAGTCTAATTCCTCTCTATCTCAAATGCCTCAACGTACAACACGCTAAACGCCGTGAGGCACTCGGAAAGAGCACCCAGATTGTTGACGAGTCAATGATGCGCAACAAAGACGTACAAGACAGCAAGACAGTGGAGTTGGAGGAGGCCCCTCAGCGACAGCAACACAGAGCCATCGAGGAGGACCTTGGACTGCAGGATATGACCGACCTTAAGAACGAAGATTTTATCTTTGTGTACTGATTGGTTTCCTTTCAAAAGTAATAGAGCTGAGTAAGACCCATCGCAACTAATTATGTGTTCGATATTGAAAGTCTGATACCATATTCTATTATTCGCTCTGTTACTTCCATGTACCTGTGACATGGAGTCATATTTAAGTGCAAATTGAGATTGAAATCAGTTTTGTGAATAGTCGGAAGAAGAAATTTGTTATTGATCGAAATTGTTCGGTCATTCGTGTCCCTCGGGAACCACATGCAACCGCCGCCACGAGAGGGTCAGTTAACTTTTCAAGCTACTTTCACTTCTTAAGAAAACTATGACGGTACTGGGATACAAGTATTAGTGTCAGCATGAGCTTAATGACGTGAGGGCCTTTGAGGCCCGATTCGTCTAAACATGTCCAATTGCGGGAGAACAGCGCAACTACATGTGCGTTGCAAAATCGGCGTTTCTGTTTCGGCTAGCGTTTTATACACAACTCAAAACGCGGACGAGATTTTCAATAGTTTACACAGCAAAATACTTATGAACGTGGCCTGCCAATATTGCAAAGGTAACAACGGTGCCTGACTTTGTTGTGCATCCAGGTCGATCCCCCAGGAATGGACATGATCTAGCCTTTCAAATGATGGATCTAGGGAAACTAGCGAATTTTCACACTAAATCAGTCACTCACCAGCTGAATATTTCAAGAACTTCTATTCTATACTAGCCTTGTCGCGCCACGTGGAAAATTGTCCCACCTGCTTTATGTATAGATGAGCTAAGTGACTACATTACAGCAATTACCTAACGTCTCGACATTTCAAAACTGTTTACTCGCTTTCTATTTCCTTCTGCCAAGAGACTAGGTGTAATGTGCAACAAATCTCGTTGTTGCACAGCGCCAAGACAGTCCAGACAATGTCCAGCCTCATCAACGGCCTAGTGTTGGACGGGGCTAGTGGCGTAGTGTCGACCAGCTATTCTTTGACCCAGAAGCCTTGGTTCTCTGCATTTCTAGCAGAGAGTTGCCACGTTGAGGGCTGAATGGCTTTCTTTGTTTCCCCAAGACTCCCTGCTAACATTGATGGATTAGTTCTGCAACTTCAAGAGCCGGAGAACGCGCTTGTTTAAAAGAGGCAATATTCTCGTACTCGGCCGAGAGTTAACCCACCCACCCCACAAGAGAGCCACCCCCACATCCGAGCCATCCGAAATTGCTGCATCGTCAAGAACATCCCTTTTTTCAAACTATCGCAACAATTGCTATTTGTCGCCAAACAACGCCATCTTTTTGGGATACCTTCTCTATTACACCATGAAGCAATACACTGAGTTTGAGCTCCAACGAGCCCTTGCAGACGTAGCAGATGGTTGCCCTATCCGCCAGGCTGCTCGTAACTGGGGTATACTATACTAGACCCTTCAGCATCGGCTGCATGGCAGGCAAAGCAGAAATACTGCGTGGGTTGATTATCAGCGATTATCGCAGTCACAGGAGGCTAATCTGGCTATTTATATATCTACCTAAGCTGCCCTAGGTAGTGCCCTTACCTATTAGCAAGTGAAGGGCCTGGTAGAGCGTATGATAGGCGATACTTAGTGACCTCTGGGGAAGAGATGGATAGCTTGATTCCTGCGGTAATACCTATTAATTAGGACCTAAAGATGCTGATTGATTGATTCTAGGCGATATAGAGCCTATACTATAGATGCTATCTAAGAATGGTTCAGTTATCTAGATCTGCTAGTAATCAAGGGTATTTATCTATTTAACTAATAGAATATAGATAAGACTAGTATTATAGAAAACAAAGGAAGTAATAGGATGGTGCTAGGTTCTGTGGTATTGCGATATATCTAGAAAAAATAGCCTGGATTTAGGGCATAGATATTACTGATTAAGTGTATGTCTGCTGCTAGGACCTCTTTACTTCCCCTTGTTATATATAAGGGTAAGTTAGTCTAGGCTTAGTGGTTCTTATTATCTAACCTATCTAGATATGCTAGCTGGCACTTTACAGCATCAGATAATGGCTGGACAAATGACCAGACTGCCTTTAAGTGGCTAAAGAAGGTCTTTATCCCAGGGACTATGCCTAGCCAGCTAGACAAGGCCAGGCTATTGATTCTAGATAGCTATTATAGCCATATAACAACAGACTTAATGTAGTAATGCTTTCAGCATTACATCTATCTACTATTTTTACTGCTATATTCTTCTGCTATCCTCTAGCCTCTAGATGTGTTAGTTTTTGGCCTATTAAAGTAGGTATATTAAAAAAGGGTTAGAAGTCTAGGTGACTAGATAAGTGACTTAACTGTTGTTAGTAAAAGGGTATTTCTAGACTATTATTTTAATGCGTGTAAAGCAGCAATAATAACCTAGAATATAAAGTCTAGCTAGAAATGGGCTAGGTTATAGCCAGTATCTATATAGCGCCCTCTATCTAACTCCTTAGTATTAAAAGCATCATCTAGCTAGCCAGCTAGCCAGCAAAGCAGTAGCCAGCAATGGGATAAGGTAGTATCTGCTATCCCATGGTCAACCCCTCGTTACTCTGCTGATCTGCGGCATCAGTTATATCTATTCAACCAGCTGGGTAAGGATGCCCTAGATACCTATACTATCCATCACCTATCTAGAAAGCTGCAAAAGGGATATGATGAGCAGGCATCTAGACTAGCAATTGCAGAGCAACAAGCCAGCGATCTGCAGGCCTGTCTAGATAACCAGCACAAGGGCAAGAGGAAAAAGGTCCCAACATCTCCTAACAGCACCTTCGCGACAATAGCCCATATCCAGCGGGCGCAAAATACGGATATCGGCGATACAGATAGTCTAGATGAATCCAGCGCATCTGAATTATCTAGTGAAGCCGAAAGTTGCATCTGGGTGGGTGGAAGAGGGAGTGAAATAAGTGGTGATAGTGGTAGTGATGGTGGTGCCGATGGTGGCTCGGATGTGGGGGTGGCTCGTTAACAGGGTGGTTGTGTTAGTTCGTCTTTCCGACATACTGAGCTCTGAAATATTCCGGTGTTTTGGCGCATTGTCAATGGCGGGCTAACTGCATTTTTCCCTCTCTTGGATGGCATTTCCAATGACTTAAGTTTTTTTTGTGGGTCTCGCACCTCTCTGACGTCCGAATCTTTCACCCATCACCGAATTTCGTTAATTCACTTGATCCTTCTATCACAGGTTGTGGCGCCTTTCGGGTCAAGAGGCTTTTAACAAGACCAGTTCGTGCGCTTAGCTATATCTGAGGATCAGGGGCTGAAAGCTATCATAAAGCGCCACAATACCAGGAAGGAGTCTTTCTGAATGCTTTGATTTTCTCGATATCGCTCATTGACGGAACAATTTTAGTATTTATAACTCCTTAAGCCATCCCTATCCTGTTTTCAATTAATCATCTTTTATATTACCATTTTCGCATCTGATCTCTGAGCACATTCACAGACCGAACTGTTTCTGCCTGCAATCATGCACTTCTATTCTTATCTTTCTGCTGTAGGCATTGCGATCATTACCATCGCATCTGCCCAAGATAAAGTCGAAGATCTAACCAATGGAAATGTCACTTATGGCGCTTATAACCCTATTGCAGTTGATGCACCATATGCCAATGCAACTACCAAGCGGTCCGTTAAGCTAGTCGCTCGCGGTACATCCGTCCAACGCAACGTTTTGAAGCGTGCCACTCTCGATGGAATTTGCCAGAACTTGCCTTCGAAGTGGAGCCACAGAGGATGGTAAGTCATCCATAACTTTGCTGTCTCTGTTGATGATAGTTGACTTTGCTCGCAGCTACGCCGATACTGTATCCACTCGAGTGCTCAGCGGTGATAGCACTTCCGGGGACGACATGTCACAGGAAAAATGTATTGAATTCTGTGATGGAAAGGGTTACAGTAGGTTCTATGGCTTGTTGAAGTGTTCTGGACATATGCTTACTACCAACAGGCTTTGCCGGCGTCGAATGGGGAAGGGAATGCTTCTGTGGATATGCTCTTCCCAAGTCTGCGCTCAAGGCACTAGAGGGAGATTGCAGCAAGCCGTGTACTGGCAACAGGGACGAAGTCTGCGGTGATGGCGGGCGTATTAACATCTTCTGGAATGGTGATGCGGCTCCTGAAATACTGGCTCAATCAGGAGACTTCAACTCGATTGGATGTTATTCTGATACCCCTTCGGCTCGTGCCCTGACAACTGGTATCAGTCTTTCTGGCGGTGTAAGAGTCAGTGACTGCACAACAGCTTGTGCCGCCCAAGGTTACCAGTTTGCTGGTGTCGAATTCGGGAGGGAGTGCTTCTGTGGCGCCAGCATCCAGAATGGTGCCAAGCCAATCTCTGCTGAGTCCTGCAACATGGCCTGTACCGCCGATAAGACTCAATACTGTGGCGGTGCGGCGGCTATCAACATCTACCAGAACTCCAAAATCCAAAAGGGTGGTCCTAGTAAAATTCCGGATCTCTGGACGTCGAAGAATTGCTACACCGACAGTCCTTCAAAGCGCATCTTGTCGTACAAGGTGCCCAGCTTCGATAAGTTCAGCGCCGCTAGTTGCATTTCCAAGTGTGCCGGACTTAACTATGTAAGTACTGTGTCTTACCAACGACATCCAGCATTCGTGGTCCAATACGAGAGCTAACTTATGTATCGCAGCTCTATGCCGGCCTCGAATACGGCTCCGAGTGCTTTTGCGGCAATACCATCGATAATGGCAACACTCCTGCCACCAGCGGTTGTGATATGTCCTGCGCAGGCAACCGGGCCGATACGTGCGGTGGTGCTGGACGCATAACCTCTACGTGGCTCCATGCCAGGGCGTGCCCGGCTGCCACATCAACGTCGGCCTTTACAAGATTCTTAAGGTCAAGACCCCAGAACAGTGCTCGGATGCCTGTCACGCAGATTCCCGATGCCAGGCTATTCAATTGGGACCGCTCCCGTTCGGGTACAAGTTCTGTAATCTTTTCGACTACGCCATCCCTATTGTCAGGACAAATGTCGGTAACGATATCTGCAACGCTTACAACTTCTTCGACTCGGCATGTTCACTATAGAACAAACGCACAGACCAAAGGAATCTCTTTAAATCGTTGCAATACTGTTATTTCTGAGTAAGGAAGTGTTGGTGTGCAAAAGAAAGTCGATCGAAGTCGGACCCAATGGGTTCTGGGGTCGTGGGGCCAAAAAGGTGTTTGTTCCATGGCAGTTGGTTTCGCATTATGTTTTTATCACCCCCTAGAACGTTTATAGACTTAGAGATAGAATTTCCTTTGTAATTGCATCAATCATTTATGTCTATTTGTCCTCTAACTTAGGGAATAGTTGAATATATACATCCTCTAGCACTGATAGAGAGTCCCCCGAAGTATTGATATGTGACATCAGGTTACACGGTATCAAGAAAGACTTTCAATCTCTTGAATCCTTAACTTGTAAAGTGTGTAGACGAATCACAGGCATGATCTCACGATTAACTATATTAATATCACTGCAACTCTGGGCTATCTTCGTTCAACACCATCACAAGTTGGATCAAGCAAAATATTATCTTTCAAAGCTGTAGGGTACAGTGCAGCCAGATGGTTCTTGCTTTATCAACTCTGACGCTTAACTTAAACAGAGAATCAGCTCCATGTATTTGGCAACGGATCTGTTCAAGGTAAGCGTCAGATTTGATAAAGCATTAACCATCTCAGCAAGCACCACTGCCTGGCTGGTAGTATCATCGGTTGAGCAGCGCAGAAAATGATCGTCAGCAACAGAAATAGTCTAAGTGCAATTTCTCACCAAATAACGGTGTTTCTGGCGTCCCAATCGATGTTGGCAGCAATGAAGCGTTCCGATGTTCATGCGACGCATGATCTGGGCGACGGTCACTGCAAATATAAAGAAACTCTAACATTGTTATTAAGTATAGATCGACTGCTACAGTTTCCGTGCTATTACAGCAGAAAAAGTAGCCCAAAGTTGGTACGGTGAACCTTTTATCGTTTCCTTGGAAATGTTGCAGCTGAATGGGCTTAACTTAATCAGTCCCTGCTTTTCAGACAAGTCTTTAATCAACCTGACGAATAGTGACCACTATGCAATCTCAGTCACTCCATCAGGACAATCCAGTCTTCACTCCCATCTTCGGGCTTTGACTCTACAAGAATTTCAGGCTTTACCAAAACTCCAGTAGGTTTCAGTCGATATTCGTCGCTCCAAGCCCAACCTCCAGCTGTCGAAGCCTGTCAGTACATAATCCAACAGTGAACAGAGTCCAACAACTTACTTCGCCACTGGTCAGGCCAGCAACCAAAGATACCTTCTTTGAGATGCACATGCCCAAACGAATTGTATCGGTATCCGAAGGCGGTAATGGAGATATTGTGTGTCCCAGCCTCAACCTCCCCAAGTGATAGCGTCCTCGGCTGCAATGCTATATATCCACTATTCCTTTCCCACTGAACTTTGACGACAGGCGTGGCGAATTGTGGAATCGATAGCGTGACGTTCGACCGAGACTTCAGTGAGAAGCTGCAGTTATAAGTGACGTTTCCAGCATAAAACGGGTGTCCCTGTGCCACGACATCGCCCCAGCCCAAACTTTGGCGTCTTTCGTAGAGAACGGGCAGGTTGCTCTTCAGCTCAACACTAAAGCTGCCAAGAAGGTAGATCCTCTCTAAGTTCGTCAAGATACCAAACGGCATGCTGAGTTCAATTACATTCTTTCCTCTGCGGATCGTCCTCTTTGGTACCGGTATCGTTCTTATATCCTCATCAACCCACCAGGACACACTCTTTTCGTCAACAGGCAACTTGTGGCCATTGATAGTGATCCTTGCATTCTCAGGATTCTCCATGGCGAGATACGAGGGTGTTCTGATGATGACCTCCGACTCGAACTCGAAGCGTAGGTCAACGTATACCTTCGCAGCTCGCTCTGATTGCGGTACACTCCATGGTTGCTTCCATGCCGAGCCCTTCGGGGGAAGACGCAGACGGGCTCGAATCTCGTTATCGATCTTCAAGATTTCTTGCCGCTTGGCATCTTGCCACGGATCATCGTCGATCCTGTATAGCGCATAGTCCAGCATCAAGACATTTGGCTCAGAAAGAACCACCTCATCAAGCTTGAACTCCGCGGTCTGCTGTTTGGGTGGCGTCAAAGCTATCTCTTCCGCAATATCAGCAAAGGACAGCTCCTCGGCCGGTACCGGATAAAGTCTCAACAACAAGCTTGAGCAACCCTCAAATTGGTGCTCAAAGATTGTCCATCCGTTGTTGTATTTGGACTTTTGGTGCTGGGTCTTGCCTGTGAAGGTATCCAAGACTTCAACATCCCAATCGCCTTTGATGTTAACGAATGTATTGTAAGGATTGTTGCGGTCCGTGTTGCAGATAAACAGGAACATCTCGTCGCCGTCATGACGCATCTGGTATAGGAGAGTCTGGGTTGGTCCTCCTTCCTTGAGGTCAACCTTCAGATCGCGACTCTCAGAGACGACTGAGAGAACATCTTCTTTGCTCCAGGCAATCTTTGTACTTGGTTCAATGTTCAGGCTGATATCCGGCGGTACAGCTTGGGCATCAACTAGTACCGGACCTTCCCCAGCGATGATGACTTTTCCCCCTGCCGCCGCAAATCTCTTGACGATATCGAAGGTGGATGATCGGATAGTTCGAAGGTTCGGTAAGATAATGACGTCGTACTCGCAGTGGCCTACCTTGAGGGGCGTCGTTATGTTCTCACCGACTTGGTTCGGCAGAAGACTCTCAGCAATGAAGTCAAAGTCCACCAACCCATGGAGAAGCCAGTTCGTGAGCTCTGCAAAGGCTTGATCTCGACGGCCAATCTCATCATCGCCGCTATTGTTCGGACCAAAGCATAACCAGAAGCTCTCGATGGGGTGAACCACACCAACACGCGTGACGGCTTTTCCACGAGTCAAGGCTACCCCGACACGGGCGAAGTGATCTTCAATGAAGCTATACTCCTTGTACCAAGGGCTTTGATAACCGATGCTGGCGGGGTAATCCCGCTTTCCTTCGCCTGCCATGCTTACCCAGCTGAGATGTTGGACGCGGAAGGTGATGCCTAGAGCAGCATGCCAGTCTCCACACCCCTTGTGGCCTTCAAAGGTAAAGTACCAGTGTGTGCATCCGTAAATTTCGCTCATGGCGCCGCGGACACCATTCTGGCGGGCCACACTGGTGCATTGCTTGGCTGTATTGTACTCGACCCAGTCGTTGAGGAGATCCATGCCAGGTAGGGTCTGGTTTCGGTAACACCGCATTGCTTCTCCATGGGCAGTAGTTTGGGAGCGAAGAGTTGGCTCTTCCATCATGTGTCCGTTGAGTATGATTTTATTCTTCCCGCACCAGTCTGCGAGGAGGTCAAGGAACGATGTGACGAATCTTTCACTTATGTGGTCGTGAAAACGGTAGCGGGCCAGGCTGGGCGTGTCTCCCGGAAGATCCCACAGCAGCTCCGGAATGCTGCTAATGATATCGACATCGTCACCGTAGGTCTCTCGGAAAGTATCGGGAAGATCTGCCGTCCACGGCAGAAAGACGTCTTGGATGCTGTTCGGGCTAGAAAGCTGGGTCTTGATCGCGACTTGAGGCTCATCGGTGAAAATGCAAGGGACTGTTGTGCCAAACTTGTCGCCAATTTTGTTCTTGTAGACCTCATGGGTGCTTTCCAAGAAGCACGTCATGGCCTTAGTGCTCATCGTGTCGATATAGGTCTGGCCGTTGAACCAAGACGACGGAGGATTAATTTCAACATATGCGTACCACACTCGTCCGCCAGGCTCTGCATCTTCACCTTCCTGAAGCTTTTTGCTGGACTTCAGACGGCCATTCTCATCAAGTGTGATGGAGAACCGGGCTAACAGATATCCTACTTCGCTCCGACATGCTTGTGCTGAGCTGGGGGCGCAGTCACTGTAAATCCTGTAAGCAGATGGCGATTATGTTCGATTAAGTCACCTACCCTCCAATTTCGACACTGCCGTATGGATACGGCGTGAATAGGATGTGCTTCGTCTTGTGCTCAGGGTACTGCTTTACAACCTTGCCGCCGGCAACTCCTGAGGGCCACCGGTCATCATCATACCTGACAAACGTCAACAAAACTTCAACTGGTAAATAGGTGAGGGTGAGAAGCTTACAAGCACGCGAGCATCCCTTTGCTCTCCGCATACTCCACGCAATCTCGGACGCGATCCATGAACTCCGAACCCATGTATTCGGTGTCCAATCCGGTCCGGACGTGCATGTGGAAACCGCCCATCCCCATCTCTTTAAGATGATCAATCTGTCGGAGAAGCCTCTCCTTCTCCAGTTTCGTATTCCATGACCAAAGTGGACATCCTCGATACTCTGACGTCGGGCTCCTGAAAAGGTCCTGGCTGAAAGGCTCGGCGGCCTTGGGGTACGTAAGCGGGTTCGGTTGGTCCTCCCTGCTCCGACTATCGCCTGTGCCGGTCTTGGCAGACCTGCCTTTCTCAACGGCAACAAAAGATGAGTCCATGTTGTGATCGGTGCATGAGCCGTCAGTAACTCGTCCAGACTTCTCTCGTAGGCACTCCGATGTAACGTCGAGGTTGCTGAAGATGTATTCATGCCGCGGAAGTTCAGGCAAGCAGAGAAGCTCTGTGATCTCATGACTTGTTTCAACTTTAGCGCATGTCCCCCGCACGCAAAGAGACGCCGAAGATTTCGGCTGAAAACGGTGACGACCATGTGCGACTCTGAATGAAAGCGAAACTCTCTTCTCAACCTTTTTTGTGTATTGTGTATGAGCAAACCACGTGAGATAATCCCGAAAACAGATGAATGCACCCAGTTCCCCGCATCGAACTTCTGGCGCATCGATACCGACAGCTGGATAGCCCTTCTTCTATGTGTGCTCCGAGCTCTAAGACCCTCATTATTCCACCAAACCCTTAAGCTGATTCAGCCCAGACACCTTTGTTCTTTTCAGCAGTATCACGGAACTTCCTTGGCTGCTTTCCCGTCAATGCGAGGACGACGCTATTCGTCCGGTTCTCACTGCCGTTCTTAATCGCTGTGTCCAGGCCGCTCAACATCTCCGCATAATCCCGAGGCACGCCCTGACCAGCGAACCGCTCCACGAGCTCCTGCGCTGAGAGCTTCTTGTGCACGATCTTCCGACCAAGGATTTCAGAAAGGATCTTGGCAATCTGCATCACTTCCGTTAGCATGCAGTCAGGAACCTAATGAGACAACGGAACCGACATCATTGTAGTTGAGCAATTCCGGACCAAGAATGAGGTACTGGTCGTTCGGTGCATCCTCCTGGGTAAGAAGCTGGTATGCGCATGCGGCAATGTCCTCGGTCGCAACCCAAGCTATCTTTCCGTCCGCCGTAGCGGAGTAAATAGTGCTCTCATTCGCAATCGCTTTGCAATGGTTATACTGCTCAATGAAATTCTCTGATCATTATTAGCACCTGCTTCATTAAGATCGAGGAGATAACCTCACGCTGGAAATATGTCGGTCTTATTGCGGCCCATTCCACATCACCCTTGTCGCCAAGCTCCTTCAGATACGCATGCGGCCGACCCGTTGCGTAGCCATTGATATCTGGTTCAATAGAGCTTGCACTCAACAGGACAAATCGCTTGGCGTGTCCCTTCATTCGCGCCTGATCAATGAACGACTGCATCGGCGACAGCACGTCCATGACCGGCGGGGCAACGAGGAAGATACTTTTCACGCCAGCTTCCAAAGCCGATGCCCACGTCTTTTCATCTTCCCAGTCGAAGGAGATGGGCTTGATGTTGTCGGCGCCCGGCTCCGTGGTGGATGCCCCGCTTCGGGAGGCTTGGAAGGTCGGTATCGAGGTTGCGGCCAAGAGCTTCGTGATCTGCCGGCCAACCTTGCCGGTTCCACCAAGGACTAAAATCTTTTCAGAGTTTCTCGTTGTCATTGCGAAGGCTCCTGCGGTTTGCGATTGGTTTTTTCTTAGCTGATGTGAGATTTCACTCCAAAACACGGCTCTCTGGTCTTTATATGAAGAAACAGCTTTTCTGCCGATTCTACGACTGGGATTGGGGTACTAGCGGAGCTAAGGACGAAATGTCGCTACGGATTTAAGGGAGATCCCAAATGACGAGCGGGGAAATCCTTGAAACCCCGGAGCAATTCCCCGCAGGATTATATTGCAGGTTCTCGTGGAAACCCATGGAGTTTAAGACGGACACTTATGGTATCGAGGACTGGGATGAGGGACTGATGCACAATCCTGCACGCCGCTTATGTTGGCAGATAATTCATGAAGACACCCCATTAGCAGAGATCTGCATTGCCATCCTCAATCCTCTGAACAACTTGGTACAAGGCCTATCTAATTTTACACCAACTCCCAGGATGAGTCTGCTAATCCTCCATTTGCTGGGTATTTTAGGCTTCCCCGTGTTCTCGTACCCCCGGGAGTATCCAGTGGTATCCGTTTTCCTTCAGTAATTGAACAAGGCCTCTCCCAATGACGCGGCCATTTGCCTGCTGACGTTATATTTACACATGACTATGCCGCTCGGCTCCAACTGTCTACAGTCCACCAACTCCAACTTAAGCCCGCCCCGTGGCGTAAGCGCCGACCCCTTCACCATTCTAGCCCCTCCCCTCAGCATCACCGGTATGATAGCCGTCTCAACCGAGTCGAGAATTCCTCCATCGAGGCACGACCCCGCCAGTTGCCCACCGCCCATAAGCCAGATATCCCGGCCTTCATTGTTTTTGAGGTCCGCAACGTACCTAATGAAGTCTTGGGAAACAATTGTTATGCTCGGATGATGATTGCTTTTGAGGGTTTTGCTGATGACCACCAGGCTTCCCTTGGGGTATTTACGCAGTGGATTCTGCTCGCCCATGTTGACCATGCATTCATATGTCTTTCGACCCATCACAAATGTGTCGAATTGCGCGTAGAGGGCATTAAAGTCGATGTTATCAGCGTGCAAAATCCAGTCCATCGTTCCGTCTGGAGGAGCGATGAAGCCATCGAGTGATACGGCAACGTTGTATCGGAGACGCCTCAGTGGTTCTTTCATGTTAGATTTGAAGTTGTGTGCCGAAATCAACCCAACAGACTCTAGCTGCTTGGAAGCAAGAGCCTAAGCTTTATAGAAACGGATTCATGATGTGAATTGTCTAGGGCGAGCTGCCAAAATAAAGCTTAAAACTGTGTCCGATCCATGAACCAAATGCCTCACTTGGCATGACAACGGACTTCCGAACACTTGGACTGCATGTGATGTCATTTCCTCCACCGTTCGTGCGTGCTTTGTTGCCTCCTAGGGCGTACCGCGGCAACCCAATTGCGTCGCTCCTTATAATCGGCACGTATTCCCAGTGGGCGGCCACAGCAAGAGGGACAAGCGGAGAGGCAAACTCGTGGTTACTAACACAATCAAGGTGAGCTTCCAGTGAGACCAACTGCACGAACTGATTTCACAGTGACACGTTTCAAAATTGGTAATGCTTAAGGTGGCGTGTGAAACCAGACCGAGGTTGCGGTGTTACAAGCCCGATTATGGGCCGATTTTCGTGACTAACGAGCATCACTATCTACTAACTCTATGTCTATACCATACCGGCTGCTGCCTTTTTCTAAATGCCACCATCTCAAACTGAAAGTATCTTCAGCGAAAAGGTCCTGCTGGCCCACTTCCGACTCCACAATAGACACTCCCTCTTTCCCTTTGACACAAGGCCCAGAGTTGAATAGGTTACTGTTCACGGCCATGTGTTCCAGCAATGTACTGTCTGCCAGTAGACTCATGCGACTAGCAATACTACCTGGGTTCTTTGGCAAAACATCTGCCCGTCCTCCTAGAGCGAATACCACGACTACGCAGAAGAGCATTGCTAAGAGTAGGCCCTCCAAGATGCGGGTTGAAATTGAACTCTGCAGTAAGCGCATCTGCGAACCATCAATGATACTTCTATTCACCACAGGTAAGAATCCATTCAGGTTCGTGCCTTCACGCAGGATGCCAGACCGAAAGTGATCGTTCATCGTCTGCGCGACAAGGATCTGATACAACTTGTTCATCCTCCCCATCAGCCTCCCAGTCGCATTAATCCTTGCGACTTCAACGAGAGGTATGGCGTCTTTGGCCGTAGTCAAAGCTTGGAAGAACTCGTCGAAGTTCTGGCTGCCTCGCTCTCGTTTCGATTGTATGTCGACAAGCACGGGAAAAGTGATGGAATATTCTTTGCCAGGACCACTGTCCCAAACTTCTGCAGTTTTTTCGATCGCAATTGGTTTTTCGGCCGAGTCTTGTGGGCTTTCAAAATCTGGAAGCAAGAGCTTTGCATCAACAGTAACAGATTCAAGGTATGCATACAATGCAGCACTTGGGCTTCGTCGGTTATGTTGTCCGTATGATGCCCAAAAGTAAAGAAGATGTGCTGCTTTCCGTTCATGCACACATCAAACGGAGACCAATGATCTATGCTCTTGGTGATTTCGAAGTTGTTTAAAGGACGGGACCACCAGCGACGAGCCTGCCACGCAAAGAAACCATTGTAAGGTGGGCGCGTTTGGAACCCTGCCAGCATACGTTTGCTTCGGTCTCTTCCATCAGTGATGTTTGGTTGAAGTGGTGGAACACAGTTTGGAGGTGGATCGATCGGGATCATCCACGACGGATGTGTACGATTGGAGTACTGTTGTCCTCTGGCCGACAGATACTTGGTGCAGTTGAGTTGACCTCTTACCGCTGGCAGACGGACAGCAAGGGTGCTACTCCCACTCGATTTGTTCGTAGACGCGTTGCTCTTCACAGTCGCATTCAGATGAGGAGGCAATTCCATGTTGGGAAAAGCAAGGCTTTCGTACGTTCCTTTCATACAGGAGACGTTGTTGAAAAGTATGGCCTGGCTCATCACAGCGTCGGTGTATTTGGGAACCGGGTTGGAGATGTACATCGAGTTGTTCAGGGAAGCTGTGCTAACGTCAAACCAGCCTGTGACACGGATCTCGGCACTTTTAATCCCAGGCACAAGTGAAGGGGAATAAAGACCGCTAGCAGCAATCGTCAAAAGTGGGCCGAGGTGAGAAGTGAACATGCCGGCATCGAGCACAAGGTAGCGGCACTTGATTGCGTGTACCATAGCTGTTGCCGTCAGTTTTCCGATCGGGTCGTACCGCATCGCAAGTAAGTTCGGAGATTTTGCGTCTCTTAGTTGGTGAAAAGGATGCAAAAGTCTGCTCGTTGTGTCGACAGTGTTGTATGCCAAGGCCAAGCCGCCCATGGTAAGGGCAGGTAAGAAGAGCCAGCCATATTTCATATACCTTCTATTGAAACATTCGCCACTCCCCCATGCTTGAGAGAGTATTGCAGCATAACTTCCAAAGTTACAACAATTCAGACCGTGACGGCGATGAGAAAGGACTTATAGATAAGGCTTGTTGCCATGGGCTCCCACCATTGCTCCTCTGGTCCAGTGTCGTTGCCTTTAGATGACGCCGTGAGTATCGCTTTCTTTGGCTGGACACCAATTCAGATCTGGGCCACGGCGTTACCAGACAGCAGGTAAAACCGAAAGGTATGTAGACGCAGCTTTAGCAAACGCTTCGTCATTTTCCCAATGCCCATGAGTATTCGCAATAGCTGAGGACTTCGATTGAGAATTGAGGCCAGTGTGAACATAAAGCCGGATCGAGTGGGGAGCGAAGTCAATGGGAAGAAGCAGAATACCAAGCTAATCCCAGTAAGCAGAGCCAAGAGTGACTCCATTACTCTTAGTGACACTTTCTCAACGACCAGACGATTGCTGTCGTGGCTCAGTATTCCAGGACATGCCCCTATCACGGGCTTTGTTCTCTTGGCTTTGACCGATAAAGCAGCGACAGCTTTGTACACACGTCGAAAGAGATGTGGAAACTTGGTAATATCTCCAAGGTCTGCCCTTCTCGGCCGGGGGTCAGTGAAATTCATCACCGACCACCAAAGGGTGGTTTGTGATATTGGTACTCCTTGTTTATAAATGAGCATTTCGGTTGCCGAGCTAATGGACCCGATCACGAAATTTGTAATGTTGAGAGCCGATGCTCCCATTGGGACATGCTCGAGAATTTCGTCGTTGATGTCGAGGATTCTGCCGGCTTGTCTCGATTGCGAAATGGTTGTGACGTTTCGCCTCGTCAATGTGTACTTTGGCGTGCAGAGTATGGAGGTGACGCCAGCGAGCTCATTGGTGATGTTGTAAATGATTGATGTGTAGATTCGATGAGAAAACTCGTCTTTCTCTTCGTCTAAGCACTTATCGATAGTCTGGGTCGAAACAAGACTTGCCGCCCCTGCTTCTAGCATGGGTGTTCCATCGAAGCCAAAGGGTTGCTGGCAATATTGTTCGAATATGGCGCGTTCCGAATCCGATGCTACACTTGAGAGAGTTACTATTGACAAATTTGCCATGGGAAAAGTCCATGAGAGCTCGTAACAACTTTCGAAGTCGGCTCCAAAGACTATCACTGGCGCAGAAACAGCGTGTTTTCCCTCTACATTGCGTTAGTTCGTGGCACCATGAAGGCCCAGGAAGCAATAGCCATGTACCATAATCAGAAGCCAAGAGCGATTGTGCAGCGACCCTTTCTGTTGTCCCCGGAGGATACACAACGCCTCTCTGATTGACACACCAGATAGTCACTCCGGCATCGACGGTGGAGTTAAAGAGTTTCCGGCTCATGTTAAACTGGTCCAATACAATAATCGTTACATCCTCCACCATAGTCTGTTGGGCCGCTGACAACAAGCCTGTGGAGACGATCACAAGAGCGCGTAGCCTCAACGATCCCAGGCTGCCTAAGGTGATAAGAAAATGCTTCCGCTTTGCCGACTTGTACAGCGAAACGACCGTGATGGGAGTGATATAATCAAGTAGGAGGCTTAGAGACGCGTCGACTGGCCCGTTTCTCATTGCTAGCCAGGGCACAAGATGCTTCGCACGGTGCTCTAACTGAGCCCAAAGAGCAACAAACAGGGTGAGAACTACAGACTGGTCAGCTCATGTAATAAAAAGTAGTCCTGGGTCAAAGTACCAAAGATAATGGTTTCTTTCATCAATGGGCGCTATGCCCTTGTTTTTCTCGGAGACAAAGTTCAGCATCTCCAAGGCGACAATCATAATAATGAATGTTATAGCAAGCCCAACTAGAAACAAAACGACTCAATTAGAATGACACATGGCCCTCTTCTCGCAGGTTTGTATCCATGTATCTCTGTATGAGCTGACTTTGAAGCCAGCTGTCTTTGCCGGTTATAGATTCGGTCGGAATGCTGGAATAGGACGATCGATGTATGGAGTCCGGCCTCATGGGTCGACCTTATTGACGGCTCTGAATGTGGCGATCCGGTCTTTCGCGATTGAAACCATTTTGAATGCCTGCTCTGCCCATTCTCTCTGTCAATAGTCCAAGTTTACCGCTGATGTGAGGTGTATCTGCAATGCCCGGAACCCCTGTGGTGCATGCATCGAGTGATGCGTGGATTTTGCTAGCTGTCGACATGCTGGCAACAGGCTTCCTGCGAATCCCAAAATCATAGATGACGCTCATGATGCTGTTGCCGTCATGAGGCATCGAGCGGTGCAAACCAGACCTTGAACAAACAAAAGTAGTTACTGCTGTACGATACCGAGAAACGGGTCATGAACAACTATATAAACACGAAATAATAAAATGCGAATTCAGTGTCCATTAGGAATGGAGACGCGGCTCGGGGGAATGAAGCCAGCGCTAAGTTTATTTCAACGACATCCCATGTCAATTATTGACCGTGTTGGCATCATAACAAGCAGGCGGCGTTGTGGATTGGCGTTTCATTTATCAGGTGCACATAGCCGCCAGTATTGACTGTCTTACGACAGTCAATTGGGTCACGATCAATTACTGGCGGCTACAAGTCATCCCCCCGCTCTGTGTTGGTTCACCAACGTATTATGCTGAGATTTGACCCTCCCGTACCATTGTGCTGGGTCGATAAGCTACGATAGCAGTGGTCAAAAGGACGACTTGGCTGACTCTGTTGGGCAGGCTGCAGAACAGAAGCCACCTCAGCATGCCGCCGACTGAAATGCGGGGTCATGCAACGGCCCAGTCCCTAAATTTGATCACTAAGAGCAGACAGCAAGGGTTTGGAACAATTTATAACTTTCTCTTTCAGGGCCGCGGTTGGAAGCGACTCTTACTCTGTGTCGCGATTCGCTGGCCTAACGTCGACGGCGGTTAGTCTGCAATAGGCTCGGCCCCAAAATGGTCCCATGTTCGTGTTCGGCGAAGGTTGAAGACCAGGGGCGAAAAACAATCAAATACTGTGTTTCTAAGGTGGATATCCGACATACGTAATGTCACTCAGTCACACCATATCTCGGAAGCATTTAGCTACGCGCAGGAAAGAACAGTGGTTGACTCCAGTTACCGATCAATGCGCCCGGGAGCAAACCGGTGCCGGGAGATATCTCCACTTGTCGGTGATTAGTTTGCATTCACTCCCTTTGACAAACAACTCTTATAACCTAAAAGTGGAGAAGTCCGAAAGATCCGGTCTGTTGCAGCTACAGCACCGGGTCAGAAGTTTGGGCACAGCAATGAGGATAACCCAATAAACAGCTACAGAGGGGTGTTAAGACACAGGATTTCTGGTGGTGCACTGCGGATTCACTCCAAGCTAAAAAGTCACCTCTATAACTGTTAATCATTGGGTTATCTTTATTGCTTTGCCCAGACTAATGACCCGGTACTGCAGTTAATCGGGTCTGGAGGGGTTGCACAGCCTGCACTAGCAAAAAGTCAGCTGTACTGGTGGTACCTAGTATAATGAGAAGTAAGGCTATCCATTCAACGGAACGGACCCGCTCTCACCACTGAAAAGTGGCTCAACTAGCTTGGTTTCTGAATCAACGATGGTTGGTCTGTCTGCCGTGGAGACTACGTCCTAGAGGTGACACCGCCCTATCCAGATTTCAAAGCTCTGACTATCCTGTCGCCAGGATGACGAATCTTACCTCAGTGTGTAGCTGCTCAAGACTAGTTTGCTCGGCATTGGCACCATCTATAAAGACTGGCTCATGCAGTCATACTTTCTACACTTCAACTTACTTGTGCATCATTCTTATTCTAACTGGGAATGCACTCATGATCTACACGCAATTTCGTCCTTGATTTCAACTTCGTTGGCATAAGAAACCCCAAAATCGATTTTACCAACATTACTGCATCACCTGATTTTCTTAAGATCATCATTATCAAACCACACCTAGGCCAACGTTTTCTGTTTGAGAATGGCTTTCAATCGTATCGCTGTCTACGGACATCGTGGCTGGGGCAGTTCCAGTATAGTCGAAGCATTGATTTCCTCAGGGGCTTTCGTCAAAGTTTTGTACCGCCCTAGCTCAGACACCTCGAATATCCCTGCCCACATCACCAAAGTTGAGGTGGATATCAACGACGAGGCCGCCCTGGTCAGCGCTTTGCAGGATATTGACATTGTCATGTAAGTGGAATCCCAGATTCGCTGTCACTTATGCTCAGTTTCTTATTTTTTCCCCTAGATCTCTTGTTGGACATGAAGGTGTACAGAGGCAGCATGCTTTCGTGAAGGCTATACCCAAGACCAATGTGAAGTTATTCTCACCATCGGATCTTGCAGGGCGGTACGACGAGCAAGGCCTGAGGATCGGTGTCAACAAGGGGAAAGATGAGGTTGAGAAGGCTGCCAAGGCCGCTGGAATCCCAACAACTGTTGTGTTGGTTGGCAACTTTGCGGAGTTTGCACTCAATACTCCGTGAGTTCTTTCCTGATGTTAAGCAGCAATTCCTACTAATCTTCAACGTTTCATTGCTAGGGGTATGGGTGTAGACTTGACGGGCAACAAGATCACGTATTCTGGAAATAGTGCAAGTGAAAAACTGAATCTCTGGTGAGTTGGTTCAAAACTCTCAAAACGGCTGCAGACATCTACCAACGTCCAAAAACTCACGCGGCATGGTGACTAGCACAAGAAAATACGTAGCTGCAGCGTACGCATCCATCTTCGCCAAAACGCCAATCTCCCAGCTCGAGAACCGGGCCGTGGCGCTCTGCGAGTTAGCGCCTACAGGAAATGACATCACAGGTGCACTGAAAGAAAAGTTTGGCACTGCGCCGCAAATATCTTCTCATAGTGTCGAGAAGGTCAATGGCGAGGTTGAAAAGGGACTCGAGTCTGGAAGCTTATTCACTTTGGCTTGGTACTGCCGCAAAATTTGGGGTACAGGTCAACAAGCTCAGATGGTGGGCTCTGACTTCTGGGAGGTCGAAGATTACAAGAAGGCAACACTTGAAGATCTGGTGATTGGGGGAAAGATAGAGGCTTATCGGGAGATGCCGCCGCAGGTTGCTGAATACTTTAGGCAGTGTTTTTAAATGAGACGCTAGGCTAACCTCACATTTCCCAACTTGAGGAAACATTGAGAATGCAAGCTATTGACTACTGTGGACTTTTTCTGTAAATAATTGCTGGCCAAGGGCTGCGTGAAGAAAACATAAAGATGACGCTAGCGCAAGGCCAGTTTGGATTACTGAAAACATTTGCAAAATCATTCAGATGCTGACACCTAACTGCTCATTTCAACTTTGGGTGCTGACAGATTCGCGCATTTGGTCATTGGTAAGACCGTCATCCGACGCTTGATTAGTTACAGTAAGCAGACGTCTCCAGGACGTATCAGTATTGTGGCAGCCCTGCCAACATAGAGGATCAGTGACATACAGATTGAAGGCTCAATCCATGTGCAATTCAATAAGCTTCACTTTTTGGACATTCGTCTCTTCCACCTCAAGTTGTTAGCAACACGCAAATCTCTGAATATTTCTGGATATGGCCCGCTCGGCTTACACAACTTTTACTTCGCCTAAAAATTTTAGATACAACTGTTAGTTTTAGGGGAACTTGATACATCGGCCCATACGTCGGCCCATAAATCGTCGGCCCCCCGCCCCCTGGCTTCGTTGTTCGTTTCCATCTACAGAATGACTTTTAGATATTGGTGATGGAGTGCCGGAGGTGAGCCGAAGTTTAAAAGTAACGGGGACTCCTATTCCTCAACACCAGATATGTAGAGAACTACGTGGTGTTCACTGACGCACCACCAACAACCTCGTCCGCGCTCACGATTACAAGAGGTCAAGTCACTAAGTTTCAGAAATCCCGGACTCCTCTAGATATACAAAACCTCGCGGGGGTAATTGTTGAAGTTGACTGTTATAATGTCATAGGTTGCGGCTAATCGTGCCCTTGAGGCTTCACTGAGTCAAGCCCAGCACTACAACTTTTTTATACCAAGCTCTCCTACTGATCAACTCCGCATCCAGTTGGATCTACCGCAGCTTAAGGAAAAAATTGGGACCGGATTGTTTGATATAAATCCGGTTATCGCTTTCGTCATTGGACATCAGCAAGCGTGTCTGAGAAATTGGCGCTCTGCATCGCCGCACCCATCACATTGACAATCGTTGTGATGGGCTCGTCGTTATTCACGTCAAAGGGGAGGCTAATGCCTCGGTGTCATTCGAGACGACGTGGCAATTTTAGGTCTCAATCGAATTGATAAGTGTTGTGTGTCTCTCTGCCATCAATACGACAGCAAGTTAGCAGGTGGTGCTGTTCAAATGCAAAGTTCTAAGCTGTTAGACTCTGAGCCAAACTAACTCCCTCAACAAACTACATGTTGATTGAAGATAAATGGTGACCTATCGTCAAACTGAGAAAGACAGCGAAGCCTCAAGGCGGTTGCAAGGCCCATCATCAAATGACCGTGCGGTCACCTTGGCCTGGTAACTGCAGCTTCATCCTGGTCAAGGGCCACTTTCGGTCGGTTCAGACTTTAAGCTTCGCTCGATCACGAACTACCTATTCGGCATTGATGCGGAACAACTCAGGAGTTACCAGGTTCTGTTGACGCCCAATTGCATGTCATTATTCATCGCTCCCACCCTCCGCAGTTTGAGAGTCCGGGATACAACATTAAAGTGGAAGGTCGGCTGTGGGCTCGTACCCACGTGTTCCTTTACCCCGCGATGAGCGTTAGGTTCCGACGCGATCAAGACCTCAAAGCGATGTGCTTACCTTCATGCGGTCGACAACTCCGAGACGATGTTACGTCGACCACGCCTTAAAGCCGGTCAGCACAACCTACCAGCAGCCACAAGACCCGATAACAGGCAGGTGCGTCCGCATTCCGATATTTTCTGCGAACTGCCGGACCTATCAGGAAGCAGCATGACTGCATGGGTCTCTATTGAGATCGTGATGATCACTTCCAATTTCAAGTCTGACATATTGCTGTGTCACCTGTGTGCAGTGCAGGCCGTACAGGTCCGTTACCAACCCACAGACAAATGAAATTCAGGTGCAAAACAGATGCCGGTGCGGGCCGAGGTGCTATAGTGGGCTAGTCGATCTGCAGGACAAGTCCAATAAATCTTGCTAGAGCATACCAGCTTCCTCTTCGAAGACCGATGTTCCTGGATTTGCGACACCTTTGACTGGTCAATGGGATGACAGAACTCAGAAATGCAGGCACAGAGCAACATGGGGCACGGGCCAAGCTTTCAACGAGGATGGTCACAATGACCACACCATGGGAAGAAAGAATATCAATGCTGACCCCTGTTCCTGGCACTGCGACCCAATGTATCCGTAAACTGACGGGACATAATGCAAATTGCGGCGGCCAAGGCTTTGCCCAGCCATCATCTCCACGGGAGACGCGCATGTCTAGACTTTTGAGTTGAGGGGAAGCCATGAGTCCTCGCGGCCGATGGCTTTTTGGCATATAAGGCGTCCTCGTTCTCCAGAATCGAACATCATGAGAGATCCTTAGAGCTTCAGACTCCCATCCCCGACGAGCCATCGCCTGCTTCTTCAAGCACCAGAAAAGCTCCGGTCAAACAGTCAAGTCTCCACATCACCGCAATGAAGGCCGGCCTATTCTTCCTCGCGGCCTCCACAGCCCTCGCCGCCCCGCTCGAGAGCGTCCCCGTCTCTCGCAGCGAGGTTGGAGCTTTCCCTGTCGCTGAGCTCGAAGCTTACTACAACGCTGCCTTTTCCGCCCAGCCCGAGGAGGTCGACGCCCTGCAACCAACCATCACCAAGCGTCAGTACAACGGTGACACCTTCAACCAGCTCACCGATGGCACCGCCTGCCGCAAGGTCACTCTGATCTGGGCCCGCGGTACCACTCAGCCCGGGAACGTTGGCGAGGCGGGCTCCGAAGGACCCGCCTTCTTCAACGCTCTTGCTTCGCTCATTGGAGCTTCGAACCTGGCTGTCCAGGGCGTTAACTATTCCGCCAGCATCATCGGCTTCCTCTCTGGCGGTGATGCGGCTGGCAGCACCACTATGGCCAACTTGGTTGCTCGTGTAAGTACAAGGTTTCTAGAGTGATTATGGTTAGTCTTGACTAAAATCTCCATTGCAGGCTGTGACTCAGTGTCCCAGCACCAAGATCGTTCTTTCTGGTTACAGCCAGGGTGGCCAGCTCGTCCACAATGCAGCGGCTAAATTGACCACGGCTCAGACCAACCGGATCTCTGCTGGTAAGTTCCTTTGTATTTGCCATGGCGTGGGTTGAGCCAGTTACTAACCTCCTGTAGTTTTGATCTTTGGCGACCCATTCGACGGCCGAGCTGTTGGCAAAATTCCTGCTTCCAAGGTCAAGGTCATCTGCCACGACGGCGACAACATCTGCGATGGTGGCATTATCATCACTTCCGACCACACCAACTACGAGAAAGACGCTCCAGCCGCCGCCGCTTTCGTCGCTGGTCTGGTTGCGTAAAACCTTCGCCAATAACAGTAGTTAATGGATATGGAAGAAGCTTATGATGCCGGCTATGAAAGGCTCCGGGCTTCTGTTATGTATTTAATGACTCACGCAAATAACTCGCCTACGTTGTCACAAGACCGTGCTTTTAGCTCCCTCTTAAATGTGTAATCAAGTGAACAAAGTTGAAACTTGTAGTTGAAAACAAATGCGGTAACATAGTGATCTGACCTGCGTCGGTCCTTATCAATGAATGTTGTCGCTCAGGCACCAATCGCCGTGTGGGTCGACAACCTCAGCTCAATCATTCAAATATCAACGGTCCATCTTCTTCAACTGCCCACATAACCATCCATGACACTTATCAAACGATCATTCACTTCGGGGCACAAGCTAATCCCTATTATCTTCTATCAAAGCGACGGGTAGGTGCACCAGCCTTCTGTTCTAAGTTAGTACTAGTAGCCAGGACACAATTGTTTACTGTGATTGGTTATTTATAGTATTGCGTGCACATTACTCCTTTACAGTACGAGAACTATTGCTGGAGATTGGTGTACTAGCGAGTAAATACCAGTAACTATAATAATACAAGTGTCTGAACGTATCTAGTATCAGCAATCTGATCAAACTGAAAGGCATGCCAACTAGATACCTATCTGGATAACAAGCAACTGGTTTCATGATATGACCTGCTGCACAGGCTTCTATGCAGCCATTCAAGTAGTCGGTCAGGTTTCCATGACAAAAAGGTTCCACGTTAAGTATGCCGTTGTCTCTCTATCCGTCCTCTTTTGCCTCTGTTCCCGTAACTAATACTTGAAGTTCTTGAAGATGAAATAGTCCAGAGACAGACATAGAGAATTGAACTGTTTTGACACTGGCTTCCTCCAGTGAATAAGTTCGAGAGGTTGGTCTAGCTACTGAATCGTTGTACGAAGGTTTGAGTATTTGGTATAGACTAGTAGAATTGCTATTACGGAGTTACTGTTGTTGTTCATTCCAGAGTATCAACATTTACAACATTTCCTGTGGTTGTATCGGAATGCCAAATAAGAAGGCGTCGTCGGGTACTTTGGTTCTGTTGTTGGTCCAGACCCCTGGCAAATGCTTCCGCAAGCAGTTAGGTCGGAGTGGCACATATGGGCAATGACAGGCCAGGAAAGCATGACTGCTGGCGCAGACCAGAAATCCTCAGAGATTTGATGTTTGGCCTTTCTGTTGCGCCCTCTTGGTTTCGCGGGGACTCCAAACCCCACTGGGAGACGGCTAAGGCGTTTTGGTAATGGTGCCGTTCATGTCCCGTCGCTAATAGTGATCAGGGGGTATTTTGACTTCACTGGGCACTCCAGTAGCATTCTTACATTCCGCTAATAAATCTACCTCTTGTTTCGGTAAATCCAATCGTGAGAAGAATCTCTTTTACTATGTCTTCTCTCACTTGAGGAAGGGCAGCCATCCATGCCCATCTCCGTAAACACCTGGGCCCACCCACTGATTTACTATTGCAAACCATAATATATTAAATATTTATTTCCGAGATTTGAAGCAAAAAAGAAAAGCTCTTACTAATGCACTAACCAAGACGCAGAACGGCGTGCAAGGCAGCGTATCAGAAGGATCGCCAACAAAACCTGCTTGCTTTGAGCATGGAAGATTGGTGAGGTTCCATCTCCGTAGAAAACGCCTCCATCTTCCAAAGACCAGACCAAACAATCCACCTAGTTGTGTGACCTTGACAAAAAGCCCTGTTGCTTCGCTGGCTGTCTGTGCCGCACCTATCATAAGACATTTGCCTTCTATCTTCCCTAATCAACATCTTGCTTGTCAACGCCTCGCGCGGAAAATATCCAAATGGTCAGTGAATGACCCGTTGGCTTGGAACCTCATTTGGTATTGATCAGACGAGATATGGAACGGTCTTGGCGAATATGAGCAGCAGGACTTCCCAGAGAGTCTTATCCAACCAACGTCGGTACTCGCTCCAACATGCATATTCAACTCAATTTCATAGCCCAGAAACAAGGGTGCGACGTGCTTTCAGATCCTCCGCGTCTCTCCTATCCAAGCAATATATGAGTAGTTGTATGGTAATTACTCCCCATTTCATGCCCATTGGTTCCGTTATTCTCTCTCTACTTGATTTCGTATTCTCTTCTTGTGTGAAAGACAATGTACGCGTTCGCGCTTTTTCTCATGACACTGCAATGTCCAGCGTACGTCGATGCCACGGCAAAGCGCCTCTACTGGACAACCGATGACAGAGACTCGACAACTCCTCCGACTTCGTTCGGACCCGACGGACCGCGGCAGGCAGTCTGGACAGGAGGGTTCTCCATACAACCACTGTCGCCCACCGGCGCGATCCAGAGTATGATGCTGTCTGCAGACGATGGCGGAACGTACAACAACGGTTCGAGTGCGTGCAGCTCGGTTGCAGAGAACGTAAGAGTTCGTGGCGTGAGCTCATGGCCTGTAGGGCTTCGCGAAGGCGATAATGGTACTTCATGAAGAGAAAGCTGTATTACAAGTTCACCGACGATTCGGCAGTACTCACGCCTGGGGAGCTCATCGATAGTAGCATTTGGGTCCCAGACGAATGTCCAACGAAATTCTTCAATATGTCGAACAACACCCAACCTGTTGTAGTTCTTGGACTTGGAAAAGACGGAACATCTTCGGGAGCCTGGGAGCTCACATACGACATGCCACCGAGTCCGACCGATTAACTGTTTGACAGCGGAGATATCACAGCAAGCTCGTGGTTCATGCACCTGGGTAGCGTTCCGTTGGGCCAACCAGGATCATTGACGCTTGGCGGCTACGAGCAGAATCGTGTGTTAGGAGACGTTGGGAGTATTGTGTTGGATGGGGAGCTTCCACGAGTTTTTCTCATTGATGTCGCACTTGGGTGCGAAATAGGAGAGTGCCCATTTCGCACGACTGCCAGGAGCGTATGGTCAGGCATCGATTATGACGAATCAGCCTTAAGCTTGTCCAAGAAATACGGTGGTGCATCAGGGTCCGCCATGGTTGTTCCCAACGCAGCGGTACCCTACATTTACCTCCCAATAGGCACATGCGAGGCTGCCGCCTTCTTCCTACCGGTCACTTGGGACGCAGAAGTCGGTTTGTTTCTCTAGGACTTGCAGCAGCAAGCGCATGTCGACCTTCTTGTCAACTCGCCAGCATAAATGGCTTTTGTGTTCTCGGACGAGGACGCTCGCAATATCACCATCAAGGTCCCTTTCAAACTGCTGAATCTTACTCTGAGCGTTTCCCGGAGTCCCTGAGCCCCTATTGGCCCTGTAAGCCGTGGAAAGCAACTGATGAGAACGCTACATCGGCAGAGGCGGAAGGTCGTTGGCAGTTGGGGCGTGCTTTCTTGCAGGGTGCTTTCAGCGGTTTCAACTATGATCGAAAAAAGTTTTGTATGGCACAAGCGCCAGGGCCAGGAATGGGTCAGCGTGTCAGTTGACGATAACAGCGAGATCATCAAATCAAAACCTGGGAGTACGTTTGCCGATACATGACGGTCATCATGGACAGTGGTTAAGTCTGGCAATGAGTCGTCAAGTATACCCGAAGACAACTCATCGTCCACTGATGAGCGTGGAACAGGAGAGAAAGTGGGCATAGCAGTTGGAGTTGTCTGCGGAGCCACTGCAACAGCGGTCGCCCTGTGGTTCTTCTACCGTTGTACTCGAAGAGCAGGTCGGGATGGCAACCACAGACAGGATGCAGACGTCTTCACCGGAGAAAAGTCTGAGATGGATGGGGAGGGTGTTAAGACGTCTGAGCTCGCCCATGAGACTCGGCCTCTGGACCCCGAAGCTCAGGGTATGGCCGAGCTGAGCAGTCCACTGGCGCATGAGCTGCCCACACCTTGCACAGCACTGATAAACGACGGTTCCAACAAGAGTGGTATAGTGTACGAGTTACAAGGGAATGAGATGGAAATGCATGGCATGAAGGGGATTAAGAACATGAGAGCGAATTAAATGTAGGCGGCATGTGTATAGAGATGCAAATGAGCGAGAAAGAGACAAACTTTTATTTCCATTACCGCCCGCCCAGATGATGACTCTAGTTAAATACGACCGTCTTGGTCTTGTTGAGGAACACGCGGCCCTCGGCGGTCCACTTCACAGCGGCGGCCAGAACTTGACTCTCAATATTTGAACCCTCTTCAACGAGGTCCTTGGGGCTCATGCCGTGGTCGACTCTGGAGATGCGCTGCTCGATGATCGGGCCCTCATCCAGGTCAGCCGTGACAAAGTGAGCCGTGGCACCGATGATCTTGACGCCGCGCTCGTACGCCTGGTGGTAAGGCTTGGCTCCCTTGAAAGAAGGCAAGAAAGAGTGGTGAATGTTGATGATCTTGCCGGACATGGCCTCGCACAGCTTAGGCGAGAGGACCTGCATGTAGCGGGCCAGAACAATGAGTTCAATATCGTTCTCCTTCACCAGGCGCAGGATCTCCTCCTCCTGCTGGGCCTTGGTGTCCTTAGTGACGGGCAAGTGGTGAAACTTAATGCCGTAGTTGCCAGCGAGGCCTTGGTATTCGTTGTGGTTGGAGACAATGAGTGGAATATCGATGGGCAGCTGGCCGGACTTTGTGCGGAAGAGGAGATCGTTGAGGCAGTGGCCGATCTTGGATACCATAATCAGGGTGCGCAACTTGCGGGCGACGGGGCGGATGCGGTACCAGTCCAGCTGGAGGTCGGCGGCGAGGGCGTCGAACGGGGCCTTGAGGTGCTCCGTCGACTCGGACTCGGTCGGCCCAAAGTGTACGCGCATGAAAAACTTTTCCGAGACGGGGTCGGAAAACTGCTGGAGGTCAAGGATGTTGAGCTTCTGCGCCGCAAACACCCCCGTCACGGCGTGCACGATGCCGGATTTGTCCGGGCACGAGAGCGTCAGGATGTGGTCGTGAGTGGCAGGAGCCATGTTGAATGTCTTATCGGATGTGGATTGAGTGGGTTGAAGAGAGTTATTGTTGATCGCAGTGAGGGATGTTGACTCTCACACTCAAAATCTCAACTCAACGTTAGTTTTCTCTCGCTCCTTAAAGAGATGAGTCAAACACTAAAAACTGCCGCGGGGCACCAGCTCCATTGGTGGCGCTCCTCCGACCTCGGGGATGTTTCGGGGACCCGCAAATAGCTCAGTTCATTCCGTTGAAGAGGTTTTCAACCGCGTTTTAAGGATACTCTGGAATTCGAGTCTAGGTTGAGTCTTGTACAAGCAGCACATTGGGTCAGATGAGATGTGAGTTGAAGAATGTCTACGATTGATAAGACAACAAGTTCAGCCTGCATGTCTCATTGGACTTTAAACAAGCTTGTGTGGTGTGCTTGCGGCTATCTCTTAATGGACCCCTCACAGGGTCATATCGCACTGTGAGCCCGTTACAAGCTAGTGATATCCATCTCATGGAACCTGTCGCACACATTTTTGCGGATTTCACAGTGTCTTGCAGACAGCTCTATACAGCGAACGCCTAAACTGGACTCCGTCTAACAATCATTGCTTGCGCGATATATTTGAATACAGGCCAAACTCGGATGCGCCCTCCTGTTAGCGCTTTAAGAAAATGTGATTAATCACTCAGTTTCGCATACCCTCAATAGTTGTCCCACGTTAGTCCGTTCCCAGTCTTGACCATCAGTTCCAGAAGGAAACCAGTACTCCATACATCCCGAGTAGAACCTTTGCGCCGGCGTTGTCCCATTCAAGTTATTTTGAACAGAGTGGTCGCACGCTACCATTCCTGCAGAAAGAGCCCAACTGTCGACAGATGCTTGAAGTGCACGCGGCATGCCTTGCTGTATATCTGCAGCCCTGCTGGCGCACGATGTTTCTGGTATGATTACCGAAGAACTCGCTGGCTCCTTCAAGTGCTGCGGCTGCTGTTCTTTCACTCCCATTAGCCTCGAAAACTCTTTCGAGGTCAAAGGCCTCTCAGCAGTCTTCGTTTTAGCTGAAGACAGAGTTGCTGCGATCTGGACGCTGCAAGATTCTAACCATTCCCGCATTACAGATTCCAGCGTTCCACTCAAACTTGCTTGGGGTTCTCTTTCATTCTCTGAGTCTTGTGGATTTGGGATGACCCCTGGTCTTAACAAGGTATCAGCCACCAGTGTTCTGCCGTTCTGTCCCAGATGTCGTGAATCAAGACCGGAGATTCTTCAACTTGATTCCCAAGGAATGCTGACTTTGGGCGAGGCACGTCAGGGGATATAACATCCCAGACACTAAACCATTGCGGTTCTTCATATAATCGTCGGTTAACCTTTGGGCTGAATACCTCTTTTGCTCGTCGGAGATGCCCTTAAACACTATCAATTCTTTTGCGGAACAAGAGCGTTGTGATATATGGGAATCGCGATCCGTCCGGTGGTCGAAGATAGACTAGCATGTTGGATAATAGCATGATGGCTGGCGATGCTTTCTAGTCAGGTGCTGCTTGACGCCTTTGATCCACTTAACCCAATCTTAAGACACAATAAGTGCCTCAGCGGATTCTGCTTATAGAATGAACATGCAAGAAGTACCTTCATGTCCTTTATAGGTGCATCCTCATTTGATACTTTCGGAAACTTGAAATTCGAAAGATCTTCCCAATCTTTGTTGTTGTCTTGTTCTTCACCAGATTCCTTTTCGACACATTTTGCCCATTTGACGGACGAATATGTAAGTTGGCGTAGAACTCAGTGAGCGTTTCGTGGAAGTTTAGGAACATTGTCTCCAGAGGGTAAAGGTTGGAAGACACTGCCTCACCAATTTTTCTTTGATTTGTCGGAAATGATGTACCCCTTGAGAGGATGAAAGAGGAAGGTAGTGTTGCTCGGCGATTTCAGAAGGCGATTACCACATACCGTCGCTTTGCTTGTCATACCCAAAGGTTTCCACGACGGATAAGCCAAGGCTCCACTTGACCATTAATACAATGTGGGACGAGGATGACATGTTTTTGAGTCGAGCCAAGCGACCTCTTCTCCATTAGACTGCATGAATGTTGACGCGGAGGAATATGTCGAACTCCCGCAGACCGAAATGGGATGAAGGGACCGAAAATTGAGGATTGCACCAATACGGGGCTTCGAGATGGTTTCCAACTCGTGTAAATCCATGATTCACACCTCAGTCTAAGTTTTGGGGACGTATCTTGATGCTTCCTCTCAGAGGTGCGTTCATATACTTTGTCTTACGAGCCTTCTATCCAGTCATAGAAGTTTTCAATAGTCTCGACAACGCAGAGCTGCGGGCTTCGGTCATTTCAGAGTTAATGGTGCGTATTCAGTGCTTTGGTACTCTCATTCATCATTGACCATGTCACATTTCATACAACGTGAGGCATCGGTACATGTTTTAAGCTTTTCTTCTTAATCCCTTTGAACTACTCGCATGGTTGCTTTCGGGACTGGGAAACCCACGGCTTAGTTTATGAGGACAGAATTCCCTGATTAGACACCTATGACCTTTTGCTTAGCGTACTAACATTGCATGGCACGGTGTCTAGTTTCTGCGCAGCATATAGATGACATGGGAGCACTAAGAGGCGAAGAGTGCTATCATTACCAGTAGGATAGATGATTTACGTCAAGCTCGACTTTTGTCGATACAAGTTCAACTGCCACTACTATTAAAGCCCATTGATTGCCGTTCAAGAAAGCGAGCGCCTAGTCGTTGCATCTTTTCATCATTCAAATTTCATCAACGACAACTGTGAAAGTCACTCCACCGCTGCATGGGATGCGGCTAGGCCTCGGCGACGCGCACCAATGGCCCTATGCAGCGGTCTATTTCTCTTGTACTGATATCCGATGGATGCACCGCTAGTGACTATCTAGTTACGATTGGGCCTCGGCCCTACGGTTTGGGAAGACAAGAGCATCCAGCAACTAAGCTGTGTGAGAGACAGCCCATATGGCAAATGATTTTAGCTCCGCTTGGAGGTCCATGTCCAATGACTTAGATTGAAGGCAGTCCTGAAGGCTCGTGTCGCCTGTTTCTTTCCTTGAATCCTTGACTCGAGCGGCACGGTTTGATCCGTCAAGCCATTCAGCAGTCCCGAAACGCGGGTGGCCTTTATAACGGTTAGCGGGACAGAAAGTAAGGAACATGGAAGAACAATGTGACTAAAAGAGGGTTAACTTTGCTTAGAATCTTTGAGACGTTCGAACATGCGTTCGGAAGCAGTGATGATGATAATGATGACGATGGCGATGCGTAAGATGAGCAATATTGTCGTTGGCAACCAGTCAAGATGACTGGGAATTACAAAACTACACAATAGTGGGGTAAACAGACTTTAAATGCCCTATCGTGATGAAGCTGGAGTAGCACGAATGCATACGAGAGGGAATGATGGAGACGCAAGTCGAAACAGAGACACGTTAACCTATACGGGCTGAATGATAATCCTTAGCACCACCTCCACAGTTCTTGCAACGCATGCTTTCGCAGTCATGGTCTTGAACTGGATAGGATCTTCACACCAGTGGCTTCGATGCATCTTCACATGAATCGGCATCGCCAATGACACCGATTCAAAGGCACCGAGTAACAAGTAGGTACCGGAGGAAACAGAAGCATCCGGCATTGCCCACCAGCAAGACGGCATCTGCCCCTCCCCCGCAATCCACTATCCACTACGGTAGTGAGACAGGCACAGGCCCACTGTCACGTGTGCCGTCCAATAGTGTGGAGATGCGATGCTGACTAATCGAGTCGCAGCGGCCCCTCAATACGACGTAAACCGTTTCGGGAAGGAAGCCAAAGTCCGCGCCGAGGAGGCCCAAGAAACGTTCGAGAGAGCGTGAAGCCGGGGTTGGGGCCAGTCGTATCCGTCCCAAGACTGCCGACCGTTCCTGTTTACAGTTCGGCGGCACGGTTCACACCCCAAGTCGACCGTGGAGCCTAATTGAACTTGCTCTTACCTGTCCTCCCGTCTCGTCCCAAGCCAATTGACCTTTGCCGAAGATCCATTTTCCTTCGACGAAACCAAACAACGCGTCAACAACCTCACGAATTGCGAAGCTGTCCCCCCCCTGCGAAACCACCCCCACCCTTTCTAGATAGCATCATCAAGAACCGGCAACATGGTCTCAACGCGGTCCTCCTCGCGCGCGCTGCCCAACGGCCTCGACGCCTCCCCCTCCCCATCCCCTGCGCGCGCCGTTGTCTCCGCCGCCCGCGACAACAAATCCACTCCGCGAGGCTGGTCCCACGCGCCAACCTCCATCACCCTCTTCTGGCTCCTGATATCCTTGCCCCTCGTGGCCTGGGACACGGGCTACGTCCTGCTGCGGCCGTGGACCATGCCGGGCGGCCACCTCCACTGGCCGCTGTACGTCCCGTATGCGCTCTACGGCGAGGTTGACTACGTCTACGGCTGGAAGGCCTTCAACGCGCGCAGCGGCTTCACGTCCGCGCAGGGCGCGCTCAACGCTGTCGAGACCTTCATGTACCTAGTCTACGTGTGGCTCTACTTCTCGCGCGGGAAGGCTGTCGAGGGGCCTGCGGGCGTGAAGAAGGCTGTCGGCGGGAGGGCTGGAGCGTTGGCCATCGTGATCGGGTTCAGCGCGGCTGTCATGACGTTGAGCAAGACGATACTCTACTGTGAGCGCGATTCCTCGATTGTTCCGAAGAATGATGTAGTATATCCGGAACGCTAATGTGACGACAGGGGCGAACGAGTACTTCTCCGGCTTCGACAACATCGGCCACAACACGCCGATGGATCTACTCTTCATGTGGATCATTCCCAAGTAAGTGCTGTCCGGATTGACGTGTACCGTAGAAACTGCCGTTTGCTGACTGGAATTGCGACAGCGGCGCGTGGATCGTTGGCTCGGGCTACATGGTCTTTTCCATGGGTAGCGAAATCGTCGATGGTCTGGCCCTCGCCTCCAAGACCACAAAGACCGAGTAATTCATTACCTCACATGGGGTGCGCACCGGAGATTCTGTTGGCATAGCTCAGGGGGTAGTAAACCATTCATAGGAGAAGCGCCAATTGAAGCACGCGTGGTAAAAGTAGGAAAGAGGAAGAAAGTGGATGAAGAGCGAAGGTCAACCGAGGACGTGAGAAAGAAGGATAATTCTTATCAAAGAGATACTCGTGCTTATCAAAGACACTCCGAGACTTGATATCGGGCCATGGCCCCGCATACCTCTCCCTGACGGCTAGCTGGTGGCATGCAGGAGACGTGGGCGGCCGCCGAAAACAGGTGTCCACCGTCAGCGCTAACTCTTTAAATCACAATGACGAATCGAAGAGCCCCTGCGTCCTGGAAGGACGGCCAAGGACTAGATTTCCTCTTTCCGTGCACTTAAGGAAGCGTGCCTGGGTTCCAATGGCTTGTAAGTTGTCGCAATACGATGTTCATTGGTTGAAAGCTCACTCAATTAAAGAGTACACTAGTTTGCTATGCCATGCCAGTCCTAACCAAACTCCAACTAATTTCCAACGCCATTTTGTTTTACCACCGCCATGCGACATGTGAATAGAGAGGGTGCGGCAGGGTATCTCATTGCGTCCAAGACAATACACACACAAAAAAAATTGAAACGGAGGCATCAAGGGTGATATACCTCAACTCGGCGCTGGAGGCCAGGCATCCTAAATCTTCAAGGGCGTTAGGGAGGTCAGCCCTCCCAGATCTTTGTACTGCTCCCATTCAGGCTTCACGTCGTCGAAATGTCCCAAGACTGGCGACTCGGGGTACGTGGTAACCGACGGCTTGCGAATCTGCAACGGGAGAGGCTCCAGCTCGTGGCGGTGGAAGTCGCTCTCCTGCTGCTCAATCAGCTCGACATACTCTTGGGCGTAGTTCCCACTGCTCACGACGCTATGGCGTCTACCGGATGCTTCCGTGGGGCTGGCACGAGCTGATTCGGCAAACGAGAGCACGGCCTTGACGCGTCGGCGGCCACGCAGAGGTACAGGGCTCAACATAGGCGTGCCTTGGTTGGGCCAGTTCTTGCACGGCGCGTCGGGGGACGTTGGCGGAGCCGTGGAATCTGCGGTTGCAAAGCTGAAAGCACCCAAGGACGGGGCTTCGGAAACGCCGCTCGATTCGGATGAGGTCGAGAAGGAACGGGGCGCTGTGATGGTTCTCGGGGAAACCAGCTCTTGAGGAGGGGGTCTGGCTCCCTTCTTGACTGCGTTGGTGCCGTTACCGTAGCCGTGGACCACGATTTCACAGTAAGATGCCTTCCTGAGACCCGGAGCACTCTGCTCTTCCAGTTTGCGGAAGATGCTGAGGGATCGTCGGAAAGGGTTGCTTCGAGACCCACTCCGGCTTCGGGACCGCGGCCGGGCAGCCCCAGATGGAACGACGCATACCGACTGACGACGGGATGCCCTCTCCTCTTGGCGCAATTTGGCAGTGTAGTCGATATCAGGTCGGATCTCGATGGAAGGCGACACGAGGGACGGTGCTGCGTTGCACTTCGATGCCCAGTCTGAAACAGACTGGGTCCGCCTAAAGTCCGAAGTGGCCAAGTCGGTCTCCTTTTGCAGGAGTGACTGCAAGACGCGGCCCTCCTTCCAAGGCGGCAGCTTCCGGGTCGAAACCGCAAGATGGTAGTCCGCCTTCTCGGTGTCGCGAACTTCTGGCGGAGCCTGTGTGCAGCTTCGGAGAGCCTGGTATACCGCGTAGATCAGGATCCAGCGCACCTTGCGGGCGTCCACGAGACTGATCTTCTCGACATTGGCAACACGGCTGAGAGGCGAGACAGAGTCCTCTTCAAACTTGCGGTAGGCACGAACAAAGTCGTTCTCGAGCAGTTCTTGGTCGCGTATGTTCATCGCCTTGATCAGGGCGCTGTGGGCGACCAAGCGCTGATCGGGCTTGAGCTTGTCAGCCCGCGAGGAGTTTGCCAACCATTGGAGCGACGCCCTGCGGCCAGACTTATCTCCAGTCAGCTCAGGAAGCAGCGGTAATGGATGTCGCAAAGACTCGAACTTGCAACGCCGGTCAAAGTCGTTTACGCTTTGGAAAGTGCAGATTCCACCCTGAGCAAGGATAGGGCTGCTCGCCGCGGAGGTGAAGCTCTCGTCGACAAGCAGCTCGTATACGGCCTGGAAGTCTTTGCGCAGGACACCGAGGACCTTGGGGTCATAGATGGTGCTGCTCTCTGGGTGGAAAGAGACTGGTGGGTAGTGGCCCAACTTCGTTGTGTAGAATGATCGGACGAAGGCCCGGAACCGGTCCAAATGGGCACGCCCACCGGCCGAGAGGCCAAGATGGGTTTCAGACAGCTCGTCCTCCAGGAACGTTTTCAACATGTCGCCAGCTTTGCTCAGCCGTGCGTTCATGTCAGTTCGGGCCCGTCGAATGAGGGTCTTGGTGACTGAGCCAATGTACTAGATTTTTGTTAGTCTCTCTGGAAACCCGTTTGTGTTGATACGACATACCAGGTATTCGGGGCTGTAAAGCAGTTCCTCGCCCATTCCAACGCAGTGGCTGAATGCATCAATGTACATGTCCCTCATCTCGAAGAACTCGGACAAGCGCAAGAGCGCCAATGCATGGTGCGGTTGGCCTTTGATGTCCAAATAGCCCTCCTCATCCAGATACGACATGAGTTCTGGCACGTTGTCTTCGTCGTTGCCCCGGAACTCCGCCATGCTGTTCAGCAAGCCAATGAGAGCGATGCCGAGGAATTCGCCAACCATTGAGCGGCGGAAGATCCAGGCAAAGAAGTTTCGGGTCGCTAGGTGGTACGAAAAGGCTTGGTCCTTGTCCGCCATTGACGGGGCTGGAATGTAGAGTTCGACTCTCTCATTGGGGTGGAGCTCATTCCACCGGTCCAAGTCGTCATACTCGTCGTTGAATGCCCCGGGCGACTCGGGTGTGTCGAGAGACATGAACCTTTTGACGAAAGGGTGGCATTTCGCAGAGAGCAAAGCACTGAATGGGACCTTGAATGAAGGTCCTCTGCGTGACTGGCCCTTGCCGTACAAATGAACGAAGCAGTTTCCCCCGCGGAACCATAATTCAGGATCCTGCAATGATTATGTGAGTAAATGGTCATGGACACAAGGCTTTCCAGAGCCCCAATTATTGTGGGTGGGTGCTCGACTTACCCTTCTCAAGTTATCCCAGTCGCTGCAGGTCCTTGCTGCGCCGTCCCACCTCTTCACCTTCGAGTTCTGAGGCACGCGCTCCTCCATGGTCGTCGCAAGCTTCTCTGGTACCCAGTTTCGAGCCGCAGTCGACATTGTAGGCGTTGGCGGGAGAGACAAACGAGAATGTCGACGACTTGTAATGGTGAAAGCGGAAGCGTAAGACAGGCTGGCAGGGGGAACAGGAACGTTGATATGGCTGGTCGCTGGATAGCTCCCGTGCCGAGACGACCTCATCCTGAGCCGAATGCGGTCACAGATCTCTGCAATTGGAGCAGTGGTGGTTAATCGAAGCGCCGATGACTGAAGAGGAGCTTGTTCCGGACCGCCAGTCGACCCTCGGTAGCCCTCCATGGCCCCTGCAGATCTGCGTCAATCGCTCGAGGGAACTAAAGTCGATTAGTGCGGTCACTAACGCCCGTACAAGGGAACAAGGACTTGGGTTGTCGTCGCTGGTCGGCGACGTCGTCGAACTCGTCGAAAGCAGCAGGTCTAGACTTGCAAAGACGCTCTGGTTGGGTGGGGAGACGGACGCCGGAAACATCACAAAACGTCTTCGGGTGGGCGCCGCGATGGCTTTATGTCACTTGTCCAAGACCAGAACAGCCAAAACTGGCTATCGGGAGTGATCGCACACCCTCGTTCAGGCCAGACTAGCCGTCTCGCCCACGGTCCGAGCAGTCTTTGGAGTGACGCGGCGAGAGACACAGGGATAGCTTCAAGCCATGTTTTAGTTCGGGCCGCCACTGGGTCAATGGACGAACCCCACAGTCCGGACCCTGTTTCCCTGTGTGTCTGTCCTAGTGTCCTACTGCATCTTTCGCGAGTACCTACACTACGGCGAGTGAATGTGCTTGTCATCGGCAAGTTGGGATATGTTGGCATGCTCTCTGGGGTTCCGCGCGTTGTGCATCAGTAAGCACTCTGTTCCTGAAGAAGCCTCGCTGCAGCATCAGCTCAAGACTGTGCCACTGCATGTGCCCCGTCCGTGGGCCAACAGCTCACAGGAATGAGTGCCGATGGCTATTTTGCCTTTCAACGGCGACATGTAATGTCTGGAGTTCTCAAACAGATTCTAAGCCCTACACAGATGCTTGCTGCCTTGCCAGAACCCAAGACGACGTTGAAGTGATGGAACATGGCGTTTGTGCCCACCGCGACATGAGCATTCTTCCAGCCATCGCGGCTGGAATCTAGGAGGATGCTGATGAGGGGGTGATGGTGATGTAAAGCGTTGCTGCTGGCGGCCTTGCCCGCCGCCAGTAGTAGCTCACCGTGCGGGGGGCTTGCTTTTTGGGGGGATCGCCGTCCTCGACGCATCCTTCGGTGCAGGCGTGCATCCCGCAATGGTGTTCATTGATTGGTCAGGGGAAGCTCCCATTGGCTGAAAAGAGCAATGTCTCAAATAATTGGCGGCTAACGGACCGGAAGCTGTGATTTCCTTTGCTATGTGTCTTGGGATGATCGAAACCGGCTTGCGCTGTTGATTCATGAGAGTCACTCGGCCGCCTATGAGTGAAGTCATTTCTTATCCTTCCAGCAGGTCTCAATCGCATGCGGACAGTGTTATAAATGTTTGGCCGCCTTCATCTCGTCGGGAAGCAATCGTGATTCTGGAACCTTCAGCTAATCGGTTTGGTAAGTGGCGGCTAAGAAAACAAAGCATCATCCTCCGCATGAGGCTGCAATGAATCATACTGGCAGAAACCTCCAGACCCGAACAGGATGGAGTTGGCCATTTTTCCAGAGCGTGCAGTACGCTCCAAATGATCTCTGTTTGACGACTTACACTGCCGTGCCACCTCGTCAAGATAGGCGGGTTACACAGCTTCACCAGAATGGTCCAGGACTGGGATCCGGTACAATGGAATGAAGGGGATGCCCGTGTTAGAAGTGCCGAGCTTCATGCCGTCGCCCGAGATGAACACCCGTTCCCGCGGATGGAGGCCAGCAGATGAACAGTGGTTCGCCATGCGCCTGAAATCAGATAGATCTTTTCCGATCTAGCAGGTAGGGTGTTGAAGGATGGCATAGATTTTGGTCGCCATCCCGATTCCATGACGGACGAGCACCCGGCAAACCAAAATCTTATTCTTGGTGCTCTCTGCAGTCGATTTGGTCACCTGCGCCTAGGCATGGCCAACGCCTTGACAGGAGAACGCAGGATGGATGTGCAAGTGCTGCCATGATTCGCACTGGCGTCAGTTACCCTCCAAGGTCTGGCTCGTGGCCATGGAGTACCAAAGAGCCCCAGGGGCGAATCCTATCGACCACAGCTGCCGTCAAGCACCAGACCGGAAGAGCCAGAACAGCATTGGGCACTTCGGCCTTCGCTCGCTCCAGAGCGGGAGGATTACACAACCTAGACCACCACTGGCTTAAGGCGTCACGTCGCACTTGAGGGGTCTGGACCGCCGGCGACTAGCGCAGCGCTGGGCCGCTACGAAAACGTCGAAGCTGGAAAAAAAAAAAGAAAGAAAGGGATTTCAGCCCGCTCGCGCCATCGAACGGCAATGGGAAACCGCAGACGAGACAAGACGTAAGGTTCCAGTGCCGCCGCCAGCATGGCGGGAGGCAAAAGTAAGGTTAGACTAAAGCTTGAGTCTGGTAAAACAACACGCGGGTACTCCGCCCTCTTTAGCCAGGAGAACCGAAACAACTCGTTGGAGCGTTAAGTCGTCGAACGACAGTGATGGGTGACATTCCTCCTTGGCGAGAGGCCGGCATATGTGATGACTAGGATTCGGTCTTGAGTATGTTTGACAGCCTCGAGACATGTTGATCAATAACATCCGTCCGTAGATGGAGCCCTGCAGTGGAAAAGCAAGTTGCCCACTCGGCCCAGCGTATCAGTAAGCGAGCGTAGAACAGGCTAGCGGTGGTTAGAAGACAAAGCACGATGCAAGTTGTAGGCCTCGGGGGACGCAAGAAGAGAGGCAACAGGCCATGCCGCTTACATAAGACAGAACCCCTTTCGCCGTCCGCAACATACCAAAGTATGTGATTGATAAGGCTCAGAAAGTGGATCTGGCCGCTTATCGGCGCCAATAGCCCTCCGCCCTCCGGCACCTGCTCCTCACACTGGCCGCGTTCTGGATTCTTGCGAAGCACTGTCGCGTCCGGGAGACAGCTCCGTGCAGACTCTCAAACGTCCTCCTCGAACCTCCCTCTGCGCAGCACAGCCGCCTCACTCGTACCTTGCCGCTTCTGGAATTCTCTTCCCTCACACTATGTCGGCGCAGAAATGGCGCCTCTGACCCCGTACACCTACATCCGGTGCCCCTGTTCCGAGACCCGCGAAAACGAAGAGGGCTCGTCGACGCCGGGCAGCCCAGAAGACGATGAGCGAACCTTTGACCCACGCGCCCCGCGGGCCAACTTCAGCCTGTTTCCCCTGGAACATCTGATGTACTGCGAAGACTGCCACCAGATCCGATGTCCACGATGTGTCAACGAAGAGATTGTCACCTATTACTGTCCCAACTGCCTGTTTGAGGTACCAAGTAGTAACCTAAAAAGTGAAGGAAACAGGTTTGCGCAAACCTTGCTGTCAGAGATAGATGTCGTGTGACTAACTCCCCGAAAGGTGCACTCGGAGTTGCTTCCAATGCCCTGTTTGCGTCGGCCCCCTCGCCGTCACAAGCCTCGATGCGCCCCCAGAAAGTAGTAGCCTACTCACCGCCGATGGTTCGGCTCCTCAAGGTGGCCCATATGTGTTGACTTGCTCCCACTGTACCTGGAGCTCGACCGAGATTGGCATCAAGTTCGACCGGCCCAATGGCATCCACGGGCAGCTGGCCAAGCTGCAGAATGGAGGCCAGCCCAAGCTGACTCCAAAGGAGCACAAGGAGAGGAAGAAGGAGAGCGGCGGAGACTACCAGCTGGACCCCGAGAAGATGGACGCCGATCTGCAATTCGCGCAGCTCAAGTCTTTCTATCAGAACCAGATGGCCAACGCCAACCCGTCTGCCGGCGGTCTGTCATCGCTCGGCGACCTCGGCCTCAACTCGCCCGGCTCCTTGTCACGCATTATGAGTCTCTACACAGGAAACAATTTCGGCAACAAACAGGCGCGGGGTAAGGTGCAAGTCATGAGAGAGGCCGTTAGCCCGAATGAAGGCCTAAAGACAACCGACTTGGACGAGACAGATGCCATTGCGAAGCTCAGACACACCCATATCGACGACACAACTACCCTGGCTCAGAACCTGCAACAACAGGACCCCGTAAGATTTAGAGATGAGTTACGGCCCATCCCTTATCTCCTCAGATCGAAGAGGTCAAAGAGATGTCCCCTATGTCGGCACATCATCAGCAAGCCGGAGGCCAAGATTTCAAACACCCGGTTCCGCATCCGTCTCGTGGCGGGAAGCTACATCCCCACCATCACCATCCGGCCGTTGAACTCGGAGGTGCAGAACATTCCGTCAACCGCCCGGCCGCCGATACCCCAGGAACTGTGGCTTACGCCGCTGAAACCCGTGCAGTATCTCTTGACCTTCAAGAACCCCATTTTCGAAACGGTCAAGGTGTCCCTGGCTACGCCGTCGAGCACCCCCGGCCGTTTCGCCAGTACCGTGACGGTCCTGTGCCCCCAGTTCGAGATCGATGCCAACACGGACATGTGGGACGACGCGCTCAAGGACGACAGCGAAAAGGAGCGGAGGCGGGGCGAGGAGGGCGGGATGCAGCAGGCCGAGGTGGGCAAGATCTACGAGCGCGGCCGCAACTGGGTGAGCATCGTGCTCGAAGTTGTACCAGCCTCCCTGAAGCTCGAGCAAGGCAAGGGCGATGGAGACAATGGCGCGCTGCGGGAGGACGAGGACGTGGTGGAGATACCCATGTTTGTGCGGATCGAGTGGGAGACCGAGGCTCAGGGCGATGTGGGCACAACGGCGAGCAAGGACAAGGAGGCCCGAGAGAAGAGGGAGCTGGCGTACTGGTGCGTCCTGGGCGTGGGCCGCATCAACCAGGACTAGACTCGCAGCAGATGAAAATGATACCCCGTAGTTCGCTTCACATTCCAATGCCGCGTCACATGCACGAGTCAATCAACAGTAACAGAAGAATAGAGGAGCGGTCAAGTGTGTGGTATATGCATTTTTGGGGCAGCCTGTAATTGAATCGCCCAAGCTACATCCTTTAGACGCCAGACCCTTTTGACCAACCAGTCATTGCCATGCTCTCATCGCAGCAGACCAAATGCCAAACCCATCATTGACCGACCAAGACCCCTTTTTTGAAATTTGAGTGAACCGCCCCACAAACAACTAAACAAGCCCTTCCGAACAACGGAGAGTGCGAGTCTAGTACTCGGTGGCGCCGGACTGGGGGAACTCGAAGGTGACAACACGGCCGGTGAGCTTGCGGTAGACCTCGGAGTAGGTGTCGAGGCGGTAGTCAACACCGCCGCGTTCCTTCTCGTCAAGGACGACCTTGAGGAGCTTGGAGCCGTCCTCCTTGGTGCGGAGGCGCTTGCCGACGATCTCGACGGGGTAGACGAGGTCGGTGAGGATGGCGTCGTGGACGGCGGTAAGAGTGCGGGAGCGGGGGCGCTTCTGCTTCTGGGTGTTGCGGGAGCGGGCAGAGCGCTTGGGGCGGGGCAGGATGCGGCGGGAGGCCAGGATCAGGACGTGGCGGTCGGAGAACTTCTTCTCGAGCTCACGGGTGAGGCTGGAAGTTCGTTAGTCGTCTGGAGATTTTTCACAGGGGAGGAGGGATAGTAAACATACCGCTGCTGGACGCGGTGGAAGCCCTGCAGGGAAGGGACGGGGACAAAGATGGCAATAGCCTTCTTGCCGTGGCCAACCTCGATCTATAGAAAGATCACAAGTCAGCATGCGAGCTCCAGGACGATGCCTTGGACCGCTTCCCGTCCTGTTCCTGAGATTATCATTCTTTTCAGCGTTCAAATCTCCGCCGCCACGGCAGCGATAACCAAGACACACGACACCCATCGAGACTCTGCGCGCGCGAACACTGTGATGTTTTCACAATCACAATGCTTTTTCCCCCCAACGCTCCTCCACTTCCTGATGTATTTCAATCGAGAAGAAAGGGTTCGGGTTTAATCGCTCTCTACCGCGCTCGTCGGATGGGGTTTTTGTGTGCGTGTCTCGTGGCCGTGGCGACTGGAACAGGATTTCGGAATCCTTTTTCGAAAAAAGGTTGCGTGTCCACCAAAGACTTTTGATTCTTCGAGTTCAGGTAGTTCTCACCTCACGGGCAGAGACGATCTGCAGAGGGCGGAGGGCGACCTTGAGGTCGGCAGTGTTGCTCTCGAGGTCGTACAGAGCCTGGGCAATGCTCTGCTCGAGCTCGGAGGGGTTGGCCCGCGAGGGGCTGTTGGCAGCAATCTTGTTCAACGCGGGGCCGGACATTTTGGGCGGTTGGAGGTGGTTGACGTTGGTCGGGTTAGTTGTTGCTCGAGCGGACGAAGTCGAAAAAAAAGTTCAAGAGTCAAGGAGACCGCGAAACCTGAAAGTTTTGCGATTGAGAGACGGTGGGCGGGGCCCGGCGAGGGATTGGGGTTTGCAAGCCCCCGATGGTCCGTGCTTTCACGTCCTTCTCGCTTCCGTTGCTTGGTGTCTCCTAAGTGGACAGTCAAGACTGACTGGACCCATTTCGTTCTTTCTACGCTTGTCCGCTTTGGGTCTTAAGCAGATGCTCCATCTCTCCAACGCTTTCCACCTTTGATGGGGACAAGATGAGATCGTGGAATATTGCTGTAAGCATACGAATAACTGCCCCCGTCTTTGATATACATGTTGTCAGCCTTCAAAAGCGTGTAGTTGTTCTTCTCCGTGCCTTTTAGAAAAAATCGCGTCCTTTGGATTGATACTCGTCAAGATATCAATTTTAATAGTCTTTTGGTTGACGATGTCAAACACCCTCTTACACCAATACCAAAACCAGAATGCCACGACCTGATCGTATCACATTATATGCCATACATTCTCATGCATCCCACCATCGTTGAGTCTTCATACATCCCATAACCCAATGCTTGAGTGCAACATTGTCAGTCTCTCATTGGCCTCTTTTGGGCTTTCTTTCTATGGTGAATTATATATATTACATTTGATTAAGATATGAAACGCCGCCCAAAACACACAGTGGAACCGGTTCCCAATGGGGTAATTTCTTCTCATAGTCGTACACACTTTCCATCTCGACCTGAAAATCCTCCCACTTACAGCATGGTCTGGGCCCTCTCGTTCCTTTCCTGCCTGTTCAACTCGTTGCGGAACACGTTCCCCTCGGCCGGCTGAGGCGGTCGTGGCGGCGGCGGCATCATCTCGACGCCGCGGTCAGGCGACGAGAAGGCGCTGTCTCCTAGACCAATCTTCACATCCGCGGTCCTCTGTACGCGGCTCTGGCCAACACCGTAGCCCCGGCCGCGGGAGCTGAACATGCCCTTTCTCCTGCCGTACCACCACACGAACCAACCGATGCCGCCGAGCGACAGCACGCCAAAAACGATTGGCAAGACGATGCCAAAGACGTTGGGCCCGCGGCGTCTCTGGTTCGACGGCGATCGGTTCACGATGCGCACCTTGGGGCCGGCGTGGCGGCCGCTGATGCTGCCGTTGTTGGCGAGAATGGCCATGAAGAGCTGCACGTCCAACGACTCGTTGGGGGCCATGTTGTAGCCCACGGCCGCCCAGGCGAAGTGGCCTTGCGAGGCCGGTGTCGCCAGGGACGTGAAGCCGTGGCCGGCTTCGATGGTGTCGGTGACGCCGTAGTCACCCTGCACCTGGATCATTGTGCTCGGGGCGGGGAAGACGGCGGTGTCCCAGGTGACTGCGGTCTTGTTAGTGACGGTATGCGGGCGGAAGGGTAGTTGAAGATCATGCTCACCCCAGTACGTCTTTCCACCCTCAAGCTCGCTGTTTGCTTTGGGAGAGCAGAAAGGCTGGTTGAGACCGCTAGCACCAGCGGCCTGGTTGCACAGCAGGAAGGTGCCGGCGCCTTGCGCATCGGCCGTCGGCAGAGTCGTGCTGCCCGGGAAAGCGGACGTCGTCTTGCCGTCGTTGATGGTGGGAGTGACTGTCTTGGCAGCACCGTCGGCCGCTACCGTCACCCAGGGTCGAAGTGCCTCGTTGTTCTGCCGGGGGAGGATCGCGGCGTCGACTGTCTGGGACAAGGCCAACGCGGCGAGGAGGCCGAGGCCCTTGGAGAGTGACCCGCAAATCATGGTGTACAAGGAGTAGGAGTTCGTTTACCGGAACGAGGGATTACAAGATGCCGACTGTTGGCATTCACAGCGCGAGAGAGAGAAATTCACGTCAGAGGCCACAAGAGGACGCAAGACTGGCAAGAGGAATAGCCACGGTTTTGTACCGAGGATCAGCACTGAATATGCAAGAATGCGACGAACGCTGGCCTTGCGTGATGCTGCTCACGGGACACCTTATTGTCATCGGCTTGAAACCTTGATGGACTTTGCCTCCCGCCGCCTGCGCAGCAGACAGTGTAATTTACAGACTTCGCAGGCGCCGTTTTGCGGCTCTTCGAAAGGTGTGTGTCACAAGGTCTCCTCTATGTGTCGAGAAGCACCAATTGGTTTTCAATTTGACTGACACCTGCACTACTTTGTAGACCATGACAGCTGCTAGAGTCGCCTACCGTCATTTGATATGGAGGTTAACCAGACGGGACATCTGCAGCTCCCCAAGCGAAGCGTCTAGTGGCGTCGGCCGAGAAGAGACAGCAGGACGCAGGGCCGGCACACTGACTTGACATGCAAGGGGCTCCCCCTCTCCGGTTTCAGGAGATTTTAAGCTCGTTTCCAGCGGGATGGGCGATCAGACCGGCGCGCCAAGGTGTCCTCGCTCCACTGCCACGCCAGAATACACCATATGGTTGCGCCGCGATGGTTCGAGTTCCGGAGACCGTTGGGGCCCGAGCTCAGCTGCGAGAAAGGGTTCGGGTCTGGCTGACGGAGTGAAGTTGGGAGGAGGACGGCACAGTGCCCAAGGTGGTCGGGGCACGTCGCTGGGACCCTCTGCGCTTCGCGCCCCTAGGAACCCGTTGGGCTTGTGTGATGTGGAAGTATCATCTGCAAGGTTCGGCACTTTGATGAGACTCTCTCATGTGAGCCAGATGGTGCTTCAGACGGAACAGGTTTTGGGGCCGGGCTACGGCGAACGGCAGACGGAAGCTCGTGACATGGAGACCGGGGGTATGTGGGTCCCGGTCCGGTGTTATGCCGTGGTGGCGTCGCCGGGCTGTCGGGTGCGCGGAGAGCCGGCAGAGTGCTGTACGAGGGTGTCGGCGGTGGGAATGATGGGTCTATGTGCGTCTGGTGTCGTCGTCCACTGCACCTGACACGCCTTGGCTCATGCGCATCTGCACATGCCCAAGACCGATTTTAATTGTCCGTCAGATGCAGCAGCCTAGGTGAGGATAAAGTTGCCGTCTTGGCCAAGGTCGCCAGTCGCGGGACCGCGCAGCGCATAACACACCGCTGCCTATTATAAGTCAAGAAACGGCATTTGCCTACGCATCGAGACACAGACGCGGACGCGGGGCGGACGCGGGGAGAGCATGCGCAGCTCCTGAAGCTTGTTGCCGCCCATCTGGCGGGGTCATCGCTGCTCGCCGCTCAAACGCAACCCGTTGACTCAGCTGCCATGCCACCCTTGCCAATTGAGATCTGTCGTCGTTTGATCTGTTCATTATATTTAGAAGTCCAGAAGAACCTTTGTTCGTCCGTTTCGCCAAGGCCGTGTTTGTCGGACCTATCTATGTATAGGTCGGTCGGCCTTTTTCCTTGGACCTCTAGGATTTTCCCATTTGCACCGTCACCCATCCACGACCTCGGTGCCCCATCCATCGACGACGATCTTGGACAAACTCGAAGAACCCAATTGAGCTCCCCCCCCCTCCTGGCCCCCCCCCCGTCCCCCCAACAACCCGCCCGGAGCACCGGACTGTCGAGAGTGGGAGAGGCCGCACTGTCCTCGCACCGTCCTGGCACCGTCCTGTGCAGTGACGTTTCTCCCCTTTAGCGGCGATCGTCGGACCTTCCCAACAAATCTTCCGTCGCTCGTTTGCGTGGACTGGGGAAGAAGGAAAGGTGCGACATTTCTTCATCTTGGCTTGCCATTGCTCCGATCTGACAACCTCCGCTTACCTGCAGTAGCTACCCTATTCCTCTCTCGCGCGTTCCCCTTCCATATCCTCCCTCATGTTTAAAGCGCGCCCTGCCCCGCGCTCTCTCCTCTCAGCTGCGCGACTCGGTCAACCTCTCCCCAGACTCATCCCGCTCAGAGCTCAGCATCACCACCACCTCCACCTCCAGCACCAGCAGACCGCTAGCTTCTCCTACATCGCCAACAGACGCGCATCAGACAGGCCCAATCCCAAGATGGCTGACAAGGACATTGAGAAGTACCTCAAGCAGACGCACGACCGCGTCTTCGAGAACAACCGCCGCTGGGCCGAGGAGAAGAAGAAGCAGGACCCCAACTTCTTCGTCAGCTTGTCGCAGGGTCAGGCCCCGAGTACCTCTGGATCGGATGCAGCGACTCGCGCATCCCCGCCGAGCAGATCACCGGCCTCGAGCCCGGCGAAGCCTTCATCCACCGCAACATCGCCAATATGGTCAACAACATTGACCTCAACGTTATGAGCGTTATCAACTATGCCGTCCGCCACCTGAAGGTCAAGCACATCGTCGTCTGCGGCCACTACGGCTGCGGTGGCGTCAAGGCCGCCATGACGCCCAAGGATCTCGGCCTGCTGAACCCGTGGCTCCGTAACATTCGCGACGTCTACCGCCTGCACGAGGCCGAGCTCGACACCATCAAGGACGAGGAGGCCCGCTACGACCGCCTCGTCGAGCTCAATGTCATTGAGCAGTGCCGCAACGTCATCAAGACGGCCGCCATCCAGCAGTCGTACGCCAAGAACAAGTTCCCCATTGTCCACGGCTGGGTCTTTGGCTTCAACGACGGTCTTCTCAAGGACCTGAAGATCGACCACGAGTCCATGCTCCACGACATCCAAAAGCTCTACCACCTCCCCGACGCCGACTTTTGAGCGCGACTTTGGCAATTGTACGCTCGGTGCGGGGTTGAAATGCAAGGCGGGGGTTTAGCTCACCGCGGTGACTCAGGGATGGAGTCGGCTCTGGCCGCTTGCCGCGCTGCCGCACGCTGTTGCAATCGCACCCATCGCAACGTGGGCAAAATTTTCTTGTTGAGGGCGGCATCTTCCACCCCGTTGCAGATCCGGAATGGGGTTGGGAGACTCTTGACCGAGACATGGCCGCACACCCCCACACGGCCCATCCGGTTTAGTCTAGTGGAAATGTCAAAAGAGCCGGACCCCGCTGTCATGCATCTCCGTGGGCGCACAAGTTTGGAGAGATAGAGATGGTTATCAGGAGCTGTCACCAGCGGGATTTTTATTTTAAACCGGAGTTGAGGATTGAGTTTTTGATACAAGGAGTGCAGGGGCTTTGCCGGACGCGGTGCAGGCTTGGTGTAGAGGCGATGAGGCGCATGCCGAAAAAAACATGATTCTTTGGGTAAGAAGATTTGTTCCGAGCTAGGGATTAGGAGAAAACTGAAAGCAAGAACGATGTCTATTGACCACGCATGGCCGTTCTATGGTGTTGAAATCTCATGCAATACAAAGTGGCTTGCGTAGCGCGAATAAACTGGAGGTGCGGACATTATCAACGACAATCACTAATGTCTTTAACTCTCCGCCTCCTTCTCCTCGTCAAACTGGAGGATGTTCCTAGCGTCACAATTAGAGAAAACATCCGGGCTTTACTGTGCATTTCCAAGCCTTACCATGAGCAATTCCATGCATGCTTGCCGTTCAGACTCTTACACATTCCCCGGCTGCCCAGGTTATCCGGCGCCACATCGGCAGACGCCCATCCATCTGGGCCATAATCGCTCGAGTTCCTCTTGAACAGCTTCGCGGCGAGTGCCTTTGCATAACCTCTCTGACGGTATGGTGGCTAAACAGCGATCAGTTGAGGCGGGAGTATTGCAGGGCCTCACCAATGACTCACCTCGCAATGAAGGCTTGATAAAGAGCCGTCGGTGCCTTTGTAGAGTAGCAAGTCAATCATTTGCGCCGTCTCTAAGGAGTCCCAGAAAGTCCAATCTGCGTGCGTACTCACCCAAGAAGGACCACGCAATAGGCGTCCCATCCCCCAGCTTGAGAAACAAGTTCGGGAACGACATGAGGGTTTTGCTTTTTTCTCATGTCAGCCACATTTCGTTTCCGGGCCACTTGCCGGAACCCCGACTTACACCTGACGGGGCACGGTCGTCCTCGAAATCACAACCTCGCAGTCTCGTTCGGTGGCCGGCGCCCATGTCGCGCCCTCGGGCAAGGTAACTTCGAACTCGGGGACCTCGTCCACTCTGAACAGCCACTTCTCGTACTCGTAGACCGCACGCTGCTTCACGACCACGCCTCGCTTGATCATCGTCTCCCTCGTGACGGTGGCGAGGGTCCCGACGAGACAGCCGCCGGGGTAGGCTCTGTTGTCCGGCTGCTCCCTGCTGACCTGCTTCACAGCGTCGATGGCCGCCATGATTTGCAGCTCGGCGGCCTCCCTCTCTTGGCCGTCTGTGATGGTGCCGTCTTCGAGGGTGGAGTATATGAATAGCTGGGTCTCGATGTTGCTGCCAAAGTCCAGGTACGCGGCCGTGAAGTTGCGCTGTGACGGCGATTGGCCAGTCTGCTCAGCAACCAACGGAGAGTCAGAGGCGAAAATTATACGGGCCGTCGGGCGCATCCCGCCCCTGAAGCGAGTGAACTGCAGACGGCGGAGGATGGGGAGGGAGTTTGGGAGATGGCTTTCGAGGAGGGGTATGAGCCCATCGGGCACGGTTGTGTATATCGCAGCCATGGTGACCGTCTGGTGTGGCCTGCGATCTGTACAGGATAGTTGGCGAGATGCACGGTGTTGTGGCCGCTGTGAGAGTTGCGTGTTGCTTCGAAGACTGGTTTCAGGCGCGGGTCCCCATGGTCGGGGAATCAAATGGCCGCTAGGTGGGTGCAATATTACATCAGTCAATTGACGCAATTCAGTGACTCAATTCGGTATTAGCTGAGTGACTCACGCTGAACGCAACCAACTCCTTAACGAAAGAAAACTTCATTGAAAAGCCTCACCTGATTGATCTAGCCAGTTTCATAACAATAAAAACCGTTGGTTGAGACCTCATGTGAGCGTAGCTTTCTCTATTGACTTGAACGAAAAACACCAATTAACTAGTTACTATGGCTTTCTTGACAGAGTTTCAACGAAAAGTGATCAATACATGTACTTAAATGCTGGATTCATGAGGGAAGAACCCGAAGGCTGTATGCCAGCAATGGCTCTTCCTGTAAATTTCTCTTGTAGTTATACTTTTGCACACAATTACGTTGTGAATGACTTTGAAGTCTGACATCAACTTTGGAGGAGGTTGAAATCCAATCAATTGCGTGGCTGCAACTATTATCATCTTGTATGTAGAAAGGGATCAATTAACACCATACAGGCAAGAAGGCTTCAAGAGTCGCTAGTCATATCAAATTTCTATGAAGGCGCCTTTTGCTGTCCGAGCTAAAGCAAGCTTCGGCCGTTAATGGCAGTGCTGTCTAACAGCCCTATCCGGTCTGAATTGTTCAGATGCCAACTGCCCATAGGTGCTATCAAGTTTGTTTGTCACCGGCTTCAGTGTCATTCCGCAGAGTACGGCACCCGTGGTTCTATATCAGGTTTTCAAGCCGGTCGAATGAAGCAATTCGAGTTAGCGTATCTGCTACCTTGTGTACCTGACTGGACTAAATGGACCTGCGACCCTGGGTACGCTCTTCGTCATGATTTATCTCGACGTCCCCCACACGGCCCCCTAATCCTTGAGTCCTGACATAGACATGTATACCAAGGGTTACGCGCATCTCACTGAAACCTTGTTGGTCTCAACAGCGCTTCGTTGAGTGGTTATCTTGTCCGCAGCCACACATGCTTTTCTTTTTCCTCAGACACCCAAACGAGATGCAGTATTCGATCTACGAATGACACACATGCCTGGCGACGGTACGTTACAAGTACTGGAAGAGCAAGATGAGGGCCGCTGGTCCCGAGCCGATGAACTTTGTCTCGTTCTTCAACCCAATTGAGAATGGTTCGTTTGACTTAATTGCACAATGCCACGCCCTAGGTTTGCTTTCTATGTTGAAGGATATATCAAACTTGAGAAAGCGAGACACAACAATTCATGTATCCCAGTCTCTATGCAAAAAGGGTATCGAAACTCAGAGACAAATGAAAGAGCCAGAGAACGATGGAATTTATATGACTCTGCTTTTTGCATCATAAGCCCGCAGTGATCAAGAATTCCAGCATAGTCTTTGGTGTTTACACCGGTCTTTCGTAGGCGGTAGGCGCAAATCTGCAATGGACAGCAACGTTCTCAATGGTCGTCCTGTGAGACGCAACTTGCAAGATGTTATGGTTGTGTGCTTCAAGAGCATCACGTTTCCAACTTGGTCTCAAGAGAAAGGGAGAGGTAATCTGGGGATCCGGGGATTCAAACTTGGTGTCCGGAATCCTACTAACCAGTGTTGTCTGCTCGAGGGTTCCGGCAAATGATCTCAGGCATTCCAACCAGACGTCGATTTTACGCTGCGGGGTTGATCCAGGACCGCCTTGAGACCTAGAGACATTTATTGACGAGCGGGGATTCTGGACCATGGAAGATTGGCAAAAAGGCCTGCAAGTAGCCTTCGTTTCATGTTAATCTACTTCGTCAAACGAAAGCTGCCAGGGTTGAGGGGTCGCATGTGCTGATCGTGCCATAGAGAGGCGTGTTCGCCGATCTGCTAAGAAACACATTTTGAAAACAATTAGAATAGGTTGAGATGGGTGAGGGAGAGTTGAGGTTGGGGCTCAGAGACAACCGTCCAAAACATAGTTCACAGGTGTTGGCTACAAATTCAGTCATTGGCTCACTGAAGGACCACTGCATTTTGGGCCTCAATCATGATGCGCCCCACAAGGGACCGCTCAGTGAAAATCTGAATGCCGCTCAGTCCTTCACCGTCTTGACACAGCATCAGTCGTTGCCTCACCAGACCGACCATCCTAACGCCAGAATACCCCTCAAAATGTCTGCTTACGACCGTGATGTCGTTGTCAACTGCCTCAAGAGGCACTACGAGCTCTTGGTGCGCATGGGGTACATGGAGTCCTCGGCCGTCGAGCTGCCTCCCGCCTGCGGCTGGAGCGACGCGGACCTCCGCGTCGACGCTCTCCGGGCCATGGGCCGGTCTGAGACGGTGATTGACCTGTTGCGACACATCCCCTACGTCCACGAGAACGAGGACGCGGACCCTGTCGAGATTTACACCGAGACTTTCCCGCTCAGGTACCTGCGCAGCGGGCGGTGGTTCGGCGGCAACCCTGAGCAAGATTTCGCGACCACACCACTTCTGGATCTTGGATTCGCGCCATTTGACGGGCCTGTGCCGCCGGATATGGTGTCGTTGACACATGCCGATGAGGGAATTTGGTGGTTAATCGACACCAAGGAGGGTAAGTCTACATGAGATGCAACCGCACTCTGCTTTCCTATGAGACTAATGTCTCCAAAGGATGCATCTATCCTTACGGCACCGAGTTCGAAAAGAACGAAGATGAAGTTCCCCAGGACCAGCAATGGCTCGCAGTCGACCCGGTGCCCATCCAGGCCTATTTCGATAGCATCTACTCCCAGGTCGGCAACTTGGAGGTGGTCCCGGCGCCCCGCTCGGGCAAATGGGAGGCCAGAGTCGTGGAAGAATACACCGAAGAAGGCCAGGTGAGTTGCCATCCCATCTTTTTGAAGGAATCGAACTCTAGGAATCTTATTCTAACTCATATCGCGCTCGAAGGAGGTCAAGCGCCTGTACGCAGAGTTTGGATGGCCGGATGCGTTCCGCAGGGAGGAGTTCAGGCAGGCCGTTGAGAGGACCCGTGCGGCAGCCATTGAAGCCGGACTGGGAAACGATGACGACGACGAGGACGATGAAATGACTGGTTAGATTGATAAGACAAGCCATATCTTTAGCACATCATGTTTGAAAACTCGGCTGCGTCAATTGGCCAATGGAAGAGCCCAATTGATTTGCTCCCAAAGCGCACCGGCAGGTTAATCGGTGTTGAAGTCTCATAGCCTGCGCTCGCAGACCCTGCCCCTCTTCTGTATGCAGAGACTAGGGAAGAAGAAACCTATCTCGACTTAAAGATGAGGATAGATATCGGATCGCGGAAGATGCTCACGGATGCCGGATCTCCATGCTATCTCATCTTTCATCGGCTCCCACATGAGCACAGCCGTCTTCAACCCCACAACCCCAAAGCCGAAGGCGCTCTGTCACCGGCTCGCTAGGCGGGAGCTTGGGGGACGGGCCCAACGATCAGGGATAACGTTGCGGGGCCCCTCCATGAGCATTTCGTTAGCAAGTTTAGTCATTCAAGCATTTTATCACTATAGGGTTCCTCTCACCGGCTGTTGTTGCTGTTTCTCCCCTCAAATGACTTCTGGGTCCTCCGGACACCAGAAGTGTTTGCCGACGATATCGGACGGACCCCGACACGTTCCCCTGGCAGAATGACATCGATCTGCACGAATCTAGCGTGCTTGCTGCTCCGTTCGCTTGCATCTTCTCCACCCACTGGTGCCTGAGTCAGGGATCTGGTCTCTGTAAACCCTCATATTGTCCGATTTATGCTGCGAATAGGTTAAACTCGCCTCTGCCAAGCGGCAAACGGTCTGTTCCTGAGCGGGTCGTGGAAAATTGTCTTGCTGATAGTAAGAAGCGGAGAAGTACCAACAAGGCAACCCGAGATGCGTTTAAAGATCTGCGATGGTCGGCGCTGCGCAGCGTGGGCGTGTTCCCTCATCGCCACCATCTCTTGTGGTTAAGCAGCAGCAACACCACCAACAGACGAGGGATCGAGCACATTGCCGAACATGAAGCTCTCCACTTCATTCCCGCTCTTCGCGGCGTCCCAGGTCGTTCTCTCGCCGGCCGCCGCGGCGTACAACCCCATCGAACTCAAGGGGTACGGCAAGTTCTCCGGCACCGTCGTGAACTCGACCCTCAGCGGCCGCGCCCTCCCCGCGCCGGTCGATGCCTGGCTGGGGATCGACTACTCAACACAGCCGGTGGGAGAAGGCCGCTTTGGCCCTGTCACCTGGCCCGCGCCCTTCAACGGCACGAAGCTGGCCACCAAGTACGGCAAGACCTGTGTCCAGGATCCGACTTCAACCGACGTTAGCACGCAGGATGAGGCGTGTCTGAACTTCAACGTCTTCCGGACGCGCGGCATCCCACTGGACCAGAAGACGCCTGTCCTTGTCTGGATTCACGGCGGTGCCTTCTACGCCGGCAGCTACAGCAGCTTCGACGCCGCATCTTTCGCCGCGTCGTCCAAGGAGCCCATCACCGTGATCAACTTCCACTACCGCATCAACTCGCTCGGTTTCTTGCCGTCTGCTCTCTTCGAGGAGGAAGGTCTGCTGAACCTAGGCATCCGTGACCAGCACTTCTTCTTGAAGTTTGTGCAGAAGCACGTCGCCGCCTTTGGCGGTGACCCCGATGCCGTTACCATTGGCGGCCGCTCCGCCGGCGGCCACTCTGTCGGTATTCTTTACTTCCACAACTATAACGAGGACAAGGGCAAGCCTCTCTTTGCCAGAGCCATTCACCAGTCCGGCTCCGTCACCGCTCGCGCGTTCCCCAACGCCACCTACCCTCTCTACGTGAAGCAGTACGAGGAGTACCTGAACTTCCTCGGATGCCCCTTGGACGCCGACAACGCTGCCACTCTGGCCTGTCTCCGCGCTGCTGACATCAACGACATCCGCAACATCAGCACCAAGCTCTACTACGAGTACGACCCCGCTCTGACCTGGCCCTTCCAGCCTACGCAGGGAGGCCCCTTGTTGGAGAAGTTCGGCTCGCAGTCAGGCTACGACGGGACCTTCTTCAAGGTGCCCGTCATCACGTCATCGGTCAACGACGAGGCCAAGTACTACCTGGCCGGCGACAAGGAGACGAACCAGGAGTTCCTCGACTACCTCCACAACATCTCGCCCGCGTTGAACAGCACCGACCTTGAGCTCCTTGAGGCCATCTACCCCGACCCGGCCACGCACCCAGACTCGCCCTACGCCAACTCCCCCAACAGCACCCAGTACAACCGCCTCTCGGCGGCCTGGAGCGACTATGGCTACATCTGCCCCAGCCAAGAGACGGCCTACCGTGCCTCCCTTGCTGACGTGCCCACATGGAAGCTGCGCTTCAACACCAACAACTCGTGGCCCGAGTGGAGGGGCATCCCGCACACCGCCGACACGAAGTACACCTGGGACGAGCCGGTCGTGCAGTACCCCGAGGTCAGCCACATTTACCACGGATACCTGTCGAGCTTCGTCTTGTCTGGCGACCCGAACACGTACAGATACCCCGGCAGCCCCGAGTGGCCCAACTACAAGCCCACCGGTTACGGACTCGAGTCGGAGCCTGCGTTGCAGCTTGTTGTGCAGCCCAACAACGGCACCAAGGTCGAGAAGGATGATATCCGCAGGGAGGCGTGTCTCTACTGGAGAGACCCCGAGAGAGCTCCTCGTCTGAACAAGTAGATGTTTAAAGAGGCGGCTTAGAAGTACTACACGTTTCATAGACTGCGTAACTGACACAACAACAATACCAAGTTGAACAACCCTGCAAGAGTCCATCTCTTAGTTAATAGACGCACCTTAATCTAAAACTTTGAATCGGCAGGAAAGGAGCCAGATTAGACTCCATGATGCCAGTAGAAGCTGATAGACTGAAGAAAGCAAGGCCGACAGGAGCACCTGGATCATTCCATACTATCGCTTCTGAAAGCTGGTTTGTAATGTGGTCTTGATAAACAGGATGTAGCACACAAAGTGAACAAAGCCAGGATGAATGAGAATAGAGATCGATCACCGACTCGGCCTGAAAGCTGATTCAGCTCGCAAAATGCTGCAGCGCAGGTGTTGTAGTTAACAAAACTTTTCCCTTCATAAGCTAGCCAACGCCTTTCATAAACATCTATCGTAACCTTTCGTGAATCCATAATGATCAAGCGCTATACCAGATGTATAAGAAAAAGACCGAACAAGAAAACATGCTTTGAGCGCGTAACCTAAAAAACTCCGGACACAACCCAGTGTTCATGGTGCAATTTTCTGTGCCGTTAACTACGTCTCGTCGAACTCTGCCGGCAAGAACTGGTCCAGATTGATGTTTTCCAAGTCGATAACACCATGATCGTCGTGTTCGTAGCCTAGAAGGGGAAAATATAAGGTGGGATCGGGCGATCCAAAAAGGCTGAGGCCAGGAGGCATTGCGGCGTGGCTCGGAGCCGACTCAGCCACTGGCAAAAGCTCGAACGACGAGTCACTGTTACCAAACTGGACCTGGACTGAAGTCGTGTTGTTCATAGGTGCTTGGCTAGCGCTGTCGCCCATGCCCGATATGCCGCCTACAGCGGCGCGATGACTTTCGTCAAGTACCGAAGGCACACCGGTCGCCTCTTCACCCATGCGCCGTGCCCAAGTAACGAATTCTCGGATGTTGGCCTGGGCGATGGCCTGCGAACAGCCATTCCCAACAAACCTGTGTGTCAGGCCGGGCGAATGATGGTGGACCTGATTGCAGACAATGGACCAGATTTCCGCCCAAATATCGGCCTGGAATGGATTCAGAGGACGCTGATGCTTCATGTCAGGGAACAGGATGTCCCAGATCTGGTACCATCGACCGCTTTCGTCTGGATCCCGAAGAGGCAGCTCGAGAAGCTTCTGCGTGTTTTCGCTGATGTCATATGCTGTAGGGTCGTTTTGCTGGCAGCCTTGACGTCTAACGTGTTCATCGTATAACGCTCGGCTCTCGAATACTTCACTGCAGACAGGGCAATGAATCGGGGCATAGTGGCGTCGCTTGAGGTGTTGTTTCAGGTCTCCAGTAGTTTTGATGTGATACACTATGCAATGGATGAACTTCTTTGGGTCTCGTCTCAGAAATGGACAGGCCAGACGTCTTTTCCCGGCGCCGTTGGGCTTCGCCCGTTTGGATGGCTCCCTATTGCCTTGGTCATCCCTCGCCGGGTCGCCATCCTCTTCATCGTCCTCGCGCCTTCGTTTGAGCTCGCCAGTGGCCTCAGAGCTTGACGACCAGGAGGATGTAGTAGCATGTGCGTGAGACGTACTGCTAGATGCTGTTACTCCTCTGCCGCGACCGCCGCCGGTACCGCCACGACCGCTGCGTCCGCCCCTGCGTTGGCCTGTGTATTGGGACGGCGTGCCAAGTGGCACCTCTTGAAGGCGTGGATGTGACGCTCCTCTTCTCTTGTCGGTTTCCTCAACATAAACAGGCCCATAGGTGGTCGGGAAACAGGGCTTGGGCGGTCGGGCACGTTGGTTATCGAGAGGAAGGGCAGAAACACCTATCGGGTACTGATGCGTGGCGATGGTTTCTGATTCGACCGTCGAGCAGTCGGTGACTAAAGAGGGGGCCGGTTCGAATGGGCCAGGCATGTGTGGTGCTTCAAAACTGGTGCGCTCCCAGTGTTCGCTAGCTTCATCTTGCTCATCTGCCAGACTCTTCCAGTGGTGCTGGTCGTTGGCGGTTGCGTCGCGGTCGAACGGCGGGTGCAGCTCGATGCCTAGCTGGCCCTTGAACTTGAGGCCGCCAAAGCAGTCACCGATGCCGCGGAAGTCGTCGTCATTGGCCGCATCGTTGTCGACTATGCGGACTTGGTCGGAAGTACATTCGCTGGGAGTTGCCACGGATTCGTGATCGTCAGTGACTTCGGGAGAGGCAGTCGATGCGGTGGCGTGTGCTATCATAGACGTTGCAATAGTCTGCATGTCGTCGTCACCGCCGTCGTTTGATAGGGTCAAGAACAAGCCCGTGGGGCATTCTTGAGCTTTCCTACGGCCATTGCCATTGCTGCTTTGTTTCTCGAACGTTGGATTGAAGCCACCTGGTAGCCGCTCCACAAGGCACTGTTTCCCGGCGTACAGGTATCCTTGTTGCTGTTCCTGCTGTCCCGGGTTTCCACTGTGGAACGGGAGCTTGAGTGTCCAACTGTGGCTTGCCGTTGGAGGGGCCTCCATGTCTGAGTGAGTTTGGTATCAAGAAGCTCGGGTCCTCAGAGCGAGGGTGGAGAACCGGTGGGACGGGAGATACAGTGAAACATATACGACAAGCTTGATCTTTGGAAACGGCTCAGAACGAGTTGTGCTGAAATGGAAGAGAGGAGGGTTGTCAAAAAATCGGGCGATTCGTCCGTCAAAGTACATCAGGCTGCACTGCTGCTTTGAACGCACACAATTGTATGTAGGTAGGGGCCTCTGCAGCATTCTCCAAGTGCCCCCTGTGTGATGGCCCCCCTCCCCTTCCCGGGATTTGCTTCACGGGGTACTTGATTGGGCAAACAGTTGGTGATACGCTTCGTGGACTAGATAGACAAATTTTGCGTGCACTAGACTTACGACGCCATCAGTAGGAGACACAGAAAGACAACTGTGAGTGAAGTGCAGCCACAAATGTGAGCGTGATAGATCCCATCAAGTCAAATCAGACTCTATATAAACTATACTAAGACTCGACTTTGCGTCAAATGAACCCAACAATCACTTAACAACAAGCCATATTAATTATCAAATAAACCATGCCTCACGGCAGGCCCGACTCAGAAGCGATTTCTCGCGCCCATACCAACGGGATCAGGTATGTAAAGATGTCTTTTGTAAATCGCAGCGTAAAATTTCGCCAACACCGAGACCAGCCGAGCCCCGGAGGCACTGTCGTCCGGAGCAGGTCGGCGTCACTCTTGATTGCAGGACTCGCCATCAATAGCCGCTCGTTTACTACAACAAGGGGCGAGAAAAGATAGCGAGACAAAATTAAGTGCTTATTTGCAGTAATTTGATCAGCAGTGGAAAGAACGCGCTCATAAGTAACTTCAGTGGTTGGTGAGGTGTGTTCATGTTCTTTCCAATTGTTTCGCCAACAGAAGGTGACGTCGCGTTTACAGCACGTTGTAGCTGACATAGTCTCAAAGAACACTGCGATAGGAGTGGTCACTGGCATGGGGCCTCATTTGCAACTGAGGGAAAAAGTACTGTGCAGCAAACTAAATGCTTTTCCTCTAGCGACCGTTACAAACTAAGAATGGGTTCATAGATCTCGGGCAAATAGTATAATACCACAACTGACGTAAAAAGTGGGAAGACGTGGCTTAATTCGTTATTGGTGACTGTGCACTCCCGACATTCGGCAACTCTAATCGCTGTAACAGAGCACGAGGTCATCACCCAGGAAAGTCTTCGCGCACAAATGTGTCCGAAGACTTTTGTGTGCCACTCCGCTGACGAATCCTCATCCTCCGTGTGAGCGCTGGCAAGGCGTAGTTGGATGCCTCATGCAGGAAGCTTGCAGGAAACGAACCAATCGCGTCCTTTGGCAATATCGGGCTTCACTCGTCGGGCGCAGTTTTCACACTTCTTCATCCATACATTTCACTACTACGGCCGACCTTTGTTTGACGCGCCCTTCAGATCTTTTTGGGTTTTCTGAAGTGGAACTTCGATGTGTTCGGAAATGGCAATAAGTCAGAGATCGTTATGCGAGCCACATCAGCCCTTGAACTCACGTGCAGCGAATCGTTGCGTGGCCAAGGCGTGCCTGCGAGACCCGGCCCCAAGCCCGCTGAGATCCTCGAGCCTGCCTGTCAGGCGTCATCAATGGGGCAGTGCCTCCAGTACTCTGGGCGGCAACAGGCTGACAGCATCAAAGGGCCATTACTTCGCGTCACCTTCGAGATTGCATTCAAAGACGTCCTACAACAGAGCATCACGGGCTGAGAGCTTCGCATCAACCACGAGAGAGAATATTGGGAGAAAGCAGCAGGAGATATTGGGAGAATATACTGGAGGGGATTTCCAAGTCATCGTTCAAGCACCTGATGTTGAAGGAGCAAGTACTGTGCACGAAATGCTTGTACCGGTCAAGGCGCCAGCCCTTGACATGGTTGAGTGTATAACGTCCCGGTTTGCTTTCGTTGAGTCAGGCAAGCCTATTCCGTCATACAGCTTCGGAAGCTTCGGTGGCGAGGACCGTATCAAGAAAATGAATCAGAGATGGGCAAAGCCGAAGAACCCCTTTGGCGGTGAGCCTTATGCTATGCACGCAACGTCACCAGCCGAGAGAACCAGTAAGGCCGGTCCTGAGCGTTTTCAGCACACGTTAAGTAAGTACTAATCTTTCTTTGGTGAGACTATCAGTTCAGGGGCATGCGTCAAGCACTACACAGATTGTTGATATCTTGATGCCGACGCTGACGCGAGCCAGGGATCGCACTTAGTTCAGGGACCACACAGAATGATGGCTGTGCTCTTCAACACTCAGGTTCTGAGTCCTGGTTCCGAATTTTTGGTAATCTTCCTCCACCTTCAAATATATACATATACTGACCGCATTGTGTACCCAAACCTGCAGGGCTCTCAACAGGAACTTTTCAATCTGAAGACATGCTTGAAGGCCTTGGGAAATATAGTGCCGACCAGAGTGTATGGCCTAGGAACACAGATTTAGGTACGTGGTGGGCTGTCCAAACATCTTATGTCAGTGCTAAAGGAATATGGCAGTAGGAAAACCCTACGCAGGCCAGGATCCCACAGGGATTGCTAGTCCACTCTTGCAAATAGAGACTGATCTGAGCCATACACACAATGTCATTGACTGTGCCGGGGAACCTGTAATGACTAAAGGTCATCTTACGATTCCGTCTTCCGCGTCTGTGCGCTCAAGCTCCCAAAGTTCTTCGGGGAGGAAACGACTTAGGCAAGAAAACGATACGGGCAACGATTCAGATGAAGACGACTTTAGAAGGAAGACTACGAAGCGAGACGCAGGCGGCAACCTTGATTTTCCAGCTCCCAAGTTCTTCGCTTGTCCCTATTTTAAAAGGGACCCTGTAAAACATCTGAAGTGCTTTATGCGATTTAAGTTAAAAAGGGTTAAGGACGTTAAGCAGCACCTGTACAGGAAGCACAGCTTATCTGAGCATTACTGTCCGGTGTGCTGGGCATCATTCGATTGTCGTTCAGACTATGACAATCATATAAGACAGCAATCTTGTCAACAGCAGGCAATGCCGGATGAGTATGGAGATTTCATGACCGTCGACCAAAAGAAAGCTATTAGTAAAAGAACGGATAGCGGTCTGAATGAGCACGAGCAGTGGTTTAACATTTGGAGGGCGTTGTTTCCCGGCGAGCGCAAACCAGATTCCCCGTACCTTAAGTCGACAGAGCACGAGGAGCTGATCCCGATTGTCAGATGGTTTTGGAAAAAGAACAGTTCCAGTATCGTTTCCAGCATATTATCCTCGCCTGGGGCAGTTGATATCCAAGAAACGATGGATATCTTGCTGGACCGAGTGGAAGAATCTATACAGTCTTTCAGGCGATATGGATCACCTTCGGCGCCATCGTCGGTTTTTGCTCCATCACCGCTTCTCTCTGAAGCGAGCATTTTTGAACAGATGGAAAATGGCTTGGCGCCTTCCGTTGTTCCCAAAATTGAAATCAACGAGTTCCAAGACAGACAAGATCCGCTGCCGTCGTCTGCTGTTGGACTTCCACCTGGAACGCCAGAGCAAGACTTTTGGAATTTTCATGACTTTGAGCTATCTCCAGCCGAGTTCACGGAATATTACGAATACCCAGAGAGCTTTGTGCCACAGTAGATCGATTTCGAGGACTTCAGCTTGACCGAAAGCGGCGGTATGCGAGATAGTAGCAAGTACAACGAAGTCGAGCTTGGACCGCTTATTCCGCAAGCAATTGATGCAAGTTCAGAAAAGGGTACGTGGTTTAAAGTTACATATTCTTGATGTCAATAAGAGCGGAGAGCTCATTTGTTTCGCAGTTTAATAAACACATTCGTTAGCTCATCAACTTCAGCCACTGCGTGAATTAGGCACAAGGTTCTTGAATCATAAATCTAGTAACTAGTGAAATTTATTGTTTAGTGTCTTGGCGATGATGCCTAGACAAGACTGTACAGCAAATTAATTCTACGGATCCAATGGTGGACATTGTATTGAATTATGTAAAATTGTATCTTAATAATATGATAGCTATCATTAGTTTTCCAACTCCTTTTCATTCCTCAAACTCCTGTGGGTATCATCCATTGCCCAAATTGGTCATGAAACGTGCCACGTTACCTCTTGGTCATGATCCCTTACTGTACTGCTAGAGTCCTGCCGATTAGACCGGAACTGCCGCGTCATTTCTAAACCAGCCAGACTGGTCGGTTCCGTGACGTGTCGAGAAAGAGAGCGAGGACGACTAAATGTCTCCGCTGGTGCCTCCCGTCCCGAGACGGCATCTGTTTGAGAGCCAATCTGTTGTCCCGCCCCAGCAGGATATCGTTGTGTCTCTGCATCATTTCGTTCAGGTTGAGGAGTGTTTAAGCTCGGCACACATCGTCCTCCCAAGTAGGACAACGAAAACCTCCTCGACCCTGTAGATCTCGTTGACGATTGCTTAGGATTCGCGTCCGACGTGATGTCATTACTGTCTCTCCGCGATTCGAGATGAGGGCTCATCGGGTGTGAAGCTTTGACGACTTTGGCGATAAGGTCTGCCATGCCCATTTCGATGTGTAGTTTGAGCAGATAGGCGAGGGGGTGAAATTGTGCGTAGCTGGACGTGTTAGTAACTGTTTTTTCAGACGTAGGGTTTGTGCAATACTAACATTAGCGTGTTAGGGAGGGACATGAGTCCAATCAGAATAACCTAGAGCATGAGGTAAGCTGATGCCATTGATAGTGGGGTAGAAGAATAAACGTACATCGAGAGTCATTGAAATGGCAATCATTGCCAAGTTGAACCTGAAGAGTGCTGTGTACTTTGTCAAGCCACTTGCAATCAAACGTGACTTGACAAGATAAATGAAGGTCAGATTCAGACCCACGTCCACAATGAGAAAGATACCCTTCTCAATACGATCCCAGATTTCGTTGAGATGAATATACGTTTTACTGATTTGAAGCCGTGCCGGTATCCATATGCAGAAAACACTGATGTTGATCGCGAGTAGAACGGCGAAGACGCCCCATTTTAGTCGTGTCGCATGGGACGGGATTGGCATCAAGATCGCGATCCGATTGACGATGATTTGCATTAGGCACTGAACCTGTTTCTAATTAGACATCGTCGAGCGGGAATATGAGCTTCAAGGTTATCGAAAAGCGCTTGCCTGAATAGTCCAGAGAACGACTATGTTGGTGTATTATTCATCAGTTTGGTGCTCAACAGCAACTGAAAACGCTGGCAACACTTACGCAAGAAGAAGAAGTACTCGAAACTAGGACCAAGTTAACCGTAGTTCCGACACAAAAGCGAAACGCGAATGTACATACCTTGGTTCGATAACAGCGGTGAGATAGCACCATGAAATGATACCAATGACAATACTAGCCATCCATTCCGCCCAGATGAGCCAAACATATGTGTTGATCCGGTGCGTTCTCTTCCAGCTGGCCATACTTTGTCGATATCCCTTGACTCCACTCCAAAGCCCGACTCCAAGGGTGAAACCCCAAAACATGCTGGCGACATTTTGTTCATCATTGGTTGGTGTAGATGCCTCAAACCACGGGGGTACAAGTGTTCCGGCCATCGTGATGCCAAGAGCCACTTCTCATCGGACGATCGCGTAGAACACGACGTTGGTGATCCGCCTTCATCCCCGATAGAAGGGGAAAGTATCGTGGGGGAAGAGTTGGAAAACTTCTGACGAAGTGTTGGGGCAAAGCGGACAATATGAAGGACTGGCTGCCCATTGACCGCCGCTCGTCGGAACTTCAGCAACCGCACTAGTTGATGTAGGTAATGGCAAATGGAAGCCTGAAGGAAAGAAAAGAAACGATGTGTGGCAGCACGGGGCGAGCTTAATTTGATGATTGGTGTGAAGGCTGGCTAGCGCAATGACGGTCAACACGTCCTAGCCTGGACTTGGGAACGTCAGCGCTGGGGCCCAGGTTCTCATCCTTGGACCCTGCAGGCGTCAAGTCTCCGTTGTTCCTAGTTAGCCGTTGGGCCTTGTCATTGTAGGCCGGCATTTGAATGCGGAATTTCGTAGCCAGGCGGTTGGCCGGACGCCAAACGAATTGATACTCTTGGGGGCTTTGCCACCACCGTCGCAAATATGAGGGTGGTAACGATGATCTCCGGACTTATCAACCAGGTTCCCCTGGAATGGGCATGGGGTTTGCCGCGAATAACGAGGCACGGCCTTCTATGTAGATATTGGTAATGGCGTGGGTACTACGACCGCGGACTCTTTGACGGCGCAAAGATCGGACTAGGGACTGGCCCGGCCGGCTTGCTGCCAGTGCTGGATTCTCGAACAGCCACAGCTTTGGTTCCTTTCGGGATCAAGACATGCCGTTGTTGATTAATCTGGTTTCCATGACTTTAATTAACCCTTGGGAGGTAGTATTTTGCCCACATGATACACATTTCGTTATGTCCCTCGATTACCAGCTCAAAAACATGGACTGACGGAATAAATTTTCAAGATACGTAGGAAGCCCCCACTTTCCATGAGGAGAAATAAACTTTGTAGTCACAGGAACGTGCGTCACTCCGATCGAGATCAGCACAAGTGTGGAAAAGTTTCAGTGCCGGACCGCGAGTCAGGGTTCCGCATCGTCGTCATTGGGGCAGGCCGTAGGGCCAGAAACGGTTCGTTGCAGAGCTATCATCCGGCCGTACACCCGTTCGAACGAACGGACACCAAAGCCAAACTTCATCGGCTGATGGGGAAAGATGTGGCCAAGCTTCATTGTCCGTTTCGCATTCTCCTTGTTCTTTGCAACTCCGGGTTTCCGTGGTCTCGACGTACGCGAACACTATTCTCGATTAACTAAGAGACATCACTGAGAAGCTGATCATGAGTCAGCTCTATACGGTGCATATGACGTTGGGATGGTAGGATTTCTGGGGACCAGAGATATTTCCCTGGCTAGATCTGAGGTAAGCCACCTGGCCACTGTTGACTTCTATGGCAAGTAAATGTAAAAGCGGAATGCTTGACCTTATCCTACAGGCTGTTTCATTGCAATTGGTTGGACAGGCGTATCTTGCTGGCTGACATGACACTAAAACATAAGACTCCTAATGCACCAGTTAAGGTTGAGATGCAAAAACCTGCTAAATTTGCATCAGCGTTATGACATTGCTCACAAGGATTGTTTGCCAGACGCAAAGGTTTGAACCTCAACGAGGTTGACTACAGCTCTAGTCAATGCCAGTCCGTAAAGATTGCGTGAGTGCAGATGCTAAAAAATGCAAGAAATACCATCGCCTATCTCACATCGGCCTGCACTTGCATCCTCATTCTATATGAGGTCCGAAGTGTTGTGCTTAGGGTGCAGCTAGCCAAGAAGGGCCATTGGCTATCAAACGTTTTCTCCATTGGCCCAGAATTGTGTGGGTAAACAGCGTGGTAACGGAGCGGAACCGTGGGTGGTTGAGTTGCCGAGACTCATTTCTATTGGGATTTGTTTGCCAAGTTGCAATTGCTTGTCAATCAAGCAGATGTGGCATGTTGGTTGTCCTGTTTGACGTCCAACCAATATCATGACCTTCCAAAACTAGCCTAGAATCTGCGTCCAATCTACAAGAATTAATCCGCTCATTCGCCCGGGGAACCGGACCCTCGCCTTGACCCTTGTTGGATTTGGCCCTGGTCCTATGAACTGGTGTCAACATGCAAGCTGAGAATACCCAAGGACCAACAATAATGATGGCTCTTAAAAGAGGGGTTGGCCGCGTTTCCATTCCTAAATTCTATGAGAGGACTATCTTCTTTCATCCGATCTCAGCTCATGTTCCTTGCGTTGGCTTGCTTTCTTTTGCTACACCATCAATCCTCTTTGGCTGTCAAGGAACATGGCGACGAGTCCTGGTACGGTAGCAGCAGCAGTGTCGGCTCCCACGCATGCGGGGAGCCTATTTACACTGGGGATATTGGCGACGAACTCCCCTACAAGTGGCAATGAGCAGGAACCAGGCGCGATTGAGGCTGTAAGTATTGGAGAGTTCAGGCCAAAAACCTAGAGGCAGATTATTGGGTGCGCCGTGCTAATACATGCTTGGGAAAGGACGCAGCCAAAGGCAACGATGAGTTCAGCGAAGCGGAGACCGGAAGGTAGGTTGAAATCAGCAATGTCCAATGACTACAGACTAAATTCGCTGTTATAGTATCAACACCTCCTCGACGGCATCATTGAGCGAGAGCATAACCGAGTACCGCCGCATTCTTGGTCGCACTTACACGCAGAAAACTGATTACTGGGGCCCGAATGATGAGAAGCAAAACGGAGGACTGGAACTTGCGTGAGTACATTCCATTTCGGTATCGAGTTTTAAGGTGACATTGAAAGATGTGTAGTTCCAACGTAAAGCTGACTCTTTGCGTATTAAAGCCACTACTGGCAATGCTTGTTTTTCGATGACAAGTTATTTCTAGCACCAATTGGCAACACCCCTCAGGTAATACGAAATATTACCGGATCAATATTACCAGAGGAGATTAGCTACTTACAAACTGAGCAGAAAGTCCTTGACCTTGGAACTGGTACTGGCATATGGGCCATGTGAGTTTCCAATAGTCCTTTGGCTGGACTAAGGCCGGATTTCTAACGGACTATAGCGACTTTGCGGACGAATTTCCGTTGGCCGATGTTATTGGAGTCGATATCTCACCCATTCAGCCTGGCTGGGTTCCGCCTAACTGTTGATTCCAGATCGACGATTTCGAACAAGAGTGGGCCTGGCCTATTGAGTACTTCGATTATATCCACATTCGTCATCTGGAAGCCTCGGTAGCGGACTGGCCAAAACTTTACTCCCAAGCCTTTGAGCATCTGAAGCCGGGCGGATACATTGAGGTCAAGGAGATTGACATCGAGGATCACTCTCAGAGTCTTGGCAACAATCTACCTGAAGACCATATCTACAGGAGATGGGCCAAGATTATGTTCAAAGCCACAGCCAGGTTTGGTAAGACACACAAGCAGACGCGCGATCACGGTATTGCTCACGGCTTACGGAACGCTGGGTTCGTCGACATTGTCGAGAAAAGTTGGCCTATTCCAGTTGGAAACTGGCCTGCTGATCCTAAGCTCAAGGAAGTCGGACTTGTAAACCTTGAATACATCGATCAATCACTTGAGGGTTTCGGGATACTTCTTTTGAAGCATGCGATGGGATGGGAAGATGCAGAAACCCTGGTTTTCATCAGCGAGATGCGCAAGGCGTTAAAGGACCCCCAACTCCAGATGTATTTCAGACTGTCAGTGAACCCTTAGCAACTTTACATTCATTACAAGATTTTCTTTGGCCACACTAACTGACGACATGATTAGGCATCTGGATTACGCCCGTAGGCCGGAAGAGGAAGAAGAATCTGGAGGGCCAACAACTGCCGCAGTTGGGATATAACGTTAGTATGTTGGTCATGGGAACAGTGCCCCTCACGGATTCGGTATTCAAGCCCTTAAGTGACTTCCCCGTGGTTTATGACATTCTTTACCGTCCTTTTACATATTCGAAGGTATCAAGGAAATGGTTGGTGCAATTAGAATATGGTCATAGTATTGCATCGACTTAAGAAAACAGCATTATTAGCATCCGAGATTCGCTTCCTCTTGAAATCTTTCTTTCAATGTTTACAATACAGCCAGTTGCAATAACAGTGGCTGATGCTACAGAGGGAATCAGTCACATGAATATGGCCAATTAACGCTATTGAACCTGCCCATTTCTACAAAAGCCTTCATTGGATCTCTTTACAGATCGGGAAACGGTGAGATAACACCAGGAAAGAATGACTTCAAACTTAATACATTGACACCATCTCTGTCTGAAAATCGACAAAGTTATACCAACTGACATAAGGCCATGACGGACCTTAGTACACTTTCAAGGGCTAGCCTCATATCTAGCTGTAATTAGGCCAGTATGAATTCTGATAAATATGTTCACATATGGGTAGGTATCAAACAATCTTGCAGGGCTCCTTCCATTCATAGCTTAAATCGACGCATCGAGGTCATTTAATTTCTTTTACAGAAAACAAGCATTCAGAAGCGAAGATACTCGGGAGATCAAATCATAGGCTTGGTCATTTGGGCGACAAAGCCTTAATGAACATGTAGTGGGCTCAATGCCTTCTTGGCCAACGTAGTCTTACTACTGTGCCCATTCTCTCTATCGTTCTTGTCTATTTGCATGGGAAGCCTGTCACGGAATTCGATTCCCAGGCTTTTAGATGATCTTGAACCGTGGCCCGGAAACCATCAGACGGGTCATACTGCTGCTTAAGAGCTTTCAATTGTTCCAGACTGGATCTGGACATAGCTTGTAGCTCTTCGTCTCCATGAGCAACGTTGACGTGCTTTGTGAGCTGTCAGTGCATTCTTGGGTCCGAGAAATACATCTTAAGGGCGACTAGGAACAACCGGGTCATGATTGGTCTTGTTGTCCCTAGTCGCCCTTAAGATGTATTTCTCGGACCCAAGAAGTTATAGTTTGCCTATGTGAGAAGCTCTCAATCTCTCACACACTTGAGCCAAAAGCTTGAGCATCAGTATCCATAGCTGCGTCTTCGTTCCACAGTATGAAAATTACCTGAGCAAAAGCCTCATGCCGGAGCTCATCCTGTATAGTTGCAGAGCTCAATTGAACCGACTGAGCTTCAGTCAAATTGTACCGTTCGATCAACACAACCGAGTTTTGAGCACCCAGCTGCTTTTGAAAAATTGGTGTAGAGGTCCAAATCTTGGGCTATGTCTCCGGTTTCATGCTGTTAATGGTAACACTGTAGGCCTGCTCCCTTCCACCGCGAGCGCAAAAGTAATCGTTTGCGGCGTTCCAGTCTTTATCAGACGTCACCGAGCTAGAGTTAGTAAGAGGCCCGAGATCATACAAGGGCGCAAAAGCCAAGCGGCCGGTCTCTTTAATGCCTTCGCGAAGGAATTCTATGGCAAGAACCATTGATGTATTGGTTGCATCGCCGCAGTTGGTCAAAACCAGATGGAACAACTCGGAGTGCCCAGAAGAGCTCTGGGTTGGACGTATTTGAGACGGCGAGGGCCTCTCCAGTAGCAGTAGTAACGCGCATCGAGATGATGTTATCAACAGCAAAATCATGCTGACCTATTGTGTTTCCATATCCGCCGCCAAGGGCTGCGCCGAACGCGCCGACACCGTTGCATCTGCTAGTCTGGATCAAGACGCCGGCGGCATCGGTAGCAGCAATGGCATCGCCGATAAAGACCCCGCCGCCGATCGTGGCGGTCTTCTTGTAGTCACTGACAAAAATTCGGTTTAGGCTGTTGAGGTTGAAGAGAACACTATGCTGCCCAAATTGAATTGTTTGGTTGCCCGGCCGTTGCCACCATTCTGGGGGAGAAAGGGAATGCCGTCTTTCATGCAGTATTTCATCTGTTAGTTTCAACTATGAGCATGAGTCACAGCACATATGCTCTTGCTTTTGGAAACAGATGATGATATACCACACTAAGATCGTCCTCAGTAATTGCACTGACGACAACAGATGATAGGGGTCTGTCCAAGTTACTCCATCTTTCTCGAACCTCAGCAACTACGGCAAATGTTAAAACTAAGTACTACAAATCCTCAGCAACAGAGCGAGCACTAATCCTTATGGCAGCTAATGCTACTGTAGTCATGATTTCTAGAAAGGTTTATGAGGAAGCGCATGGTGTGTGCTTTCAGGGTTGTAGAGGTGAGCGACTGTCAACGAGAAACAGTAATAACCAATGAGTTCGTGCAGAAGGACATGACTAGATTTCCAAGGGTCCGTGAGCGTGGTCTGAGCAGGGTCCGCAAACGATCCAACGGTGCTTCAGTAGACTCCCCTGACTCCTTGCGGAAACGAGGACGACCTTCAGCAAATGGAAATTGGCGAATGTGACACCACTTTAATATTCACTACAATATAGTTTAGCTTTTCTAACAACGGCCAATCAGCCAGAGTTGGGGCTTGATTGACATGAAGTTTTCGGTACTGTTATGCACCAAAGAGAGAAGAAGGGAATCTTCTCCATATTCAGTGATACTGTCATATCTCGGGGTGTACGACCACTAGTCGACGGAACTCTTTGCGAGTACTACCCATAGTACGAGGCAGACGTCGGAGAGCCATGAGGGAATCAGTTCAGGCTAAGTACCCTACCTTAAGATTGCGACGGCAACAGGGTCAACACAGTCTAAGAAAGGCATCCTTGCGATGCCTGTGGGGCCTTAATGCTAGGCTAATCCTTGTTCTCTACGTACACACAAATATGCCTTCTCCTCTTTGCCCCCACCACCCCGTATCATGGATGTTGTGGATGAATAGGTTATCTCAACATCATAAGCGAATTCGAAACGGAACGGACGCTGCCGCAATTTTTTGTGCGGCTTCCAGTAGGGACTTAAAATGGAGAGGACCACACTAGATTTTGGCTACTTGCTATGCATGCTGAAACATGTTTCATTTCATGTAACAGTCTCTCTGCCACGCTTCCTATGATAAAGGGCCACATGGTATAGGCTGTAGAATGGAGAAAGCGATGTGTTGGGCCCATTGCTTCTCGCGATTGCAAAGGTTTCCTACCACATACAAAGAGTAGTAGGTACCAATGCAGAAGCACATTAGATACATAGGCTTTCAGCTTCTATATATACTCGTATCTGTTCCTCAGCTTTCTTTTATAACACGAGCCGGTCTTGCCTCAAATTGGCGGTACTTGACGCGTCCAACGGCTCGATTACCTGGTGTATAGTAGTCTCCTTTACGATATCTCTCTCTGTCGGCGACCCGGACCGAGTCTTGCCTTCAATTCGAGTCGTTTCCAGTTCATCCAGCTCTTGGTATGGAGTTCTATGACTGTTCTTCATGCGCCTCGAAGATCCGTACTTGTAGGAGTTCGTCCCAGTCGCAGTGGACCTGGGGAAGAAATGCACCCAGATTGGGCGCATTGTGGGTAGACACGCGCAAACAATGGCCAGAGACAGCTCAATGTTGGTCCAGAAGAATACGGGCGCGGTATAGTCTGCGAAAAGGATTAGATGTTGATTCGCAATCTAAAGTATTCAACAATGGGAAGCGGATCAAGTACATACAAATAACATCGTTGGGATGTTTAACGTATTCTTCAGCAATCGCAAAGGTAGCGACAACTCTCGTAACACTCACAGCGCAAACACTGCCTACCGTTAGTCGGCGAGATCTTATACCTTGTAGAGAATGATTGTTGTAACTCTGGACACTCACGCAGCGCCTAAACCTAGCATTCCAATGACTGCCACTTTCCTCCTTAGAGGAAGCTGAACTTTTAACACCATAGGGGTTGGCAGTACCAGGATGATAAAATCGGTGATAGCGTCGGTGAAGAGTAAAGAAAGAAACATAGGTACTGTCTGCACACATGAGTTACCATAGTAGGGCTCGATGAAGACAGTGATGGGATAGCAGGTAAAGAGGTGAGAAATGAAGAAACTAACGGTCCATCCGATGACGAACGCGAGCACGCCGTAAACGACGAAATGGAACCTGCGGCTTGGGAAGAGACTGTGATATAGTATGAGAATTGAGGACTTGACGAGCCCCAAGCCGAGGATCGATATCATATTGAGGGCGAACTTTGCCTGGTTGATGGAGAGATTGTTAGCTTGGAGCCGATGGTAAAGATGATATAGTGACTTTCTCACACACCTCTTCGAAGAAGATCAACCCCGGGTCGTCCATAATCGGGGATCGATCTGGGAACGTAGGCTGATGCTGCCCCAAATGTCCGTGAATTGCAGCTGTTGAGGAGGTTACTGTCTGTCTCATAGTGTGTAGAAATGAACAAAAACTTAGTTACTGGCTAACTGTAGGCTGCAGCATGCGATTGAAATTAGCTTCAAGCATCTCGGTCAGTCCATGATTCAGCCCATTGGGATCAATACGTTGCCTCTGAGACTTACAAGCGCGGCTCCTGTAAGGTAATCATCCCACGCGACACGCTTGACGAGTAACTTTGCCCAAATGCGAAGCCCGAAGAAGAAGATAGGAATGAACATGAACCCAATGGCCAGATCTATCATTTGACCTTTGGTATATTCGTGATTCATTATCACCATGCTGGGCGACTTGAGTAGCAACTCTGCGCTGGCAGGCCTCCGGCTGTGGAAAGAGATGCGCTGGCGCTGAAGGTCGAAAATCACTTCGACGCGGTTCTGGAAATCGCATACAGTGCTGAAAACTCATCAAAATTGAGGCAGATTGGTGCACTGAAGTGCTCTGAAATATGTATCACGTAGCCACGGGACAAACACTGATCAGGTCATGATGAAAACGAGGAAATTTTGCATTGAAAGTCCAGGCTGTCAGAGGAAGTTTGACCCCTAAAGGGATAATTTTCCCTTACAATGGAGGGTAACCTCAGAAGGCGCATCAGTCATTATGTAGCAACGAGTCGATCGCTACCATGGTACGGCGAGATGGCATACAAACCGCACAGGACAGTATCCCGGGGGGGAGGGGGGGGACTTATCTCGTGGCGGGACTCGCCAGGTTCTCCTACGCGGGTATGTCCTCGGTCATGAGAAGAACTGGGTGTCATGCCCGACGTTTCGGACGACCTGACTCAAGTCCCATGTTAGCCTGTGCCCCGATGAGGTTGGCTAGACATACTTTAGTTACACTGGAAAGTGATGACCCCACTCATTCCCTGGTCCGGAAGTACGGGAGTGACAGAACACGGCCATCCCCCACTGCGCCCCAGGCAGTCACAATACCGTAAACTCAAATTGTTCTCCTGTCAGAGCACTCCCTCTAGCCTTCAAGATGGTTGAGATATCATAATGCCAAGCTGTAAATGTAGCCTTTTCTGATCTGATCCTGGACGAGTGAAGTAGTCAAGTTCATGTAATGCAATAACGCAAATCTCTACATTAGGATCGTTAGACACCGAAATCGAATCATTGAGACACGGCCCATGTTGACCACTGTTCAGAAACGGGTTTTTGCTAAAATATTCATCGATGAGTTTCCTAAATACATATGGTAGGTTGTTGGAACAGCCATATAATATTGGCCAGTAATCTTTCCAGTTGTGCTACGTTTACTAAACCCCTCTTTACCCTTGCTATAAGAATTAATTACATACATACATAGACACATATCTGCTACCTAGATTGAGTACAAAATAAAACATGCGCAATTATGCACAGAAGCTTGGTAAACGAAGGCAAGCAGGTACAAAGAGCGTCGCACAGTTCGTATGGAAAGAGCATTTGTGTCAATACATTGACTGGGGTGAACTGAATCGGACAACACAGTCCGATTACAAGACGTAACCACAAACCAACACGGCAATATATAGCAGTTATAGGTCGGTTGGCATGTACAGCCCGGGATACTAGAGCTTTGGCTTGTGACGGAGGGAGCCGACAGCCCCTGACCTACACAATCTCGAAGGAATTCCTCATATAATCCATGTTGCAATAATTCGTGATGCCTCTTCACTGCTGCCATACCACTCTCCAAGCTTAAAAAGGGCTATTTGGTGTGCTTTTATTCGCCGCAGGACTTGATAGCAATAAGTTTGAAAATATTCAGCTTCCAGAAATATGGCTCTGCCCTCATTTGGTCCATACTTGTCTTGACACAAAAACCAAAAACACCGGTTTTCTTGGGGGGGTTTTCAATTGTTTTTATTTTTATTTTACAGAAATCTCCGATTACTACTTATTGACGGCCTGAATGGTTCATTGTACCCCAGGTGGGCAGTAGACGAGCGGATGTAGCCTGAAAGAGGGCCCATCCTCCTGGCAGTGATCTTATTTGTCTGTCCAAAAACAAAAAATATTAATCTAAACAAGTTACTCATGACAAGGGTAAAAATCACTCTCGGTCGGTTTCTTTCTTCAAAAACGGGTGTAGGCCACCGCGAGGAATAATTACCTGGACTGTACTCTTGTTGAAGATGTTGTGAGACTAAAGGCCCTCACTGAAACTGGTCTCTGCGAGTCTCTCCTGGCAAATCTCTGTATCGAGGCACCCTTTCTCGTTTGACTGGAAGAAGCTGTAGAGGCCAGCCGTGTACAGCAAGACATTGGAAGAACTGCGAACTTGGAGTCCCCAGGCCTTCCTGCAATAATTTTTGAGCAGTCGCCAAAGTCAGAATTATTAGACTTGCTGCCAACCTTGAAAGGCTGCAGGGCATCTGGGCTAGCTTGGAAATGGTGTGCCTCAGTCTGGATGTGCGTTAGGGAGACGTCTTTGGCATTTTGAATCTGATATTGGTAGAGCTCGAACATTGCCAGTAATGCTCAAAAGTGGTTAGGTTTTCAAGAAACGTAATTACCACGTGGTGAACCTTTTTCCACCATGAACTATCGGTGAACATTCAGAAAAGATTTTGTCGGGAGCAAATCGGGCCGAGGACCCTGTATCGCGAACTCGAAGCAAGCCGATTTGCCCTGGCGGCAGGGGGCAAGAAATAGAGCTGAAATGTCAAGAACACTAATGACTGAAGATTCCGACCGCTGTTGTGGGGCCACTTGCGTCAGAAATGAGCATCTAGAGCCCTAGTCGTGAGCTTCACTCCCTTATAGGTCATCATGATGCCCAACACGTTGCCAATCCTAAAATTTTGCTCTACGCTTTCCTTGCCTAGATTGTCGAGAACATAATCCGGGCCGTCTCGCAGCGAGTTAAGCGCCGCTGTGCCGCAGGTGAGAGTTAGACCTTTTCAGATGCGGATCGTGTAAAGCCCTGCCATGACTGTTCAACCCTGTTTGTTCAAACCAGTATCCTTGTAATGAGTCGAGGCATATGATCCTACGTACGTGCCTCTAGCCTGCGTCCCTGGCTTCTTTCAACACCGAGTTTCTAAGTCTTGACATAGATTGCTTCGCCATGGCATTTCAATCAACTGCTAGTCTCAACCTCCTCCCGACCGAGATCCTTGAACGAATCCTTTTCTCCATTACCGATCTCCGATCAATTTACCATCTCGTCACGGCTAGCCCGGCTGCGTCTCGCGTCTTTGAGTCCTCAGAAGTGGGACCAAAAGCTCTCGATCATGCGCTTGCTGAGTCAATGTCACCCCATGTGGTCGAGCTGGTCCGCCTTGTCGGTCTAATCCGCATCGCAACGCCAGGCCATCCACCAGCATCGTCGCTCCAGGAATTTATCGAGAAGCACACCCAATGCCAAGGAGGCCAGGACTCTTCCTTCCTCTCGCCTGCACCAAGCCTCGCGCGCTCGCTCCGCGGCCAATCTCCTCAGCTCGTCCGGGACATTCTCTTGACCGCGCGACGCATCTGCTGCCTGGCGTGGGCCTGTTTCGAACACTATCGCAGCCGATGGTCCTCCGTCATCCCATCCCACCTCGAAGACCCCTTCGCTTGGGGTGTTGGTCGTGAAAAGCCATGGCGCCAGAACCCCCTTGGGAAGCCATACAAGCTACAACCTATCGGTCCCTTCTGCTGGATGGAGGAGCAACGCGTGATGCGAGGGTTCTGGAGATTGCAGCTGCTGATCGACCTGAAGCTCGCGGCTTCTGAAGGCCGGCTGGGATGGGCCCTGGGAGACGGCCAACGAGAGATATCTCCTGAGATTCTATTTGCAGGCTGGACCTGGCAGAAAGAGGAGTTCCTCACCGTTGTGGAGTTCGTTGACCATGTGCAAGGCGGTTCAGTTCTCGCGCAAGGCTCTCGGCGTCTCCCGACCCCTCCTCTCGACTACGAGTTCGCAAATAAGTGGCAAAACCCAGCCTTGCCAGGAGTTGTAGACCCCAGATGGCCACGAGAGGAAATTTCAAAGGGACAACCACCGTGTTGGCCGTTCTACGTGGTCAGACTATTAAAAAATCCGTATTCGCCCATCCGCGGAGTTCCGTTCTGGCCGTATCGCCAGCTGGGACTAGCCATCTGGGAAGAAGACAAACTAGATGCACTAGAACTATCACTTAAGCCGTATGCTTCCAGGGCATGCAAACGGCCAACATCGTCGGGCGACCAAGTCTTCACCTGGAGAAGCCTCTTGAGCCAAGAGCTTATAACCGAACTCCAAAGGAACATGGAAGAGGACTGCCAGAAGAACGGGTTTTCGTTTAACCGCGGTAACCCAGACATGTGAGAGTCTCGGGGTTGACTTTGCGGTGGTCTAAGTTGAGAAGAGCATGGAATCAGGATCGAGCCGAAGTTACACGGCTTGATTAGCCAAAAGAGCATGAGAAGCGGGCAAAGGATGTATACCAGGGGAGCAACTCACACCAAAGGTTGAATCGCAAACCTACCGTTGCACTGAAAGACCTTGTCACAAGCCTCCCAAGCCTCGCCACCCTTGATGTATCTCACCCCCAAGCCTTGAAAGGTGGCAGCGTCTTCACAGACATCATCTCACCACATGTTCTCGATGGTGCAAGGCCCGCGGCAGCGAATTCTCTTAACCTGGGCCGGGCCGATGATGACGTTCCTCAACGTCGCGCCGGGTCCGAGAATAAAGACAGCAGCAGCCTCGTCCTGTTCGGCTTGGCCCTTGCAGTCGTCAATACTGTACCATCTTCTCGTCACCTATAATAATGCATGTTAGTAGCAAGGCGACTATAAGGATTACAGCCCATACTCCAAGCGGTGCACGACCATGCGCAATAGAATTCACATGAATTCCGTTCTGAGCCGTCCCTGCGGGCTGCAGGATAGGCAGCCCCTCAGTTATCGCGCCGTAAGGATAACTTGCTGCCATACCACACTTGCATAATACCGTACACCCTCAATTAGTCTCCTCCAATCAGCAGTCAGCTTAGATTACGAAAGTCGGAGATCGCTCTGGCCACATTTGTGCTTTGCCAATCATGTGAGAGATGTAGGCAACTTGATTGTCCTTTATTCTCCAGGATGCGCGCCGTTGCGCGCAATTGCGCGCGGACTGACTTGCAGCGCTCCCTCAGAAATGAATTATCAGGCTACTGCTTTGCATGTACGTGTAAGTGTACGAGCCTCTGGAAACTGATAATGCCGACGCATTTCGCACATTTATACTGCCCAACAACAAAAGGCGCTCTCAGTCCAATATTTCGAGAAGAGTTGGGTCAGCGTCGCAAATTAGAGCAATTCACCGAGCTTTGGGCTTCAATTTTGGTTGGGGCATCTGAGCAGTAGCCTAAGATTTGCAGTGGGGGGCGGTCTGACGGCCACAGAATTTGCCGAGACCCCCTTCAAGGGAAGTGGGAACATGGGGTCCCATCCATGTCTTACCACAGTGACCCCAGCACAATTGTGCCTGGCACCGATTTGCGCAGCATAAGCGACCATCCCTTGGGGCTACACACCTTGTATGAAACATCTCCCTCCTCTCATCTTCCCACTTCATGCTCTATGTCATCGTCATCAGTCATATCTAGATGTAGACCGTATGATGGATGTATTCAATACACGTTCTCCAAAACCTCCGGCCTCATCATGAATTTATTAGTGTAAAGCACTGTCGTTCGTTTTCCCATCACCCATCACCGACCTACGCCATGGGCATCACGCTTTTCGGGATAGAATCTAAGCAATTCGAAGAGTTCAGCCAATGGACTGCTACGCCCCCTTACGCAGCCGTGGTTTCCATTGGAAATCCCAATCTAGATCTGAATCTGGGTCCCATAGGACACAATGCTCACCGCTCACAATGGATGTCTCAACAGCTAGAACTCGAGCAATTCGAGGCTGCATGTGATCTGGTTCGGGACCAAGGGCTCCAGTACGTCTGGCCAGATTTCTGGTGTGCTAATATGAAATCCGGAGGAATGGACTCCCACGGGCTCAACTTCTGGAAGACCTGTTATGGACGCGCTCGTTGGTACTTGATTCTCATGTCGGAGTCTTTGTACCAACAGGTTCAAAGAAACCTGTATCCTGGAGGCAACCCTTCTGGATCGTCCCAAGGACCCCATAGTCCGGAAAAATTCCTGGAATTACTCCTCGCGTCAAGAACGGAATTCTCCAATCTAAGATCTGGTACCATGGATCAACGGCCCCTTCCAAACCTGGCTCATTTGATATTGGCCATCCATGGAATGAATGCCGCCAGGCTTCAAACTTCTATATTACATGAGAAATCAGCAAATGTTACTTCTGTGGTTAACGCAGCAAGCAGTCATGGGTTGTGTAAGACAGTGATATCACAGCTGGTTTTGGTTGTTTTTCGAAGCGATGTAGGTAGTAATTCTTGTAACAAGCAGACAGCTGTCTGCCAAAGCTTCCAGGGAAAGCATGCGACGTTGCCGAAAGACACAGTTTCCAATCTCGGAGAAACTGTAGACAAAACCCAAGGACAATATCGAGCAGCACCATCAACCTGGCAATTTGGAAAACCAGTCATTACACATCCCGACTCCTATACCAAGCAAAGCCAGTTTATGAGGCCACAGACTGGCCCCCGCGGATTTTTCGAAGCTTCGCATGCTTTCCAGCAATCCATCGAACAGGCGATTCCCGCAGCATCTAGAAACAGAAAACAACACGAAACTCGTCATCTGTTCCCAGTGACGGAGGAGGAGACTTACGATCAACGTTCTTCAACATTACAATCTCAAAGTCACTCATTCGACATGTTGCGACTAAAGCAACAAGAAAAAATCGAAATCTCTGCACCGCCACACAACCTGGACAAACATGGCGTCTCCATGATTGCGATCCCCTCGCTATTGCATGGAAATGACCTTCAGCCCTCTAAAGAGGACGCTTTTGGCACAATACGTTCGTGGCTCGATTCGACTCCGTTGGATCCAGCGACAAAAGAAGAAAACGAGTCATTCAAGCTACTTCCTTCCGTAGACCCAGTCGAAGTAGTCGATGACAACATGGAAGATATCAACGACAGATCTTCGGAAACTTCATCCAAGACAGAGAACCAGTGGCAATCCTTTGATGGATGGGCAGAAACGGCTACTTCACTGGAGTCCAGTCATCCACTATTCTTCGTCAAAGGCAAACTCATTGAAACTGCTTTGGCCAGGTACCTTGACCAGAAAAATGAACAGCGAAGATCTAGTGGCAGTCTGCGGACTCCAGTATCATCCAAAAGACAACGAAGGCCGGAAATAGCATGTCCCTTTTACAAGAAGGACCCAGTCAAGTACTCAAGTTGTCTAAAAGGTCCCCGCTTATTGACCATATCCCGAGTCAAACACCACCTTCTGCAAAAGCATCGCATGCCGTTCTACTGTCCAGTTTGCAAGAAGGATTTTCAGATGGCTCAAAGCCGGGACAGGCACATTGTCAAGCGGTCCTGCAGCCTTAGGGAAGACTTCCCGCATGAAGGGATCTTAGACGACCAGAGACGACTTCTGCTTCGTCGTCATAGGCGTTTGGGCCTAAAGCAGCACTGGCACAAAATATGTGTTCTTCTACAGCTTGAAATCTACGAGTCTGTGTCACCATACTTGATGGATACAAACGACATTGCAAACGAGGTTATGAGATTCAGAAACTTTTGGAGAAAGGACGGCCAAAGCTGTATAGCAGACACTTTGGTAAAGGTCGACTTGTGTCATTGGGATCGCAAGAATGAGGAACGAGATCTGGCTTCTTTATATGTAGACGTTCTGGAGGGAGCGTTAGACACGCTCATCAAGTGATACAGATAACAGGAAGAGAGGCTCACACTATACCTTGAAGGGGTAGGACAGAGAATGTAAGAACCCCTTTCCACTATAGGATGAACCTTCAATAAAAGCTCATGAACAACACAGATGGTATCAACTTAAAAATCGAAAAGTAGAAATTGTTACAAGCCTAGCAAGATTATAGTGTTTTTGTGGATGGAAACTAAGTTTCTCAGAAGATTTCTGAAGATAGTTGCTGTTTCTTTACAGTCTCTTTCAAAATTCACAAAGCTTGGAGTCCTTATGTATAGGTAGCCTTATCAAATTGGAAATTACGTTGTCGTCTGAATATCAATGCTTTGAGTGAGCTCCCTGACGCAAAACTGGAGTTGATTACGAAGCATATTTTGATCGTGGAAGGACTAGCTGGAGAAAATCTGAGCGTACATTCTAGTATATCCAAATGAAGTGCTAGCTTAATTCGTAGACACGCGATATGGTTCTGTTATTTTGCGATTTTGGAATAGGGCTTTCTTCTGGGCATCTCTACTTGCGCAACCAAGGATTTGCCATCAAGAATTTTCGAATTCCACCGCATCCCGTGTCTCCACCTCAGTTCAAGTGGGTTCCGGCGTTGTGGCAGAGTGGTCTAATGCGCAAGACTAGAAATCTTGTTCCTTCGGGAGCGTCTGTTCAAATCAGGCCAACGTCGTTAATAGTTTTTGGTCTACGTAACCAAACGTTTTTTATTAGAAGACACTCACGAACAGCACATTTTTTTCACCTACAAGAGTTATGTTTTCAGTGAATGAAGATTAAGAGCTGGAGAGAATTCTCATAACCAGGCTTTCATGTTAACTAAATTTGTGTGGGAAGGGGGGGCTAGGCAGTATGAAGCACGTTGGTTTAAATACTCTTGATATCATCAGTCCACTTATATCTATAAGCTGTCAAAGATTTCAGCTCACCTTCCACTGTTGTATGAATGCACAGCGGGAAGTAAGCGCCAATGTCCAATTGGCTCGACTGCCTTTCCACTCCAAGACCCGGAACATAGTTCTTTCTGCAACCTGATCTACGACGAATACGAGCAGTTTTCTGCTGCAAGTACTCGGCGCATCAAGAGGGTACAGTTCCAGTGGGCAGGATAGGTGTCGTTCTTGGCAAACAATCGAAACAAGATGGGCCTTAATTGTTCCGATTGGAGAGTTGGCGAAATGAGTATAAAAGCCTGGAGCGGCGCGTGTTTCTAAGCCAGAGCAGGATCAGCTGCCCACCCACCCTTTATTCCAGCAATCTTCGATCTACGCATTTGCAAACTTATAGCCTCTGGTGATGATTTTTTCATTGAGACGGTGTTGTAGCATAACGGTTTAATATCACGCGTACGCCAAGGCTCTGTGATCACTTCTAGCAGATTTCACGATGGCCGAGCCTATGACCAACCAATCCGGCGCCCCCGCGGCTGCAGAAGCTGCTGCAATACGTCCTTCTGATCCATCAGTTACCTCATCGGTTGTAACCTCAGAGATTCCCGCGAATGATTCAATACTTAAGGCAGACGAAGGAGAAACTGTATACGTTGATATGATGTAATCTATTCTGCCCTGTAGACTCTAACATGTGCATGTATTTCAAGACTGACGGAGCTTCGACAATAGATGAGCGACTGTAGGAAAACCTCATTATCTCAGATCCGTTTCTTGATACTGAAATTACGTAGCTCTAGCTATACCGCTTCGCTGTCCTCTAGCGTGATTGATTACCCAGTCGAGTACGGACGACGCTATCATGCGTTTCGGCCAAGGTGTAAGCCCTAGTATTCCTTCCAGTAGCATTGTGTTTTTTGCCTTTATGTTAACCTATTTGGCCTATGTTATGCCTAAGACGGAATCGACAAAGAGAGACTTCAGTAACCGTAGGTCAAATGATACGTGCACGCGGCCGTTACGGATAGAATCTTGATTATGAGCAATGTGAAACAAATGGGTTCAATAGTATCCCATCAGTCAAGGCAGGTCAGCATGAACTCACTGCAGCACACATGTTGCATCAACTCTGAGGTCCCAATCAAGGACTTATCGCGCGTTTCTCATACATTCCAGCACAAACGTTGACTGTATCACGACCGATGGCTCATTTCCGTCGACTTCCAATGCTGAACCAGCGACTGTGGTCATGCCACTGACTGATCCCCCAGTTATGCGGTTTGTCAGACCAATCTCATCATCCGACTCTTGTAATCGCTGCATGCCATCCCCGTTGCCATAGTTGAACCTCGATCCCCCGTAGGTGAACAGCGCGCCTTGGCCTTGTTTCGAGTTATTGCAAGCTCCCTCAGCCGACCTCCACGGCGTGCTGTTGAATTCTGGCCCGGATTGCGCGCTGCGCTGTGTCGAAGAAATCCTATTGCGGACGAGGTGGCGGAGTGGAGCGAGGTGAGGTAGGCAGGCAGATACAATGGCAACAGACGGCTCGATTGCCGACCAGATAAATACTGGGCCCATAATCCACGTGAGATCTTGTGCTTTGGAGAATTTGTCTAGGTACCAGATGCGGACAACGCTGGCAATACAGACACTGCAAATCGGTCAGTCATATTACCATATCATCAGTCGGGGGGTGAAAAGGGAGCAGTCGCACAAGCTCCCGAGCAACATGATACTGCACACAGCAAACTTCCTCCGCCCAGACATCTGCAACTTCAAGATCTCGGGGATTGGTATCAACAAGACCATGATGTCGTTCAGCATGTTGATTATTCCAAGTGCGAGATAGAATGCGTTTACGTCGATACACGTCCCATGTTCTCCGACGAACTGGTTCCAGTAGAAGGATAATGGTTTGCATGCATTTCCCATCGTTGCCCATATGATGATCGGATATGATATTGATAGGAAGTATCCAAAAATCAAAGAGATTTTGAAAGAAAGAACCGTGGACACGAATATTCGTTGGTAGAAGAAGATTGAGATTTTGGTAGCTGCGCAGGCGCTTCCATAGACGAAGGTGTAGGCGTAAAGGACCTTTTCTCAAGGTTGGTCAACAAACGTAACATTTTCAGAGAGACGAAGATCAAAACGCACCTTGAAGACCCGTGTCAGCTTCCCAAGTGTCAGGGACCAGACATGGTTTCCAGCGCCTTGGGCACCACCCGCGATACTCAGACCAACGGTTGCGCCAACAAGAACCTAGAACACAACACCGACGAGATTAGCAGTTGTTTTCGGCAGGTTAAGTTTGATATCAGGCCTTCGTACATACCAGAAACACAACGATGACCCAATCATCCGCCTTAAGGTTGTGGCCTTGGAGGTATCTCGCCCCCAATCGCAACATCACCGCTACGGACGCCAAAACTGCCAGGACAATTACAGCAGCATTATTCTGGGCGACACTGCTTTCAGTAACGTCTAAGCCGTCCGGTGGTGGACCAAACAGCAGGGTGATTTCCGAGTTCCATTCCATGTCGGAGACCTAAGTCTGGTATGCAACAAATAGAAATGCCGTGCCACTAGAGATTCGCGGTGGAATCAATACAAACACTTTTGCAGACATGTAGTTGCAGAACAACAAGAGCAACTTTCTATCTTGCAGAGAAATGGACCGGGTTTTGGAATTATTGTGGCACAGACGGGCGTAGGAAGCTCTCAGGCTGCGCAAAATGGAAGGTGCTGGCTGAGGCGAATATTGGAACTGATGCTAGAAGTCTTTCGGTCTCTGCCCCATGCAGATTTCCTCGCATTGTACCCTCTTCAAGCTTGGTAATACCAAAGCTTCCCTGCGGTTCGATGTTCAGATCCTCTGGAATGTATCAGTCTTCAGCGTCATTTTTCAAGGTGCTCTAGGGTTACTGGGTGGTTGTTATGCAAGGGTCAAGGATGGTTTGGCCGTTGGTTGCACACCACGCTGCCTTCCCCAGCTGTTATGGCTATTCAATCCCCGCTTGTGGGACAGTATTCATTAGCACCTTCAGGGGTCATATGCACAGACAAGAGAAACTGTTAGCGGGCTCCTCCAGTATCACAGTACCCTCTGATAGTTCTCACCGGTGGTTGATGCGCATACCTACTTCCATGACCTGAACATCATCCAGTTGCTTTCGCAACAGCTCCGTCGACGAATGCGTCAAAGGAAATTGGAGGACCAAAATGAGACAGGGCCCTGAAAGTCTGGTCGAGATCTACAAAGAGCAATTCGCATTGTTTCAATGGTATACCATCCATATCGGAGAAATGACAGAATTTTGAATTGGAGAAGGTGTTTACGTTGCTCTTATCTCAAGTATTAAATGCAACAAAACCGGATGATCGTAAGACATGTAGATAACCTGCAAATCTTGACCGTTAACCTCGAAGATATCGAACAATAGAAAACTGCTAAACCACAGTATAAAGACTGCGTATTCTGTAGATTGTCAAGTGGTATGTGCTTCCGGAGCCGATCACTCTTGCCCGTTGGACCGTCTAGCTGCAACTTATATTGCTTGAGACTGATGGCACGGGGAACAGGGGGGCCGGTTCCGTAAACAGGGGTCAGGTCTAGGCTTGGTCTGATCACGCTGCTAGGCGTGGGCGAACCATTTAAATTGCGAAACTTATCTTGCAAGGACTGGTCGAGATATTCGGAACTCAAGGAGAAGCGCTTCTGGTTTTAAGGATTGAACAACATACCTATGCGTTTAGCCAACAAGCCAGTTTTGTGACCCAAGTTGACGTCTGGCTCTGTAAAGTCCCCTTGTATATAGTCCTGGACAAGTCCTACCCTGTCTACTTGTGCAGTGGGGCAAGGCCGAATTAGTGCTGCTCATCGGCGATACATAGTAGATAGACGATAGGAGGAGGTCGAGTGGATTCTCCATGTTCGTTCCGTGGCAAGACACGATGTTAGCAAGAAGGGGTGAAGTGTGGTTGCGGCGTAGCTACTTGGTGCTGGGATCATCGTTCAGGGATAAATTGTGACCATAGCTACGAGATGCCATTATGATAACCCTGTTTCTTATGTCCTCCTTTTTTTGCTTTATTCCCCAACTCTCCATCGTTCGCTCACTCATTTGAGCAGTTTGATACCATGGGGTCCCTTCCAGGCTTCACCGAAATTCCCGACCTGACACCCTTGGAGCGTATTGGTCCCAAAGGCTACCTCCGGTATGTCTTTCCTTTTCAACTCAAGGATGACTACGACCTCGATCAAGTAGCTTTAGTCCTCTGTGCTGGATATGAAGCTGCCCAGCGACGAATCATTGTCTTGGACTGCGAGGCCATTCCAGACTTTGATGCAAAGCAAGCTCCGAAAACTACCATATGAAGACATGGAGAGGATTGCGGTCAAAGATCTACGCGCTCCTGGTATTTTTCCAATGACCTATTCAGAGCTAAAGTCGAAGGGTTTTCCGGTGTCTGCGTTCGACGCTGTCACCATCTGCCGCCGTTCTGTCTGGCCTTCTCCTGGACGTCCAAGGTGGCATGATCTTATCGTGGTGCATCTTCCACATGTTCGGTGATGGACAAACCTTCCTAACCTGGACAAAGATCTGGGCAGAAGAATGTCGCCGCGCTCAAGGTCTCACCATCGCGGACCCGTTCAGGCTCGACGAGACTCTTTTGAGGGACCGCCAGCGACTCATGAAGCCTACTGGCAAGAACCAAGGACGGACCGAAGACCATCCGGAGTACACCATTCTCCCTTTCACCCCTCAAGGCATGCCTCCCAACATGCTGTCCGAAGACCACCGTGGACAAATATTTTACTTCTCGCCAGAGTCTCTTGCCAAACTCAAGTCCGAAGCCTCTCCTACCAAAGCAACAGAGCCTACCAAGCAGAAATGGATCTCTACCAACGACGCCCTTTCAGCACTGCTGTGGCGTACAGTGATGGCTGTTCAATCGCCTCTCAAGAATCTTGAAGGCGACCCGGTTTCGGTCTTTAACATTGCAATCAACGGCCGTCTCCGTACAGACCCACCGGTGCACCCCGATACGATGGGCTGCTTTCTAGGTTATGTCGCCGCATCAGTCCCGATCCGCAAGATGCTCGGCTCTGCGAGCTTAGCGGATTTGGCCATCTTGATCCGGCAAGCCCTGATACGAGCCGACAACCAGTTCGTTGACGATGTAGCGACACTCATTGACAAGGTGGAAGATGTCAACCGCGTACTTCCCACTGCGATGCTCGATGTTCCGGGCAACAACTGCATCCAAACATCTTGGGTCGACTTCTCTCTTTATGATGTCCAATGGGGGCCAGTGCTCGGCGACAAGATCCAGGCCGTCCGCGCCCCTCATATAGGAGTTATAAACGGACTGCAGGTAGTCATGCCTATCTTGCCAGATGGCGGGATGGAGATTTTGATTGGAGTTGAGAAGAGCTGTCTGGACAAGTTGCTGCATGAGCCATTGTGGATGAAGTTCGCCGAGGCGAGATAGACCACTACAGGCTTACGAGCGATTACTTTGGAAATAAATCATCCAGCCCGGTACCAATAGGGACTGTTCTTGGGCTTACCAACCGAGACAGCATTTGCTTGGAGTAGTGAATACAGATAGAGTTGGACGCATTCTTGCAATCGTATCGATCCGTATGAGGCCAGGGATAATTGATGAGCATGGTTTGTATTGGAAATAGGGAAGAAAAGTAAAATTCATCGCAATTGTCTTCAGTTTTCCCTACCTGTTCTCTTGTTCTGCATCACCGGGTACAGTTGCCTTGAAAAAAAATGCAAACCCGAGGGGTGGCGTTGGGGTAACTGAGCTTTTCTGGTGAGTTCCTTAACTATTACTATCACTACTAACCCCGATTGATGCCACAGGGATATACTCCAATTGGTATGGCCCAAACCAACGTCATCCATGAATTATCGCTTTGCAAAACCAAGAGACTTCTGGCAAGGTCTTGTTACATCAACGCAAATATCATATCGAAGGGCTGTCCTCGTTTTCCAAACATTCACTGGCGCGCACAATAACATTCACTCTTAGTACTTCAAAATCGGCAGGAGTCGTTAGGTAGCGACTTTTTATCATGTCATCGTAAGATTTGAGGGCTACTTTCCACCTGTGGTTTCTCGATCTTCTGGTGACATGGGACTTAACGTTTCACTGTGAGATAGCCTGCACTGGTAGGCTAATGTAAATCTGTTTGATACTACTAAGATAGCAAGGTCTCATGAAAACGCTTTCTTTCACGAGCGACTTCCGGCGTAAAGCGTGTGAGTTGCGGGTACAAGCGACATGCTTTTCGTAGCTCGGGTTTGTCGAGTTAAATAAATTTATGTAGTCCTCAGTCATTTCCCGCATAACATAGCGTAACAAGATACAGATCCTGAAATCTGATTTAGCACGAAAGTCAAACGCAGTCCTTCGCAATAGCGGAAAAGAGAGCCCACTCGACAGGGCCTGAGTGGTGCGCAAGTTAAAGTATGATTCATTAAACGAATTCGAACAGATTAGACAGTTACCTTTCATAACACAAGATCATGTGGCTCAGGCACAACTGTTTTTGTCTAAAGGCTCCGAGTAAAAATTTCTAAAGATGGGTGTCGCCGGTCGCACAGCCTAGTTCTGTGATCCATTCATAAAACAGCGCATTGAACATCACTTCAAGTAGTAACTTTGAGGCGCAATACGCACTCTAATCGCACGAAATGATCAGTAATATATTCCGAAAGGCGTACAGTCTAACGTCTTACTTACCCGAAGTTCTGTATACTGGTCTGAAACAAGACGCGGGGCCTCTGGGTGCACCGAACTCGCCGGCCAAGACTTGGATATGAACTTAGATTTGACTCCGCCAGGATCTGATATTAGTTTCGCATAACCTAGATGATAGCGACGAACTTAAAAACCCCTAACGGCGATTAACGTTGTAACCCCTCAATGATGCTTGCGGATATATCTTACCATTCTTCGACCGGCGCCGATAGAAGTCCATTCCTCGGCGAAATTCTCTGATAATCCTGTCGGCTAGGATATCTGGAGTCTCTAGCGACCGATATATTCGTTCCTTGAACATCTCCTTTCTTGACAACTCACTCAGTCACTCATTTGTTGTGTGATATTACTGTCTTTACCATGCTTTCTTACGTTCTTACCACCGCTCTCCTGTTAGCTGAGCTGGCTTACAGCCATCGACTGCATGGACTTCACGGTCGCGTGCCTGCTAGGTATCCAGTCTCGCACGGTCCTGGAACGCACGCAGACTTCACCAAGCGAAACTCGGAGAACGTCTTCGTGCCCATTTCTCACGATCGGCCTATCCTGGTCCCAACACGTAATGATCACCCGCAAAAGCCGGTCGGCGTCAAGGGGGACGGACCAATTCAAACCAACAAGTTTTACGCCAACTTCTTCGCCGGCAAGCAAGACAATGCCACCTGGACGCACCCTTATTCAGTTTGGTGGTCCAATGACACGGCCAAACATGGTCATGGACTGTCAGTGTCCCATACGGACCGTAGCGATTTCATCTACGGTCCAGGGCACCCTGTGCAGTCATTCGAGGACCCTTTCTTCCAGCAATCAATCGCCCTTTCTGCCCGGGAGCTCCAGAATGGCACGTTCTTGACAACGGACACGTTGACAGCTTTTGCCGTCAACGTCAACCTTGCACCCAGGAAAGGCGCCAAGCCAACGATTTCGTTCCCACTTGTTCAGGGAATGGCTTTCGTAACCGGTGTTTATAATGATGCCACTGTTCTCATTCAGTCTCAGAAGCATTTCTCGAACATAACCGATCTTCGACTAGACTCTTATGGACTCGATTCTTCTGTGTACGGTTGGAGTGCTCGGCTGAACGATGGGTCAAGCTGGTTGATCTATGTTAGCCCAAGCGAATCTTCTCAGAGACCAACTCTCAAAATGATGGACAAAGGGACGCTTCTAGGACCTCGGGGCTTCACTGGAACAGTGCAAGTTGCTAAGAACCCCAGTGGAACGTCTGGTGTCGAGATTTTCAACAAGGCCGCTGGAGCGTATCCTGTGGGTGCCACAATCTCTGGCTCCGTTTCGGGCAAAACAGGAACGTACACACTCGCTTGGAAGAAGAAGGGCGTCACGCAAAGCCCACTGTTAATGTTCGCCTTACCTCATCATGTCAAGTCCTTTGATAAGGAGACTGCCAGAGGCCTCACGAATGTCACCTTGGCCAGTACCACCAAGGGCATCGCAACTGCTACGTTTGCTGATGGTTTCACCATGATCGAGGACGACCTTCCGACCGACATCAGCTTCGATCCGTGGTCGCCTCGTTTGGGCTCTGTGGGATCCAAAGGCGCTTCAGGCGGCACAATCTCGGACGAAGCCAAAGCCGCTGTGATTGAAGCCGCAAAGATCGAGCTTACCCGCGACATCGTCACACTCACTAACCTAACATCCAAATACTACGGCGGCATAGCCTTTTCTGTGTACGCAAGGGCGCTCTATGCTGTTCACGAAATAGCTGGGGATACTTCGTTCAAGGATGAGGCACTGCGCAAGCTCGAGACCGCATTCGACCGTTATGTCAATAACCTGGAGCCGAACCCCCTGTTCTATGATGACGTGTGGAAGGGCCTCGTCTCCTCTGGATCGTACGGCAACAACGACTCGGGGATTGACTTTGGCAACACGTACTACAACGACCACAACTTCCACTACGGCTACTACGTCTACACTGCCGCAATCATCGCTTATTTTGATCCGTCCTGGTTGACGAGGAATGACGGTCTCAACAAGCTTTGGGTCAACAACCTGATCCGGGACTGGTCCAACCCCTCCACCGAAGATCCCTTTTTCCCCTTCTCCCGCTCTTTCGACTGGTTTCATGGCCACAGCTGGGCGCGTGGCGTGCTCGAGGCCCCTGACGGTAAGGACCAGGAATCTTCTGCCGAGGATGCCTTCTCGACGTACGCCATCAAAATGTGGGGGCACATCACAGGCGATGTTCATGCCGAGGCCCGCGGCAACCTCCAGCTCGCCGTCACTGCCCGCAGCTTGCAGTCATACTTCCTCCTGGCTAGCGACAATGATGTACAGCCGCCCAACTTCGTCGATAACCGCGTGACGGGAATTCTCTGGGATAGGAAGATCAACCACACCACCTACTTCGGCGACGAGATCGCCTACATCCAGGGCATTCACATGCTACCGATCGTCCCCAGCAGTGCATATGTTCGGACGGCCTCGTTCGTACGCGAGGAGTGGGACCAGTACTTCGCGGGCAACAAGAGCGGCTCTCTCACAGCAGCCGGCTTCGCAGGGCATGTTTACGTCAACCTTGCCATCGCAGATAAGCCGGGTGCGGTGGAGAGCTACCAGTTCATGAAGAGTCTGACGCCGAGCAGCCCTTACCTCGATGGGGTGAGCCTGACATGGAACATTGCGTACACCGCTGCCCTGGGTGGAAGTCTGGGCTCCAACTCTACTGCGAACTTGGCAATCAGGGAGTCATCTTGAATACAAGGTTCTCTTGGAGGCTTCGGTGGGTTCGGAGCGTGGAAGGGGGTGCAACCACGGAGTTCATAATTTCATTTCTACGCTGTACTGACTCAATGAGTCAGTTCATGGCGGCACCTATACCAACTTTTCCACTGCTAAAACCGATTCGCATTTATTTGGGTGCAACGCTTTGAGACTTGCTTCAACTGTTACTATAAGAAGATATTACCCATGAATGACCCAAAGTCGCCTTGCAAAAGGGGACCTCTATCGAGCAGGCAACATTATATCGCACCACTAAACAACCAGAGACACAAAGAGAAGTAAACCTGTAGGTTTATTTGTGGACGTAGACTGGTTTCGATAGCTTCTTGCAAGTTGTGAAGCCATGTAACCGTCCGTGGTTGTGAACTATGTGACTTGTCATGACTCATGGAGATGGTCTCAATTTACCCACACGCGAAACCTATTCGACTGTTTTTACAACCATGCACAAACCTGGCCGCACCATAATGAAAGACCTCGCGCAAACTGCCACCCAACGTTTCCCCACCCCACGGACACTTCTCAAGCAATCTCGACGGCCTGCGAGTTGACGTAGTAGCCGGCCGGCTCTTGTGTCGACTTGGTGGGCGACTGGACTTCCGGCACGGGGCGGAATACCGATCCGGGAGAATAGGCAGGGGATTGCGACATGGTCATCTCCTGCACCTCTGCCAAAGCCTTTTGATTTTTCTTCAGGTACCTGTACTGCATCACCGCGCAGACGATGCAAGTGATTCCGATGATGCCGATCCCGACTCCCATACCAGCCTGCGCCCCGACTGGCAAACCGCCATCCGATCCGGAACTGCTGCTCTCGCCGGTCTGGGTTGCTTGACTGGTGCCAGAAGATGTTGACCCTCCTCCATCTGTGGTCTGCGTGAGACTTGGAGCTTCTGATGTCTCAACTAACGGTGTAGTTGTGTCCATTGAGGGACGGGTCGTAGGAACAGCTTCTGACATCCCGGGGGACAGTGGCAGTATAGTCATCGAGGTTTCGGCCGGGGAGCTACTCGAAGGGCTTGAGAACATGGTCTTTGAGAGGATCACGGTTTTTGTCGGCTCTCGTCTGGTGGTTGAGAGGTTTAGCATGGCCGATTTGCTTGGTTGATCATCGTCGGTGATGTTGAAGGGTATCGAAGATGTATGCCGCAGGGCCTGATTTCCCTGGTTGGGTTCTGCGCCCTCGAACAGCCAGAAGTAGACGACATTCGAGACGGACAAGTCCAACCCGTACGCCTGGACTTCCCAGCTAAATTCTCTCAAGCCCCCCTTGGCATCATCTGCGTTACGAGTCACAACTCTGGTCACGTTACGAACAGGCGAACGTTGGACACTTACCCGTACTGAAGACAACGTCTCCCAACACTGCGACAGGTAAGGTTTTCTGCCATAGCCCGACGGTGCAGTGCTTCAGAGTCGTGTTGAAAAAAACCTTCCTCTTCTCTCCGGTCTTCCACAGTTCCCCAGTCAGTGCCGGGCTAAGGAACTGGCACAGCACCGAGGGGATGAGGGCATAGAGAAGGAGCGGTGGAGAAAGCATTTTCGCAAGGGCTCTGTACTCTGAACGATGATCCGAACGGAGCAGCGTTGGCCATGACACGTCCCCTCTTATCGTGGTTCTTTGACTTGTTGATGATCTTGCCTGAGGCTTGAGCCGGGTTTTCAGACCCTGTACTCATGTTACTAGCACGCTGGCTTATTTGCGGTTCCTCGCTTTGTTCGACAAACTTGGTCGTGATGGCAAACAATTGTTTGCTGCATTTCGGGATCCAGCACCTGGTAGGAGCTTGCCTGAGTGCACTTCTCAGGACAGCCATCTTCAAGACAGCCATCTTAATCCCATGGAAAGAGAAGAAAAAAAAAAGGCCGAAGTCTTTGTGGTGACATATATAGGAAAAGCATATTACATCAAGGTATCAACCAACGAAAAAGAGTTCCCAAGTCGTCTAGCGAATAGATCCATGCCGTCCCGGAAAACAACGGCCGAAGCAGGGGGTCCCCGGCCGGTCGTTTGGCTCCGTTGACCAGCAATGGGCTGCCAGACACGACCCAATCACGCAGCGAAGATGCCCGCCGTCATCTGCACCCTGGCCTCGACCCGAACCAAGCGTCTCGTATCGCCAAGCGTCTGTGATAGGCGCGTCGAGCCCGACACAAGGAAGGAAAAAAACCACCAAGTCCAATTTGGAAAACCAACTGCGGTCTAGTGAACTCCGGCCGCGCCCCCATTGCTTCTTTTCTCAGCCGTCTCCCTCCATCCAAAGACACGCACTGTCTACTTGGAACCCCGGGCTCCGTTGGTCTGTCTGCACTGCGCAGCTTCGCGCGTTCTCGCCAAACAAGGAACCCCTCCTTCGCCCGCCCCCTCCAACTTTGTCTTATCATCAGTCAGCCGCCAATGCAGCATCACGTTCTTTTGGGGGCTGGCTGAAATTCGCCTTGCGCCCCGTCAGCGGGCATCCCGCCGGCCGGCAAAGTAATTTAAGCAGCCCACATGCGCCTCGAAATATGAATGAGCTAGCTTGAAATGTTGCCGTTTCTTTTTGTCCTCGTCCCCCATCGATTTAAAGACAGCTCTGGCCCTCACGCGGGGTGCCCGGGGTCTTTGGCTGCGGTTGCAGGAATTTCACGAATCTTACAGCCCAAGGTCAGGAGACTGCTCACCGCGAGAAGTTTCACTGCGCTGTTTGCAGGCGAGATACTCTGGACAACGTGCAAAGCCGGGAAAAGGACTGGAGGTCTCGTGTTGTACTTGGCCATTCTATCTCCTTGCATCTAGCCAGCGCATGGTTGTAATCGCCCATGATGCATTGTCTTCCCGGCAGGATGACGTCCAAGAGGGACCTGTGCATCGTTGGCGCCGTCTTCATCACGGTCGTGCTTTTCCTGCATAATCCGTTCCTCGACCAGGTTCGGCAAAGGAGAGCCGCGGCTTCGACAAGCTTAATGAGGAGCATCCAAAACAGCACGCTTGGGGTAGGTCTCCGTCGCCTGTTGGGTCGGCACTCTTCTAACGGTGCTTCTCCCACTAGTTTGAAAAGATCTTTGTCGTCGGTCTACCGAGCCGGACGGACCGCCGAGATGGCATCCTCCTCCAGGCCGCGCTCAGCGAGATGGAAATCGACTTCATCGACGGCGTCCAGGGCAACACCGTTTCCGACAAGGCGATACCACAGACGAGCGAGCACGACCGTCTGAGCGACGGCGCCATCGGCTGTTGGCGCGGACACATGAACGCGCTCGAAGAGTGAGTAGCCCCCCGACCTTAACATCTCGCAAGGCTTCGGAAAGACTTACATCCCTAACCCACAGAATCGTCCGCCGGAACTTGTCCTCGGCTCTGATCCTCGAGGACGACGCCGACTGGGACATTCGAATCCGTCAGCAGCTCCACGACTTCGCCCTCGCGACCCAGGCGCTCACCCAGCCCCTCCTCCAGGCGCCCTCGTCCTACGTCGACCCCTCGTACCGGACGCTGACCGGGGACTCCCCCGGCACCGTCCCGGACATCTCCTTCAACCACCTGCCGGCCACCGTCGCGCCCGAGATCTCGCCTTACGGCGACGATTGGGACCTCCTCTGGATCGGCCACTGCGGCATGCACTTCCCCTTCGCAGACCCCGACAACGTCGTGCCCAAAGCCCGCGTCATCCACGCCAACGACGTCACCGTCGCCCCGAAAAAGAACCTCTGGACGCTCAACATCCCCTTCACCCTCAAGGAAAAGTACCCGGAGCACACCCGGGCCATCCACCACGTCCAGGAAGGCGTCTGCACGCTCGGTTACGCCGTCAGCCAAAAGGGCGCGCGGCGGCTGTTGCAGGAGGTCGCTCTCAAGGACGTCAGCGACGCCATCGACATCCTGCTGAGGTTCTTCTGCGAGGGCAGCCAGGGCCGGAGGCCGCACAACTGCCTGACGACGCAGCCGGCCTTCTTCCACCACCACCGGCCGGCCGGCCCCATGAGCTCGATGAGCGATATCGGTAACCACGGGGATGGTTTCAGGGAGACTAGTATGACCGACATGGTGAGATGGAGCGTGCGGCTGAACGCCGATGCGCTCTTAGAAGGGAGCTCAGATTTTGTTGACCAATACCCTGATGACAGATGACCACTAGAAAAGCGTGCTCTTCGTTTGACCAACGAAGTCGTCATTGTAATAAGATACTGTATGAATGTGTCTCTCAAACTTGATGAGCCTTTTTGAACTCATCCAACGTACATCCGTTACGTCATGTTAGGCATTGCCGGAGAAAACTGAGTGAGATCTTTCACTCGGCCAGGCCCTTTCATGCGGTTTTCGGCGTAGAACAAGGGGATTGTCATGATTAGCTAGAACGGATCAGTCATCCTACTACATTTCGGGTCTCCACCCAGACTAAAAACAAGTTTGAATCACGGTCGAAGAAGCGAGAGAAACGGTACTGAATTAGAAATAATCTCTTGAGGGCATGCAAGGGGAATCCTCTATCCAAACAATGCATCATGTGACGCAACCATTGTATCCATGTCAAGACGCCGCGGCTTGCCTCCCAAAGGCTTAATAAAGAAGAACGTCAACGTCGCCCAGGCATCCAAGCCTCCTAGTGCTGGTCCTGTTTTCTCCCCAAATCGTTGGCGAGGTTCATGTGCATCAGAGCCTGAGCTGTCCAGTCCTCGTCGGATTGACCGCCTCCTTTTTGGCTGTTCCACATATCTGTGCTATCTCGCCCATCGACACCAGGAAGATTGATCTGTGGAGGGGGTTGCCCCGGGCCAGGCTTCGCACCCACGGGCGGTGGGTCGTCGTCGCGACCGAATTGGTCGAAATCCGGCAGGACATATCCGTGGCCCGCAGACGTGTTGGCTTGCCCCTGTTGTGCGTAAGAAGGGCCCTCATCACCAGGCATCTCCGCAATACCATCGTGGCTATGTTGGGGAAGGGAGGCCATCTGTCCGACCTGCTCTTGGAATTCTTCCTGCTCCAGAATCTGCGGCGCGTGCTCTACGTTCCGTAGACTCGAAGAACCCGGGGCTAGACCGCCTGCACTTCTTTGACTGCCGATAGAAGCCCGGTGAGGATCGGGTCCGTCAGCGGTGCCAGGCTCGCCCCCAATAATGCTTGCCGGGTCCATGTCTCTAATGGCGAACTGCGCAAGAGTGCGCATCTTGCGCGTGACCCATCCAGCCAGAATCTTTCCGCGCTGTTTTTCGCCGAGACGAGACCGGGGAAAGTCGCCCTTGTTGACGAATGCCACGATATCGACAATGATCTGGTGTTCGTTAAGGATTGCGTTAACGATGACCGGCACGACGGAGCCGAGGTAAGCCTTGCGAGTGATCTCAGCCAATACGACGACGAGGCCGCCAGCTTGGAACACGGCGCTGGAAAGGATTAGCATCATTACTCGACAAGGGTAAGGGCAAGGGCGTTGACTAACCATCCACCAGTGACGATGTTTCGGTGGCACCGTTCCACAGAAGCCTCGATATCCATGGGGAAATGGCTGAGACCATTGATCTCAAACGTTTCACCAATGTTACCGAGGACGAACAACACCTGCATGTCGACCTGCGCGCCTCCAGGACCAATCGGTCTGCTCACATTATGCAAGAAGCCCAAATCTCCGGTGCGGACATACTGAATGCTAGGGTCGCCATCGACCGTACGGCCGTCGAATCGTTCAGCGTCGAACACATCCTTGGAGCCGTAGAAGCCTTTGACGCATGCTTCGGAGTCGACCCAGATCTCACCATACTCACCATCGTGGCAGAGTAGTCGGCTTTCGGGGTTGACAATAGCGATCTGTGTCGAGACGGGAACCATGCCCGAATCCTGGAGCAAGAGCGCCTTGGGGTCTTGCTCAGGATCGACAGGGTAAATGAGACCTCGTCGCAAGGCCTTCGTGTCCAGCCAGAGCTCAATAGGCTCGATACACATGTAGGAGCGCGAAGCGACCATTGGGTTGAGGACGTGGGAGTAGACGGTGTTGATGGCGGTTCTGTCGAGGCCAGTAGCGGCGAAGTGCAGGCGTACCTTTTGGAACACGTCGACCCGCGGCCTGCTCTCGGCCGAGATCATCATGTTCTTCAGCTCGTGGAGCGTGAAACCCTTGCCTTGCATCATCGCCATGGCGTGATCCAGCATCTGGGGCGTCGCGTAGGTGTCCTTGATCTTGTACCTAGAAAGAGTCACGAACAGCGACATGGGATTCTGCGCAAACTCGACAGGTGACAGTAGGTAAGTCGGGGTGCCGATATAGATGCCCATCAGGCATGAGTGGATGAATCCCAGACCGGTACTACTACGCACGCAACCGAGGACAGGGCGAGAGCTCGTCATCTGACATGTTTCCTTCTGGACCTTGCACATGCCCAAGATGGTGTCGTGTCCTAGCTGAACCGCAATACGGCGCTGGTCGGGTGTCCAGTACGTCCAAATGATTACAGGATAGCCTGACTGAATCCACGCGGGTTGCATCGTGATACCGTTATCTCGCAACCCACTGCTCTGCTTAGGCGGTTTGGTGGTGTTGTAGTAATTGGGAACGCCTATCTTGAGGATGGAAGCGGCCTGTTTTACGTGGTTTGATACAAGCTTCAGTTTGACCAAGTGGTCAACTTCGTGGTTGACCAGAATAGCCTTGACGCGGAAGTCGGCGACGACGTGCAAGAATGCCGGCACGTCTTCGTTGAGTCGGTTTTGGTCCAGAGGGGCCAGCGGGATGACGACCGCGCCCAAGTTGATGCATGCATGGACGGCGTAGACAAACTCTTCCGAGTGTGTGTACATCAGAATCAGGTGGTCGCCGGGGCGGACCTTGACCTTGTTCTTCAAATACAGCGCCACGGCGGCGACCTTGGTGTCGAACTTCTTCCAAGTAACGCCCTTGCCTTCTCTGCCACGGCCATCAATTGTGCAGTAGGCCAATTCCTCGGGCTGTCGGGCTACGCGCCATTGGATGAGATCAGTGATGCATGAGAAGTTGTTGAGTGGAGTGGAAGTGCGATCGTCAATGACAACTTCTCTTCGGTCGATACCCGAGTATTGCTTGTCAGACGACATGAGAATTCCCGCGCGGGACTCGGAAGAGATGGGTGACCAAATGCCTCCGATCGGGTCGACGCCGATGGGCAAATTGAGCACTGCATGCTCCACACCAAACTTGACATGGACGCAAGGCAGATTACCCAGGTCGAACTCTCTCCTGCACAGCATATTTCCGATATCCCTACGTCCGTTCTTCACCACCCTAGGAAGGGAGTTCGGTGCCGTGATCATGACGCAGTAGAGTCTCAAGTGGTGCTCCTGCATCAAAACGTCCATACATCTTTCGGCGAGCGAGTCGAGAAGCGCGGTATCGAGTTGTCTCGGCGGTCCACCAGACGTTAGAGGCGCTGTCGAGGCAGCTGGCGATTCCAATACCACAATGGGAAGATGCTCCTCATTGACGAAGACGTCGAAGGCAGAGCAGTCGTAGATTTTTGGTACATTCTTGACAATGCTGACAACGAGATGCTGAACGAAGAAGTAGCGATGCTCTGCGACCTCGGTGCCGTGTTCAACCCATTCTACCTTTTGGCGAATGCGATCCTCGTACAAGCCCAGCACGAAGATCTTGCCCTCAATCACCGTGCCGAGCAAGCCAGTTCTCAAAAACTCAGGTTCGACAACTGTCGGTGTTGGCTCGCCAGGGTCGAATTTGTAAGGGCGAGCGTGGAATATCTGCTCCGTGTGTTTGGGCAAGGCCCAGAACCCCCCAGAGAGCGAGGGCGAGTCCACCCAAATCTCTCCGACCGAGTGCGGCGACGCCAACAGGCCGGTCTCTGGGTCGACAACGGCGAGGGTAGCATCGGGGATCGGATATCCAAAGGCGCCAACGCGGACGGTGCCTTGTTCGCTAGCTGCACGTTTCCGCGCCTCGTCTCCGATCGCAACCACGACAACTTCGTTTGTCTTCAGAGCCTCTCTGTCAAGGAGCACCTCACTGAGCTCGTTCTTAGCGCGCTGCTCTGTGGTTGTTGTGCCACCGCCTCCCAAGAGACTGCCGAAGCCGTTCGAGGGTGCTAGTTTCACCTCTTCCTTCTCTTCCACGTCGGACTCAAAATCGGAGCCCATGTCAAGCTTCAAAGGGCATCCCATCCGCTCCTCACCTCCTAGCCAATCGCGAATACTGATGACCATTCCACCGTGTTCCGGCAAACAAAGCATGGGTGCGACAACCTCGCGGGCGCGAGGGTTTCGTAGTGGTCTCAGCCATCTGTCCGCTAGGACCTCGTGGAATTCGCCATCCACCGTCAGGGTATCTATGAGGCAGAGTTTGACTGTCTGGAAGTTGGGCTCCATGCCCTTTTTGAAATTTCGTGTCGTCATGGGGTCTGATTGGTAGTTGTAGGCTGCCCGTTTCAACCCGGGGTAGTCCGCAATCATGAGCGTGGCCTTGTACTTGGTGATGAGATGGGCGTAGAGTCCGGGTACTTCGACGGCCTTGTTCTCGACCCAAACCGTCGTGTGGCCTCCGTAGACGGTGAGAAGAACGCCCAAAATCATGCCGATGCCCTGCCGCGGGTCAAGATATGAGAGAAGCGTCTCGCTCGTTGATCCGGCACCAATAAGACGACCGTTCTTGTCCCGCAGGGTGCGGCTAAAGGTGTCACCAGGGCCGTTTCCTGGCACTGTCGAAACAATGGCACTCAAGCAAGCCATCTGATGCATAACTGTTCTGTGACTCAGTACAACACCTCGCAAGTCACCGGTTGGAGCCCTCGAGAACTCAATGTAGGCGAGGTCGGGAACCGTCAATGGCGGGACATCGTCCTTGCGTTTGGGGTGAAAACTGCCGAACTCATTCGTCTTCCACCATTCAACACCCTTGGGCCAGTTGAGCTTCTGCGTTGTTATATCGCGCTGGAAGGCCTTGAGGTTGTTGTCGGTCGTAAGCGCCAAATGCGCCTGCGTCGAGGTGAGGATCAAGTTCAGCTTCTGGTAGTCCTGGAGATCGTTGATCGGCACTGCGACGACGCCGGCAATGAAGCATCCGAGAAGGGCAATAGCAAAGTCGATGACTTCCGTGTCGCGGTAAATGAGGGCAACGCGATCGCCGCGATACAACGAGCTCTTGTCCCTGATAACCTGCGCCACCTTCTCGGCTCTCGAGGCCAGCTTGTCCCACGTAATGGAGGCGATTTCCTTGCCTTTGTTGTCGAGAACCCAGTACGCGGGAAGCTTGGCCATTGTCCTTCCCCTATGCCTCAAAACCGCGGCAATGTTGTCAAATTTGGACATGGGGGTGTTGCTGTCGTGCGGGTCGGATATCGCAAATGGGAGGTCGCGGGGTTCTAGAGGCATCTGGTATTCGAGCACTTCCGGCGGGGGCAGGTCGTTGGCAGTGAGCATAGGTGGCGCCATGGCAGCCGTGGGCGAGAAGGCCTCTCCCGACGAGTATCTGTGTCCTCCGCCATATTCCTCCTGCTGTCCTTGGTCGTAGCCCTGCTGGTCGTAGTTCTGTCCCTGTTCGAAGTTCTGCCCGCCGGTGAATCCCGAAAAGTATCCCGTCGTGTCGAGCATCGTGCCCGTACGGCTGTCGTACGGGTTCTGGGCATGGTCTACGTAGTGTCCCTGCTGGTCGGGGTTGAAGGCGTAGTCAGTCGACACCATGGTGCCCGATCGTGTCGGCGGCTCGTTAGCAGCGCCCAGAAAAAGCGAGTCGTGCTGCTTCATGTTCGGCCGGTGTTCGGCGAGAGGACCACCAGGTCGAAGGAGGCCGGCGGGGTTCATCTCGGGGGAAACGTAGCCAGCGCCCGGGGACTGGTATCCGGGTGATGCGTAGCCGGCAGAGCCGTGGCCAGAACCATGGCCAGAACCGTGTCCGGAGCCCTGGGCGCCAAAAGGCGACTGTGGGCGGTGTGATGTCGGTGATGTCGGGCTACTGGGATCGGAGTCTCTACCGCCCAGGGCGGCGAGAGCGGCTGCGCGGTGGCCATCGCTCGAAGGATGTCCAGTATTGTCCGGAGAGTGTATGCCCAGGCCGCCTCTGGTCTCGTTGACGGCGGGAGCACCAAACGAGCCGGGGCCCATGAACTGAGAGAGGAGCTGCGTTCGTCGCTTCTGGTATCTGCGGGGAGTGAGGGGGTTCGTTAGCCGTTATCGCGCCGTCGCGGGCAAAGAGGGGGGTTTCGTGGAGGAGCGGTCGGCCACCAACCCTTTCTCTGTAATGTCGCCTTCCTACGAGCACAAGAATGCGTCAGTCAATGCGACGGAAAACGGACGACGAAGAAGAGACTGCAGGTGCTCAGACATGGCGCTCGCGCGCGCGCGCGCAAACGCGCAAGGTCTTTTCGGGACGTTGGACAAACTGCAGGGCGGCAGGGGATCGCAAACTCACCTCCAACTCCTTCTCGAGCTCGTCGAGCTTGCCCTGCAATTCGGGGGTTAATCGTGCTGCCATGGTGGTGACTCTGGTCGTGGGAATGCGCGACGTCTGCGCAGGATGCAGCAGCAGCAAGAGGAAGTAGTGAGAAAGGGTCTGGAATGGCCCGAGACCCCCGGGGATAAGGGGGATTGTGGAGTGGGTGGGAGTCGTCCAGAGTTAAAAGGAGGGACGATCGCAAGGTGTTGATGTCTATTTTGGGTCCCTTGTATGGATATGGTGGTGTCGGTGATGGTGGTGCACCGTCCTGGATCCTCTACCCGGTCGAGTCTCGTGACGTAGTTTGTTTCCAGGAAAGATGAGGAAGCGGGCGGTCGCTTTCCTGGTTGGGCTAAGGATCTGAACCAGGTTAAGGTTGGCCCGAGTCTCTCGAGAGGTTGGTTGGGGCGGGTGGGCGGCTAGAAGAAAAGAGAAGAGAGGGAAAGAGGAGGACAACGCAGGGTTCGGGGCGGGAACACGGGGAATTCAGTAGTACCGTTAGTACAGTACGATACGGTGCGTGGAACGTGGAACGTGGTGGTGACTGGCTGTTGGCGCAGGGCTCGGAATGGCGTCTGCTGTACGAGGTGCAAGATGGTCAAGTCGGGCAAGGTACGGAGACATATGACTTAGCAAGAATACCTTGGCCAAGGAACGAACCGGTTTGATTTTTATTCTTATTTTTTTGGTTTTTTTTCTGCAGTCACTAGTGCGGAACGTTATGCCACGCAGCAATGAAGCACAACATGTACATCTGCAGTTGAGGAGGAAGTTGGATCAGACACGCTGACGACAGACATTGAGATTTTCATTAGACGTAGGCCTGCCTATAGGTACACGACATGGCGGGGCAGTTCAACCAAGCATTCCCATTGCGCTCTAGCCATTCAGTGTTCGTCCATTTCGCCCAAGCCAACAGCAGTGGGTGTCGAATCGCCGCTTGGCGTCGAGATCCCGGATGAGGAGACCCAGACAGACTTTCAGGTACCCGCGAGGTAAATGGCGACGAAGTGTCCGGCCGGTGTGAGGACCCGGGGGTCTCGTGGGGGTTTCGATGGTCTGGGAAATGGGCCGAGGAGGCGAGAAAACGGTAGTCGACAACATCGTCATCGACGCCAGATGGACAACCCGGCATGTGGCCGCAGATGAATCTTGAACCAGCCCGGAACCATGAATCGGCCAAGAAAGGTCGACCGAAGGATGCCCAAACGGGAACACGGACCCCAACTGCCATGCCATGCACCCCTCGCTCTCTCGAGGCCAGTCCCTGCAAACCCGGCGCCAATGGCGTAGGTATTGACCCCAAGCTGCTCACTCACCGTTGTGGAACGGCTGACACACACGCAACAGGAGAGCAGAGCCTACAAGTGGATGGACAAGAAGCCCAGGAGACTAGGTAAGGTGAGTTATTTCCGTTGGGCTGCATCCAGGGACCACATTAGACCGCCCGAGATGTATCCAGGAGGTGGAATTCTCCAGCAACGCAATCCCGACTGTCCCCCAATGTCTTGGTCGCCGTCGACCAACAACTCTCTCTTGAATCCTCACAGGTCCAGAACCGTCCAGTGATTGCATCATTGGCTCGGCTAACTGCCCCGATCGGGCTGAGAGATATCCATAAACGGAATAGCGTCCAAGGACTAACGACAGGGAACGGTCGCCCCTCCAAACGGCTTTCGGACGCACGGACCATGACAGGGCTGCGGGGCCCTTTCCCATTCGTGGCCGACCTTTTTCGTTGGCTTGAACCACCTTTGAACAGAAATCTCTTTCCTCACCTTGACGACTGAGCGTTTCTCTCTCTCATCAACATCACTACCCAGCCTTGCAACATCTCGAGAAGATGGGAATCGGTCCGTAAAGGCCCTCAGACTCAATGTGGTGTGCTTGAGCAATGAGTAATGATGTCCAACAAGCTACCTTGCATTCGTCGGCAGTTTTTCAGCCTCATTGTCGGTTGGTTCGGACGTCTCGAAATATGAGGCGGACAGGCTCCCGAGTTTGAAAGGACGGCATCTCTTTATGCTTCGCCTCGACCACCAGACGCTGTTGGAGAACCAGTCTGCGCAAATACGGTTTCTCATCCTCGAGTCCATCGCCCGAACCACAGCGAGAGAACCACAAAGTCGACATCAAGTGGTGTTGACCACGTACCAGTCAACGAGCCTCGGACTTCTCACGAGGTCTTCCTCGAGACAGACTGGCATTGCTGCGACCAACTGACTCGAAACAGGAAGTCGCTCCTATGATCACCTCAAAATGGTAAGCTACAATTCTCTTTATTCAACCCATACTACCACAACACTTCTTAAATGATGAGAGAAGCAATTAACACAGACCTGTTCGGAACAAATTTTGTCGAGAAACGTGCACTTTACTCCTGATGAAGACCTACATACACTTTTTTTCAGCATCTTCCATCCAAACGCAGTCGCTGACCAAATACCCAAGACAGGAATCATTCAACTATCAAGCCAATGGAAGGACGTGGTCGAGGCAGTGCTCCGCCCTCTGTCTCTCTCTCTCTCCATAAGACGCTCTCGAAGACGAGCAGTCCATCTGCGACATGAACTCAAGGGTCATTGTCCCGGGACGAGAAGGGCTCTTTTCCACCCCAGCCTCACCCCAGCCCATGTTTTTCATCAGCGTCTTCTTTACCAGCGTCTCTTGTCGTGCTTCAGCGTTCGTTTGTCCCAAGTCTACTTAGAATAGCAATTCCAAACCTTTGTCCAGATCGATCCTCGACCTGGTTGGACATTGTCCACCCGGTCCCGTTGTCCAACGCTCAGCGCCTTTATGTCGATTCTTCGTTCCAGGCCCAGCGTAACTTGTGCTCTGCTGCCCGAAGAAGGGACATGAAAAGTAGCATTTAACCCAGTCGTCGCCCCGCGGTGTTTCTGCCGTTTGGAAGGCCTCGACATTCGATTCGACACAGTATATACTCAGCTAAACCGATAGAAAACATCAACACGTCTCTTCGATTGTTCCTTTTCCGTTTCATTGTACAGTGACACCAAATCATTGCAGAAACCTTTTGCAACTCCCCGTAGGCAGCATGTATACCGAAATGATGACACCCGTGGATGACACCTTCCACCTCGACGGGTACCCCGACACGTCCTTCGACGCCTTCGTCGACCCCAACTCGTACTTTGAATCTGACGCCTGCACCGAGGGGCTGGACCCCATGGCAGAGTCGACCGCGCAAGTCGCCGAGACCAGCACCACGCTAGGTGGTCTACCAACCACCCAAGTCTCTGATTTCGCTTCTTTATTCGGAGATGACCAAGATATTTCAACGCCTCCGGTCTCAACAGTAAGCCCTGACCAGCTCATGCTTACAGTACGCGGTAAGCCGTCAGAAACACAACAGCAGAAGCAGCAGGGCCCTGCCGCTGGCGCACACAACCTCCCCCTCGTACTGCCAAGTATTGAACCAGGACAGTCCGAAGGAGACGACCTCGAGACACTCTTCGCCGAGCTGTCCGGCCCCATAGCCGACGCCCTCCAACTCCCAACCGCGGCCCCGACGCCCGTGCCCACCTGCGACTCGCTTGCCCTCCCCACCACCTCGTGGCCCTCGGACACGGTTGACGCCACACTCACACGGGTTCCAGGGGTTGACGCAGCAGAGCTGGATCTCTTTGCCTCTCAGCCTCCCATGGACGGCATCTGCGACACCTTGGATACCTTGAACCCCTTTGGCACCTTTTCTGAGATCAAGCAGGACTTGACCTCTTCGACGGGTTTCTTTTACCCATCCCCCCAGGGCACCGAGGTTTTGCCCACGCTGCCAACGCAACCGCAATCGACCGAGTATCTCGACTCCTTGTTCCCCGATATAGCATCCGCCCCTGCCGGCGGGGTCCCTTTCACGTACGATGAGAACTCGGTAGATCTCCTTTGTTCCCTCCCTTCAGTCGCATCCTTGACCGCTCCGCAGTCCGTTCCTCCCCGTAGCGTCCCCGTCGTCGCGGCGGCCGCCGCTAGCAGCACGGCCAAGCTCGTGCACCCCAAGCCGAGGTCGCCCAACTCTGTCAGCTTCATCCATAGGCGCAGTGAGTCCTTGACGGATACCTACCCCTCCAGCATCCTCGACGGCCGGGGCCTTATTCATGTCCCCGCCGCCTCGGCGTCTTACCTGACTCCAGCTCACACCCCGGCAAGAGACCTGACCACGCCGGTCGTGGACGGCAAGGTCCTCAAGCGCATCCCTAAGCCGGCCAAGGCCAAGGACGTGGATGCTTCCGATTGGTATGATGCTCTCCCCGAGGCGCCGGCGGCATGGGGAGGTTGTGACCCGAAGAACCCCATGTTCCATTACAACAGGGAGGGCGAGCTACTGCCGAACCTACGATTCTCGAGAGAGCAGATTCTCTACTACCTCGAGGGGCGTAAGGAGCAGGGTCTCCCGTTAACGCTCTGGATCCAGAACGTCCCCCACGGATGTAAGACGCGCGTCGGGGACGATAGGCTGCGCGCGTGCCGCTGGTCGGAGTGTCCGGCCTACAAGGGCACCATTCTCAAGGGGTTTTGGCGAGTCTGCTTCGACGAGCGGCCCGCCACGTCGGGCAAGCAGCACGACCCGTACCACAATGCGGGCTACATGCACCTGTGGTGTCTGGACCGCTGCTTCGACCTCTTTGAGATCGCCCACGCCTTCGACCTGAGGCCCGACACGCGATACTTTGAAAAGGAGGAGCGCAACCCCATGGCCATGACGCGTGACCACGACGAGCTGGTGATGGAGTTCGAGAAGTGGCGCACGTCTCAGAAGGCGGCCTACGGGGAATGGCAGAGGCTGTGCGAAATAAACAAGATGCTAGGCCTCCCTATCGAGAACCGCTTGGTCGACAAGGAGGCCAAGCTGTGGAACGTGCTGACAACCGGGCATCTGGCCCTGGAGACGCCCGTGCGAAGCAGCATGCGGAAGAAGCGGAACGGCATTTCTATTGATAAGCACAAGGGGGATCTCGGGTGGTACGTTGAAAAGGTTAACGAGAAGAAGGTTGCCAAGAAGGGGGCCGCCAACTACGAGGAGGTTGACACGGAGGATGAGGATGGGCCCGAGACTCAAGTGAGCAGGCTGCGCGCCTCGAGCAACATGAAGAGAAAATCAGAGGACCGGGAGTTTGATAATGAAGACGGCGGCTCTCATCGCCAAGCGACCTGCGGCAGCAAGCGTCCCCGACGTTCCTGTCGTTTGGGCACGATGCAGTGAGGGCCAAGACATGAGATGGGCAATGAGAGCACGACCTGAAGGTCTGCAAAGAACGGACGAAGGCGAAGCCAGCCAGATCGAGGAAACACCAAGACCCCGAGTTCTGAAGATGCATAACCGCAGAGCTCCAACCAAGACATGAGTCCAATCCGATGCAATGGTAACACTGCAAGTCCTGACTCACTATCCAGGCTCCAGCCAAATTTTCAATGGGTCGAGGAGCTGGAGCAGGCGCGGCCGCCAGACACTGGGTAGCCGGTCCTAAACGGTCGGACACAAAGCTGCGGCCGAGGTCTCACGCCCGCACCAATGGTCTCATTTCGATGTCGAGAAAAACATGGGAAAGCTCGGGCTATCGTCGCTTGAGGTTGCAGAAAGGCGGGCGGGGAACGAAGCCGATGAGATTTTGGCTTGGGAGCTATGGGCCGCAGTGCTCCAAATGCGGGGCCCTCCACACACAAGGGTTGCGGTTCGTAGAAGCCAGATTACCAGAATGGCCAGAATTGGAGAGGCAGGGAGAACCGGGACTAGCTGGAGGGGGTGACATGGTTTGGGAGAACATGGCGTTGGAAACCCGGTTAGAGAGGTATATGGGCGCTGGCATGGTAGGCCAAACAGGTAAAAAGCTGGAGAGGGATGAATATAAGCGGTAGGTCAGAAGGCGGGAGCGGGTCAATCGCAGCTTTGCAGGTGGGAACACTGTGAGTCGTTGGAACGTGAATGCGCGGCGAGGCCGAGGCGGGCAGGGGGCGCTAGTGCTCGATGGAGGTGCCGCGATGCAAGAATGCGCCGCCAAACTAAGATGGAACGTAGTAGCGTATCCTCATCAGAACCCCAAGAGTCACATTGCTGCAATGGCTGTTGAACGACAGTCGGACCTTTTTGCTCTTCTGGCTGCAGGGCAGCGTCGGGGTGGAACGAGGCGGGCGCGTAACGGCGCCGGCGACGGCCCCAGCGTTGGCGTTGGCGTTGGCGTTGGCGTGAAGATACTATGCAGACGAAACGAAACGGCTGGAATTTACTGTGTGCGATTGTTAGCCAATGCCTTGCCATGAACAAACCAGCCTTGGCCCAGGTTCGAGGAAGAGGTGTGAGGAGGAATATTAAAACCCATTCCTCCGTGCCGTTGTTGGTGTCGCTGTCACCACCGGGGTTTCCTTGTCGACAGAGCCAGACGCGGCAGTCTTGAGTCGGAAACCAACCAAATAAACTCTCATCTGACCAGGCAAGCTTTCGTTTTCTCGTTCCATTTTGTTCTCTGACTATAGTCTGCTGTCGACCCAGAGTCAGTCTCATTTTTCTAATTTTTTCTTTACTTGGTGTCTCGCATAGGCTCAGCACATTGGCGCGAGATGGTGTGGTGGGATTGGGCAAAAGCCGACGATCCACTTCATCCCATCATCTTGGTCGGTAACGAAACCCGGTAGTCCCCGCAAACAATTTGCGATTTGGACTTCAGACGGCACAAAGCTGGAACACTGGGCTGAAGCTTACGTTGGCGGGAGCACCTGGGATCCGGACTGTCTTCGAAGGTTGGCCTCGGGTTAGTCTGGCCAAAGACGACACGCCATTGGCGAAGGTAGCTTGTGAGTGGCCAACGAAGTCGGGGTCGGCCTGGATTTGGACTTGCAACCAGGTGCACAGAAGAGCCTCGAACCGAACTTCGAGAGACGGGGTTTCTTCAGTCCAAGGGACAAAGAGAGGACCAGTGCGACCTAGACGATCCCTACCTACTTTGACGGCAGCCAACCCGCGACACGAGATTGCCTCTCACTCATCGTGCCCCTTGGAAGGCGCGTGCCTGCCACGCCTTGGATTTCTATCCACGTCTCAAGGTGGGAGGAACGGAAGGGCCAGTCTACCGGTACATACTCAGTCAAACCAAGCAGCGCAAGATACTAGCAGTTCCGTACGACAGTTTCGGGAATCCAGGGGAAGCGGCAACTGAAACCTTGATCTATCGTTCCTTCTCAGTTTTTCGGGCTGTCGAATTGTCAGACCTTAGTCAGTCTGGACCCTGAAAGAGGAAAGAGGCCAGGACAGCTGGTTTGGCAGGGGTGGTGCTGCAGTGCACTACATACGTATGCAGGAAGCACCCAAGCACCATAAGCAGACGGCAGGCGAGCGGCAGACATCGACATCGACGCCGACGCCTCCTTACACAGGCTTGGGGAAGGCACACGGGCAGATCGGAGCACGGGCCAGTAGGTGAGCACCTACCCCAGTCACTAGAGCATCGCACGTGCGGCGGCACGGCACTGGGGCCTTTGCGCTTTCCCTCCGTCGAGATACATACACTACTACGTACTTACCTGCCTTGTTGCGTACAGTTGGCTCGCAGGTACGTCCTTGCTGTCCTGCTCCCCTCTCCCCCGGTCGGGTCAATACTGTAGCGGCTTCAATCTACTTGGTGTCGCTGCTACCTCGACTAGACAAGACGGGAGGAAGAGCAAGAGCAAAGGATCGGTACCTCTCATCTCGACTCTGTAGCCGACCTGGAGAAACCTACTCCAGCATCCGCCATCAGCAGCAACACCACCCAGCAGCGCACCCTGCCCGTTGCTGTCGCAAACGACTTTGATGCCCACCCGCTTCCGCGCTTCCACCTCCAAACCCCAACACCCCAAGAGTCTCCAAACTCTACATCCACTTCCGCATCCCACGTCCCTCATTGTCGCTGTGCGCAGCTGCAGCCACCCCCGACCCGAGGCCACTTCCGCTCCCTCATCACTCCCGCCGTCATTCGTCGCATTCGCAGCTGTTGCCGTCGCCGCAACAGGCTTGAGCTGCTCACTCGTCTGTCCGTCCTCCAGATCAAGCCAGCCACAGCCAGCCAGCCAGCCAGCCAAGTTTGCTTGGGACCGCCTGCGTTCTGCACGAGACCCCCGGACCCCAAACGAAGCCATTCAAAAACTGCTCCATCGGACTTAAACCCGACTGCACAATCGCATATCCACACGCGCATCCCTCCATTCACCGTCCGCATCCACATACGTCCTCCACTTTGCCAATCAATACCGTACCGGCTGGAGACTCGTCTTACCCACCTATCCCGGGCACACGACGTCGGGCCTTCGGGGAAGCCGTCCATCTCACCATCTCTAGCTCCATCCATCGCTTTTCTCCCGCCCTCAGGGATCTCGTTGGAACCTCTTGCCCAACAACAGTTGACAGAAAAAGAGTCGAGAAAAGTGCCAATGCGCCGCTGCCAGCATCAGTCCTGAAAGCCCCAACCCTGTTTCGTTGCGATCCATCAAGACGCTAAATTGTGTCTCTCTCACTTGCATTCTTCAGTCTCCCATTTGCCCTCTCAATGCTTTTTTTACTCACTTCAATCTTTCCCGGTCCTCACGCCCGCCATCGCAACCTGGATAGCTCCCGTCAGACCAGTCACCTCACTACCGACGTGCGCCAGCCACTCACCGACGTCATCCTCCCTCCCTCGCGCTCACCGGCGATCTCGTTCAGAACTCAGATCCCAGATCTCCCCGTTCCCGCGACCATCAATCCCACCAGCGCGCGCCCGTATTGACTACTTCTGCGCGACCCGTACGACGACACTCGCATGCGATTCCCATCTGTGCCGTTCCACCGTTTCTGCCGCGCGCCCCGTGACCCCATCTTGGCATCCTGTGTCGGCGGGGTGGTGGCATCGGCTTCGGCTTCGTAGAGCTGGCCTTGGCTGTGCTTCCAGTACTCGATCCTGGTACGGAATCTTAATCCATCGACGCTCATCGCGCACCGCTGCGCTGCATCCCTTAACATTCGTTTCGCCATGGAGGAGGACACGAATGGGGAGTCGGACAGGACCCATCGCCCAGCCTTACAGGTTATCGTCCTGGTAAGTTCACTGTCATTACATCCAATGCGCCCCGTCGCTCCGCCCTACTGTTACCTATTAGTCTTTCCCCTCCGTCGTTGAGTGTTCAATCCCTAGCTCTGCTCCTATCGATCGCGAGCTGTCACTTCATGATTTGGCGATGAGACAAAAGTCGCCATGATATCATTCGACCCGGCCGGGCGGCGCATCTTTTTGTCATTCATGCAGACGCCTATTTTGGGGTCGCCAACCGCACCGAATAGGCAGTCGCTACTGCAGGCGCATCACACCCTAGGAGTCTCTGCAAGTGCAGCTCGGAGACGAAGCAGGCAATGACCAGCAACTTCTTCCGTCCGTCATCGTAATTGTTTAGCTCCCCCTTCTTGTTCGTGGAGATACGTCTCGGAAGAGGAAAATCGCATATCGCTTGAATATGGACTTGCCTCACTATGCCTTGTCTTGTCTGCATCTCTGCTAACCCATTCTCAGGGTGCCGGTGGCGGTCCCCAGGAAAACAACACCACCGCTCTTCTGGTACGTTCCGTCGCTTCGGGCTGGACAAAAGGATCCATTATTGCCGTAGACGCTGGCGTTCACCTGTCCGCCATCACCCGTATTCTCGAGACCTCTGTGCCATCTGGCCTTGGCAGTACTGTACCGCTTCCCCACACTCTCACATCTGGGCCATTTGCCGGCCTTGAGCTTAGGTCAGACACCACATCGATTTACCCATCATCTATCGCCGCTCATATCACCCGATCTCTCATTGATACATATCTAATCACACATCCTCACCTGGACCATATCTCCGGCTTCGTTGTCAATACAGCAGGTCTTACTCGGCCCAAGAGGCTTGCCGCTCTGCCGAACACCATCAACGCCTTCAAAACTCACATCTTCAACAACATCATCTGGCCCAATCTTTCTGATGAGAATAATGGTGCGGGCATAGTAACGTACACACGGCTCGTCGAGGGCGGGTCGCCCGCCATTGGTGACGGCGAATCTAAGGGCTATCTGGAGATTGCCGATCGTCTCGCCGTTAAGGCGTGGTCAGTCTCTCACGGCCACTGCATGGAAAAACACCCTCACCGTGGATCCACCTCATCCACTGCGACGCCCCTGCGCTATCCATCTGTCGATGCCGCCTCGATCGCGTCGCCGCGCATTCTACCTCACGGCGTCGCCCCTAGCACTGCGCCTATTCCCCGGGCGTCTTCCGTCGCGCCTGAGCCGCAGGCAAGCATATGCGTCTATGACTCGTCGGCCTACTTCATCCTTGATCTGGCCACCAACCTCGAGATCTTGGTTTTTGGTGACGTCGAGCCCGATTCCCTATCGCTCTCCCCTCGCAACTTGGGAATATGGCAGGAGGCTGCACCAAAGATTGCGTCAGGACAACTGGCCGCCATCTTCATCGAGTGCTCGTATGACGACTCCCATTCTGTCGATCGCCTCTTCGGGCACCTGAAGCCATGTTTCGTGATAGAAGAGATGCGAACATTAGCCCAGGAGGTCGAGGTAGCGCGACAGGTTGCCCACCTCTCCCGGAAGCGCAAGCGTGTAGCAGACACCGACGGGGTCCCACGGAGACGGACCGGAGGTGCCTTCTCACGGCTTACGGGCGGTGACGAATCCCCGCTCAGCCCCAAGTCGGTGGCCAAGCGTCAACTCTCGGCGGACATCGGACACGTGCCACCACTCCCGCCGGCCGCGACGTCGGTGGAGAGCCCAAAGCTCACAACCCCGACGAAGGAGTTATCACTGCGGGAAGCCGAGGGATGGAGCGAAAACGAAGAAGGGCACTTTAGGAACCTGCCCTTGAAGGGCGTCAAGGTAGTCATCATCCATGTCAAGGATCGGCTGGATGGGCGAGATCAAGGGAATGTGATTCTACAGGAGCTGCAAGCGTACGAGGAGGAAGCCCAATTGGGCTGCGAGTTCATTATTTCGGAGCCAGGCCAGAGCATTTACCTGTAAAAGCCACTCGGCCTGCGCTTGGGCGCATGCAGACCGCCCTAGGCGCGGATACCAACGAAGGAACGATTTCAATGAGTAATTCAGGGACATGTCGAGCATGAGAGGAGGGCGGGAGCTCTGGAGTTTGAAAGGCGGGGTTGTCGAGAGGGAAGCATGGGTTGATACCGTGTGCATTCTCTGGCACATATTCGTCGCATTCTATATATCCGTCGGACGCCCTGGTTAGAACGGGGCCGCCGCGTTTGCTCTATGGCTGATTTCTATGCTCATGGCCGCGGAAAGGTGATACGCGGGTCTTTCTATACTTGGCCACAACGATTACGTTTCTTTCCCACCCCGATTTTCATGATCAGTACGAGCTTCTACTGCTTTCCCTTGGCAATCTTTTCCCAGCCCTCTTCGCCACCAACGTTCTTGTCCCAGTCCGCCCTTGGGATCTCCAGGACCTCAGTGGTGCGTCCGTAGGTGATGCCGCCTAATCTGCTAACAGGGCGAAGGACCTACAGGTTCCAGTTAGTACGGGGATCGCTCGCAAACAGGCGTCAAGGGGGGGGGGGGGGGGGGGGTGGAAGTAGCCTACCTTGGGGTCGACAATGTTCTTGTCCTCGTTGATGGCATCCTCCCTCACCCAAAAGTTGACGCCCTCGATGAAGGCGACGACGCCGCTCTTCTTGCCCGGCGTGGACTTGGAGTCGTACTCCTTGAAGAAGTCGAGCTTGCCCTCGATGGCGAAGACGGCCTCCTTGACGCGGGCGGCCTTGACGTGCTTACAGTCGTGCACGGGAGTCAGCCCGCTGACCTCCCACTCGCTCTTGCCGTACGGCGCGTTGACACTCGTCGAGTTGGCGGCCTCGAGGTAGCCCTCGCTGATGATGTTGATGACGCACTCCTTGCTCTCGAGCAGGCACTTGAGCGAGTCCTTGGGCTTCTCGACCGAGGCGGCGAAGCCCACGACAAACAGGGGCGGGTCGTGGTTCACCATGTTGAAGTAGCTAAAGGGCGCGAGGTTCGTGACGGCGCCGTCGGCGGAGCGGGTGGACAGGAAGGCGATGGGGCGCGGGACGATGGAGGAGATGAGGAGCTTGTAGTTGAAGCCGGCCGGGCGGCCCTCCTCGTACGGGTCGATGGCGATGTGGGGGGCGGTGGACTGGCCGAGAGCGTTTGCGCCGGAGCCGAACTTCCAGTCCGGGTCGACCGTCTTTGTGTAGCGGATGCCGAGGGAGGCGTCGAAGGGGGGCCGGGTGGCCTCGACGGATTTGAAGTCCGGGTGCGGGTTGTGCTGGGCCTGGGCGCCGCCTTCGAACTTTGTATTTTGGTGCTGAGACGACATTTTGAGGGCGGTGCGGGGTGTCGTCGCGAGGGTTCTTCTTGCTGGGTGGCGGCGGGGTGAGGTCGGCGATGGAGGAGCGGGCGGTATTTTGAAGAGGACGCGACGGGGTATCGTGGGAGCAAGACGGAACAAGACGGTACGGCTAGGGCCGGACATGACGGGCTACCTACGTGCGGAATAGGGCGGGGGGGGCCGGCTAGGATTAATGCCGCGGTGCACGCCAGATTACGGGGCGCGAGTCAATTGGCGATGTGCGGGATGCAGACGGACGGAAACCCACTTTCCATGAACGCTCTCGTGTGTCCCCTTTGCTGTCTCTTTCTCACTCGTGACGTTTTGGTTGCTTACGGATGCTTTGTTACCTCGACCCTGCCGCAAACTGCGCCGGGCACCCCCTCGGGTAGTGGAGTGGGGGGGGGGGGGACGTGGAGGGGCAAGGTCCGCATGGAGGGGTAACACAGGAGAGCCCCTGGTCCATGATGCAATTGACTTGGCGGGCCACGGCTTTTTGGGGGTTGCGCCGGGGGGGTCGCACGCGGTTCCTTACTGGTCCATGGGGTCGACAAATGCCGTCTAGATTTCTGAAAGACCTTTTTAGAATGTTCCGACTTGGGGCCATGTTCCTCTGGGCACGCCAGGTCGGATGACAACCGCAACTTAAGCTCCCCGCTGACAAACCGCCCGTTGTTCTACTCGTTCCGCGAGCCGGGGTTCCCGTCCGGGCGAGGGTTCCGGGGGGGTGGAAATCGGAACTCGGAAGGATTTGTAGCAGCTTGTCGGAGTGGGATTGAGCAATTGGTGTAGAGCGGCCTGTGGAGGAGAAGCAGGATTGGACTCTGCGTAGGTAGCAGGCCGTGGGGAGGTCGGGCAGCGTTAGAAATTGTGCAAGTCAGATGATAAGAGAGGACGCGGATCAGTTGGTTTGATGCACTTTTTGGGTGGGGAATGGCATTTTGGAGACATGATGCGATGTCTTTGACGACTGAAACTCCAAGATGCCTCGTTTTTTTGCAGATCGATACATACTATGATATTTTCGATTAGGTTTGATGTGGGGAATCCGATGAACTCGATGCTCAGCTCAAGTGGTAGAACTTGGCCAGTGACCGACGTTGCAACTTGTCTCTGGTGTTATCGCCAAAGTTCCATGTTGTTGGGGTTGGCTGCAGCTCCTGATTGATGAGATATGTGTCTCAACAGCCGAAGCGCGGGGGACACTGAAACTCTAAGAATGGGGGTGTGAGCGGCGAGCCCCTCGGACAGCTTTCTTAAACACCCCGGGGCCAATTGAGATTCGCGTTGAGAAACAAGAAGGACATTTCAAATTCTTTGCTTCTGGTGATCAACATGGGGAACCGACGTGGGGAAGATGGCATTCTCGTCTTACAAACCCATCCAGCTCGCCCAAGTGGCAATGCCCCCCCGCCATTCCCATCGACGCCCACATGGCATGGCGAAACTCTTCCCCGGCGCGAATTGGCTGTGTTTCTCATGCAGGGACTCTTCGTGCCATTGATGGAATGTCAGCGGGTGGCCACCTCTCCAGGAACGGGCGATCGCCAACTCCTCGGGGAAGGGTGAGCATGCGCAACCTCAACAATCCGAGCGTGGCAGCCAGTGTGTATATAAGTCGACGGGGATGGTCATCGGCCCATTGATGCCCCATCAAAGAGTCTCTCACTTGAAAAAACTCCTTACCGAACCCAAACACAACCTCAAAATCCTCACAAGCCATCATGAGCGCCATCCGCTCCTCGTCCTCGGCTCTCCTTCTTCTCGGCGGCGTCGCAACGCTCCCCGGCGCCGCCACGGTTCGCAGCCGGTTCCCACAACGCAGCTCGCCGTCCAACTCGGCCGATGCGGAGCTGGGATACATGCAGCAGCCCCTCGGCCCGGCCAGCAGCACCTGCACGGCGACACCAGTTACCACTCAGAAAGCCGCCCCACGCAGCACTGCTACATCCGCAGGGCCGCTGGGGTGGCAGGCCCAGGCTTTATGACTGCCCAGGACGGCGGCGGAGATCGTCACGATGGCGACGACTCACACGCGCCTCCGGGTAAAGGATGAAATCAAGGCTGCCTTCAGGCCCAAGTCTGCCAGGGAGGTGGTCGCCGTCGTGCTTGGTCGCAACCAGAAATACTCGTCGCTACGACCTAAAAAATGATACCAGAAGAGGTGAAAATCTGAGAAAGAAAAAGTTTGGTTTCATCTGTCGGTTAGGACTGGTCATATTGATCGCAAGAGACCATATAGCTGGTGGGCGTTAATCGGTCAATGTCATTTCATCCAAGACAGGTCGTTCGGTTACGACCCCAGGTGGTTTAGGGAAAATCTTTGGGATGGTCTCGAGAGTAATACTAGTGCTGTTCTAACCCCAACTAAAATCATGAGCAAATCGTTGTTGACGCAAGTCGATTGTGTCACCAATGGTGCATTGTTGAGGTGCTGAGATGCAATAGATCGAGTCGTTGAAGCGCTCAGATGTCCGGTGTATCACTTACCTAATCATGGAGAGACAAGAACCCGGGCAATGCTGACTCAGCCACTGCGCTTGTCCGATAAGCCCTTATCAGCTAGCCGCAGCTGTCAGCCGCAAAGGGTCCGTCCAGAAAGTTTTTTTGGCCGAGCAGTCATTCGCCGCCCACGACAAGTCGCAGCCAGTCAAGTCCGTCATACTCCAACTGCTATTCTCCAATGTGTTGATATCCACCAGTGTCTTTTTTTTTTCTCTTTCCGTCGTGAGCGTCGTGCTCCCCACACTCTTTTTTCTTCATGTACCGCCCAGCAACCCAAAAGCATGTGGCGCACGCATTGAGTCATCTTAATAACGTTTTACATTGCCCAAAAGGAGCTGTCAGTCCTCTGACTTCTACGGTTTCCCGGCGATATTACCACGACAAACCCAAGCCTGCGTCTTCGTCCGCACCACGATCCTCGGCACAGTCTAAGGCGAAGACAGCACCGCCTGAGACTGCTAAACAGTCGCCCAAACGTCGTCCCTCTGCAAACCAACTCGACACTCTTCGCTTCACTCCTAACGTCTGGAAGGACAAACCGGCATCTCGATCTGCCCCTGCAACAGCCTCGAAGAACAACCCGGCTACGTCGAAGAGCCACTACAAACCACCAGCGAGACACTACTCCCGAAACACCCTTTGCGACAATCTCGGCGAAAAACCGTCACTCGAGTCACTGGGCTCATACACGGGAAGGCAGTCGCCTGGAGCCAGTCTCCGCACCCACAAAATCCTTCGCGGCGACCCTCGGTCGTTTCCCAGCAGGCAGGTGTTCCTGTTACCGGGCGGTTGGAACAATATCGCCGATCGGGACAGCAAAAGGAAGTTTGTTTTCTGCCACCACCTCCTTAGAGGACCACAGAAAGGGCCACTGAGACGCATCCGAAAGAATTGGCGGCTTAACACTATGACGAACTACGTTCAAGTTGTGTCGACGCCTACGGCGGATACAGGCGCCAGTCTTTTGCTCCATTTCGACCACCGACGATATTTGTTTGGCAACCTTTCCGAAGGAACTCAGCGAGCCCTGAGTCAGCGCAAGCTCGCCGTCGCTAAGCTGGAGACCCTTTTCATGTCGGGCGAGACCAAGTGGGAAAACACGGGCGGCATGATTGGCATGATGCTCACGATTGCCGACGTTCAGGACGGCAGCCGGAGGGAGGTACAGGCCCGGAACGAAGAAAACAAGAAGATCGGCAAAAAGCAGGTGGAACTCAAAGGCCCCGACCACATCGAGATCCACGGGGCCCAGAACCTGAACTACTCCATTGCGACCGCGCGGGGGTTCGTCTTCAGAAAGGGACTCCCTATCCACGCTGTTGAGCTTTACGAGGACCCGAGATTGACAAACTCTGAGGCTTCGAAGCCTGACTGGGAGGACGATTCGATCCAAGTCTGGAAAGTTCCCATCTCTACTGACGAGTCCTTGTCAGCCCTCAACAAGTCACGTAAGAGAAGCCACGAAGTTATGACAGCAGAGGACGAGGCTCTGCAGACCCCCGCCCGCACAGAGTCGACATCGATCGAGCAGCAGAAATTGACCGATCGGGAGGCACTTGAGGCGATTGTGGGAGAGATGTTCAACTCGGACTGGACCATGGACAAGCTCTACGAGACAAAGCTGTCCCAGGTAAAGCTTCCTGCTACGGTCTTCATCAAGGTGGACGGCCAGATCCAAAAGTACAAGGGTCCCATGCCCGGTGACAAGGGCGAGGTACCTGACGTCGATGTCCTTGTGCGATACCCCTGGCCAGCAGCCACGGTTGAGTCGCTTCCCGAAGCCACACGCTCCAACTCCGCCGTTTGCTACGTCGTCAAGAACAGAGGTCGCAGAGGCAAGTTCAACCCTGTCATTGCTAAGCAGTTGGGAGTCAACCCTCCTGACTTCAAGTATCTTGCGGACGGCAAGACGATCAAGAGCAAGACTGGCAACGAAGTGACACCAGATATGGTGCTCGGAGCGCCGACGAAGCCTATCGGCTTTGCCGTCATCGACCTTGCGAGTACATCTTACATCGAATCGTTCCTTGGCAGATCAGAATGGAAGAACGAGGCCGTGATGGACAACGTGCTCATCTTCTACTGGATTCTCGGCCAGTCGGTAATTGACGACCCGCGCATCCAGAGCTTTATGAAGGAGCGACCCAATGTCAAGCATATCGTCATGGCCCCGGACGCTTGCCCGAACATGGTGTCGATGGAATCCTACGGCCTCCTTCACGCCAAGCTGCGCCACATCGATCCTGACCGCTTTCCTCTTCTCAACTCCGACAACACGGTCCGGGATCTCTCGCACATTGGCCCTAATGTCGAGGCTGCGCGTGCTGGCATGAAGGCCGTCTTGGGGGCGGAAGTAAAGGAAAAGAAGGATGAAATCGTGCCGTTCCCAACGTTCAAGGAAGTTGCTGGCATTGACAAAAAGGCCTCGAAGCTAGCCTCGGATGCTGTGACTAAGATCGGAAAGCCTGGATTCTTGGAAGAGGTCGAGAGGGTGGAGCAGGATATCCCTAACCGCGATACCGAAATCATCCCCCTCGGCACTGGATCTGCCCTGCCATCCAAGTACCGCAACGTCTCTTCGACCATCATCCGCGTGCCGCAGTACGGCAACTACGTTCTCGACTGCGGCGAAAACACCCTTGGCCAACTTCGCCGCGCTTACCCCGCCGAGGAGGTCACCAAGATTCTCCAAGAGACTCGATGCATCTTCATTAGCCACATGCATGCAGACCACCATCTCGGAACCGCAAGCTTTATCCGTGCCTGGAGCGAATCGACCGCCCACCTCAACCCGCAGCCCAAGCTTGGTGTTGTCAGCCCTAACGCCATGCAGTACTTCCTCATGGAATACAACCGCATCGAACCGATGGCCTTTGATCGCCTGAAGTTCATCAGAAAGGACCATGTCTTCCCTCACGGCGACGGCCGCCTGCCCGCCGACTGTCCTACCCGCCTCGCCTCTGTCCAGCTGGTCCCGGTCCAGCACTGCCAGCACTCGTATGCCGGCGTCCTTACCTGGCCCTCGGGTCTCAAGATCGCATACTCGGGCGACTGCCGCCCCAGCGATAAGCTTGTCGAGGCCGGCAAGGGCGCCACCCTGCTCATCCACGAGAGCACTTTTGACGACGACAAGAAGGGCGACGCGCTGGCCAAGAAGCACTCCACCATGTCCGAGGCTCTCGACGTCGCGTATCGCATGGGCGCGCGCCGTGTGCTGCTGACGCACTTCTCGCAGCGCTACGCCAAGCTTCCGCTGGTCGAGAAGCGGACGACGGCAACCGGCGCCGACCAGGCCGTGTTGATGGCGTTTGACCAGATGAGGGTCAAGCTTGGCGAGTTCCGCCAGGCTCAGGCATTCTTGCCTGCTATTAGACGCATGTTGGACACGGACGCCTGGAAGGCGGATGAAGACGATTAAAGCAAAACTCCTCTCCAGACACACAACCAATGATTTAGAAGCCATTCCTATCCGTGGATATAATTCGTGAAGAAACAAGGACCCTGGACGGTCTCAATGTCCAAGTCGTAGATATTGTGTGCCTAACCTCTGGGCGTTTGCGGTGCAAACCCACAACGATACTCATCTCAATCAAAGATTGACTTAGAACCCTCGATCATAGTGCACTTGGAGAAAAATACCATGTGTCTGCAGGAACCTAGCTATGTCCGTCGGATGCTTGACTTTGAACCACGTTCTGGGTCCAAGGGGGGGGTCACCGAATTGCTGATGTTGTGCCACGCCCCTCCTCGGAGTGGGTTTCACGGGAGCACCGTAAGACTTCGCCAGCTGCCGCCTGAGATGGTGAGGGACGGGCCTTTTGTATTCATGGGTTTAAACCGGCGAGAAACAAAATATTGAGTAGGGCCGGTGGATTCATGGTCCTTTGGTCGGAAAGTCACGATGGTCTTATAAAGGCATAAATGTATCCAATGACTTTATTGCCGTACACAACATATTCTTGTTCACTATTTAAATATAAATCGACGGCTAGGTCTATGTTCATTCAGTATCCTCATCAATGCACCTGTGACAGATTAGTAGGGGTTTAATCAAGTGAATCAGTCGGCATGCTATAAGCGACCATAATGGTGTCCATCTATCTGCATAGTGAGTGAACGATTGCCTAAACACTATTTCGTTGTTAGATATAGTTGGGCCGTTACAAGACCATATATCCGGTATGCGTAGATGCCAAGGGCCAAGGGTACCGAGTGAGATGCGACCACGCTGCGCACAGCCTGGTGTCGTCCCTTCCTTGTTCTTCCCATGTTCCGACCCGTCTTTGGGATTGCCCCTCCCGTGAGCACACCGGATGTCGCTCGAAAAGCCGTAGGACGATGTGGAAGCCCTTCTTGTGGTGTCTGGTGTCAGTGGGAACGCCCGGTGTGGCGCGGTGCGTCACGCGAAGTCGGCACTTGTTGTTTTGCGGTGCCATAAAAAGTCTCTCATTGGCGCCTTCAAAGGCATATGTCAGTCGGCTCGAAGATTGTATTGCAGCGGCGGCCGGCAGAAGGTGCAAAATCAGACGACACAGCCCGACAGCCCGTGCCGGATACGGAAGGTCACTGTCTCAGCTTTACCCCGGACCGAGGCGCTCCTGTAAGAAGGCCTCCAAAGAGAGCAATCGGCTGAAGAGGTCGTTCAGGCGCAGTAACGGACCGCCGAGTGGGTTTCCAGAAGTAACCAGCGGGTTCCTCACGGCTTACACGGCACGGCTGTTGGGCGACAGCAGCAGCATTGGTTTTTTACTATTATGTTTCCTTTTGTTCTTTTAGTGAGTCCGCCACCTCAACATCTAGATATTCTTCAAGATAGAAACAGAGCGGCCGTCTTGGAAATGGGAGGACCTCGAAAGTATTTAGGCGAACGATATATCCTCTCCATATAGCGCAGCCAACGTTCCCAAGAATAAATTTAACAGACTCTAGCTTGCAACAAAGGTAGAGTTCAACCTCTACCTAGAGGCTATAACAGCAACTAAAAAGAAACGAAGAGGAAAACAAGACACAAGAGGGGACTCAGTTGTGCCTGCTCAGCCACACTCGGAATGTCACTTGGAGAACTCGAAAGGGACACCGCACACTACCAGTGAGCGTAGGAGCATTATCAAAGAATATCAATGCTGCACTACCGGGGAAGTACACATGCCAACTATGCGGCCTCCTATCTCGGAAAGATGACAGCGTACTAGCATAGCTACAGACCTCAATGGTAAGGCTCAACTAGTTTTCGGATTATATTGTTGCCACTACCTCGGACCAATGCATGTGGCCAAGCAACAGAACTGATCGAGCACTTTCTTCCCGTCGTATTAGGTCGAATGTACAGCGCGTTCAGATGCACCATCGAAGCGACGTGCGCAGAGGAATCCTACTGTTTTATCTAGGCGCAAAGACCGCATCTGGCCTTGAAGACTGGTCACTGTGTAGTTCTGGAGGCCATTTGAGGGAAAATGAAACTCGTTGCATGAATCAACCAAACAGGGTGCGGGAGCATTCCACCTATATTGTTGATCTTATGTGCTATATCGCAGCTCCTATAACCGTACTTGGCAAATCCGTCCAGGCTATCGCTATGTCTCGCACTCGTTAAGATAGTGGGCCTAGGGCGAGTAGGCGGTTTGATACATGCCGTGAAAGGATTCAGCACCATCGGACAACACTTGGCTTCGTTCGATCGCATCACCAAACGGCTTCAGTCCTGCGTCAGCGTCTCCACCGGACAAGTATGGTCACTCTTAAGTGCTCAGACACGTCATCCCTGGAACAAATGAAGATTTGCGACAAGGGGGTCGGTTTCGAAGCTGGCCCTACCAAAGAACATGATCCGTTTCCAACCCATGGGTTTCCTAGAAGGTGCTGGCTGTACCCGTCTCGCATTTCTTCGAAACGAAACGAGGCCACTGCTAGCATCTTATAAGGAGCAAGAGTACAAAACACAACAAAGTCCAATCTGGGTATATCAATGCTCTTCATGGGCGACAAAGCAACGGTTAGACTCAGCAGCGATTTATACTCAACAACATACGATACCACTATATACGGCCATCCTCCCGCCTCGTCAGTCTCACTCTAGCCGAAATTTTGGCCACTGGAGGGCCCGACTCCCGCCACGATGCTTCTCGACCACACCCCCCTGCGGTACAAGCTGGTGTTAGCTGCCAAGTATATCGTAGGATGGATCGGATTTGGATGTTTTTCATACTTTCTGTTTGTTCTGTTCGCGTTCGGCGTGCCGGGAATCGCACATCCCTTTTCGATCGCTGTAGAGGCATACGGCCTCGTGGAGATTATATGGTACTTCACCGTTTCCGCATGGCACAGGAACCGACTACAGGGCTTTGGCATGCCGATGCGAGAGATGACGAGGGCTGAGAGAAAAGCGCTGATGGAAAAGTCTTGGGCTACGATCCCAGACGGTCGACTTTACATCCGCAAGTGGTTCTCCCTTGCGCACCTCGATCAAATCCACCGGGACAACATGAAAGATTGGTTCGCGTGGGCTCTCTGGGCCACGGAGTCTGAGGCCCTCAGCAGAGAGGAATGGGACGAGATTGATGATTACGTTGACATGGCCGAGGAAAAGTCAGGCTACATCTTCCCCCGGGCCGGGCTGACGGCATCCCGATCCGCCTCAACCTCGATCCTGTGCAGATGTACCACCGATCGCTGCTGTGGTATACCCTCATGGGCCTCCTAGACCATCAGGCGTTTCTTTGGCTAGCTTTAAACGGCTTTACCCTCTACCGACTACCGCGCTCCACGTTTTTCTCAATATTCCCGCTCCGGTTCATGACTCTGCTGGCGCCCAAGCAATCAGCTTCCGCTCACTTCAGTTACTACTACCGACCTCACACATCCACGACGTACCGACCGATAGTGTTCTTCCACGGCATCGGTCCTGGCATAGGAACTTATGCTTTCTGGTTACCAACCATACCCAAGGAGGTTGGCGTCATTGCCATTGAGATCATGAACGTATCCAATCGGATAGCCCCCATCGGCGTCGAGATGACTACCTTTTCCAGAGAAATCAACCGAATCCTCGAACAGCACAACATCGAGGATTTTGTCTTCATCGGCCACTCCTACGGCACCATGCTGGCGCGCCCGCTGCTCAAGGACCCGGCCGTTGCGCCCAAGATCAACTCGCTCATCCTCTGCGACCCCGTATCCATCCTGTTACATCTTCCAGATGTGGCATACAACATCACCCGTCGGGTTGCCAGTGACACGCCACAGGTCGAGATCGACTTTGCCGCCGGCAAGGACCCCATGATTGCGCACACTGTCTGCCGCCGCTTCCATTGGCCCGAGTCGGTTCTGTTTCGGGAGGACTTTGAGGGCAAACGGACGACGGCTGTTGTGGCTGCGCGCGACTGCGTGTTGAACGGCCCTACAGTGGCCGCCTACATGCACTACGGACATGTCAAGTATACGCCCGCCGACATCGAGGAGCTGAAGAGGACGCCGGAATCATGGACCGGGCAGGCGGATATAGAACTTTTCTACCTCCACAACCGCGACCATGGGCAGTCGCTGCTGATACCATCAGAGCAGAAGCGCATTGTCAGGATGGTGGCGACATACGCGGACAAGTCGTTGGACAAGGCCCCGGTGGATGAGAAGTGGGAAGTTGAGGCGCAGGAGCAGGAGCAGGAGCAGGAGCAAGCGGAGGTTTACCAGAAAGAAGTGGCTGCGGGACCAGCCTGAGCGAGTCATAATACCAGCGCAGAAGATCGCGTTTAAAAGAAGGACAGCACGACGATGATTGGAAGATGCCGCATATGTTAGGATAGCATTCCCGTTTACGTAGCGTAATGAATAACTGGAAATAATATGTGAGAATACACTGTTGACTGTCTGGCCTAAGGGCCTCTCCTTAGAGCGCGGCGCCAAATTCGTTGACTGGGCCCACCGGTCAGCAAAACCCGGAAAACAAAACGGAGGGAGATGTTGAGTGGGGCTGTCGGCAGCTCCCGTATTTCTCGGGCCCAGGCCGGCGCTTCGAAAGGTATGAAGACGTCTGGATACCTGGGCTCAACCGGAGGCTCGTAGGACAGAAATCTAAACGAAGGTGGCACAAAGCTGGTGGGCACATCTTTCAACGTACCTCCGCTATGCTCTAGTCTCGTAAATCACCGTTTTGCTACTCCTAGGGTTCTATCCCCGTTGCCTGCCGCCATCATCATAAGTCCCTATAACAGGAATCCTGCCACAGAAGAAGAAAAAAAGTACAATATTGTCCTCATTAGTCGGCACTATTCTGATTTTAAATTTATAAAATTCTCATACTATAGCAGTGTTGCAAGTAATGACCCTGTCTTATTGTATAAGACCCATTTTGTCATAGGCGTAGCTAAGACCATCATGGTAATCTCGTAATGATACCTACCTGTTGGTTGTTTGTTCATAAATGCTTTCAGAAAAAGGCTTTCTCTGATGTTGTGGTAAACAATAGAGCGGAAGATTTGTTATCCCTCTAGCGATGATGAAAACGAGCAGCCAGAGAGTTACCCTGGAGACAGACTTGCATAGTTGATTAGTTATTATGCAACTACCTTGTTAACCTTTAGTGTTACCAATCCCCATCTCAACCTGGAAGGTATCGAAAAACTCAAGTTTGACATTGACTATGGCATGTCCATAGTCTACGCCGCCGCAAATTGCCCAAGCACATACGGTAGCTTGTTGTACCTCAGATCATCAAACTCGGCCTCAGAGATGTACTCCCTCGTATTGATCGTCAACGCCCAATCCACATCAGACCTGCTCGCCGCAAACGTCCTTGCCCCCACGAGCGTCCCGTCGCGCTCCGCATACAGCGCCCTTCCGCCCGTGCCATAGACAGCATGGGTGCCGATAAACCTCGCCACCGTCGCCGCGCTCGCCGCGAAAGAGAAGGCGCCCATGCACTCTTCCTTGATGGCGCCATCGCCGCCAAAGGGGCCCGGGACCTGGTGATACGCTTGCGGTTCCGTGGGATCGTAGCCAGTGTACTTGCTCTCCTGGATGATGCGGTCGACAGCATGCTTAGAGGCGGCAGTCTCGTAGAGGCGCACGTCGTGGTCGCCGAAGACATTCTCCTGAAGGTAAGAAAGGTAGGGAGTCGCGGTAAGGTTGCTGACGATGTAGCTCAGAAGCATGGTTCCATAATTGGAGTAGGAGTACTCGGATCCTGGGGCGGAATCAAGAGGGCGGGCAAGTTGGTACTCGATCACGTCGCGCAAGGTTGCGGCACGAGTGCCGTTGAAGAGGTTGAATGCGATCTCGCGGAACAAAAAGGCAGGATCTCCTGACTGCTCGCGGCTGTACCCAGATGTGTGAGTGAGGAGGTGGTTGACAGTGATGTCGTTGGCGCGGGTGTCAGCAGGCTTGAACCCCAAAAGTGGGTAAACGGTGGTTGAGTAGTTCAGCTTTCCGGACTCGATCAGGTTGGTGACGGCAGCGTAGACAAAGATCTTGCTCACACTGGCAAGAAGAAAAACGTCGTCTGGCTCAACAACAGCCCGGTTGCTCTCTGCCCAAGTGTATCCGCGCCCCGCAATGGTTGAGCCATTCAGTGCGACGGCAACCTGGGCCTGCCGCACACCGTTCTTCTTCATCCAGGTCTGCATAGCATCATCGAAAGCTGCAGTGGCGCCGGCGTTATCTTTGAAACCCGTGACAGAACCCGTCGCGCTCCACTTGCGAGATTCGGGGATGTCTGTCTCTGCGAAAATGACGGCGAAGCGGACGTCAGTGCCGGAGACGCCGCCGTGGAGGTCGATAGGATACAGGCCCACTTGCTTTTGAGCTTCGATCTGTGTTGAAAGCTCTGAAGCTGTGAGTCCGTCCATGGCCACCCATTTCCCAACGGATGTGTCGACGAACTGCGGCGTGATAATGTGATCATCGGAAACGAAGAGCCGAGACGGCCGCCAGAAGGGCTTCGCGACCTCGGACTCGTAGATGGTAGGGTAGTCAATGGTGTAGTTCCCGGCCGAGTAGAAGATGGTAGAGTGCCGGTTTCCAACATTCTCGTGCCCGAGGATGCAGTACCGGCGGTCATCTGGGGTGCCGTACATGCGGAAGCCCTTGACGACCATGTCAACCCCAGACGTCGCGTTGTCATAAGCATATGGGTCAGTCAACCCGCAGTACTGCTCCCAATTGGCGACACTGGTTTTCTCCATGACGCCGGTGAAGACGGCACTGCCGGCCGGTCCTGTAGCAGAGACATGCGTCGAGACGTAACCCTTGTTCTTCCACGAGTCCAACCAGTCGTCGTAAGTCGCTTCGTCCACGCCGTAGATTACCTCAAAAGGGTTTCCATCTCGCCGGACCCAGATGGCGGCGTAATTCTCGTGTGGTGCTCCGCCGTACGCACTCAGAGAGATCATGCGGTAGCCATCGGCAGTCAACGACTTGATCTTCTCGCCGTGCGCGGAGCTATCGAGGTCGAAGTACGTCTGAACGTCTACGGAGGTGCCATTGACAAAGCGCCTCTCCGTAGGAATCGCAATGACAGCAGAGCATAATGAGAGGCATGAGGTCAAGAGACCCAGAAACGAGTGAGGGTACATGGTTAACGAGAGAAGGATGCCCAAAGACAATCCGAATCGACCCTAATGTTTCAATCTTTGAAACTCTAGAGACAAACACTGCCATAGACTTCTTCCATCGCGGGTTCGAACGGTCACGTTGACGGTTTTATTCTAACCTCCCGATATCCACAAGTCCCTATTATTAGAGTGTCAATTTAGACTGTGGTCAACATTCTGCAATACGAGATGAACCCCGTCTATGCCCCACAACGCGGCGCCCGGCAGAAGGCGAACGCAACCCTGATCCCAGTTTGGCGGACCTGGAAGCGCCGGGCTCGCCTGTCTATCCCGGAAAGTATAGCCATCGAAAAAGGGTCTATACGATGGTGTTGCCCTTTCTGGTTCCATCGCTCATTTTCACAGTATTGTAACGTACTGTGTAGGGTGTTCGCTGTCTTTGAAAGTCCATTGTTCTCGTGTGTGACATCTTGGTGGCTTTATGCATTCTGGTAGATGCTGCTATCGCGAGTCGGATATTCCATCGCCTGTCGTCAAACAGGACCTGCATAGATCCCGGTCAAGGTTCTTCATAACTCAAGTTAAACTCAGCATCGCCGTTTCAGCAACGCGTGCACATCGTCTTCGTTTGACAGGTAATAATAAGCGCAGATATAAACATGCTTCACATAAAACACAGATTCAACTATTAAAACCAAGCACCTTAACAAAATAATCATTTCGTCACACACTCTGTTAGTGAAACACACCATCTTTGCTTCCGTTGACATTGCATATTTGTCCGACCCATTCGCACCACGTAAAATAGTCAACACGTAATATCAACGGGATGCAACAGCAAAAGGAAAGGTCCATCCAGGATTCGAACCTGGGCTTACGGAAAATCCCAACTTGCGAGAGTCAGAATCCGACGTCCTAACCAACTAGACTAATAGACCGATTTGTGCGAACTTTGTGATGCTCAGCTGCTGTGGATGCATTGGCGGAGATCGCAGAATTTGAAGCGACAACGAGGTGATGGTGTGGGAAGCGGATCCCGAAGCCCTCTCTGTGGATGTGGTGGGGATGAGGGCGGGGCGACGTCGCCGGTCTGGCGGGACGAGGCCGTATGGGCTGGGGCGGGATATCCCGGTCATAGACGTCACACCGAGATTGTCGAGTTGAACTACATTTCTAAGCCTTGCAATTTGGTGTCTCAAAAGACTTCAATATCTTCGTTGCAATGGGACTAGACTACTGGTTTACAGCCAGCGTTGGAGACCGCGAAATATGTAAGACTGAAAGCGCTAGCTGGCTTGCCTCTAGGCTTCCTGCTGGATTGACACCAAACCAGGCTTTTTCCCGATATGTACAGTATCAAAGTATAGACAAGCTGCCAACATGGCAGTCCTCAAACCACAAGTCTTGGAGAGACTTGAAAACACCCACAGTGTCACTCAGTGACCCGTTCACGGCCCCAAACCCTCCACAAGATCCCGTCTCTAGCATCTCTCTCTGTCAATCCAAACTAGCACCCGCTAGTCTTAACATTGTTCGCGACGCAAATCTTGCCATCCGGCCCCTTGCTCTTTAGCGGCGGCTCGGCACCGCTGTTGTTGCCCTCAAAGTTCTCACAGACATCCGCACCGCCCAGCACGCACGAGTTCGAGACGGTCACGCCGTCGCCGAGGTTCCCGTTGACGCCCGCAACGACCTTGCCGCCGTCGAGCCTGATGTTGTCAAAAGTTGCGTGCCGCGCCGTCTGCTTCTTGCAGTTGCCGCAGCTCCTGTACATCTTGCTGCAGTTCTTGCAAAAGTAGTTCTTGACCGCCACCGTGCCACCGCCGTCGTGCTGCAGGACCTTGTCCTCGGCGTCCTGCGCGCCGCCGCCGTTGACGTATGAGGTGCCGGATTCCTGGCGGAAGGTTATGGCATCCTCGCAAACCTTTTGGAACCAGCTGTGGACGGGCGTTAGTATTCCGGCTTTCAGGAACGAGAAAAGGGGCAAAAACAAGAGAAGGGGGGATGTGACTTACACATTGTTGATCGTACAGCTACCCAGGCAATGGATTCCCTCACCATTGTTCGGGCCAATCACGACGTTGCTAATCGTAGAGCCCTCCTCCAGAATGAAGACGGCGTCCTTGTTCCCGCCTTCGGCCTGGCCGTGACACGTGCTTGGGCTACGGTCCCACAGCTGCATCCCGCCGTCGAACGACTGGCCCGCGGCAATGGTCTTGACGGCCGCGAGGTTCTGCGAGCCCTTGGGCGTGGGGAAGGTCGTCTGCAGCTCCGTGTTTGTGCCGCCCGAGCTCGTACCGTTGCCGGCGGCGGAACCGGAGCCGCCGCCGCCGCCGCCGCCAGTAGATCCGGCACCGGATTTCGGAGCATGAGTACCCTTGGGCGCATGCGCCGGACGCGTATTATGCGCCTTGGCGGCCCCGCTGTGCTTCGCGCCCTTGCTCGAGCCGCTCTTCGAAGCCGGGGAGGCGAGAACGGAGAGGCAGAGGGCCAAGACGAGGAGGTTGTTTCGGATGTACATCTTTGGTGGAGGCGTCGAAAGGTAGCGGCTTGGCAAAGACGAAGAGTGTTGGGATGGAAAGGCTTGGCTTTGATATGCTGAAAGATTGTTCGGTATGGATGGGTAGACCAGCTGTCAAACGAAGCGACACAGTCGTTGTGAAGAAGAGAAGGTTGAAACTTGGACAAGAAGTGAGTGAGTATCTTGAAGCTCTTGGAAGCTGCTGATGATGATCAGATCCAAGAGTCTGCAACGACGAGAACTCTATCCTCTTTATATATCCCGTTTCCTCACGTCTCTCCCCCACGAACCCCTATGTTCTCCGTCCGCTTCCATAAAGCTAATCGCAACTTGGCTTCGCGACTGACAGCAGTCGGCCCGGGCTCGCGTGCCGCAACCACTGCGTGCTCCTCCATCCCACCAGCAGCATCTTCAAGCGCACGTACACGGACGGAAAGGTGAAGGGCAGAAATCTATCCAAGAACGCTGGCGCGCTTCATCTAGACGTTCCCTTGCCCCACAGTCGTCTGAAACCTGCACGGTTAAGCTTTTCCAGACCCTTCAGACAAAAAGGCTCTCTCTACTCTATTCTCTTCGTTCCCCATCTCAGCCACGCGGGTTGGTAAGTAAGCTCAATCTACTAGAGAACGACGTTGACCGACTGAAAAGCTTATCCGAAACCCACCAATGGCCATCCTCTCAGTAGCGTGGCATGCCATGGAAGACCGATGCAAAGGCCGCTGATGGCCGATCTATCCCGTCCGATGTCTTAATGCACGGAATATCACACACAGACCATCCGGTATCCCGGGACTGGCGCAAGCCAAGGTCCCTCCCTGCGAAGAGCCTCATGTTCGGTGGACGGGCCTGTGGGATGGCTGAGTAAGTCAGAGTCATGGAGGGGTGTTCATTTATCTCGGACGCAGAGTCAGGCTCTTCATCTTCTTCAAACAGCCTCTCTGGTGGGTACGAGTCTTCATGCATCTCCATATGTCGGTAGTGTCACCCGAAGTATAGTTGTCTCTCCGTGGCGTTTGAGAACATCAAACCTGGCAGTATAGTTTCATCAACTTTGACGACCCTTTTTTCACTCATGCCAGGCGTTCTTGTCATGCTCTAGCCACCGAGCGAGACCGTGCTGGACTGTCATGACTGCCATCAACACGGACCAACCCTGACTGTCACGATTTATGACGAGAACTAGACACAATGCGGATGTCCTGAATGAATGGCCCCCGTGATTTAAAAAATTGCAGGCTTGATTGTAAATATCTACTTGAATCATCTCCGCCAGCGCCATGTTATACCGTTCTTCCCCCTGGCCCGCTGCTTCCCCTAGTCAGTCATCTCCACGAATGGTATACCGATGGCGTCACTGAATCTTGAACGGTCACCACTTCTGCTGGTATGCTCCTCGCTGCTGCTGTTGCGGCCTTTGTTGCTGTTGATGCTGCTGTTGTTGTGACTGTTCTCTCCGAATCTGCCTCTCGAACTTTTTCCCCTCCGTCGTCGCATCCTTTTCGCCGTTGAGACCGACCTTCTTCAGCTCCTCTTTGACAATTCCCACGGCCTCGGCCACGACGTCGCCGCCCCTTCGCCAGGTGTACAAGGCCACCCCATGCGACTCCAAGATCTCTTGGGCCCGCTGAAGCCGGCGCATCCATAGCTCGTGCTTCCTATTCGGCGCCGCCGCGGGTGCGAGGTGCGGGCTGCCTGTCGGTGAGGTAGCGCCCGACTTCAGACTGCCAGTCCTAGTCCTAGCAAAGGTTGGGGGAGCAGCCTGCCCTTGGGAGGCCGCGGACGGCGGCAGTGCATCAAAATCAATATCGTCATTGCTCGATAGCCTGCGTCCGTTGTTGAGGTTCCGCGGACTGAGGCTTCGGGAGCTAGACGGGGTATCCCGGCGCCGAGGCGGTGGGGGTGGCGGTGGGACTTTGGCCGTCTTGCTCATAGTGTTCTGGGCCGTGGCTGCCGGTATCTTGGCGGCGGTTGGCAAACTCCTGCTGCTGGCCACGGTCTGCTGAGAAGAGTTGTGCATCTGAGACAGAGGATGAGGGCCAGCTCGGTCAGCGGATGGCTTTCGAGATCTTGGCACAGGAGGAGGAGTTGCCCCGCTGCTCACACCAAGTGTGTTCACACTCGTATCAGAGGGTGCGCTGCGAAGGGCTGCCGGCTTGTTCGGTCGAGGCGGAGGAGGTTTGCGACCGACGACGAGATCGGTGGAGCTGGTGTGCGGCTTCGGTCTAGCCTTGATCTGGGCCAGGGCAGCTGCATCATTCAGTGTGGTTTCCTCGGGTTCATCCGAAAAGTCGATCAGGTCCCCCATGACTGGCCCAACGGTCTTGGCCTCACCCCGTGGAGGCAATCCTGGTCGACTAGATGGTGCATCGCTTTCGTCTGTGACCCTGAACTTTGGGGCTTTCTGACGTGAGCTGCCACCCTCAAAGGAATTGTCGAAATAGCCAGCTTGCTCAGGTGTCGTGACATCACGGATAAAGATGGCAATGACGCGTCCTGGATGAGCCTCGACCAGCTCGGTGTAGACCTCCAAATCTGCTTCACCACTGTCGCCGACTAGTAGGAACCTGCGTTCTGGGAAGTCGTGCATGAGTCTGGTAAGGGTGCTCTTCTTTCTTTCCGCTACAGGCTCGAAGATACCCTGGAGCATACCGCTATATTGCTTCAGATGGAGCGAACCAGGAGGCAAGCCAGCGACCATGAAATAACTCGCGAGCACCGGGAACAGCTGCCATGGACTATTCGAGCAGTAGTGCATGCTTACGCCCATCTTGTGTAGCTCGTTGTACCACTCTCGAACGCCCTCCACCGTCAAATCCTTCAGTTCTCGAACAAAGGTGTTGCGGAAGATTTCTTTGGCACCACCCGAGATGTTGGAGCGCTTAATAGTGTCATCGATGTCACTAATCAAACTGACACCCCTCGGCTCGATGATCTTGACCTCCTGAGTTGCCGACAGGTCCTCATTAGCGAGAACGCGCACGTGCGTGGGGACGAACTCCAAGGCGGCGCGCAGAATGAAGTGTCCCGCATCGTTTGTCTGTACTGTCCGTGAAGCCGACTTCTCATCGTTATAAAAGAAGACGGTGATGGGTAGTTGAACCAAAGGCGTTGTCATGAAGGGCGCTATTCTTGCCATGAGGTTGGCATTCGCGACGGAAAGTTCGGCATCTGTCAGGTCGGTACCCGTAGTGTTCTGCCTTGTCGGTGCCAACTTGGGGGACCCAGGGGCCGTCATGGGTGTGTGGGTACCGCTTCGCGACCTTGATCTCGCTCGATATATGCTTTCCGTGTCATCGTCCGAGCCCTCTTTTGGCGCCTCGCTGAACCCGCCGTGGTTCGCCACACGCCGTTCCTCCTGTCCCCTCTTCTCGATTTCTGCGGCTTCTTTGGCAATCTTCTCCTGTTCTCGCCGCTCCTCATGGGATTGGTGCAGAGCGGACAGGTTGTCGACGGGCGCAGGGGCGTCTTGTCTAGGGGCCGGAATGCCACTCAACTGGCGCGCAAGGCCAATGAGGATGCGGTTTCGTCGAGTTATCGGGCCTTTGTGAGGCGAATATACCCAGCCCCTGACGTCGATGTCCACGATGGCCTTCTCATCCTCATTACGTTCCCATTCTTTCCTCCAGAACTCCTGGTCTTTGACACTACCAGGCTGTTCGTCAGAGTGTTGCTGATATTCCGCTGTCCAGTCTTGCTTGACATGGCGCTTCGCGTATGACGGGAAGATGACCATTTGGTCGTCTCCCTGCACGGTGATGGCAACGTCGGGGAATGATCCGGGGATTGTCGTCCTGGGCATGCCGTCCTCCGGTTCCAAAGGCCGTACCCGTGTCTGCGCATACCCTTCTCTTATTTCATTTACGGCGGTGGCACCGGCGCGGTACACACTGCCAGCCTTTGCAGCCAGCCATTTCCGCCGAAACCCCCTCTCGCCCGGGGTTGGCGGGTCATCGGCCGATGCAGCCCCGTACCCATAACCGTTGCCTGCACCAGCACCAGCACCAGCACCGGCACCACCGCCGGCTGCGCCTCGCCCTCCTCCGCCGTAGGTTGTGTAGTCTGAAAACGTGGGCATCTTTTTGCTTAGGTTGCCTGCCCTCTCCCTCGCATGCCGTTTCAGCTTGGCCGAGGGCGGACCTAGGAGCAGCCGGCGACTGTGCCGCGCGAATACGTCGACGAGCCTGGTTTTCTCGTTCCGCTTTCGCTGGCGCTCGAGTATATATCGGTATATACTAGACTGAAATCGGTGCTTGAGCTGCGGGAGAGTGTCGAGGCGGAAGTTGAGGACGCGCTCGCGGTATCGGTCTCGTAGGCTCCGTGGGAACAGGTATCGCAGGAGGCTGGTGCGGTTGTGAGGATGCGGGCGCGGGGGACCAAATCGCCCGAAGGGAGCCAGCTTGATCTTGGTTGTGCCTTGGATAAGGGTCCAAGACGAACGGCGGGCGCGGGACGGCCCAGAGCGTGGGCGTTATGTAGGAAGAGAAGTCTAAGTCTGGGAGGGTACGATAACCGGCGAACCGAGGCTGACGAGGCGAAGTCGACGAGTTGCACGAGGCTGGCAGGCGACAGCGTCTTCTGACCCCCACGCTCTTACAGGTGATGAAGGGACGGCTGAGGGTGATGGAAGCACATGGTCTTGGGCGGCTCTGGTGGGTGAAGTTGGCGCGAGCGGTTCGGGGTCGAAGGAGCCGGAGCACGCGGTGTGCTTTGGGGGGAGGGGAGTGAGCTCGTGACGGTGGGCGGGCGGAAGCTTTAGGTTCGTGTTGGTGTAGGTGTGTTGGTCTCAGAAGCTCCCGGTGTCGCGCAGTGCGGGCACAGGTTTGGGGGCGAGGGTTGGCGTCTGTCCTGGACGTTCACAATGCGACGAGGTGCCACAACATGCGATTATGCGGGATATGGAGGTGGTCCCGTTGCTTCTGGCCGTGCTGATGCACTGGGGAAAGAGGTTGGGGGACTCGAAGCGAGACGAAACATTACGTCATCCTTGCACAGCTTAGCTTCGCTGGCAGCAGGTATTCAGCCGCTGAAGCTTGGCCCTCTTATTCACCACTGACGCGGTGGTGGAGGATCTTCAGCGCTGTTGGCTCCCCATGCTCCGGGGAAGTCACGGCCAGAACGTAACATCGCTTGGCCCCCAAATGCCAAAACTGACAATGCACAGACCAGATCTCACATCAAGTGACGCTCGAGCGCGCTGGGCATGTGAGACTGCGATGCCATAAATCGCATCCAATAAAATCCGCATGCTTTTACACGATTTCCTCCCATATGCGAAAGACCCCTGGCCGAGAAATCAAATGGTATTGTCCACATGGTGTGTTGGTCTAGACAGCTTCCCTCTTCTTCTTCTTCTTTTTTTAAACACCGAAAGAAAATCAAAATTATCGCTTCTCACGAGCCAACCTCGCCCTAGTCCTACCCTTAGCCGGGACGTTCTTCTTCTTGGGCTGTTTCTTGAGGTTGAGCACCGCGCCCTGCCCGGCTCGCTCAGCTCTGCCCTTCTTCCACACCTTGTCCTCGCTACGTATGGCCTTGGCGTCGAGCTTCTTCTTGTCCTTGTTGCTGAGCTTTTGCTTCTTGCCCTTGGGCCCGTTGAGCTCGTCGCGGCCCGCCTCCTTGGCCTTCTTCTTGTCCTGCTCCGTCTCGAACCACGTCCTCTTCGGCCGCGCCTTGATCTCCGCCTCGTGCTGGAGTATGTTCTCTCCCTTCCTGACTTGCATTTCTGCCTGCGCGAATTGCTTCTCCTGCTTCTCCTCGACCATGATCTCCTCAATCTCGTCCTCCATTTCGTCCACCTGCGTCTGCCACTTGTCCGCTTCCGCCGGCTCGATGATGCGGCTCATGATCTTGGCGCCCTGCGCCTTACCGGCCTTGACCGCTGCCTTGACGACCTTGCGGTCCGGCTCGGCGGCTAGCGTAATGGCGATACCGGTTCTGCCGGCACGCGCCGTACGACCGACTCTGTGCACGTAAATCTCAATGTTTTGGGGTGCCTCGTAGTTGATGACTGTGTCGACGCCCTTGATATCGAGACCACGGGACGCCAGATCGGTCGCCAGGAGGTAGTTGACCTTGCCGTCACGGAAGTTTTCGACACTGGCGATTCTCTGGAGGCATGTTAGCGAATATTCATGACGGGAAACCTTCAGTGACACTGACCTGAGCCTGGTTCATGCTACCGTGGAGCTCGGCGCAAGACATGCCAAGCAGACCAAAGATGATTCTCGCGCGGTGAGCCTCCTTCTTCTGGCGGAAGAAGACGATGACACGCTCGGTGTGCATCGTCTTGCAGATATGCACCAGATAGCCCATACGCTTCTCCTCGCGTCCGGGGCGCAGGCGAACAAACTCCTGCACCAAGGTACCGACAGTCTTGTTCTTCTGCGAGTCGACCATGACTCTGGCCGGCTTGTTCATTCCCACGCGCACCAGCTTGTCGACGGACGATGTCATTGTTGCGGAAAAGAGCATGGTCTGCCTTGACTTGGGTAGGGTGGTCAAAATCTCGTTCAGTTCGTCGGCGAAACCATCCTCGAGCATGCGATCGGCCTCATCGAGCACGAGAATCTCCACGGTATCGACGTTGAAGCTGGCAGAGTTTCTCATATGGTCAATGAAACGACCGGGTGTGGCGATGATGACATCCGGGCGCAGCCTCAGCTCCACCTCCTGGGCCTTGAGACTCAGACCACCGACGGCCAGGGTGAACTTGATGTCGGTGTAGGCAGCCAGCTTGGTGGCTACGGCGTGACACTGGATGGCCAGTTCACGAGTCGGGGTGAGGATGACAACACGGCTGGTCGGCACCTTCTTGGGTCTGTACAGAAGACGTTCGAGAATGGGAACGACGAAGGCAGCAGTCTTTCCGGAACCCGTGACAGCGCCACCAACGACATCCTTGCCCATCAGCGCAATGGGCACAGTCTTGGCCTGGATGGGCGTGGGCTTGGAAAAGCCAACAGCCGCGAGACCTCTCAGCAGAGGGCGCGACAGGGACATGGCCTGGAAGGACGACGCAGTATCCTTCTTGCCAGGCTTTGCCGGCTCCTCGGGGGCGAAGAAAGCGTCACGCTTCGCTTGTTCCTCCGCATCCTCCTCTTCCTCGTCGTCTGAATCACGATTGTCTTCAGGGTGGTCGACAGGCGTCGCAACGGAGTCGTTGTCGGATGCTGCGTCGTCGTCCTCGGCGTCGTCCGCGTCCTCAGCGTCAGAACCCTCATCTTCAGAGCCAGATTGCTTAGCGTCGGGGTCCACGCCCATTCCGAAAGCATCATCGGCCAGGACTTCGTCGTCGTTGTCGTCCAGGTCGATGTCCACGTCCATGTCATTGTCCACCTCTTCAGCAGCCTCTTCTTGTGCTTCTTCCGGCTTGTTCTTGCCATCTTTCTTCGTGCGCCTCCTGCGAATGATCTCTTCAAGGTCCACACCGAGCGTCGTGTTGCTGCTCATGGACTTCTTGGCTCCTTCGAAACCCCAACCTTCGAGTTCCGCATCGCCGAATTCGATGGCGCCGTCTTGCGCAAATTCAAAGTCTGAGTCCATGGCACCATCATCGTCATCTTTTGCGCCCCAGATGCCCTCGTTGACTTCTTCTTCGGGCGAATCTTCCTTGGCAGCAGCCTTTTTCGATTTCTTGGAGGTTTTCACCTTCTTCTTGGGAGGCGCTGCGACGGGGGCCTCCTCCTCGATGATTTCTTCGTCATTGTCGGAGATTGTGTGGACGAAGTCGTCGTCGACGGTCTTGCGCTTGTTTGAAGGAGCCATGTTGGGTTGTGGGAGGATTGCGGAGAGAACGAATGTCGGGACCGCGGGGTATCGTTCTGGCTTTCACTACGCTTCCCAATGCTTCGCGCTGTTCCAGAGCCAGAAATTTTTCTGGACGGACGGTGGAGCTCAACTTTTTCTGCCACCCTCGAGGTGACCCGGAAGCAGGCGGTCAAAGTACAGGTGGGGCTGATTTCTCGCGCAGACGGGAGAGGGACCGAAGAGATACGTACTCCATGGACAAGCACGTGATGCTGCTTATCATCTTCCATCGTCCGTCGTTCGTCGTCCAGTGTTCAGTGTTCTCAGGGGGCAGGGGCGACTCCCGATGGGAGACCCCACCATGGTTGATTGGGCGACCACTCACAGCTTATTGGCAACAATTTTGGCAGCCTTCACGCCGCTGGGTGCCGGCAAAGCAACGAGATTTAATTTCTGCCCTGTTGACTCTACAACTTGTCTTTTTCGGTCCTAACCCAACTCGGTGCCTCACTTTCCCGCGTCTCCTTCTTGACCACAACCGCGTCTCTCTACTTCTCTCAAGCGTCTTTTCCAACGATTTCCCTTTCCTCGAGCGCGCATTTCGACTCTTCCGATTGCCAACAAAAGTTGCTCCCGCAAGACACACAATCCGCAAAACACCGACACACACAGACAAGATGGGCGAATCCAGGTGGGCGAGCTTCCATCCCCTTCCACACCACTATCTCGGCGTTGTGTTTGGCAGCATCTGCAGACGTTGGCGCGTCACAACTCTCTGCTAACACCACATGGGCTTTCCAGGCAGGAACTCATCCAGTGGTTGAACCAGCTGCTGTCCCTCAACATCACAAAGGTCGAGCAATGCGGTACCGGGTAAGTGGTGATCAGATACCCCTCCCCCGCCATGTGTTTATAGTGGGACCCTTGATGATTTTGATGGTGTTGTTGATGTTTGGTCCGGTTTGCAGCGCGGCCCTCTGCCAGGTGTTTGACAGCATCTTTATGGACGTTCCCATGTCCCGAGTCAAGTTCAACGTCAACAGCGAATATGCGTACATCCAGAACTTCAAGGTCTTGCAGAGTGAGTGTTGCGCCATCCCGTCCCATGCCGCCCGCCTCTGCTCTCCCTCGATCAAAACAGTCACGGCTGACCAACGCTCACCTACCAAACAGACACCTTCGCGAAGCACCAGGTCGACAAGCCCATCCCCGTCGAAGCGCTGGTCAAGTGCAAGATGCAGGACAACCTCGAGTTCCTGCAATGGACCAAGAAGTTCTGGGACCTGAACTTCCCCGACCACGAGTACGATGCCGTTGCCCGGAGAAAGGGCGCTCCTGTCCCCTCCGGCGGCGGCTCTGCCCCTCGTGTCGCGTCCGGTACCGGCGCCGCTGCTAGACGAGGCGGTACCACCCCCTTGGGCGGCGCCCGTGTCCCCAAGGCCGCTGGCCCCGGCACGGCCGCTCTCCAGCAGGAGAACGCTACCCTCAAGGAGACGGTTGTCGGTCTCGAGCGCGAGCGCGACTTCTACTTCAGCAAGCTCCGGGACATCGAGCTCTTGGTGCAGCAGGCGGTGGAGGAGGACCCCGAGCTGGAAAAGCAAGAAGACGGCCTCGTCAAGCAGATCCAGACCATCCTGTACTCGACGGAGGAGGGCTTCGAGATCCCGGCAGAAGGCGAGGTTGTCGACGACCAGGAGACCTTCTAGATGGTGTAGGGGTGCATTGCAGGAAAAAGAAGAGGTGCTTGGATGGGGGTGGTGAAGCAAAAGCACACGGGTTTGGCGCTAGTGCAAATACCCAGAGGCACGTAATAATCAGTATACTGGCGATGATGAGGCTGAGTAGTACTCGGACAGTCGAGGCCGAAGTCGGTCAGAGCTCACGGCGGTCCCGTCCCGCATGAGCCGTCATGATAGAATCAAAATATTTTTTGTCCGGAGCTTCAAGTCATGTATGCGCGCTAGTCGTGGGTTGTCTACCGTATTAGTAGGCTGTCCTGTTTGTCATCCAAAGTGGGCTTGTTGCAAACGAGCTACGCGTCCATGGAACCAAACTAAACCCTGAGACGGATGGCTGGCTTGGTCTGCAAAGTGACCCTATGGGTCAGTTTCAACCTCCGCCCTCGTCAGAGAATGAAATCTTATTGTCTGAGAACGGCTCCGCATGGCTTTCGGAGCTAGAATCCGACACCACGTTATTGAGCAGTCTATTCAAGGCTCAGAGAGGAACTTCATCAAGCACTATCCCATGATGCCGTTGCAACTTGATCAAATAATCCAAGGTCGAGGTAGTGGGCGAATATCCGAGTGCTGTGGAACACCAGCAGCGTCCGTTCAATCATAGCATGCATGCTATGCCCTCGGCGTGTATGTGTGTGTGTGTGTGTCTTGGGCCTGCGTAGGTTTGGGCCTCACCTACATAGTACGTCGTCAGCTGGTTCCTGGCCTGGAACTCGGCGCCCAGGTGAGCGTGTCCCAGAAATGCGGTCATTCCCTGCTGCAGGCCCCAGTTTAGCGGTTCCACGCAAAGAAAAATGCGCCACAGGCGTCAAACAGCGCACACGACCAGCGGCGGGCGTCCTTGCCCGTCGCCTGCCGTTTTATTTTTTCTTTCGGAGACAGGCTCTGAGGGAGAGGCGAGACGGGACGACAGGGGACCTCAAAACAGGCACGGGCGGGCTGTGGGCCAGGCTCTTTTAAGGCATGGTCCGCTGGGGCAGCTGCTGGAACTGGAACTGCTGCTGCTGCGCACCTCACACCCGACCATTCGCGGTGGGACCAGCTGCTCCATCGCCGGGGACGAGGCGAACCAGAGACATTGGAACCCGACACCGAACGAGCCTTTGTTGCTTGCGAGAGTGCCTGACGCAAACAACCTCCTGACCAACTTCATCATTCCACACACAAACAACACCCAAGAGGAAAAAACGTATTTGACTTGTGCGACGGCCCCGTTCTTGCTGCACACCCTATTCGACGACAAAGACTCCAAGTTCGGTTGCGAGACAGCGTCGAAAAGCTTAAACAACATACATACATTATCGAGACTGCCCGCTGTCACTGTCTCTCTGTCTCTGCCCTCAATCTCTCTCTCTCACCACCCACGATCGACGAGGGGAGCTACAGCAATCAACGACTCAGCTCACCCGAGCAAGCCCCTCGTCCAAACCCCGAAAAGACGTTCGATCGCTCGTCCTTGATAACCAACAACCTCTTGGACTCCCGTTTCCCTTGACCACACCTCACAATGGCGCCCCCGGCCGAAATCTCCATCCCATCGACCATCCTCTCGACCGGCGAATCCAAACCATACACCCTCTACAACATCACCCTCCGCCTTCCCCTCAAGTCCTTCGTCGTCCAGAAGCGCTACTCCGACTTCGCCGCTCTCCACCAGACCCTCACCTCCCTCGTCGGCTCTCCGCCCCCGCAGCCGCTCCCGGGCAAGTCCTGGTTCAAGTCGACCGTTTCGTCCCCCGAGCTCACCGAGCAGCGCCGCCAAGGCCTCGAGGCCTACCTCCGCGCCATCGCCGAGTCCCCCGACCGCCGCTGGCGCGACACCACCGCCTGGCGAGCTTTCCTCAACCTCCCCTCCACGGGGGTGGGCAGCACCTCCAACTCGGCCGCGAGCGCCCATGGTCTCATCACCAGCGGCCGCGCCGGGGCCTCTGACCCGACGACTTGGCTCGACCTCCACCGCGAGATGAAGACGTGCCTCCACGACGCGAGGAACCAGCTCGCCCGCCGCGACGGCGCCGTCGATAGTAACAACAGCACCGCGGCGGCCGAGGCAGGCGCCGCGGCCAAGAGGTCCCTCGTCAAGGCCGGCACGCTGGTTAACACCCTCACGGACGGGCTGCGGGCGATGCAGGAGGGCGGGCGGCTCGGCGACGGCGAGCTACGGCGTAGGAGGGACCTCCTCTCGTCGGCGCGGGTCGAGCGCGAGGGCCTGGACAAGCTGAGCAACAGCATGGCGCAGGGCAACGGCCGCAGCGGCGGCGGCGGCCGGGAAGGGTGGGCCTCGGCGGGTGACAAGGCCGCCCTGCTAGGCGGGAGCCGCAACGGCGGGGCGCGGACCGGCGGACGGGTCCTGGGCGCCCCGCTTCCGGAGAACGAACGCACGCGGGAGCTGGACAACAACGGCGTCGTGCAGCTGCAGCGACAGATGATGAGCGAGCAGGACGAGCAGGTCAACACGCTGGCGGCCATTGTGCGCCGGCAGAAGGAGATGGGGCTGCAGATCAACGACGAGGTGCAGGAGCAGACCAAGATGCTCGACCGGCTCAACGAGGACGCCGACCGCGTGGGCGGCAAGATCGACGTGGCCAAGAAGCGCATCAACAAGTTCTGACTGCGGCGTGCCGGGGGCGCCGTCGCGAGGGCCGTGGTGAGCGTGCTCGAGGTCGTGGTCTGGATTCTTTGGGTCGGCGGGCGGATATTGGATGCTTTTGCGTGGTGTCTGGAGTTGGCTTCTCTTTTGGTCGCGCCGGCTCGTCGATGATGGCTCGATGGGCCGAGCACGCGCTATTTTTTATTGTAGTTCATTCGAAGTAGGTAATCACGACGTACATACGTACAGGACGACATTCGCATTTACATATCTTTTTCTTTTTCCCCAGCAATAGCGGCGTTATCCTTTGGGTTGAGAGTGGAAATACCAGCACGGATGCCCTTGGCCGTTATACAAACATACTCGTGATCTCTGTCCTTGACTTGACTATACGCTGCATCATGACCCCACGTGAGGATGAACCTACAGAAGCCGCTCACTGTAGAGGACCCCATTGTCGGCATCAGTCACGATGAGGGGCCCGAGAGACCATATCAACAAAGAGCAACAGCGGCCCGGTCATCGGCTGCCTGACAATGGTCTTGGGCTGCCAATGCGCTGCAACGCGGCTGGGCGAGTTGGGCCTGGGCTATGCTCTTTCCTTTCTACGCCTTCGGCCGTCCCTCTTGCCGGCTCTTCGGGGTCCTCCTCGGGGTCCTCTTCTGCGGGTGGGATGGGCATCAAGGCAGCAACTCAATAACTTTCAGTGCAAGCCTTCACGCCACGAGATGACGCGTCCTCAGCCTCTCTTTAGAGTGTCTACGTTGATAGGAACTGCTGTAAAAAAGTACTCTGCCAGCTATGTTTTTGGAGAGGGGCGCGTTTTTAGGCAACCCCTGCGTCTCCTTGCACATTTGCTTGTCAGATGTTCAAGTCAAAGCCGACGCGGGCTTGTTCCCTTCAAATGGCTAGTTTTGGCCAACCAGACATAGATGCAAGATACAACGTCTTAGCTTCTAGACGGGTTTTATGTTTATTCGTCTGCCTAGGCTGATAGGCAACAAGCGTATCGGATGAACACGAGCTTGGTATTGAGTACCGTCAGCACGACTTCGTCTCAGACAGCGACAGCTCGCACTAGACGCTTTGCAAGATCTGAATCGTAGACTAAGATTTAAAGGAGATACGCGAAACATTTTTTCGATACATGTCAGACTCAGTGAGCAAGGCATCGGCATCTCGACGAACCCCCATTCTCCGGTTCCTGAAACATGACGGAAGACAAAGGAACAATGCCTCCTCCGTCGGGCTTCGCCAATAACGACCCGACTAGTTTCTTAACACCCAACTCAGTTCTCCAACATAAGGGGTTCGGCACTGGCTTTTAAGTTTGTAGTATCAAGAAAGTCAGGGTAATATGGCACAATGCGACGAACTGAATAACTATAACTTCGACTCGGGCACATGTAAGACACGACCGTATTTGAGTTGCTCAAGGTGGCTGGCCTTTGTTGCAGAATCGAGCTAATTTCGTCAATCTTAATGTAGGTATGGCTCGGGGTATACTGGAGGTGTCAGCCACAAGAACAGTCTCAGGGTTTTAGGTTGTTCGATTCAATGCCGCTTGCGCCGATTAGAAGCTTGAGCAGTTGGACAGTCAACAGGTTTTGGTAGAAACAGCCACAGAGAGGCAATCGACAGATCGCAGGACCCAACCAGAGCTTACTAGAGCACGCGATCGATGTTGTCTCAAAACAAGAAAGCAACGGGCGCGCCCAGGACGGGACTTGGAGTAGGGACGCGACAGCGTCCGCGGCGGACCGTTCCTCATGCGCATGCAGATGGTCGCTTATAGATAGACCCTTGCCGTTAATAAGCGTGGGCGCATGCAGCCGCTGTCACATCGGGGGCTCTCTGCTCGTTGCCAAAGAAGAAACGCATAAAGCCACAGGTGATCAGATCTAAAGTTCCAGGTGAAGAGGGCCATAAGTGGTTGCACCATGGTGGTTCATGTAGACATCGCCGATTCCGTCACGTCTGCTCATGACGCCTCCCAACCGTCCGGCATCCGTAAACTCTGAGCCTCCGTCCGAGTCGTGCAGACACTCACACGCTGCCGGCCGGCAAGGCCAAAAGGCGGTTAGCGTGGGACCTGTATCCGCTACCCACTTGGTGATTTTTGATACGTCACTGCGGCGCCAGGATGGGCACAAGGTGCAAGGGACTTCCCGCGGTTGCTGGGCAACGAAGCCGAGCGCCGTTTCCTGGGAGTGGAAACCTCCACAACCGACATTGGGACAATGTCACAGTGTCGCAATTGGCGCCCAACGGCGCCTGCTGGCGAGCCCCGGCTCGGTCCAGAGGTTGCAGTCGCTGTGCTGGCCCGATCAGCCGTCGTAACCGATTCCATCGAATGCTGAACCTAATCGACCAAGGGATTCCCAGTGAACCGGGAGAGAGGCCTGGGTCCTTGGATGAGGAGAGGACCGTCGCTGTTCGCCGAGGTGGCTACTGCAACCGCACGGGACTGGCGGAGGCTGGTGGATTCCATGGCCCTCCCCCTCTTCCGTATTGCCTTCCTACACCCAAAGAGGATGTGTGCTGGCGCCGAAGCCTTTCCGGGAACATAGCCTCAAGGTCCGCGATTCGCTGTGGAGGCTGGCTCGGTGGACCTGTCCCCCAGTGACTCCCAGTGATTGACCGCTCGAGGGACCCGAGGCGACTTGGCGGATAACCTCTCATAGGCAGGAGATTGAGCAATTTCTTGGGATTGGACGGTGAGAGGAGGGGATTGAGGCCCTGGAGAGCGGCGTTTGCAGTTTGTTCATTGGACCTGAGCGGGGGAGCTCGTGGACTCGGCAACCGAGGTTTGTTGTGACGATCTGTTGGCGGCGAGTGGGCGACGTTGCGTTGCTGGCGGTGAAGTCGTGTGTCGTCCATCGGTTGGCCGACTTTCGTCTAATACGAAGGCTACCAGAGGGAGGGACTTAGAGAAACGTCAGTCGAGACGGGGTATGGACGTGAGGCAACGGACATGGAGATTGGGGCCATCGCAGCCGCCTCTGCCGCAGATCGAAAGGGTGGCTGGAAGCTCGGTCATCCGTGTGTTCGGTTTTTTTTCAGGGTCTTGTTGGTACAAGGAAGATCCTCTCAGCCCATGAGGTCAAGCTTGGATGGCAGTTTTTCTGCTGACGGACCCTTATTGGCTTTGTCAGTCCAATATTTCCAACAACCAAGGACATCTTACCCGAAGCATGTAGATGCAACGGCCAAAGAATGAAGGTTCGGGACTAGCAGAGCAAAAAGGAAGCCGAACAAGAGAAGCAAACGAGACAATGGAAACTGAGTGGAAGATGGTTGAGCTGGTGGCAGCACCTGCCATTCGGTATCGGGTCTGTGTGTTTGTTCCTCGCCCCTTCCTCAAGACTTGAAAGAACAGCTAGCCACCTGCCTGTCAGAATGTCACCATCTGGTTTCTTCGCTTAGAGGAGGTTAGTGAGTGTAAAGTGGGTCTTCGTCCACTGTGAGCCCCCGGACGGTTGACTCTTTCAGTACTGTACCAGCCACTAGCGCCCAGTCAACCCCCCATCCCACCTCTCTCTGTGTCTCTCTGCCTGGACTAGACCGTGTGGTTGCCCATGAGAAATTCCCAAAGTAAACACAAAAGAATTCCTGGCCCCTTCTCGTCCTCCTCTTCGCCGCATTTTCTCACTCAACACCACCACCTCCGACCTCCACCAGGAACGGCGCCGTGTCACAAGACTGCTGCATTCCCTCCAAACCCGATTTACTGACCAACGGGGTGAATCCCTCGAAAACAAGACAATTATTTTTTCTCGGTCCCTTCCCCGCGATCGGACACAAAAAAGCGCCGGCAAAAAAGCGCAAAGGCCGAAGCGGAAAGACACCATTCACTCTAGGCACCCGAGCATCGACAAATACCTCTAGATACCCATTCTCTCTCGCTTTGACGCCTTGGTCCTTGCCCAGTTTTGTCCCTGGGGTTCCGGCGTTTGTTTTTTCTTGCATTGTTGCTTGTGAGTCTCGCCAACCTTTCCACTTTCATCTTCTTTTTCGGCCATCCAACCCGCTGTATTTCCTACCACCACATGCTACTCCTGCCCCTCTCCTGCTGGAACCTTTCTCATGGCTATTGTGCAGACGCTTCACGACCTCACGACCGTCAATGGACCCCCCAAGATACCACTAGACTTCTGTTTTCTTCATTCACTCCGAGTCGGAGTCTCCACTTGAGCCCCGAGGCTCCATTTAGGTCAACAAGCAGTGCCTGCCACCTCACCACAAAGTGCTGAGGTCTACCTGACATGAGCGCTCCTCCACCGCCTCCGCCCCATGGCGAGGCACCCAAAACCACCGCCGGTTCCCCCCTCCCGGTGCTGGCCTGGGACCCGGCAACTACGACATTTTTGTCATTCCCCAGCGCGATAAGGGTGGCGGGTTCATCTACCTGCCCTCTCTGGCTCCCAACGGCCCCAGCTTTGCTGCTGGCTTCGCATGCGCCCTCGTCCTCGTCGTCATGTTCCAGAGCATGGCTCCGGCCTTCAGGGCATGGTGGGGGACGTACCAGGGCATGGGAAACATGGGTATGACCCTCCTGGTCATAGCCGTCGGTGTGGGAGCATGGGCTTGGGGAAAGTCGCAGAACCAGAGCTCGTCTTCGAGCAGCGGTCCCAATGCCAACTACCGCTCTGGTCCTGGTGGTTACGGTGCAGGGGCGAACTTCGGCGGCGGTTACGCAAACGCTGGCCCTCCGCCCCCGCCCCCGCCTCACGGCAGTCAATACAACGGCCCCCCTCCGAATTCTCCGCCGCCCAACCACGGGGCGGGAAACGGCGGTCCTAGACCACAATGGCAAGAACGATCACAGCCTCCACCTCAGGAATCTGAAACTGAACCTGAGCCAGAGCCGGAACCACGCAAGCCAGATCCTCCTCCGAAACCAAAGCCTGATCCATCGAAGGGTGCCTGGGAAAAGGCTCGGGAGGAGACGAAGAAGCGCGAGCAGGAGCGCAAAGCGAAGGAGGAGGAGGAGCGCCGGAAAGCGGAAACGGCACGGAAGCTCAAGGAGTTCCGAGAGAGGGAAGCTCGCGAGCGCGCGAGGCGGGACAAGGAGGAACGAGAAAGAAGGGAGAAGCTTGAGCAGGAGATACGCGAGAAAGAGGACCTCAAGCAGAAGCTTGAAAAGGAGCGTCAGGAGAAGGAGAAGCTCCAGCGCGAAATGGAAAAGGCCGAGCAGGAAGCCAAGGAACGCGAGGCAAAGGCCGCCAAAGAAAAAGAAACCAAGGACCGTGAGGAGGCGCGAAAGAAGGAGGCAGCCGAAGCCGCCGCCCGCAAAGCCCGTGTCGAAGCGCAACTGGAGGCCTTCCGGAAAGCCAAGAAGGAACGCGAAGAGGCAGAAAAGGCCAAGAAGCTGGCCGAGGAGGAGGCTGCTCGCAAAGCCAAGGAAGAAGCGGATCGCAAGGCCAAGGAAGAGGCGGATCGCAAGGCCAAGGAAGAGGCGGATCGCAAGGCCAAGGAGACGGAAGAGGCCGAGAAGAACGCTCGCAAGGGAAGTAGCTACGCATACTCGTCGGGTGAGAAGACGAGTATGTGGCCAAACGGCCGCCCCCCCGTCTCCCCCGCAACGGCTTCGACGCCGCCGAGACCTCCCCCGTCTGCTTCGTCCGCTCCCCCAAGACCTCCCCCCTCTGCCAGCTCTGTGCCACCGAGATCGGCACCTTCTGCAGCTTCATCCTCGAATACAGCCAGACAACCGCCACGGCCGTCAGCACGAACCGTCGACGAAGACCAGTACTCATACCGACCGTACGACAAGCCGAAACACAGACCCGCGTCTTCAGTCGGCTCCGAGTCATCATGGGCCCCGTCGGCCACCACGACGAGAACGACACCGCCGCCTAGCATGCGCGGGCCGTACACGACGAAGGATCCAGACAAGATCGTCATCAAGGCCGTCTACCTGTTCATGAACCAGTTCGCAAAGACACCAGCCAGTCAGCTCATCTCGGGATTCGGCACAGTGACCGACGGCCTCATCCTGCGAATCACGACCGAAGGCCTCTTCATCGACGACGACGTCCGCGGCGTCCCGCAGCGCGAGTGGGACGTCAAAGCCTGGACGCTAAAGCTGGTCGAGGTATGGTGCCCCCCGCACTGCTTGAATTCCAATGCTGCTCCTGCCCCTATGAGTGCTGCGAATCATCCTTCGAATTTGTTTCAAAAAATGGCGAATCAGCGAGCCCGTACGGCGGACAGGGGTGCCACCAGGACGCTCACGGGCGATGAAGCCGATGCCTACCTGACCGAGATGTTGCGTGCTTGCAATAGTTGTTGCCGTCTTGGCTTGTGCGACACGAAATTCAGAGATACTAACGTGGCATCTTCGACCGGACAGACTGGGGAGTGGAAAACTAAGCGCCTGCATGTCTTGCGCGCAACAGTTCGAGACCAAGAGGGCAAGCGATACATGTTCGTCCTGGACGAGGAAGAAGCCTGGAAGGTCGCCGTGGGCGTGCAGCGGCTGCGTAAGGGCACCCAGGTTCGCTCGCTGGGCGTCAGTGGCATGAGTGCCTCGGATGCTCGGGGCACGCTCGAGACCCTGGGCTGGTCATGAGATGTGTCTGCTACCAACAGTTGTAGGCAGCTTTCGATTCGGGTCAATACTTTTTTCGGGCGGTTGGGCCGCCTTTGTCGAGGCAATAATGTGTGTGGCTGGGAGATTTTGATCTTGGAACATGGATAAGCAGGCCAGGCTGCTTTCTTATACACGGCACCGCGAAAGGTCAAGGGGACGTGGCAGTTGAGTTGGCATTTCGGTTTCGTGGAATTCGGTTGCATAGCAGAGCGAGGATGGTCACATTCCAGGAAACAAAAAGCTGGGACAAAAACATTGGCAATGGGTTTCAACAGTATTGATGACCCGGTTGGGTACATCCTAGGATACCTCCACTTTGATGGACGAACCACTGACTTGCATCCGGATGGCTATTAAAGTTAGCGGTGCGAGAGGGTGATGAGTTCGGATAATGATGATACGACTTCAACTTTGTGTCTTTTGCGTCGTTGTTTCTTTGCAAGTGATACATGAGTCTTTCGATGGCGTCTGAAGAGGCCATTGTCAGTATTGGCGGGATCGCGAGATCCAGGCACGAAACTTTTCTAGTGCAATTGTCAGCAAGGATCATCCCGACGATGGCAGTTGGGAACATGTGAGGTTGTTCCTTGTTGGACTTATCGCTACCAGGAATTGAGCTGGGCCAACGGCTGCCACCAAGTGTGATACCCAATCCCGCGAGGGATTTTTTTATTTTATTTAAAAATCTTAGATTGTCATCGACGGCGCGCTATGCCTGTATCGCAGCTCATGCGTCCCACGGCGGCCCAGTCTATACTACGTCGTCCACATTCCACGGGCCTCTCAGTGCTGGGCCACGATACGAGCTGTCAGCTACACTACGTCACGTAAACAGGCGTGACTGCCGAATCCCCCGTCCCCTCCTTATCATGATAGCGTCTTGTCACCATCGGCTGGGTCTTCTTCAACCATCGGGCGAGGGGGGGGGCCTCCGGCGGTGACGGACCACGGCCTGCAAGCAAGCTGCAAGTCCCGCATATTATTGATATCGGCCTCCCCACTTGGAGTAAACAAGCACAGGCTCTCTCTCGCCTCGCTGCCGCTGCCTGGGGGCAACAAACTCAGTCGACGCGTACTCCAACTTTTTCTCGTCGTCTCCAAGCCCATTCGGGGTAAGAACGATGAGTGTCTGAACGCCCGGTTTTGGCGCAGACTCGTCATGCTTGTCGTCATCGACGCCCGAGAGGACATTGTCTGACACTAGCATCCTGTTCTAGAAACAATCCATGGTCAGCCCAGGAACCGTTTGACGCCGCAAGCTTATCTTTTGGCAAGTCGGCTCGGCCCCGACAGAGTTTGCCGGCCCGCCGGACAGACTGCGGTAGTTCCGTGCTGCTGCTGCTGCTGTGTGGGGGAACCGTCTCGCTGGGAATGCCACGCCTGTTACGCCCCGACTTCCCCTAATCGTGCCGTCCAAGATAGATCGGACGGGGTTACGAAAGTCTCATGGTAGGCGCGAGTCTTTGCTGGTATTGCTCTAATGTTCAGATGTTCGTCAGCTATACGTATGCCCGTCAGCTGGTCAGAGATTCGTCAGCTACCTATTGTTTTCTTTCTCGGTGAGCCGTGCCGTATTGACAACCAGCCACTGCCGACGGTTTCCGCTTCCGTCAAGTCCCCCGGGCCCGGCAAAGCGACACAACTACCGACATCGGCCAGCCCTCGACAAGATTCCTTGACGACCCCTCTGAACCAAGTGGAATCACTATCCTGTTCATCCCGCATCAAAGTCCCCGAGGGATAGAACACCGATGTACCCAAGGATCACCGCCGTCTGCCACGGCACAGGCTAGGGCGAGGCAGGACAAGATACCCCGGCCCGAACCACTAACGAATGCGAAATGCATGCATGCCCTCGTGGAGTGCCATGATAAGCAAGCCCGACGGTCATCGTCCCCGCCTCGTCGAGGTGACCGAATCAGATGGGCCAATGCTGCCGAAATGATTGCACATTGCTTTCTCACAGAGGTCCTGTTTCTTAGCAATTAATCCCAGCCAAGCCCAAGCGCAGAGATAGCTGGACTGGACTGGGCGAAAGAAAAGAAAGCCCCCGCTTCACCATCTTACATCCATTGCATGCGTAACCAGCTCCGGCCCGGCGCGCGCCCATCTATAAAGCATGTCGCGGCCACAGGTTCTCCTGCCTTGCCTGGCCAGGAACCAGTGCAAGACTGAAGCCTCGCCATCCTCTCGCCTCTCACGATGAAGGCCTTCACTCTCCTGACCCTTGTCGGCGCCGCCGCCGCCGACCTCGTCCAGACCGGCGCGTCTCTGCGACTCAACGACGTGTACTACTTCGTCTCCCCCTTCTCCCAAGGCAAACCCTCCAACGGCTCCCTCAACATCAAATCCCTACCGCGCGCCTTTGGCTTCACCCCCGTCACCGTCGTCTCCGACCCCGTCCCCAAAGACAGCCTCGCGGCCCTCTTCTCCAACTGGACCGCCAAAGACGACGTCTGGCAGCCGGCCTTCCTGAGCGCCATCTTCCTCGCCGGCGCCGAAACCCCTTGCTTGACAAAAGCCAGCTATGACGGCAGCAACAAGACGCAGTCCATCGTCGTGCCCCTCTCGGGGGAGGCGGCATCCCTTCCGGCCCATACTTCCTAGACACCTACACCGGCGACGTCTACCAAGCCTTCCGTCTGTACGATGACTTCGCCGGCGCCTTCACCGAGTCCCTCCTGCAAACGCCCCAGGGCACCTTCCAGACCCTCTCGGCGCAGGTCCCCTCCTCCGCATCCCTGACCATCGGCGTCCCCTCTCGTCTCTACTTCACACCCACCGCCGAGAAGCCCCTGGCTGGCGTCCGCGTCGGTGTCAAGGACATCTACGCCCTCGCCGGCGTGCGCCGCTCCAACGGCAACAGGGCCTGGTACTCCCTCTACCCGCCCGCGGAGACCACCGGCCCCGCGATCCAGAACCTCATCGACGCGGGTGCCATCATTGTTGGATCCCAGAAGCCGTCCCAGTTCGCCAACGGCGAGACGGCGACGGCCGACTGGGTCGACTACCACGCGCCCTTCAACCCGCGCGGCGACGGGTACAACGACCCGTCGTCCTCGTCTTCCGGCGCGGGCGCGTCGATCGCGTCGTATGCGTGGCTCGATATCGCCGTCGGGAGCGACACGGGTGGTTCCATCCGCGGGCCGTCCAACGTGCAGGGGCTGTTTGGCAACCGTCCCTCGCATGGCCTCGTCAGCCTGGACGAAGTCATGCCTCTGTCTCCGACGCTTGACACTGCGGGATTCCTGACAAAGGACCCGTATCTGTGGGACGAGGCGAACAAGGCGCTGTACAAGGACAACTACACATCGCTTGTGGGTGGGGAGGTCAAGTACCCCAAGACGCTGTACACGCTCGGCTTCCCAACGGGTGACCAGAGCGACGCGCCCGCCGCGCAGATTCTGAACAAGTTCGCGAGCGACCTTGCGACGTTCATCGGGACGAATCTTACAGTGTTCAACCTGACCTCGTCTTGGGCCGGCTCTGCTCCAGCGGAGGTCAGGAACCAGACCCTGGCAGACGTGATGGGCACCACGTACGCGACGCTCATCACCAAGGAGCAGACGGCCCTCGTCCGCGACCCCTTTTACGCCGACTACGCCGGTAAGTGCACACCCTCACACCTTGCTTCACACTCTTACAGATACTAACACCGCCAAGCCGCCCACGACGGCCGCCTCCCTGCCGTGAACCCCGTCCCGCTCGCCCGCTGGTCCTGGGGCGACAACCAGCCCGCCACGGCCCTTGCGGACGCAAAGGCCAACAAGACGCTCTTCGCGGAGTGGTTCAACACTCAGGTCCTCGCGCCCGTCGCCGACCCGTCCACGTGCTCCTCTGGCTTCCTGCTGTACATCGGCAGTGCCGGCATCGCGGACCCGCGCAACCAGTACCCCTCTGCGCCGGGCACGCCGCCTCTGGGCTTCTCCAACGGGCGGCTGAGCGTATACAGCGGCGCGCCGGATCATGTGTTCCCGCTGGGCGAGGTCGGCAGCATGAGCTCCGTCACGAACCATACCGAAATGCTGCCAGTGACTGTGGACATTATGGCGGCAAGGGGGTGCGACGGGCTTATTGTGAGGTTGGCGCAGGACTTGGTTAAGGCCGGGTTATTGACAGCTCCCAAGGCAGGGGGCACGCTTGCTGGCGGGGAGGTTCTTCTGAGGAGGGACGTGCATGAGTGGTTTTGAGAGAGGGATCTAGGGAGGGTGATGATACAAAATCTAATGATAATCTGTATGCGACACATGATCTTGCTTTTTGTATTCCTGTGTGAAAATTCTCTCCGATGCTTGCTTCTGTGATAGCTCTGTTGTTGCTGGTGGTTAAGAAACCGATTTCGAAGGACAAGCAATTTCAGAGCGAAGTCGTAAACCCACTGGCAGTATCCACTCATCTAGGCCATCCATTCTGTTTGCTATTCTGTAGCCACATCTGGAGCTATGTCAGTGGAATCCTTGACCTGCCGGCGGATTCAATTAAATGAGAAGCCTACACAGTGTATCGGCATCTTAGTGTGGTCTGTTCTTATTAATGTTGCTTTTGTTGATTTAACTGAGAGATTCAAAGGGGTCCGGGCAAGCAAGGGGGCAGCGCACCTTTGTGCCGCCCGGCTCAGCAAGGCATTAGCCGTTGTTAGAACGGAGCATTTGCCGCGAGCAGCTGTGGCATTTAGACCAGTTTAAGATAAGGAGACGACCCGGTGCGTGGTGTGTCAGCTGGAGACAAAGTCAAGTCCCTCCGTCCAGTGATTGCCTTGCGTCACGGCTTGCTGAGCCTTGGCCGTACATAATATTATTGACATAAACCTCTCGGAGGTTGTTACCTTGCTACCTAAATGCAATTTCTCCCCAAGTCGCTCGGAATGGAGTGAGGAATTCTGTCTGAGAGCTCCGAGGAAGTAAGGCCATTGATTTTCGATTTCCCGCCCCATGCGCCAAAATGTGAGTACGAGGACAAGTGTGAGGAGGATCGGTACACATAACAGGCCACGAGAGCCAGCTATTTGGGTTCACATATGTTAACCTGGCTTACCAACTCATCAACTACAGGTTCCCAAAGGGGTACTTGTTCGTTATTGTATACAACCTTTCATTGTTCCTAGTCATTAAAGAACAAGTCTTTCTAACAGAGAACCGTCATAATTACTTACCTGACACTTATTACTTGGCCGTGAGATATGATATGTGTTACGAGAGACGTGAAACAGACATTAGACGGATACGAGTTACGTATCGAGGGTATATATATACCTCCTCGAGACCCCTCTAAAGGGCCCTTACTCTAGACCTTCAACCACAGTTAAGACGTCCTTTCCTACGTGTACTTTTTGATCGTGACAGTTATAAACATGGTGAATGAGTTGTTCAATTACTTCTATAAGAAATTTCGGTCTGTTGAACGCCAGCTTTTTCGACCAGGTCAACATTACGAACAATCCTGACATCCCCAAAGATCTCATCAATTTCTTCCAATGATTTGCCTACGGGACGTTAGGGTTGTTTCACCAAAGTACAGGAGCACTATTTACCTCTAGTCTCAGGGTAAAAGAGCGCAAAGACGGCGGCACAGAGAGCATTGGTCAAGATGAAAAGAATCTAAGGGCATCGAGTTAAAGTGGGTTTCTCAGAATCGCATCGCGGTTGCCTACGTAGTACTTCCAGCCAACAGCAGCAAGCGCAATGGGAGAGCACTGCGTTATGACCAAGCTGATTGAGTAATGGATCACCTGGACGATGGCATTCGCCTTTGCTCGTAGTTCTGTGGTGAAAACTTCTGGCCTAGAGGAAATCAGAGCAGGCTCGTACTCGAATAAGCAGACTTACGGAATGATCCACGTCATGGGGCCCAGGAGAGCAGAGTAATTGGCCGATACAGCAAATATGCATGCAATCAGACCACGCTGGGCTGCCTGGTTCGTGGGGAATCCGGGTCTCACAGGGTAAACCGCAGCCAGGACCGTAATAATCAAGTAACAGACTGACAAAAGTGATGAACTGATAACAAGAATTTTCTTACGACCAATGCGGTCAACGAAGAACAAGGAAAAGAAGCATGCCACAGGTGCAACTGAGCCGTAAAGACCGCTTACCAGGAGTTGCTGGTCTTGGTTGAACTGCAGCGTGGCGTAGATAGCTGTCTGGTAATATTGCACAAACGATATGCCTGATAACATTGCTGCACTCCATACAAAAGCTCCAACAAAGAGTCTTTTGCGGAAAGCTGGAGTCTTGAACAGGTCGCCCCATGAGAGTTGGCCTTGAGCTTGCAGCTCCTCTGCGATATTGATTTGGATGGCGGTGAACTCGTTGCGACACCAGTCGTCGTTGGATCCGTTATAGTGATAGTTGCGGAACGCTTTCTCAGCCTCTTCATGACGGCCCTTGAGACACAGCCATCTCGGTGACTCGCTGATAAAGAGAACGCTGACGCCTAAAATGAGAGCAGGGAGACTTTGTATGGCGAAACCAAGCCGCCATTGGTTTTGATTGTGCCATTTTCCCTCGCCTACTCCAGTCCATAGGGCGACGAAGAAACCCCAAGCAACCACTGTCCATATGTGTCATTCAATCAACTCGGATTCACAAAAAGAGACGCAACCTACTCATTTGGTTGACAGCCGTAATTCGGGCTCGCTCGTGAGTCTTGGAGCTTGTCAGACTTATCGGATCCCACAAGATTTACTGGTACCAGCAAAGCAGGTTTACCTTTGCAATCTCTGCCCCGAACACAGGAGCTACGCCAGTGATTGTCCCAACAGCAAACCCAACGAGGAGACGACCTACAACGACTGAATTCATGTCAGCACGGATTCTTTCAAGATTTTTAGATTACTCACGCATAGCGACATGGGCAGCACCAGCCATCAAAGCTCCACCAATAACACCCCATATGCATCCGAAAGCAATGGCCTTCCTCCGACCGAGTCTATCGCTGGTGATGCCGACGGAGGCACTACCGAGCCATGCTAGGGGTGGCTTGTTAGTTTGCAAGCGCCGCTCGAAAACTAACGACCCTACCTCCAGCCTGGTAAACAGACACAATAGCCCCTCTCAAGGGAGCATTGGGGTTACCAAAGTACAGCAGAAATGACTTGAGTGCCAGACTGGGAGTGACGATTCCGGAGTCACTGGTAAACGCATGTAAGGACGCATTCGGATAATCTAGGAACGAGGAATGTTTACTCACTATCCGTACAGAAACCCTCCTGTGCCAAGCAGGATTGATGTCAGGAATGGCTTGTTGAGCCAGCTCGATTTGTTTAATTCCATGATTGGCCGATCAGGTTCCAAATAACAACAATTAGTCGAGCACGGTCAACTAAAGGGGGATTTTCATGAGTACACCATGTAGACTGGGCCTCGTAGCCTTTGTATTGCTTCGCTCTATCTTTCCTCGCCTCAACCATCAACTGCCGCAATGCTGCTACTAGAAACAAGGATATGCTTATCCGCATACCGCCATTGTAAGCCCCGTGTCAGCAAATAATATGTGTGAGGGACCCTGGAACCGATAGGCCCATGCATCTCCTTCCCCGCGTAACCCGCATCAAGCTCCGATTGCGGGGTTATGGGCCTGCCATTTTATGCTATCAGCCTGTCTTATCAAAGACATTGAATCGCAAAGCTTTCGGAGACCCAGTCACGCCCTCGCGAGTGATTAGACATTAGTGGGGGTGGCTTGCTGGACTGTCATCGCCAAGGTCGGCAATTGGCAGACTGTCGGGTTGAAACACTAGCCGCATCCTTGACCTTGATAACCTCCGGCTTTCGGCCAACTGCCTGGGTACATAGTCTTCAATATTGCTGCCTTAGATACTTTAGATGGTCTTTTTCGAGAGTGACGACCGGAAAATTGACAAGATACAGGCGGGAGGCTTTATCAAATTCCCCTTTTAGTAGTGAAACTATCATGTTGGGCATTGTCACGTATTTGGCTGTGGTTTTCAGTCTGGCTTACCTTGCCCTGATATTCCCCAGGGTATGATTACTAGTTAGGCTTCTACGCGAGTACTAAATGCTGATCTTTCTTGTCAACCAGTTGCAACAAGAATGGAAGCTCTATTCTCATCGCTCTCAACTACCACCGGGACCTAACGCCATCAAAACCGGCATAAGGAAGCCATGGATCTGGTTCCAGGAGCTGAGCAAGGAGTATGGTGACGTTGTATATCTCCAGCTGGGACCGACACCAACCATCGTCTTGGGTTCTGCCCAGGCAGCTTGGGATCTTCTCGAGAAAAAGGGAGCCATCTTCTCATCTCGACCGCGCTTCATAATGGGCGGTGAACTCTTATCCGGCGGCATGAGGGGGCTTATGGCCCCTTACTCACCTTTCTGGAGGCGGTGGCGTAAGCTCCTCCACAGCGGCTTCATGCAAAGACAAAGCGAGACGTATCGACCAATTCAGAATCTCGAGTCAAAGGTCCTTATGCATGAGCTTCTCACGACCCCTAATGATTTCAGGAAGCACCTAGAGAGATATGCGGCTTCAGTCATTGTGACAGTCACGTATGGGAGAAGGGTTGAAGATGTTTCGACTGACATTGTTGTCCAACGAAATGCCGAGTCCATGGGACGACTAACTTCAGTCAAGTATGTCATTTCTCGACCAAGAGATAGAATCCTGTTAATCATGTCCCCTTCGCAGTATCCCCGGCAAGTTTGTGGTCGAACGGTACCCGGTACTCAAATATCTTCCAACCTTCTTGGCCCCGTGGAAGGCCGAAGTCTTGAGACAAAGACAAAAGGACATCCATCTTTATACAGAGCTCATGGATGCAGTTCGAGACAAGGTTGCGAAAGGCACGGCACCCTTTTGTTTTGCGAAACACCTCTTACAAGAGCAGGAGAGCCTCGGTATGACGGATCTCGAGATTGCTTACACGGCAGGATCACCATTCGGGGCGGGTGTTGAGACTGTAGGGGAAACAATCCCTCTTTGAGAGAGAAATGACTAACACCGTACTCTACAGTCGGCTGGGTCTCTAGCAAGCTTCCTTTTGGCATGCGTCAAGTTTGGGCCCCGATTCATACCAAAAGCTCAACAAGAACTTGACAGAATCATTGGGAGTGGACGACTCCCAGCCTTTGAAGATTTAGACAGACTCGAGTACATTCGGGCTATAGCGTCAGAGACTTTACGTTGGAGACCGGTCGCGGTTCTCGGAGGCACTCCTCATGCAAGCACGGCAGATTGCATATACAAAGATATGTTTATACCAAAGGGAAGCACCGTAATTGCGCCTCTATGGACCAGTAAGTCTATTTTAGCTGAATTCAACCAGGCTGTTACCTGTACTTACTTAAATCCTTAGTCCACCTCAACGAGGTAGACTTTCCAGAACCACACGAGTTCAGACCGGAGCGATTTACGGAGCATCGAGAATACCCAGGTACATTCGGTCACAGTGCTTTCGGTTGGGGTCGTCGCATCTGTCCCGGCATGCACCTTGGCTCTGCATCCGTAATATTAAACATTGCGCGGATACTTTGGGCATTTACGGTCAACCCTGCCAAAGACGAGGAAGACAGAGATATTGACGTTGATATGTACGTGTATGATCAAATTTAGTCTGCTGACCTGAAACTGACGAATGTCAACACAGCTTTAATTATTCGGACGGCTTCAACTCAAGCCCCTTGCCGTTCCCGTGCTCAATCACACCCCGGTCAGCACATCATGCTACAGTTATCCAAAGAGAGCACGAGCAAGCTTTGCAAAAGCTCAAAGCATATACTGTCACTGCAAGCAGGGAGTCTGGTATGTTGTCACAAGCTACAATGCATGTAGGAAAGGACGTCTTAACTGTGGTTGAAGGTATAGAATAAGGGCCTTCTATAGGGGTTTAAAGGAGGCATATATACCTTCGACACGTAACTCAATTTCGTCTAATGTCTGCTTCACGTCTCGCGCAGGTGACCAGCTTGCAGACCAGCCAAGTTCAAGCCAGTAATAACAAGTAGTTGCCAACGTTCTAACTGACAGTTCCCTCAATGATTGAAATTAATCCCGAGTCTTTCTTCGACTCGCAAGCTCAAGCCATTGCCTTAACAACAGACCGCGGTAAAACCACCAAGACGCACGCCGCTGGTATGATTCCCTTGTACGTTTGCCATATCCCTTTTCCCCGTCGTCGCAACCCGCCTAGTTTGCTTTCTCCCATATACCCCCTACCCTAACACCCAGCTCAAAAAGCCCAAAAACCAGCTCAAGCATGTTGGTTCTTCACCTCCCTTACAGAAACGTATGGTGGTGGCCGAATAGGGCTAGCTGCCTCCTCGTCACGGGCCTCTCTGACTACCACCGGCGCCGACCATCTTGTCTGCATGTGTCTCGTACCTGCCCGTTGTGTCGCTGCCGAACTCGCCGACAACTGGCTCTCGTATCGTTTTCCAATAACGGCAACGATTGCTATTGTCCATAACCCAACAGTTAAGACGCTCAAGAGCATCCAAGTTACGCACAAGTTTTTGACCGGCTCTGGCCAAGAATGCAGCCACATATAATCAATGCCGACGAAGCCGACGCTTTGCATAACGATCCACATGAAGTAATAGATGAATATTGTCTTGCCGAGATCTGTCGGTGGGAGGCCAACGCAATGCTGAAGGACGAAGCCAAGTAGGGTACCGTTCTGGCAAACAGCAAGGAAGACGGCGAGGGCAACAACAACACTGTGGTTGTACTCATCCGGCCACATTTTGCTGATTGCTCCCGTCAGGGTTCCAGAGGCTGTGATAGACAACACTACAAGCAAGGATACTGAGCTTCTCGCCGAGTTGTAGAGGTTCGTTATTCTTGGCGTTTGTTGCTGGATTACTGGGCTCGACTCGGTCCTGGCATGTGGAACGGCGCGTCGTGGCATTGTAGTGTGATATCAAAGCTGTCATATGGCAGTGAGTTGCTAAGGCGTATGCTTTTTTATCTGGATGAATTGTGAGTCTTGCCGATGCAGTCCTCAAGCGTGCAGTCACTGGCGGTTTGAGGAGGAAATCGTCGCTTAAGATGTCCCCCTGTTCGATGGTGTCCTGGTACTCCATACCCATGATCGGCAAGGCGTCGCGATGGTTTCTCGTGATGTGTGAGACTTTGGTGGCGTTGTTAGAAACAACCTCCATCTACCCTGATAGCCAATGAATATTGAATACATCAGACTTGGAACCTTCAACCTGCTGCACATGTCATCATTAGAGCGAAGAAGAGCCTTCGATTGTGGTATCAGTCACATTTTGCTCCCCCAATCCGAGGAGAGTTGGAATTCTAAATAGGTTGTCGGCAAGAAAGTATTGAACGGCTTTAGCAGACGGTTGGCTGATGTTTTGCTTCGGAGAATGCAGATCATTAAGGTTATAGCAATTTGCGATGAGCCATGTTGCCTCATAAGCTAGGGTCTAGTTAGTAGCTTGCGATACCTTCCGGCGGCTCGAATGTAACCACTTCATAACCTTCCCAATATTGGGTGCTCTCATTGAGATATGCTATTGTATGGACGATGTTCGGGCAAAATATCGCTCACTCCCGAGTTGCTCCGCGGGAAAGCTTGAGCTCTCGCCAGGATTCCGCTAATCGCCGAACGCGTCCAAATCCCCCTATAGCTTTCCCCCCAAACGCGCAGTTTCAAACACAAAACGCCGCGCAGACCCATCTCCTGTCTAACGCGACTGGAAGAGCTCCATGAATGGCCATGGAGCAACTAGTCTTCATTCCCATCCGCAGCGAACTAAACCCCACGCTCCTTCACCCCGCCTTCGTGTGGTCACCGACATGCCTCCGTACCCTGCGCCCAGCTTTGCGCCAACAAGAGTCCCAAGGCTTGAGTGTACAAGTAGAATACTTACATACGACACGTCCACGACATCAAGCCCCCTCTCTTTTCTGGCCATACCCCGCAGGTATCTCGTTTTCGCGGGAGTTAGAGCGTCAGTGAAGCATCGACGATGCAAGGCCTTGACTAATGCGCGCGTTGCAGGGCCGGGGTGGTTGGCAGTGGACTCAAAGGTGGAGATTAGCTGAGCTCTTAACTGGTTGGAAGTAGTGCCGAGCAAGCCTAGAGCTCTCGGCCAGGTTTGCGGTAATCCAAGAGACAACACCAAGTTTCTTGTACGCGTCCACGATCAGAGAGCACAAAACTCCAGACATTCCAATTTTTACCGGATGACAATCTGGCCAGCACGACCAGTATGCAGTTCGAAAGGGTTGCGCCAAGCGAACCCAAGATCAGATTGATGCGTGTCCCGGCTGCAGATGTATGTTGTTCCGCGCTCTACAGGTGGGCATTACTCATGGTACTTGTTGCCTACCTGCGGCCCCTCCAGGTCCCAGTAATCCAGTTCCACCAAACTGGCGGGCACATGAAAAGACATGGATTCATCCATGGCTCCACGGCCTCATCTCAATGCTCAACCCCTGTTAAACCACTGCTTCAGTCACCTCTTGATGAGTGATGGCCCGTGTTTAGCTCCGCTGTCTAGACCGTGTGCCTGTTTGAATGACATCAGCGGGGGTTTGGGATGCCGTCACGACCGGCCGAATTCCAAAGCTACCCCTCCATCATGCCACCTTTTGACCCCTCCAGTACCTTGTGCGACCAGCTATTCAAAGACGGACGTCCCTCGCAGATCTTCCCTCTCCCTCCTCTCTCTTCTACTCTTTCATCGCAAAAAGTTTGATACCCAAGAACCCTTTTTTCCAACCTTTGTAAACTCATTCCCAATACCCAAGCCACATCAATACCGCCATCATGCCTCAAGAAATTCCCACCGCTTCCCGTCTTCTGGACCTCTTCAGCCTCAAGGGCAAGGTCGTCGTCGTCACCGGCGCTTCCGGCCCCGTGGCATGGGTATCGAGGCCGCTCGCGGCTGTGCCGAGATGGGTGCTGATCTGGCCATCACCTACTCCTCCCGCAAGGAGGGTGCTGAGAAGAATGCCGCCGAGCTTGAGAAGGAGTACGGCGTCAAGGTCAAGATCTACAAGCTCAACGTGAGCGACTACAACGACGTCGAGAAGACCACCAAGCAGATCATCTCGGACTTTGGCAAGATCGATGCATTCATCGCCAAGTAAGATTCCTCTCACCCACCACCTCACCATGAAGGAGTTGGGACCGTGTGCTAACAAAACCCTCTTCCAGTGCCGGTGCCACTGCCGACGCCGGAGTCATTGACGGCTCCAAGGAGGCTTGGGACCACGTCATCCAGATCGACCTCAACGGCACGGCCTACTGCGCCAAGGCCGTTGGTGCTCACTTCCGTGAGCGCGGTACCGGTTCCTTCGTCATTACCGCCTCCATGTCTGGCCACATCGCCAACTACCCCCAGGAGCAGACCTCTTACAACGTCGCAAAGGCTGGCTGCATTCACATGGCTCGCTCGCTCGCCAACGAGTGGCGCGACTTCGCCCGTGTCAACTCGATCTCTCCCGGCTACATTGACACTGGCCTGTCCGACTTCGTTGCTAAGGAGACTCAGGAGCTGTGGAAGAGCATGATCCCCATGGGCCGCAACGGTGACGCTAAGGAGCTTAAGGGTGCTTATGTGTACCTTGTCTCCGACGCCAGCACTTACACCACTGGTGCCGACATCGTCATTGACGGTGGATACACCTGCCGGTAAATGTCTTTGTTTTGGTCATGTTTGAGCGGAGCAACAGGACACGGATACAGGGCATGAAAAGGCCCTGGGTATGATGTTATGACTAGCTGGATGAATAATAGACAAAAACAAAATTACGCTTGATAACTTTGAAACCTTGTGAATTGTCCGTACTTTCAGATCAAACCATGATGACCTTTCGATATTTACCTGTTGCGGCAGACAAGATACTCGCTGAGCGTCCAGTCAAATCAAATTTGCGCGTGATAAACAATGCTTGGCAGTCAATGTGTCATAGATACCAAATGAATTGATACGACAAACAAGATGTAGCTACGTTCGTGCTCATAGAAGCTAGAGCAATAATGTGCTCGTAACCCAAACTCACATCCCAAAATGATGATGTATAGGTGATGTTATGTCATTGCTTCGTCGTAAGGTCCATTTCTTTTAGGTAGCTAGCTGGTGTGGATTACCCGTTGCCACTCCACCTTGCGGATGCTAGCAGCAAGAACCATTGACCATCGTGATCCATCGTCAGGTCCACAACAGCCCCATGCATGACATCCACGATAGTTCAGCAGCCTTTTGGTCCATTTCTCACTCGCTCCGGCTCTATGTACATGCATCGTGCTTGTAGACTCGTTTTTGACTGCCTTATGTATTCACTCAAAGCTACATGTCTAATCACGGGCGCGTTTCTTGTGTGCAAATTACAGCCAGATTGAAGCAGGCCACCTGACATAACTTTGGTCTTGGTCCATGAATTATGGTGTTGTGGCCTGAAAAGGCTGATATGTCCATGTAAATGACCACCGTTGTATGGCTCTTGGAACATCCTTACTGTAGTTGATGGAAATACTGCATCGCCTGGCTTCAGGTGCATTACGTCCTAGGGTCTGACACAAACGGCACTGGTGTATTAAGCATCAGAGCAACGATCTCGGGTATAATAGAATTATACAGTGAAGAACTTGTATAATTGACTAAATCCCTTGGATGAGTTATTCAAACGTGGTAGTTTCACGTCGGAACAAGATGTCACAAATTCCCTCTGCTCCGTCCCATCTAACATAACAAGCGAATTTGAAAATTTAACCCCACCCATCTTGTTCATTTTTGGCCAATGCAGTTTGAGCATTTGGGAACAAGCTTTCATCTAAATGGCGATCAAATGTTGGTTCCGTGCCTGTGTTTCTTTCACAGCTATGATGAGATCAAGTGTGTCCCATGTGTATCCTACTGTGCCAGCTTTGACCAGCCGATATTGAGGTTATTGCAGTGTTTCACTTCGCAATAGTTAATTCGTGTTAGATGCTGACTCTATGCAAGAACATCATGGCGTGAAACCGCCGCTTAACTCTAGCTTTGGGACCCAACTGACGTGCTGCAAGTACCACAACGGCCATGACGAGTCCAATACCGGCCAGGAAGTTGATTGCTGCATCAATCTCTCTCATCCGGATGTTGACGATGAGCATAAGAGCCAACATGCCGAAAGGCTCCATGGAGACAATGGCATCACAAAAGTTGTCGTGTCTAGGGTATTGCTGCGGCTATACTTCGGGGCACTGATTTGTCTTTGAAGGAAGCAGATGACTCTTGTTCTCTTGTTAGCATAGCCTGCTTCGGAGGGGATACGAAAATCCCGAGTCAAGACTGGGATAAGTCGATGCAAGTTGAACTCCAATTGTGCTAGGTTTCTGGATAATTGTTGTCTGCTGATCAGATTGATGTGCAGATGTCTGTAAGGAGATGGGGAAAGTCTGTAATCAATTACAGTTGTCTTGTTCCACAAACTAAATTCGTCATACATACACTTCCATCGCAATTTCTGAGCCTCTAGCGTCCGAAAAGCCATCATACACAATATTCAATGTGTCAATTTAGGATTCGAACTTGAAGTAATACCTTCCGTTGCTTCTGGGATCACGAGGACCCACCAGAAACAGGAATCAAGTCAATAGTGATGGAGACGCCGCCGCCAAGGTCGCCGCCGATCGAGCGTTCTGGTGTTCCCGACGCGGTGTACAAAGCCAGACGAATTGACTGCCTGGGCTCCTGCTCACCAGAAAGTGTCTCGACGAGCAGGTATCTGGGATCCTCAAATTGGCGGATGGGAACATCAAACGTCCACCGGCCGCCATTGTCACCCTCCGCAGGTCGGTCGTTGATCCCGGCATACGCCTTCTTGAATTCCTCCCTGCTTACATCCACTGCCAGAGAGTGAACGCCAAGTGATCCGCTTGGATGTCTGATATTCTCTGCAACATGGTTGGGTACGCGTAACTCGCGAGGTGTCCGGTCGAAGCACCAGAACGGCAACTCGCCCCTCTCCACATTTCCTTCCGATTCCGCGCCGGCGCCGGCCGGAAGCGCAACAGCCCATTTTAGCTCCTCGCCGTCCGGTCGGATTCTCCCCCCAGGAACGGGGTCATCGTAGATGGCTATTGATTGAGCGTCACGCACACGTTTCTGAATTGCAGCAAATCCCGATTCGTCTTTCAAAGAGTATGCCCAGTCGATGATCGTGCCGTCCGGCTTCGGGCCCCATTTGTGCTTCAGGCGCTCATCCTGACTAAGACCCTCAACGAAAGAGATGAGCTCAAGGTATGTGCCATCGGCAAAGATAATGAGCTTGTTTTCAGTGCGGCCATCAGCGTGGCGACCGCCTGTGAGAATGGTAAACTCGGAGGAGATCCATGAGGGGAGAGAGGCGAGTACTTGGTGGGGGAGAAGAATGACGATGTGGTCGAGGAGGGGTAAACTTGAAGCTTGACCAGCTAAAGAAGCCATTTTTCGAGCAAGATCCTATCCGAGATGCTTGGGAAGAGTATTTTATGTTGATAAATCGGATTGTTGATGTCTCGATTATCATTTCCATTTGATACTCGGGCGTCATCCGATATTTATCGTTTCTTTCCCCGCGCGCCCCACTATGTCACCATTGCAGACAATCATTGCGAAGATACTGATGGAGTCCGTTATCGGGTGAATCAACGAGTGAGGGCAAAGCCAGGTCTGTGAAGTGCGGATTCATTTTGCGATTTCCGCCATGTCCTCGGATTAGATATCGAAAAGCTTCTCTATCCAAATCTTGGTCGTTTCGATCGATTGGTCCTTCATTAGTTTCCTTGTCCAGTAGATCAGAGGTCACGTCGATGACCTAATAAAGGGGTTGAGCTCTTCGCATGGCTTGTGGAGATGTCAGACCAGCAAGGCGCGATCTTGATCTACGATCCTTCAGCCCCTCTTATCGATCTCCTGGCACTTTTTCAAGACTAAGCTCTACTGCCTTTCAGGCCAGTAAAATGTCAGCTTCCTCAATTTCATCTTGTCTCTCTCAGAATGCTGTACTCTTTCCATCAAGATAAACGAATTCCCCAGTGAGCCTGCGTGGATTGCCCTACGAACGTCTAAGGGGCTGTGCGCGTCTGCAGAAATGCCTCGGAGCGGAGAGCGAACTCTTGCAATGCACAATAATATCAAGAAACGACAGAAAAATAAAGCTGCCTAGTATTTACCAATCTTTTCTTGCTTCGAGTCGCAAGATCAGCACCTGTCTCCTCTTGACGAACTCTAGAACTGCGAGAAAGAGAGTGTCTCTTTGACTCTATTAGTGCTTTCGTCAGTGCTAGAAGCCCTGTGAACTCCCACAGGCTATTCCCTGAACGTCCACCAACACACATGATCTACCGCTAGTGATCCATGCTGGCGTCGATTCTGTTTGGCCTCTACCACACTGATCTGACAGATAAAGGAACCCTTGACAAAAGCTTTGATGGGCTGACAGTGATCGAGCCGCTATGTGTGACGTTTTCTCCGAGCACTAGGCAACCACCCCGATTGATGTAGCCTGAACCTTCGGCCCATGCGTCGTCCCTTGTACCTCCTGACATCAAACCATAATCACAGATGTAATTGTTTGCTTCCTTTGATCCTTGTGAGACGGCAGGAAATTTCCATTGTGAATAGAGCCATCTTGCGATATTTGGGTGACAGTCCAAAGCTGACACCATTTGCAACGCTCACTCACTGGAATAATCCGAGTCAGGCCGCATTCAATCGCAAACTGCCAAAACTGGAACGTCGAGTCTCCGCCACCCGGTAAGCCCGGTGCCCCTTACCATTCGTTCCCAAGTCCGTGTGTCCCTTTTCGTCGGCCTGATTGAGGCTGATGTCCCAATTGGGGGCCTCGGGGGTTTCCCTCGCCCTCAATTGCTTAACTTCCACATATTATGGACGGTGGCCACCCCAGCGACAGCCAGCGTGTCTGGGATTCAGCATGGCAGCGGACACGGATCCCTAGCCTATGGTGTAGTACATGAAACTCCGGCCGTCTGATGCAGGCCCTCGTCTGACCGGGCTTGGTGGCGCTTGTCGCATGAATTTCGTAGTACAGAAACGATCATCAGATGACAGAACGGGTCTATCACAGCCCATTTGTGCCCATTATGGGTATGGGAGAAAATCCACATCCATGCCCAATATCGTCTTTCCGTTCGCTCGGGTCGTTTTGAGAGGCTATTCTTGGTATTTCTTATAGACAAGGTAGCGGTTTTGATCGCTTCCTTGTAGTTAATATGTAATGCGGCTGCCCACCGCCCAACCGATCTTGGTCCTCCTCCTCCTCTTTGTGACTTCTTGCAACCATACTCCTTCGGTTTTTTTTTTTGGGTTTTTTGTTTTGCTTCCTTGTAGCCGTTCGCCCCTGTCGATCGCTTCTTCCTTTCTTTCTTTCTCTTCTTCGGATTGAATCCCCTCTTTTGAATATCAACAACTTTCTACGTTCACTTCTTCAGTCGCTTAGGTTCCGAACATGAGTTTAAAGGCGATTACACTTCTTGGGTTTGCGGCAGCGGCAGTCGCTAGGGTGCAGTTCTTGGCAAGTTGAATGATATGCGAAATATGGGATGACGTCTAACCTTGTATCTAGGGAGTCGCAATATCCGGCGGTGACTTTGGTTGCGAGATCGATGTGGGTTGAGCCATCACGGGATCTGTCAAATGACCCAAATCTAACCTAAGATAGGGAAGCTGTCCTTTGGGCAAGGTTCAGCTGCCTCTCAGCTCACTTGGAGGCGGTGATGGCGAAGGCCAGATGAACCATTTTGTCCAAGACGACAAGCTCAACATGTTCCGATTGCGTAAACAATACCCAACACTCTACGGATATTGTATTCGAGCTAATGGTTCATAGCTATTGGCTGGCAGTTCCTCGTTAACAGCCAGTTGGGCGGACAACTCAACTCCAACAACTTTGGCCGCTACGACCAGGTCATGCAAAAGTGCCTCGCAACAGGCGCATACTGCATGCTCGATGTCCACAACTTTGCGCGATGGAACGGCGGCATCATCGGTCAAGGCGGACCGACTGATGACCAATTCGTCTCGCTGTGGACACAGCTCGCACAGAAGTACAAGGCAAACGAAAAGGTCGTCTTCGAGCTCATGAACGAGCCTCACGACCTTGACATCAAGCTCTGGGCGGCAACGTGCCAGAAGGCCGTGACGGCGATCCGACAGGCTGGCGCGACGTCGCAGATGATTCTGCTTCCCGGGACCAACTTCAACTCGGCAGAGTTTCTCGTCAGCAGCGGCAGCGCGGACGCTTTGACGGCGATCACAAACCCTGACGGCACGACAGATAACTTGATCATCGACGTGCACAAATATCTCGACGAGGACAACAGCGGAACACACAAGCCTTGCACGACTGACAACGTGGAGAGTTTCAGGACGGTGGCAGAGTATCTGAGGTCGAAGGGGCGTAAGGGGTTGGTCAGCGAAACCGGTGCCTCAAACGATGCCTCGGTGAGTTTCGGCTTTTAGTGATTTGGGGGAAATTGCGCCTGCTAACAAATTAACAGTGTTTCACGAGCTTCTGCGCGCAAAACACATTTATCAACCAGAACTCCGATGTCTTTATCGGCCTAGTGGGATGGGCCGCTGGCAGTTTCGATACCAATTACATCCTCAGTCTGACGCCGAAGAAGTCAGGCAACAGCTATACCGACAATGACTTGATGAAGCAGTGCGTCCTTGATACGTGGGCGAATACCGAGCAAAACGTGTCGGTGCCAGCGACGACCAAGTCTCAGCCCGTCGCTTCTGTGGCGCCCACCAAGATTCCAAGTGCAGCGCCAAATCCAGCACCCAGTTCAGCACTGAGTTTAGCACCGAGTTCCGCACCCGCCGCGGCTCCGATCACAGCGTCGACGAGCGAGGAGGCAGGTATCGCTCCCCCAACAACTATCGTCAGCATGCCTAGCACATTGTTGGTAGATCCTTCCACGCCGACACCACCGGCGCCAACCGGTTCTCGTAGGAATGGGACAGCAACTACAAGCTTGCCGACCGTTCCAACGGCTGCAGGTTCAAGAATAGATGTGGCCGGAAGCTTGATTAGTGTCGGCTTTCTGTTCACCTTGTTCTTTTAAAGGGTACATGTAGACCCATAGTTTCAAAATCAAAGAGAAATTTTTGTCAATAGACTTCGACGAGGAAAGCGAACCACTCTGCATGCGTCTTCTTGCAGTATCAAATAAGAGGCCATCGATATCACTAAAGCATTGTTATGACCTAGGCAATCACACCCCGATTTTTTAGTGTTTTTTTATAATTTTTTATGAAGGCTAGTACCCTTTAATTTCGGACATGACTGTGACTAGTTTTCAAAAGATTATGGAATCGTAGACTTTACCTATAAAAGGACGAGCTTAACCCTCTAAATGACATCTAACAGTCCGCGAACATAGTGGGTCTCGGCGACGTCTACCTTGGGTTGAGTAACATATAAAAAATGGAGAATTGACCGAACGCCTGGATCTTAGGCTGCGGCTCGCTACCTATGATCGGTCAGAATGTGTTGCACATGGCACACCCTTCTTCTTCCGAAATGAAGAACGAGGCCTTGTCTTGGCGATGATCGTCCACACTCGTTAGCTTCAAGATTACTAGTAAAACCCTTGAATCCTGTCGAAACAATTTCCAGAATAAACCTAAACAGTTAGATCTATGGAAGACCACCAAACTTACCAGAACGATCTTCTCATCGACATCGTTTTCACATCTTAGTGACGATGATATGTCATGTTGACCTTGAAACCACCATCTACTGGGTGTTTATCGACGGCCCGGCTTTGAGCCGTCTACACGTGAACTCTGGCCATACATGAACTGAACTAATGCGTCACCTGATATCGGTTTACTTCATCCTTTCTGTGGCTTGCAGCAGCCTCGTTCACTGAACACTTTCGGCGAAGACAGCGAATCTCGTTATATTAAAGCACGTTTGTTCCACATTTTCCTATCATCCACTCTCAAGCCACCGAGTGAGATCCGACGGACGTACTGCACTTAGGCAACCAACAACAACGCAAGTGATTTGCTTTAATACATCAATTTTCATCCAACAACTATGTGCATCACTGCATTCCGTCCCTTTCCGCTGCTGCCGACAGAGCTTCGAGACAGAATCGGGGACCTTGCAGTTCGTCCGGCCGGTCTCTGTGGTGTTCATTACTTCTCTTTTTATTATAATCGCATCGTACCATAAAAGACCAAACGCCATATGATGGTTTCTCACAAGCGCCAGTGGGATATTCTTGGCCCTCCACTCCCGGCCAACGATGCGGTACCGGGAAGTTAGGACCCTAACCAGTCCACTTACGCCATCGACGCAAGTTTCTGGACTACCTGCAAAGAGTCTCGTGCATTCATGCATCGCCGATACAAGCTTGACGACTGGACCGACCACTACGATAATCAAAACCGACGACAGTCCGCCATGGTTCTAGTATGGTCCGACTTCGACATTCCGAGCAAGGATTACGATGACGTGCCGGCTATATTTCCGATTGAAGATGACGATAAACGACAATATATAACCATTCTGCCGAAAAAAAGACCTCGTAATAATACAGGCGTGGGAAGTTCTCAACTTTTCATCGTTGTACAGTGGCGCCCTCTTTTCGTCGATGCAGTATGGCTTCGTCAGCTTCAAACACGTTGCTGTGGAGTTCGACCCGTTGTGGAGCTACGACGAGCTAGATCAATATCAGCAAGAGTGGAAAGAAAACAATGTAAATTGCATAGAGAAGTTAGATACGCCAAGATAGGCAACATACGACCAGTTAGTGAATGCCATGAAATCTATGCTTTTCACAAATCTGTATATGATCGACCTTCGTCTCCGTCCGAAAGCTACAGTCCTCAATGAACGATGCACGAAGCTGGCCTCGAAGCCAAACAGGGCAAGTCGGATCATTTTCCGAGATAACGGCTACAAGTACTCCCAGTTGCGGGGAAAATTCATTGAAGATGCCTGGGGATATAAGACAGACGAAGAGGCTGAACAGTGTTGGAACTTTGTTCGGAAGCTCAATGATGTGTGTAGAGAGCAACTCTATCAGGAGCAGCTGGAAGGCCTCGAAAAGGGCGAAGAGGACGACCCTGGTCATCTCTTGTATCATGACTGGGGAGTTTTCGCGTGTGAGAAAGATTGTTAAGGTTGTAAAATATTCCTGCAGCCAGTAAATTCATCATTTTCCAAAGTCGTTTCACCTCCGAACATAGTACTCATTAAGTGAGTGAAATTTTGCTCTGGTTATATGCCCCCTTCCCGGGTAGACGTGGTTCCATCTGTTCGCTCCACTTTCTGGTTGCCGGTATCTTCTCAACTCAAGCAACTCCAATAAATCCAAGTGAACTACTTGCATAGGAGCCGTCTTAAAAATTGCTTTTGGCCTGCGATATTCTTTTCAAACGCAATGCCACCCTTATATAAGTCGAAGTGACCCCCTCCAACTCTCAAGGCCTCTCCTAGAGGTGCCCGTCTGACGCACTCTTCGGCAGCATTCAACGAGGCCTCATTATCCCATGTTGGCAGAATAACTAGGTATGGGCGGGTGCTCTTGTGAATTTGCAACAATGGTCGAGAAAACATGATGCTCAATAGAGACCGCCCAGCGATGATATTGGGCCAGTCTTCGCCGTTGTCAGGTGTCAGGCGAGCCCAGCCCTCCGCTGCCTCTTTTGAAGCCATGACTGCTGCGGTTGAGCCGTCACTAACCAGGTCGACATACTGTGGTTCTTTGGCACCCAGCAAGTATGATCCCAAGATGTCAGCGGCAGCCGTGGTTGCCAGTCTCAACGACCGAGTCAAAGGCATTTGCAACACACCAGCAAGTCCATCCACCAGTGGGCACTGCGCAATACCCGCTGCCAATTCGTGATCCTCGGCCATCAAAGCTGTAGTATGCATACCGCCAAAACTGCTCCCCCAAGCAACAATACTAGAAGAGTTAACCCAGTCGCTCTGCTCGGGCTCGCGCACCCATTTTATAACGTCTCGGAAGTCTTGTAGCTGATGTTGCACGTTAAGCACGTTTCGCGGAGAGCCTTCACTTTCGCCGAAACCGATATAGTCGAACGTGACTGCTGCGTAACCCTCAGAGGTGAACTCGCTTGCAAATGGCGATAATCCGGCTGCCTTTATAGCCCCGATACCGTGTCCCATCACGACTGTGGGTAAAGGCTGTTTCATTCCATTGGGTTTGTATATAGAGATTGCAACTTTGAGACCATTACGACTCGATGTGATGAATCGGTCTTCTATGGTGTGTCCCATGTTGGCGATGGGGACTAGCTTGGTCTTCGTGCAGCTGTCAGGGACAAATGGGGAAGTAACAACTACAGTAGTAAAGGTTGCTTCACGAAGTGATAGGTCAATGGCTGGAAGTACTCGTTTGGAGTGATAGTGCCATTTATCTATTTCTCGAAACCTCTAGCTTCTGCGCTCGAGAAGTTTCGCGTCTCACAGACACAGTATCATCTGCACGGACACTCTAAGCCTCGGCCCATCGTGCGGAGTTGATACCCCAGTGACGACGCTACCTGAACTTTCTTTGCCAATGCACTTGCGGGGAAGTTTCTAACGGAAGCTGCCGCCGAGTCTGATTTCCATCCGTTGATCCGATTGCTACATGAACCAAGACAAGACACAGGTGTGAGCTTGAAAATTGACATCTCGGTCGCATCTAGCATGCGCATCATACGCCTTCCTCAATCCCAGGTTTTCTCAACTGGTCAGCTACGATGTCATCCTTGACAAATGAGCAATCTCGCGATGTCTTTGGCAGGCTTAAAGAATACTTCCGAGGTTTGAGGTCTTTTGGAGTCTTGAGGCTGATCACTCGGCGTGGCTGGCCAAGACTTGTCTTGTCCCTCTTGCTCGGAATCGCAGCGATCCGACGGGTAAACAGGTTGTTGAGTCTGGCCACTCTCAACAACTTCACTCAAGATAAGTACGACTGGAGAAGGGAGTTGGTGGTTGTTACCGGCGGTTCTGGTGGTCTCGGGGACAGACTTGTTCGTAAGTTAGCGAAGAACTGTGTTAAGGTGGTCAATCTTGATATTGTTCCTCCAAAGGAGCCGCTGCGTAAGTACTAGCCTTATGTTGTTTCCTAACTCCCATGCTCTGCTGACAACGGATAAAGCATCGAACGCATACTTTTATGAAACGGATATCACCAATTCCAGGTCCATTAAGGAAGTCGCGGACCAAATCCGCCGAGATCATGGTGAGCCTACAGTACTAGTGAATAACGCGGCAGTCATGAAACTGGCTTCCATCCTTGACGAGACTGAGGAACAGATCCGCCAAGTCTTTGATGTCAACATCGTTGCAAACTTCCTTCTGCTCAAAGAGTTCCTTCCTGCAATGATCAGAAACAACCATGGTCATGTTGTTAATGTTGCAAGCATGGCAAGTTTTGTTACCGGCGTGAACAACGTCGACTATGCGTGCTCAAAAGCCGGGACCCTAGTCCTACATGAAGGTCTTATGCAGGAGCTGCGGCATCAATACAAGGCACCAAAAGTCCGCACGAGGTAAGGCAAAGGCGAATATATTGTCAACATAATGCCTAAGACGCTAACAGCTTCACTTTCTGCCAGTATCATTCATCCAACCTACATCAGAACAGCCCTGATTGAGAAGGCTCAAGGCTCGGGGTCTTTCAAGTCGAAGATACTGGAACCCGAACCTGTTGTAGACGCCATCTTCAAACAGATCATGTCTGGACGTAGTGGCAATCTCTATTTGCCAGAAGGTTACCGTAATGTTGCCGGGGCGCGGGGTTGGCCCTACTGGGCCCAGGAGGCTCTCAGGAACCAGCAGAAGGAGGTCCTCTTGTGTCGTCTTGACTCTTGAGCTGTAATACAAAAGTTTGGTCCCGGAATTCAAGGTGGCAGAACCTTTGTAGAAGCTCTAATAGCCGCACAAGCTTTACGTCAACTAGTTCCTTGAGGTTTTCTCGCATGCGAGATATATGTCTTTATTAGCATTGTTGAAGGCTGTAATGGAAAACTCGAACTGCCTAGGTAAATCGTCTTTCTTTGCATACTCCGTCGCAGTCCAGATATTAGATCAATGTGATAGGCTGTCCCTATCACTGCAGACTTAATGACTACCGCTTTGTGCAGTAGTCTCGTTGCGCATCTGCATAGTCGTCTTGTATGTCTTGAACTTTCTGGCCGGAACACCCTTTGTAAACATCTCATCAAGCTCCTCGTAAGAGCGACCGCCGGTTTCAGGCTGGAAATACCAAAGGTAAAGAAGAGAAAAAAAGCATAATCCGCCAAAAATGAAGGCAATCTTGGCGCCCAAGTTGGCCTTGTCTGGGTTGAACATGTATGGGATAACAAACTGCCACATGACATTGATAGAATTCTGCGATGCGTACCCGATGGCAACAGTCTTTGCTCGAAGTCGAGACGTCGAGGTTTCTGCTAGAAGAGAGAAGGCAGTTGATCCAATGGAGACGTTGTACCACCAGCTGTATATAAGAATGAAGGCCACAGTCCCCTTGATCATGGGCTGGGTGGTGCCAGTTCCCAGTCCTCCCGTGATGAAAAGGAACACCGTAAGGATACCGAGGCCGTAGAGCGTAAGGTTTCTTCGACCGACTTTATCGATAACAGCGGCTGCCATCAAGTTACCTACAATAGACAGAACAGGTTGGGCAATTTGAAGCTGGTAGCTCATGGAAGTGGAGTAGCCAGCCAGTTGAAGATAGTAGGTGAAGTAGCCGGCAACCTACGCATGTAGTTTAGTATGAGTGCAAGTCAGGAAGAAACGTTCGTTCTTACCCATGCGATGCCGCTAAAAGCTTGAATGATTAATGGCATGATACTAATGATGGTTCTCCGCAAATTAGACTTTTTGAAACACTCCACATATGTGACGCCATCTGTCTCTCTGCGAACTTCTTCCAATGTACGTTCGATTAGAGCAAGCTTCGCTCTTCCTTCGTTACCCGCATGGCCAAGTCTGCCTAGACTTTTGAGGGCTTCTTCCTTCCTACCTTTAGATACAAGCCACCATGGGGACCTAGTACGGTTAGTTTGGCTTGGTCAAGTTAACCAAATACAGGAGGCTAGGTTTACTCGGGCATAAATGGCCAAAGAATGGCCGCAACTCCTGCAAAGCCGAACTGGCAACAGAACACTGTGCGATACGCCCAACGCGACTGGACTGTCCCCGTATAGTTGGTGACGATGAAAGCAACCAATGGCCCAATGCCGTACGCTACACCAACACCACAGGTGAAGATACCACGCAAGGCCAAAGGAGTAATCTCGCCGATGTACGAGACCATGATCGTGCCGACTGCACCTACCATAAAACCATTGAGAAGCTTACCGGCAAAGAAAACAGCATTTGTAGTTGCGATGAACTCGATGGCAACTGCAACAAAGGATATGAGGAGGGCGAGGGCAAGGACCTTTTTTCTTCCGATAAAATCGGCCAACTCAGCGGAGGCAATTGATGAGATCACAGCTCTACAAACGGAAGTCAGCCTTTAACTGTGAACATCTAATGAACTTTCTTCTTGTCACTCACGTTGCAACGGGGGCGCCGCTGAATGAAGATTGCCACACAGCTGGAAGGACGTAGTTGCCCTCAAACTCGTATCCAAAGTCCTTTCGGAACTCGGGAATACCTACGACAGCCCCTGCGGCCTGAACGTCGAAACTGAGGAGAATAATAGTCCAGCAGGCGTAAACACACCATGCAGATGCCCATGGGTATCGAACGAAGGACTTCCATATGCCTAGTTCATGGTCTTCAAAGTCGGCCGCCTGGGCCAGCGCTGAGTCGGCGCTTAATTCGACATGTTTGGTGTGCGAGTCTACTTTTTCGGCTTCAAAGCCGTTGTTGTGAGTAGCCATTACGATTGATCAAAGCCAGGAACAAAAGCAAAATGAGAAGTAGTGTTCCAAGTGGCCGGCGTCCTTGACATGACCTCGACCTTGATTGTGTGCGGAAACAGACGTTTAATAGGCGATGGAAAATCAGTAAATAGAACAAAGAATGGTGCAGCGCTACCCCAGGATAATGACGAACAGAGTTTCTGGGGTATATCGTAACTCCCTTGGCTGTCTAGAAGGAGTCTTCCGACGGCATGGTTCCTGGGAACCGTTCGATTACAACCATGTCCCCATGGGGTATCAAGATCTTGCGGAGGTGGGGTAGGACAAGGTTGTGCCAAGATACTTGAATTTTACAGTACCATGTAGGTATCTTGAGGCTCTAAACTCCTCTTTCGTAATAGGTCAAGATGGATCAACAGGGAGTGGGGGGTTCCGCGTTCCGTTGCGTGGCTCATATTGCCTATTACGGATGAGTCCAACTAGCTTCGGATCAGGCGCCATTTTAACCTCCAGTCCCACATCCGGGACTTCTCCCCTCCCCAAGAGTTCGTAAGAGCTTCTGGCTGCCTCTTTCGATAATGAAAAGCGGTTGTATTTGGACGGTTTGTGGTTGGCGCCAAGATTAAGGTTCGGTGTACTAAATGGATAGGTTCCCTCATCTTAAAATGCCCCTCAAGTTCAATAACTATTAGAACGGCAAGAATAAAACTTGGTCGATACCCAACATCAGGCTGAACTATTGGAAAACGGTTTAGTCAGCCTCAAATTTGAAGCCCAAGCCAATCCGTACCACTTCCGAGCAGCAAACCACAACTTGAAGGAAACCAACAACCCCCGCTCCAAATGGCCGCGTCAAAACTCGCAGGAATAGCGTCCCTTACTCAATTTCCATCGAAGCCGCGAGTCTTGATCTTGACAGATATCACTAACGAGCCTGATGATGCAGAATCGTTCTGCAGATATCTCACCTACTCCAATCAGTTCCGCACCGAAGGCATAGTCGCCGTCACATCCACATGGCTCAAGAACAAGGTGGCGCCGCAGAACCTCCACGAAATTGTTGACGCATATGAGAAAGTTGTTGATAACCTCAACGCCCATGCTCACCCAGACTCACCTTACCCCTCAGCGCAGAACTTGCGGAACCTTATCAAGTCCGGCCCTCCGGTGAGTCGATTTTTTCGTTTACCGCGAGCGCTTATCGCTGGTTTGCTAACTGGACGGCTCGATAGGTATATGGCATGGAGGCAGTTGGTGACGACATCTCACTTAGCGAAGGGGCTGAGTTGCTTCTTGAGCAACTCAGCACGCCGGAAGATAGCCCGCTCTGGGTGCTCGTGTGGGGCGGTGTCAATGTGCTTGCGCAGGTTCTTCACAATATTCGAAACCGGTCAGACGCTGCCAGGCTGCGTGAAAAGCTACGCGTCTACACGATTTCCGATCAAGACGATTGCGGAGGATGGATTCGTCAACAATGGCCAGAGATCTTCTACATATGTTCCATTCACGGCTGGAATCAGTACCAATGCGCTGCATGGACTGGAATCTCGGCCCCTTGCTCCGGTGATGTAGGAGGGCCAGACGGTTCCAAAGTGACACACGAATGGGTCGAAGAAAACGTCCAAATCGGTCCTCTGGGCGCTGCATACCCCAACTTCGAGTTCATTATCGAAGGTGACACGCCTACTTTTCTTTATCTTGTCCAAAATGGCCTTGGCGTACCAGATGAGCCTACCTACGGATCCTGGGGAGGCCGTTACATTCCGGTCAATGTTAGCCCAAAGGGCCTGTCTTCTAGGGGACACTTTGCCGATGCAATAGACACAGTGACTGGTGTGGACGGCAAGCTGCACAGGTCCAATCAGGCCACTATCTGGCGTTGGAGGAACACATTCCAAGACGACTTCGCTGCGCGTATGCAGTGGACCTTGACCTCTGATTTCAGTAAAGTCAACCACCACCCCGTCGTCTCAGTAAACGGTGAGTTTGGATTTGCACCAATTTACGTCGAGGCTGATGCCGGAGGTGGCGTGTCTTTCGATGCATCCGAGAGCTACGACCCCGATGGCGATAAGCTCGACTTCAAGTGGTACCAATACCGCGAGCCCAGCTCGCTTCAGACGTATCACGGCCTCGAGGTGTCCGATATTGAGATCAAGCCACTGAACGACGATGGTAGCAAAGTGGAGGTAAAAGTTCCTCCAGCGGAAAAGTCGTGCATAGTGGTCAGAGAAAGAATTCCCCTTGAGCGAGGCCTCCCTCTCCACCTGATTCTCGAAGTCAAGGACAATGGCATACCCTCTCTGACGAGCTATCGCCGAGTAGTCATTCATCCCATTGATAAACAATTCGGCTCAAAGAAATAGAGATAACGCTGTAAAGATTAGGATAACCCGGTTGACACCACACGATCAACTGTAGCAGCGTTGCAAGTCTGATCTGGTGCTGCGTTTCAGTGTGACACCCCAGTACATTCACTACGACCGCAGTTAAAACTCTTGTATGACCGGTATTCAGGTCACTAGGGGAGCCTGTGAACTCTCGAGAGACCGCAGGACTTTGTGTCTAGTCAAGCTTAAATACAAACCTCGAGTATATGTTTAACACTGGAAAGGTTCTAAGTGTTGTCTGGGATGTATCCAACTAAATGACTGCCAACTTCTCGATACCTTCCTCCTCACTATCGCCTATACGTCCCCGGCGGTCACACCCAAGCCCCACGAGCGGTTAAAGAATGAACTGGCACTCGTGAGAAAAGTCAGTGGCAGTCGTTGCGACCAGGTAGGTCATCAATACTCCCGGTGTCGGGGACACATCATAGACGTGCGCAAAGACGTAGGAGTAATTATTTGAGGCGACTCAGTGGGTCTTACCCTCCAACCGGCCCTTTCTGTGAAAGTATCCGAGGTAAGATGCAACTTCCGGATGTTTACCTCGTCTTGGTATAAGGCTGAGGAATAGGTAAGCCGCTGGACGAAACAATAACACTTGAGTTTAAAGAAACATCACACTGCAAAATTATGAGTTCCTGACCTGCATTTCTGTACCATGCGGAACTTCTTGGGGATTCCAAGTGATAGCGCCCTTTCACTACTCAGCCCAACAATAGGCAGTGGGTCGACTTACCTACTCCGGCCAAGTATCGTCCCAAGAACCCCGGATCAGACTCACAATCTCTGCAGCATATTCCCCGGATTTCGGGCTTCATTGGCCTTGCGTACGGAAGGCCTCAGGAAGGAGAGTGTCAAAGCCACTTTTTTTTCAATATGGAAACGGTAGGTGTGCTTGATTTCATAGCGTCTACCTCACTGAAGTAAATGCACCTACCTCACTAAAGCAATAGCGCCTACCTCGCTAAGGTAATGCGCCTACCTCACTAAAGTAATAACGTCTCTTACTATGATGCACGTACTTACCTAATGTACCATAGCCCCTTTTGCAAACTCACTTGTATAATGATGCAGCCAATCAGAACCCGTTAATCATCTAAACGATGGATCCCACTATGCACCTAACCCAAAAGCAGATTACACGATATGCGTAGGTGCAGTAAGTAAAAAGTAGTTTTGACACTCTCCTTCTTACGGCCTTCCGTACTTGCGTTTCCGCCAATCCCGCTCGGGCTAAAAACACGCCTGCGCTTCTTTTCTTGAATTCTTTCTTGGCTTCATCTATTACAATCTTCTCGCTCATCTCCACCTCGAGTTACAACAGCTTGTGTACATGCCCAAGATGGTGCGCTTCAATACGAACACAGATATCCCCGATCTTTCAGGCAAGGTCATTCTTGTTACCGGGGGCAACATCGGTCTAGGAAAGGAGACGATCACCCAGTTCAGCAAACATAACCCAGCCCACATATATCTCGCAGCGAGGAATGAAACCAAAGCCCTGGCTGCAATCGAGGATATTAAGAATGCAGTACCGAATGCAGCTCCTATTACGTTCTTGGAGGTTGACTTGACGTCGTTCGAGAGCATCAAACGCGCTGCGAAAGAGTTCCAATCCGAATCGGAGACCCTGCACATCCTCGTCAACAACGCAGGTATTATGGCCTGGCCGCCCAATACAACCAAGGAGGGCTACGAGATTCAATTCGGCACAAACCACATGGGCCATGCTCTTTTAACCAAGCTGCTGCTGCCCACCTTGCAACACACCGCCAAAACCAGCCCAGACAAGGACGTGCGCATTATCTCACTCTCCTCGGCGGCAGAGAGCTGGGTTCCGAGTGACCTTTACACTTTTGACGACCTCAAGACCGACATGGCATCTACCGGAACCTGGACCCGCTATGGAGTCTCAAAAGTTGCCAACATTCACCACTCCAGGGCTCTCGCAAAGCGATACCCTGAGATCCGCTGCATAGCTGTCCATCCGGGAGCTGTGAGCACGAATCTCACCAGCGGACTTGCAGCTAGCTGGCCAATAATCAAACCATTAATGAGCATTGCTTCATGGCTCACCTTATCGTCTGTCGCCAATGGCGCCAAGAATCAGATCTGGGCTTCGGTCAGCCCGGATGCTGAGACCGGCGTGTTCTATTGGCCGGTGGGCGTCAAGGGAAAAGACTCCAAGCACGCAAAGGATGAAGAGCTTAGCGAGAAGTTGTGGGAGTGGACCGAGAAAGAGCTGGAAGCACACTCTTAATGTTTGGGTCAATTCAGTGTTACGAAAGCTCTCGCGAATATGGATGTAAGACGCAATGTAATTTTGGTTGTTGTGGATATATCGTGATAACAATCACTGGTATTCTGTGTATCAATCAGCTCAATTATCACCATGACTTATTGTTCATTGTATATGTTCCGATGCTTGAACACTCAGAGCTGTTAGGTTCATGGACTTATGGAAATGCAAATGCTGGGAATTCGATGAAGCAGCAATATTGATGCATCTATTAGAGTTGGTGATTCAATAACAATTCATTCTGTTTATTATGCTTCGTTCTACATCCTGCTAAACGTGCCAACAAGGCGCTATTTGCCGCGTCTTGGCTTTGGTCATGTTCCAAGAAAGCAATCATTGAGCAGTCTCATGGTACATTGGCTCGCTTACGTAGTTCGCCTTCACATTTCCGTTTAGAGACTTTCAGTCATCACGTCGACTCGTATGCTCCAGATCTTTAAGGGCGCATCCTCCCACGCCGTCGACGTATTTCATACCCGATTTGGATACATAAACAAGTCATATGACTGATGTTCATCGCATGATAGCTTGAAGTACAATGGTCACGGTCTCCCATGCATTACCTATGATGTTCGCTGTCGTACATTCGACCAAGACATTAATAGGATATACAAACAAGATATACCATCGGGCTGAGATGCTTCCGTTGTTCATAAGCAAACATGAGTAGAGCTGATTTTCAATTTGTTCTATAATACTTAATCGTGACTGTCGAGCCTTTTCATTATGGCCAAACACGGTATGGGTTTTTGAAATAAAAAGTTCAACCAGAAATTTCCCGACATGATTTTTCATCCGCGACGTTTACGGAATCATTCACGATTATTTCCTCCAAATGAAGTTGTTGCGTTGCGTTCGATTTCGCTACCAAGTCTGTCTTGTGCAGAGTCATGATTTGCTGACAAGTTCTTCAATATGCCAGAACAGTGTACCAGAATGAACTTGTCGCCGAGGTAGGTGGCAAATGGTAACCTGTGTGTTATCATGCTTCTTTGCAAAGATCGCTCGGGAAACCCCTCGGGCATAAAGACGATCGTGGTAGATTTCGACTCTGCCGACGACGCATTGACAGTTTCTTCTAGGGGGCAGGACTTCGTAGTTGATGCAACCTCAATAAAGGAACTATGTTATCCGTACGCCTGATGGGCACCAAGCCAGGCCCGGTGTGAAGTAATTCATTCCAGTTTGAGTTTGCGCCGCCCCTATCAAATTTAAGGTTCGGTCTCTCCCGGGATTCCAAGGAAAATACCACGGCACTGGACAATCTCCGGAAATTTATGTGCGAAGAAAAACTGTCCCTCCAGTCGATGTCGAACACCACGCTGCTAGACTGGAGCCTCCAAGCTGGATTCATGAATATTGACTTGTTGGAAAGAACGTAAACCTGGTGAGCGACAGCAATTCTCGGGTCTACTGCACCCTTTTTTTGTTTATCACCATCGCTGTCGTCAAAGCTATCATCGGGTTGGAGGCGACAAAGCATCATGTATGTTACGTGTAATCGCAATGTTTTATGCGAGCCAGGTGGGCATAGTGGCTTTGGCAAGGGAAGCTTGGGCAATGAAGGTTGACAGACAACTACCACAGACACGAGTAGAGCTTTTGAGAATACTTGTTTTGACTGGTCTGCCGGTCAAATTTGTTTAGAAGTGATTGGTGATATGGTTCTTTCCGCGACCTCGAATCCGAGTCACGTTGAGAAGGTTGAGCATAACGGCAATACCTCTCTCAGCGTCAACTCTTTTGCTGATGACAAGGTCAAGCAGACCGTTATAGACACATGTTTGCAGGTCAAAGCAGCATGGCTGGTGATGCCGCCTGACATCGAGCTTTCCTAAAATCAGATAAGAAAAATTAACAATAACCTCGCCCTCGAGAGCTTGTTGATGCAGTTACATATACCGAGAACCGCACATTGGATGTCTTTCCAGCACATTGGGAGTAATTTGCTTTCAGTTCAGTTGCTTACTGCAAGCCCTATGACAACTAAAGCCCACCCATCTGCTTGCTTGTACATCAATCCTCAAGCTCTATCGTTAGATCCAACAATTCGCGGCAATCGTTGAAATGCTTTCCTTACATAAGGAAGCCCGTCAGCCAGCCCGGGCTTGGTTCTTTAATCCAGTTTGGTCCTATCTTCCACAGCTCTATGGCCTATCGGAGGCAGTTCCAGGGTCTCAGCTCTTGCAGCCTTGTACTAATGAGGAAAGGATAGATGATTTTGAATCCATATCCTAGCCAGTGTCACTCGCAACAAATCGAGCTATGGACGCACTGATGGACTGATGGGCGGCCTGATGAGCTGGCTGATGGCAACTGACTCGCACCCCTGACACGCGGGAATGCCGGCTACTAGCATTCGGAAAGACTCGCCCGCAGCTAGTCCTCAATTCAGGGACCGTGCGGCTGTTTGCCCGTACAGTTGCCAAGATATTTACAACGAATGCGACAGGTCCTGCACCTGGTGTAATTCGGTACATATTCAAACTCACTCCGAGAGCAGATAATGATATGTCTTTACCTAATGAGGATTTGGTATCCAATAGACCAAGCGACTGATTAAATAGAAAAAAGACTTAAAGACTGAATGAAAACTTTATTATCACCTCAGCCTGCCACCCAGCCGTGGTCTGGTGCCTAATGAGGACCATCAACTCAAATTATCTGTATCGCATCATGCATGCATGTTGGCCCCATCCTCAGCATTTCCGGCCTTGGCGCAGAGATCTGACATGCTCTAGTAAGATCAGCATGTCAGCTCCCAATGTTGTATCTCAAATAGGGATTTATGCCGTTGGGGAAATAACCGAATGCTTCTTCTTCAAACTAGCAGCCGCAATGCTCTGCATATCATGTATCCACGCAAAGTAAAAACAAAACGGGGACACTTCTCCAGGGCCCCTTAATTGTCCTATAGTATCTCAATCCTTTTCATGCCTGAACCACACATAATGACCTTTTCAGTTTATTCTTCGCCCATTTGTCTTTGTTACTGCATCATTTTGAATTTGTATTAATCAGCTGAACGCAGGAAAATGAAGTTAGTAGGTAGAAAGTTGAGGTTGTGTCGGTAGCAGAAAACTTATCTGATTTTTGTCATTCGCGTGGTATCTGGCAACTTTCCTGGATTATACCCTAGCAATACGGAGCCCGCCGGTCTCCATAACATTTCGTCAGCGGTATATCGCTAAAGCATTAGAATGGATAGGGTAGGGTTTGTAAAGCTGTGCGCCACGGTGCCCCCATTACGACATGTGCCTGTGACTTTTGTAACCCCTTCAATGCATCTCAACAACATTCCGTACCTGTCAGTTCTTGACAGTCTAAGAGCCCAGTCCCCTAATTAGCTTCAAGAAAAGAAGTACTGCAGTGAATTCTCAAGGTCTTCGGACAAGGTTAAGAGTGGGGAACCTAGGGAGAATTCCTCATAGGTATGTGGGACTCAAAAGGCACGGCAACGGCCCGGGGTCTGCTCGGACCCCCAGCCGACTACCAATAAGACGCTTATGGCTGGCCTATACAGCGAGATGAGCTATGGTGTGCTATCTGCTGAGCAGGCGGCACGATCTAAGCATCCTTGGCTTTACCCGGGCGAGCGACAAGAGCATCACTTCGAGACGTAGAAGCGGATATTTTAGATCTAATCCAGTCGCGAGGCTTTTGTCAATGGGCAGGATAAGCACCTTCCGCATTCTTGGCTATCATGGAACGTGACTTCCAACGCTTCTAGTGTTTGGGGAATACACCTGAAGTAGTGAGTTCTCTAGACAGATTTGGGATACTCTGACCTGCACAATAGAACATCTCGGGATCCGGGGTCTATCTTCAATCGAACTGAGCTTCCCGCTTCCAACGGTCCCATTCTAGTGTCCTCCCTTGGACCAAGATTCCTGCAGGTATAGCATACGTTGGTTAATTTGAGGTCCTTGGCTCAGGTGTGTATTTTCGGGTACTTCCTCACGAGTTATGTCAGGCGCAATTTCAAACTGAATACATTGGGTCTCAACCCCTTCGCTTGTGAACCTTCACAACAAACCGCGTGGCCACCGGAAAACTAGACGAAATCGTGACGGTGGGGGCCGGCGACCGTTGAAGATTTGTGGCCACAGTGGGTCTTCGTAACATTCCGAGGGATCCTGTTGGCTGATATTCCTTGTTATGTGCATGCTTTGACACATTTATAAATTACCCTGGCCAGTGGTGACGATCTCATGGGCCCTCTGGTTTGATTCGGTCCAGGGTCGGCCTCAGAATCCGTCCACTTCAAGCCTCCTTTTGCACTATTTGGGCTAGTGATCGACCTGTCATGTAGTCTCGTAAAGGGGCAGTGGGCTTGTGAGAAACGAGCCCGTTCACTTGCCAAGAGGTGTTTCTTGGAGCAAGGCCTGCCATCCGGCCCTCTCCAGACTCGCTACTACTATGGTCTCGCCCCCCATCAGAATTGGCTCGTGGAGATACAAAACTGACAAGATGAGTCGCGAAGCTTTAATTGACGGGTCGCCCCAATTTGGATCCTGGCCATCCTCCCGTCTCTTCTATCTTCCCGTGTTGTCTCGACTTTGAGATCGACGACACAGACAATGATTGGTCCAGGCGGAGATGCGCCTATGGCGCTCGGCGTCCTTTGGGGCTTGACTGCTCTTACGTTGTGCTTCGTTTTGCTGCGGCTGTATACGAGAATTTTCATTCTTCAAGCTTATGGTATTGATGACCACTTTTACAATTTCGCATTTGTAGGTGCCTCCATGCCGTGGTCATCTGGTTGAGCTCTGCTAATGTCTAGCCTCTAGGTTCTGTTCGTCGCCTACGATGTTATGCTTACACTCTCTGCCTACCACGGCTTCGGCAGAGAGATCATGACACTCGACACGCCAGACGTACCGAAAGCCATCTTGTACGAGGCCATCGGCTCGACCATACTCGTCTTTGCTATCGTCGTATCTAAAGCTTCCTTGGCACTGTTTCTGCTCCGACTTGTAAATACACGCATACATCGGATTGTCGTCCTTGGACCAGTCGTCATTCTCTTCCTCTTCGCCGTCGTCTCACTCTTGGTCTTCTGGTTCTCGTGCACACCGATAGAATTTCTCTGGAACAGGTTCATCCCTGGCGGGGCTTGTAACATCGACCCCGGTCCTATCTCGACAGCTGCTGGAGCATGGAGTGTTGTGGTCGACTTCTGGTACGCTGTCACACCATGGGCAGTGCTGTGGAATGTACAGATGCCGAGGCGTGAGAAGCTACTCATCAACGTCAGTATGAGCTTGGGTGTGATGTAAGTGTTTCTTTCACTGTTCTGCTTCATTGACAACAAGTTGACTTTTCTCCCAGTGCCGGTGCATGTGGTATCAAGAGAGCATTGGAGCTCCACAATCTCGCCAGCGTAAACTTTACCAGTAAGCAACCTACTATACCGTCGATGCTTATGCCGCAATCACCGTCCCGGAAGCGCTTGGAAACCAAGGTTTACTGACATGATCAACTCTTTAACCAGAGGATACGGTCCAACTTATAGTTTGGCACGCGTGTGAATTAGCGGTCACCATGGTTTGCATCGGCGTCCCCGTCTGCCGCCCCCTTTTCAAGGGCTGGTTCAACAAATTTTCTTCACGCGGGGGTAGCAACCCTGGCGCGTACACGAAGGACCTGGCCGACTCCAATGGCGGTTTCGGTCTGAAAACTATAGGAGGCACTGATTATTCGGTCAGAGTCGGGATGAAGACGCCCGATATGAATTTGACCAGCGCTAGCGGACGAAGTGGGGAGGGCGTCAAGGGAGATCCCAATAGGTCCATGGGAAGGGTGTATGGCGACGACAACAGCGTCGATTCGATCTTGGGCCCTGACGACCGCCACGGTCAGGTGCGTAACACGGATACCGACGGATATTCCAGTGAGGATGGCAAGGGCGGTCTTCAGAACATCTGGGTGAAGTCTGAGGTGGTGGTCCAGTCGACGGCACGGAACTAAAAGGATGCTTCTAAGCAGTGGGCCAATAGTGACTGATGGGACCCGTATGCGAGTCTGCAAGTCTGCAGGCTTGCAAGACGTTACAGCATCACTGATCATTGCCAGTGTCAAACACAGGCATATCGCCTATTATTCACGGAAGATAATAGTGTAATTCAGCGTGTAGAACCAGAAAGAGATGCTGACCCCAAAAGGTGTACATCACCTCAGCAAGTCACTGTTGTAGTCCGTACTACCAAGATGTTCTCGTTCCATACACCGCGCAAGCCCTCATCTTCGACGACACTGACGTCCAAATCCTGTTTCACATTCACTTGGGTAGTTGTACCTACGGTGTTTTAGCTAGCCCTATCTCTAACCCCCTTCATGTCTCTTAATTCCCAAGCAAGATGCTCTTCGCTGTCTGACTTCTAATTGAAGGCCTCGCTACGAGCATCGAGCTTATTTGAAGCTCATCGGTGATAGTGGCCAAGTGACGTTCGAAATTGGGACGAAGTAACCACATTGCCAGGAAGGTCTTAGAAACTAATCATGCAGTGAGAATAACTCTCCTTGAGTACCAGCAGCACCAAGGTCAACAAAGACACTCTATCCAGGTCATTTAGAAGCAAAAATTCGGTTTCGATCGTTCTTTATGTTTTGGCACGCGTTGCAGCCGTATAGTCCTCTCTCGAAAAGAAACTATCGAGCGGCATAGGACGATAAAAGACAAGGTCCTTTACAGACCAACAAGCGAGGCTTGCTTATCGTCTGCGAGGCGGTGTTTCTCGGACATGTTAAAGCGTATAATAGTGACTTGCAGCTCTTTTGAAAGCCGGATACACATCTCTACTCGACACTCGGAGGAATGAAAAAGGATACTAGGTAGCAGTACTACCAGTTTATCAAGGTCCGATTCACCCTATGTAAGAGATCCCATCTTCCATTTTCTTGAGCATCCATCTACCATTCAATTTGATATGCAATAAGTCACTCTTCCGGTACTGGGTTTGAAATTGCCACTATGGGACTTCGTCTTCGTTGGCGGTGGTCTTGCCTGCTCCGTCATCTCCAACCGTCTTCTTCACAAGGATGTTACTCTGAGGATTCGTTTGGTGGAGGTTGAGCCAACGTCAATAGCCTGGACTCTATCGTCTATTCCAACACCAATACTGGCGCCGGAAGCAACCTGCACTAGGACTGCACATCCGCCTTGCAGGCCCATCTGAATGGCCAATTGATCGGATTGCTAGCTGGCAAGGTCATTGGTGGTTGGACTACAATCAATGAGGGTAAGCTTGTCTTCAGGTCATTTCGTTACTGACTGTCGACTCAAGCCGCCAGGTCCGCGAGCATGCCGTCGACTACGTCCTCTGGGTCGAGGAGGTTGGTGATGCCAGATAGAGCCACGAGGACCAGTATCCCTACATGTTACAGATGGAGAAGTTATTTGACGCAAACATCAACCCTTATCGACATGGACTCCGCAGCTCGATGAACATTCAAAGCGTCACGCCCATGAATTGGCATCTTCCTATACGTGGAGTCTGGCTAGGACCTACGTGGTCATAGTATTAAGACGCTGCCCGAACTCAATGTGAATGCTGGTAGCCCCATCGGCCACGGCGGCTTCCTGGAGAACCATATCGAAGATCGCAGACAGCTCTTGTCTGAGGCGTTTCCTCTCGATGGTGTGATTTTCCTCACCAACGCCACTATGGTAGAGAGCATCATCGTCGAAAAGAGTCTCAATAGCAGCGGCTGGCTATGCCGTACTCGGCAACTCCTAATGCTTTCTGGGGTCAGGCATGCGGATGTTTTGATGAAACTTGGTGTTGAGGTCAAGCTAGACCAGTCCGAGGTCGGCCAGAACATGCATGAGCAGATACTCGTGCTTCCCGTTGTTCTGATCGATAACTCGCGCGGCTTGATGGGTGTTCCCTTGGCGAACATTAGCGACCCTCCCGTGATTGACACCTGTTACTTCAGTACGGCTTTGGAAAGGTACGCTGCATAAGAGGCGTTCAAGTTTGATACCAAGCTCCTCGGAAGCGACCTCACGCCCATCTTCAAAGGTATTCATGATGGAGAGCTTGCGGCAAAGGTTCCACTCACGGTGGATTCCCCTGACGGAGCGTTCGCCGCTCGCGCCCGTCAAGTTGCTCAGCACGCTTCTTATTAAAGCCTTATCTTGTTCCAAAGATAGTCGTTGAACTAGGGTATTTATTTGTTGCTTATTCTAAAGAACTTTTTTCCCGGGCGGGTTGAGGGCTATCTGCAAGCGTCGTCGATGATGGGTCTCAAGGAAGGCGACGATGGCGACCACGAGTGTCAGTGAAAGTGGCTCTGGCATGAGCTCATACCTAACGTCTCGCAACGCTGCCAGTCTTGCTTGGCCACCATCTCCGTGAAGGGCCCAACGACGTCTGACACTTTCATCAAGAGAGTGGGGCTCCCGCCTTCAAAGCCAGTTTTGACTCCCCTTCTCACGCCGTCTTCCCCCCTTCCCCACATGCCCTAGGGGACGTAACAGGTTCCAGTTTCACCGTCTCTCGAGCCTAAACATCGAAAGGCCTCAGAGGGAACGGCAATTCCGACCTATAGCTGGATACAGTTCGTAAGATCGCGTTCCTCAAAATTGTATCATGATCAAGACCCTGCCAAGGACCCAACAAGATGCACAATCGCTGGTTTGTCGCCGTGCCAAATGGTCTTGTCCCGAACCCGGGAGAAGACGACTTCAACCATGACACGGGAATGGCTCTTCGCCCTGGACTATTCGCCTCTTCCCAAAAAGCAACGAATGTTCCTCATGCTATACACATTGCCAGGATTTGTCGCCCTGGAATCCCCTGACACAGGTCGAAGGCGCAGTACGTTGATGGGAACCAACGCCATGAGCATGCACCTTGCTTCTCAGCACTATGACGGTGGTAAACTGTTAAATAACTCAAGATAAAAGTCTCCCGATCTCTTCCACGGCCACATGAACAGAAGACTTCCGCATATATTGACCCGCGGCCTGCATCGGCAGGCCTTCCGCCCGGCCTAGGCCGAACACGGGACGGCGCTCCGTGCTTTCCCCGCAGTCCTCACCCAACTGCCCCTCCTTTCAAGGACTCCACTTTAGTTTCAGCTACATATGTAAGATTTTATCAGGACGGTATAACAACGAAGGCCTGCTGGCGAAATGGCATCGCGTCAGATTTCGGCTCCATAGTCATACTCTGAAGATTCTAGGTTCGATCCCTAGGTAGGTCGCGTTACCTTTTGCCCTTTCTGACAACGCCGCGAATTCATGTAGACCAGGTTGCGTTCTGGCTTTTCTAGGTTTTTTCTTTTTTCTTCTTACATCCGTTGTTAAATCTTCCCCTCTATATTCCATTCCCGACTTTTGTTAGAAGCTGCATCTCGTTCAATCACCTCCGTTCTGCGCTTCAAAGCGCACCACTACCTGTACACGCGCCCAAGAGCCACCTCAGCTAAGCCCGCCGCACCGTCACCGACCGCGCCAATCTCCCGCCAGATACCAAGCCCTCACCACCCGTCACCAGCTGCCAAGCTTCAGGGTCCAAGCGGAATCAACCAATCTCAGCATGCAGATAACCCAACCCCGGCTGTCAAGTCCTGCACTCAATTGTGCCGCTCCCCACCGATCTCGGGACGGGAGCTCACCCGATGATACCCATCTTTTCAATCCGTCCTACGCAGACGCTTTTTGAGTGTTGACTCCCACGAGACCTCACCGCCGGCCAGCAAATATTCGAGAGGAGAAAGGTCGTACCACCAGCGTCGGCACCGCTCCCGGGTCTCTTACCTTTTTCCCTTCCTCAATTGTTGCTTATTCTACCTCTTTGCCTCCGCGAGGACCCCTAACTGAGCCTGCATCGGCCGCCTGCGATCTTTCTTCGAAACCCTCACAACCTCCCGAGCGACACCTCACGATGTCAGCTTCCCTCCCCGGCAGCCGCGAGCTGCCCGCTTCGCAGCATGACCTCAACACGTACTGGGGTCGCGTACGACACAACATGGGCCTCACGGATCCGAGGTACGTCAAGCAATTCTAAATCTTCTTGCGCGCGCGCGCGTACTGGAGAGTTGTCTCGCGACGGCGAACATATATCTGTGACCAGAGTGCTCGTGTGCTTCTCAACACCAGAAAACCTCTATCCCGAAAATCTCCTCAAGCAAAGACAATGACTGACACTTCGCTCCGCCCTCCCACAGCACTCTCCTCGTCGGCAGTACCGGCCTCGAGCAAGCAAAGTCCCTCCTCACCGACTATAAGCTGGGAAAGATCCCGACCATGACCCCCGACCTTTGGAAGGCCAAGAAGGTCGTCGACTCGACCCTCCACCCAGGTGCGACGAGCTCATGAAAGCTACAACATATCCCCCTTGCGCCGGTGCGCCCGTGGCTGGTTGCTCTCCCAACTAACATGCGCGCTCGCGCAACCACCCAGATACCGGCGAACCCGTCCTTCTCCCCTTCCGCATGTCCGCCTTTGTGCTGACCAACTTGGTCGTCACGGCTGGTATGCTCCAGCCCGGTCTTGGAGTGAGTCTTTCTCTACACACTTTTGCTCTCACCAGCTCCCGCGACTAGACTCCTAATGCACAATCGCACAGACAGCAGGCACGATCGCTTGGCAAGTCGTCAACCAGTCCCTCAACGTCGCCATCAACTCCGCGAACGCAAACAAATCTTCCCCTCTCACCTGGCGCAAGTTGGGCGAGTCCTACGCCATGGCCGTCTCCGTCTCATGCGGTGTCGCCGTCGGCCTGAACAAGCTCGTCCCCCGCTTGCGTAACCTCACCCCGGCCACCCGTACGACCCTCACCCGCCTTGTGCCCTTCGCCGCTGTCGCCTCGGCTGGTTTCCTCAACGTCCTGCTCATGCGCGGCGAGGAGATGCGCACCGGCATTGACGTCTTCCCTGTCCTGTCCGACGCCGAGCGCGCGCGAAAGGAGAAGGAGGAGGGCGAGGGCGCCGGCCAGCCCCAGTCTCTTGGCCGCAGCAAGAAGGCTGCTCAGATCGCCGTTGGCGAGACTGCTGCCAGCCGCGTCTTCAACTCAACACCCATCATGGTCATCCCGCCATTGGTACTGGTCCGTCTGCAACAGCAGCAGTGGCTGAAGCAGCGCCCGCGCCTCGTGGTGCCCATCAACCTCGGTCTCATCCTGGTGACGAGCTACGCGGTTCTCCCGCTGGCCCTGGCCGTATTCCCCCAACGGCAGAGCATTAGTGCCGATAAGTTGGAGCCCGAGTTCCACGGCCGCGGTGGGGAGGGCGGTCTCGTGGTGTTCAACAGGGGTATATAGATGACTTCTATGCAGGCTGGTGGGCCAATCGTGAATATCAGGATCAAGCGGACGTCAAAACATCAACGGCGTTCGGGTGCGACGAACGTGTCGTGGGACACAGGCAGGTCTTGCCGAGGCATCTATGATGCGCCCTCCCCTGTCATGCCTTGTCGCAATCGCATCCGTCAGGGGGATCTCCGTCCCCGGACGAGCGTAATATGAGTTTGGGAATCCGGTATCAGATCGGACGTTGAAAGTGTTTCACGCCCCCAAGTAGCCCTTGGCACGGGAGCTCCGCCGATCCCGTCCGACCTTCGAACCGTGAATGAAGTAGACAAACCCTGTTCGAGTTGGCTGGCTGGGTGCGCAGTCTGCAGAAGTTCGTCGGTCTCAATGCCTTTCCAAGGAATTCTCGAGGCCTACGTACTCCTCTGCAAACAGCTGGTTCAGAGAGCCACCGAACATCATAAATAAAGACTCCTCTGCTTGCTAATGAGACCAATCATTCCCAGTTTTCACGCGGACTTTCGTGCGTCATAAGCTTTTGTGTAATTTGCTCGGTATGTGAGGCGAGGTATAAGTAAGCAGGGCTGGGGCTGGAGTACAACGGGGCGAAGCACCGTGAATGGCGCCAGGCGTCCACCGCGGCGAAGCCATGTAATACGGTGACGGTGAAGGCATTTTTAGTGCACAAGAAGCGAACAAGAAGAGATGGCTCAGCCAGATCTCTTTGGGTATTGATGACGTTAGAGCTCCATCGCCGCGGTTGCTGACACCACCAGCCCGTCCGAGATCGTGGGAGACAGTCCAATCTGTCGTTACATCCACGGCGATTTCGGTCAATCCCTATCGCGGGAGTAGCGGCTTGAAGGGTTTCGCAATGAAATCATGTGGTAGACGGTACACATTATGCGACACCATTTCGATGAGCCTTGGGCGGGATACCGAACTTGGCTAGAAATCGCCACCAGACGGATTAGCGTGGCTGCGGGTTATTGAGGCTGGCCTGTCACTGCCCACCGCTACGATCATCTTCTGAGGCGCCTCTTTCATGGTACTAATTTGGTTCCCCAAAGACGAGCCGTTCGGTTCGACTGTCTATTTCAGAAAGACTATTAAACTTCCACCACAGCTAGCTGCAATGCTGCGACAGAGACGGGCAGTATGCATTGAGTGCCCCTACTGCATAGTCAGCACATGAGCATTACCGGCTAGTCATGAGTCTAGCGTGAAAGGCACTGTCTGTACCGCCGAGTCTCTTCGACTGCCCTCTGACATTTTACCTTTCCCCCCTGGATGACTTTGTATTGTCTGCAATGTCGACTAAATAGTTACTTGTCTCTGATGGATTGGTGATGGTGGCAACATGAGACAGGTTCCCTCTCGAAACCATAGCTGCCCCCATTTGTTAGTTGACCATGGTTTGCATCCTTTGTGACCTACCTCTTTTTAGACGTTGGGAGCAGTGGATGGTCGGTGACATGTTAGCCTCCGATTACGTGCATGCAAAAGGCAGCGGCGGGCGAGTCTGTGACAAAAGCACGGATCAAAGGCTCTGGGAAACGGAAAAGAAAGCTGAATGGTCTGCCGGTGTGTTTTCGCTCGAGGAACTGAAACTTCGCAGCCCATCTGGTTTGGGTGGCAGATGGCACCAGCATGCTCAGGCCGGGATCAAGCAAGGGACGGGAACAGCGAGAGCATGTTGCGAGCCACCGCTCCGCTCGGGGCAGGTGCTTGCCATAATCACAACGCGAAGTCTCCTTCATGTGCAGACGTATGCGAGCGTTGGGGTCAAGTTGAGCGGTTGTCTAGCGACGCCAATATTGACAATGGCGGCCAAGCAACACAATCTCGCCATTGATTATCGTTAATGAGGGGGAGATATAGGTCGATTGTTCTGGGCCTCTCATCGCCAATGTTTCGCGACGAGGCACGGCATCTGGGCCTATGCCTGTCTAGTCTCGGTTGCCACGGATTCGATGTCCTGGAGTCATGCAGGCACTTTACGCCACGCACCAGAGGGGCACGCCGTGAGCGGGCGAGCGTCGCCGCGACAGTGGGTCGGTTCCTTCGCATACGTCTCTTACTTCAGAGACCCTCTATGGAAAGGACCATTATCCAAGCCCTGACGAGAAGAATCGTGCCGTGGCAACGATCGCCCATCCCAGCGAACGAGCCCTCATGAAAGATACGCGTTCTAGTGGAACTTTGGCGGCGTGAAAAGATTAATTCGTAGACGGTGGAGTCGCGCGAATGCAGGCATGATGTTGGTTGGGGAAGGGACGTGAGGGAGGGGTTGATGACAGCACGACGAGGGTGCGTATGCCTGCCCTACCCTACCCTGTAGTGTGTTGTAAGAGTGCGTAAAGCCGTGGAGACGGGCTACTCTTCTCCGGTGGCCTTCTCTTCTGATTGAAAGGATTGCCGGGTGCCTTTTTCCCTTTCACAAGCGTTGTGATGGCTGCGACCCTTTGCCTCCTCCCCACCAGGTTGTGTGTGGCCTGCGTCTGTGGTTGGATGATGGCGACACGGGGAGCCGCTGCCCAAGGGCTCCATTGGCACATCTTTGGACGGGAGGCAAGGATCTAGACGCTAGGAAGTGCTTAGAGATTCGTCTGCCATTGCGGTGTGTGTGCACTGTTAGGTTACTGTGGAGGAGTCGATGGGATCAGATCAAAAGCAGCGGTATCCATAGAGATGTCAAGCCCAAAGACGGCCAGTGCTGGCTGTCTAAGTGAGTGGTCAAACGCTTCCATATCCGTGGCTCACTCTCGCTTGACTGGGTATCTTGACATGGGGAGCAGTGGTCCTTTAGCCTTTCGTCCAGTGCGGTCAGATCTTGGCCGACTGCGTGGAATGTGTGGATCATGCTTTGGGCTGTGTTTGGACTGAATAGTTGCCGCCGGGTTGAGGAAGCCTCAAGCGCCTTACGGCAATGAAGTAACTAGGCCGGCGTGGCAGGCATAACGAAGTCAGCCAGCGACAGAAGGGGCAACCAGAATATTCGGTTGAGGCGAAAAGGCGAAGTCTAAAACCGGTGTTGGGTTGCATCTCAGGGCCCATCGCGTCTGCATTTCCTCGAACCTTCTGACGTATTACAGCCTTCAAGGGCGTGGTATTTCGGGTAAATCAATCTAGTGCTTGGGTCGTGTTTCCGCGAAATAAGGTAAGATGGGCAGGGCTCTTTTGTCAGCAGCAAGTCCCGTCATGTCTGGTTGTCTGTTTCTCTCCGTCTGCGGGCAGCCCTGCCCTGGGTGGTGTCGTGGAGCAGTGCTGTACAGGTATGTATGTAGCACCGGGGCCGGTTGGCGGGACTGGCTCCAGTCATCCAACATCCTTTGGCCACCCCGTTGTTATCGCAATTGGAGTTCAGTCGCTGTGTCTCGACGTTCAGACCGGACCGGACCAGGCCAGCCCAGTGCAGCGTACCGTGGTAGCTCAGGCGTGAGACTGTTCACACCAATAGCGGGTGGTGGTGGTGGCGGCGGGCAGCGGCCGAGTGCAACTGCTGTAGAGTGCTGTGCACCGAGCAACATTAGAGTGAACAGAGTGACGGCTAGGTGCTGTGCAACGACGTGACTTCGGAAGAGGCGACTTGCCCAGGCCGGCGGGACGCTAAGCCTGTTTTGGGGAATCACCATGGAGGCAGATTGGCGGGCAGCAAAGTTGGGGTGGAGGGCGGACTTCAAAGCGACCCGCCAAGTGCGTAAAGTGGGTGAGAGGAGCGTGAAGCCGTCCACGGCCATTGGGTTGGCGTGTCTTGATTTCGTGAGCGTGACAAGACCGGCCTTGCTTGGGCGAAGTCATAGGACATAGGGCCGTGGAGCCCACGATGCCGGGACTTGACCTGGACAGGAGAATCGCCTGTGGTAAATGTAATATTGGTCAGAGACATTTTGGGGCTTGAAGACGGAAAGAAACTCGTCGGCGTTCGACTCAGATGCCATTGTGATGCAGAGCGCCCCCAAGGCCTCGTTGAGAAATGTGGTCAAAGGTTCGGTGGTGTGGTTTTTGGGCTGGAAGAGGCAAGAGGCAGCGGGTGACGTCCGATTCGAGAGGGGAACGAACGGTATGCAAAGACGGCTTGGGAGGAGGGAGGGGGAGGACGGCTGGGGGGGGGGTCGCCGCCATCAGAGGGCGATGGACGGTTGGCGGAATTACTGTTGTGCAAGACGGGGGGTATCAACACTGTAGACTTCGGCGTCGAAGACGTGAAGATTCACAGTCTGCAAACAACGAGAAACTGTCCGGCGCGAGGTACCACGTCCGTTACTGGCGCTAGAATACGGCCAGCTGGACAGTTCCAGTGAGGCGGCGCTTGCTTCTCCTCTCTCTCTCTCTCTCTCTCTCTCTCTCTCTCTCTCTCTCTCTTTCTCCCTCACAGTCCAGCCCCGTGTTGGTCTTCGGTGTTTTGCTCCTTCCGTCACTGGTCACTGGATTGCACCTGCTGTTCTCGGCCCACGGTGTCGTTCCTTCCTTTCCGCCTCGTCAGCTGTGGGTGATATTTTGCCGTGCTCCATTTCGCAATTTGTAGTTGTTGGTTTCTCTCTTGAATGATTCAAACGGCAAGGTGAAATGAAACCGCAAGCCATGCAATGCAAAGAACAAATAACCCGACGGCTTTCCGCTACAGGACAGGCAGCCAGACACATGGAACCGAAATATGGTGTGCGTCAAGTCTGAATGAAGTGCCCTGTAACCCGCTTCTGCACCCGCACATCAGTGACAGGCCCCTTGTTCCTGCCGGAAGCACAAGTACATAGTCTACCTAGGCGAGACAAAAGGCTAACAAGCGCACGGGAGCCACCATTCAGGTTGCTTCGGCGGACGCTCAAAACGCTGCCGATGCAGCTTGCAACTCGCGAGTGAGAGGGACAAGTTCGCGAGCTGGAACACGGGCGACCTCGCTCCTGCGTTGCGTGCACTACTTGATCCAGACGCTCCAGTCTCATCGCCTTACTCTGTGGTGTTTCTGAAGACCGGCTCAGTCCGCAGCATTGTCGGATCGTGTGCCTGCCGGAGCACAGAGTGGCTCCAGCGCTGCATACAGAGAGAGAGAGAAAGAGAGAGAGAGAGAGAATCGTGCGGGTGCTGCACGATATCACTTCCGCTGCGATGGTAACATTGTGTCGTTCTGGGGGGAGAAGAAGGACGGGTGGCAGATATCTGGAATACCTGCGTCATCATGTCAGATTGCAGCCGTTGGCAAGTACCTGCCTTAGTCGAGGTACATGTCAGCATCTGGGCCAGTGGGCGAGGCGTGCGCAGTGAGCGCGTAGCCTGGAAAGTACCTTTGGACTGCTTGCGCTTCGCCTCGACTCGCCAGCTCGCTTTCCTCCCATAACGCCTTAGGCGAACAACCAAGGTAAGCTACCTCAGGCGCTCTGCCCACGGCACCACCACATTGCACCTCTGCGAACCAGCAACGGGGGCTTTGTTTTTCTCAATACCACGAGTGCACATCAATACCACTTATGCCCTTCATTTTGGCCCCTTGTTTTTCGTGTTTCTCTCCCAGTACTGTACCTAAGCCTGTCCGCCTTCTGTCTTGGCCGCAAGTGGGCTAAACTGGAGCATCCAATCCAACAACAAATCTCCTTCTTGCCTGTGCTGCCGGCCTTCTTGTCTGCTTTGGTGATCTATCCGACGTGATTAAACAGCCTGGCAGCTGGGAAGCCGAAAAAAGGAAACGGCAAACCAGTCGTCGGACAGGGTACAGGAACGTACTCGGCCAGCCTGGAAGGTACTTCGTGCTGGGTGCTGGATAGGTGGACAAGCAAAGTACCTCCCCTCATCCACTTTCTTAACTTCCATTTCCGCTTCCACACGCACGCACGCACACACACACACACACACCCTCTTCGCCCGCGTCCACCTCGCCAACACCCTCGTCCTCTCGTGCTCGTCCTTCAGGTCGCCCATTAACTCCACAATTGGTCGCCTCCTCCCGTCAGGGCCCTCCACTTTCTCACCTCACCAACCCAACTCCTCCCCACGGACGAGGACCAGTGAAGCCGCCGGCCATCCCTCGGAACCTCGTCACTTTTCCTACCACATCGTCCACCACTGGCTGACTGCGGCTACTTTTTTTCTCTCAGCTCCCAGCTCGTCTCTCCGTATCTCTCTTTCCCTTTCCTCCTCCATTCCTGCCACTCTTCTCTCGTTCGAGAAACAAAACATACACGAAAGCTTGCCGGTACCTTCGATGTAGTAAGACGCTTTCCCACGAGAGACGCACCGTCATCAATCAAATCCTCGACTCCCACTCTCCCCCGGTCCACCACCACTACCGCCAAACCCACTGTACCCTTTGCACCGTACCAGCCACAGTTTGTGCACGACTCGGGAAACCCAGGCCGAAGACCCTTGAGTCCTTTTCCTAGGTTAGCGGTACCGCAGCGACGAGACGCAAAGCCAAAGACCGCACCACGCTGTTTTTTACCCATCAATCTGCAGCCCAGTCCACACCGCACACACACACACACACACAGGGCACATTCTTCACTGAGCGACCACTGAAGTCCACCTCCCATCCGCTCTCAACTCCCCCCCAAAGCAAAAACACATTGGTCCAAATCCGCACCCACTGGTTGCACTTGAAAGCCCCCCAAAGGACCAGCGGGCACGTACCCAGCCAGCACCAGCACGCCGGCAAAGAGGAAGGCCTGCGAAACCACCTTCCTACCGCCTTCTCTCAACCTTCGAACTTTCCTTTCCCCGTCCTCGCTTTCGCCCTCTGCACCAAAGGCGTTTCTCACGACTCCGACAACGCACGAGGAGAATCATGTCGACCCCGACAACGGCTACTGCGACATTGCCTCCTCACTCGCATTATCATCATCCCCATTATCCCTACAACCACCAGCCGTACCAGGCCTCTACTGCTACAGGCTCCTCGTACCGTCAGCCCGCGAACCCAATCCTCTCCACTTCGTCCTCGACGGCGACGACGAGATTGCCTCCCTCGTACGCCAACTCGTCGAGCATCGCTTACTCTACCACTTCCACTGCCAGTCACGCCGGTCCAAATGGCCTAGGCCCTTCAGCCTCGTCAGCCACTTCGAGGACCATCCACGACGCTTCGAGTCCCGACGCGAACTACTCCATCACCACAATGCCTACCAACTCACACTCCCAGTCTTCCCAGTCGGGTCGTAAGCGAAGGCGCTCAAAGGAGCCCGACTGGAACAAGTTTTACAAAAATGGCCTCCCCAAGGAAATCATCGTCATCGATGACACCCCCGAACCAGAGCAGGGCAAGGCCGTCGGCAATGGCGTAAGGATCGTGTCCAACGGCAACGGCATCACCACCAATGGTACCAGCAGCCGTCCTGTTCCCAAGAAGCGGAAAAGAGATGACGAGCCTCAGCCGTACGACCCCGTCTACCATAACAGCAAGTACGCCGGCTCTCACACAACCACTCCCCATCACAACGGCACCCCTAGCGGATCTACTATCTCCACCGACCGAACAACGAACTCGGCCATCCATACTACCGCTGCTACGTCCCTTTCATCGAACGGGCAGGAATATTACGACGTGCAGCCCGGTCAAAAAAGGAAGAGAACTCGTCAGCAGATCGCCCAAGAGGCGAAGAAGAGAGAGGTCGAAGGCCTTGGCGATCCATTCGTCAGCTATAAGCCTCCTCCCTACCCTCCCAAGAAAGCCTCCGACGTGCACGTTCGAGTGGTCCAGGATGTACGCTTTGACCCATCGCTGCTTGTGTTTGTTCTTCTACTAACGTTATCACAGAATGGCTACAACAAGAATGCCAAAGTCGACGATGACGACGGGCATTACATCGTTGTCCCCGATGCCGACCTGACAAAAGAGTGTAAGGATTAACCCCACAAATAAGACTTGTCGATTCAGATTGCTAACATTTTCCCAGACCAAATGGTCAAACTTCTTGGACAGGGAACTTTCGGCAAGGTCGTCCAGGCTCGAGACCGACGGAGGAACAAGTCGGTTGCAATCAAGATCATCCGATCGGTGCAAAAGTACCGAGATGCATCCCGAATCGAGCTTCGAGTCCTGGCCACGTTGAAGGAGAATGACAATGAGAACCGCAATCGTTGTATTCACCTGCGAGACTGTTTCGACTACCGCGGCCATATCTGCATTGTCATGGACCTCCTTGGACAGAGCGTCTTTGATTTCTTGAAAAGCAACAGCTTTGTCCCTTTCCCCAACAGTCAGATTCAAAGTTTTGCCCGCCAGCTCTTTACCAGTGTCGCCTGTAGGTCGAAGACTATCGAAATGCACACAGGATTATGCTGACAGTCTCTAGTTCTCCACGATCTGAATCTCATTCACACTGACCTGAAGCCCGAAAACATTCTTCTGTGCGATAGTGCATACCAAACATTTACCTACAACCGGAAGATACCCTCTTCCTCCACGACCGTGAACCGCCAGGCCAACCAACGCAGAGTTCTCCTGGATACCGAGATTCGACTCATCGACTTCGGCTCCGCCACCTTTCAGGACGAATACCATAGCTCAGTTGTGTCTACTCGCCATTACCGGGCACCAGAGATCATTCTAGGCCTCGGATGGTCCTTTCCTTGCGACATTTGGAGCATCGGATGTATCCTAGTCGAGTTCTTCACCGGTGACGCCCTGTTTCAAACTCACGACAACCTCGAACACCTTGCGATGATGGAGATGGTCGTTGGTCAGAGGATAGACTCCAGCCTTGTGCAAGCTGTCAACAAAATGGCCACCAGAAGTGGCGGAAACCCGGCCTCCAAGTAAGTGGCCTACTGTAAAATGAGTATATCCGATCCTAATTGTCTTCTCCAGGTACTTCAAGCGATTGAAGCTCGATTACCCCACCCCGGAGACGACGCGGGCTTCTAAGAGATTCGTCAAGGCAATGAGACGCCTGGAGGTTAGCATCTTCGCAAGAGGCCCAACAACACCATCTCACTAACTCCATTCAGGACATTATCCCCTCGAACACGACCTACTTCAAAAACTTTTTGGACCTTCTCCGGAAGATCTTCGTCTACGATCCCCAGCACCGCATTACGGCGAAGCAGGCATTGCAGCATCCTTGGTTCAAGGAACCCGCGACACCGGACGATGGTACCGAAGCCGCCAAGATTCGCTTGGAACGAATGAGACAGGAGCAGGACCACCGGTACCACGCATGATTCAACCAACTTTGCTGTTTTCAAACCCTTACGTCTATAACGAACAAAGTCGAGCATGGTATGGGAGTTGGGCCGTTTGATATCAGGTCTGTACGATGGGAGGAAGGGTACGGATGGGCATGGCGCTCGTGCAACTTGATTTTATTGGCATGCGCCTCGTCAGAGGCTAGCTTCGTTCTGCCTCTTAATAGCAGGCTTGGTGGGACGTGGGTTTTTTTCCTTTGGGTTGTGTTTCACGGGATGGTTCAAGGTCGAGCTTGCAGCAACACGGAGAAGTAGCACGGACGATCGAGCCACGCCTGGGACAGCGTTGCTAGTAAAAGACGTCTCAATGAGAGAGGCGTCGCGCCTTATCGCCAGGCCCAATAGAGCGATTCCTTCTGACCACCGCGAGCTTACCCGGCTCGCCAACAATCCCTTCAGCTCTACCTGGAGTGACCTCTGATCGATGACTTCGACTGGAAGAAAGGCCAACTGACTTTGGGTAAGCCAACAAATCACGTCGTACTTTTGGTTTCCCGACTTGAAAAAAAGATGCTGGTGTGTAAGTTATACATGGGATCACCGTTGTGTTCCATGCATGTGTTACTTACATTGTCCGTCTCTAGGTTCAGCCCAACTAGCCTGGTTCGTTCCGTGTGCGCTACCACGACTCAGGACAAAACAGAATCCCCACATAGTCCCCTGCACTGGTGGCCATTACGTTGTTCCTCAAGGTGGATGGAATGAAAAGGCCGCGACGGAGATTAAGCCAGAGGTGTCACGTCGGTGGAAATACCTGGCCTGCTTCAAGCTACAGATCACGAATGACGCATCCAGGCATTTCTATTTTGGGGCGAAACTGGCAAGGAAATTCGACAAAGCAATTAACCTTTCACAAAGTCATCGCGATGTTCTTTCCAGCCTTGAACGGCATGGCCAGATTGCATTGTGCCTTTGAGAGCAAGGTCAGGTTTATTGTTCTCGGTTGAGCCAGTCTCTGAGATGGAGACAACTATCAAGTTCCAGCCTCTTCGCTGACAACATGATTCTCTTGCCCCTCGACTATATAAAACTAGTCTGCTTTCTCTATAATCAACCTTTAGTCAGGATGAGCAGCCTAGTCACGACATCAACGATACTTGGTGTATTTCAAGAACCCGTCGGAAACAGAGCGTATCCATTATGTGGACCAGGCCCCTTAAAGCTGTACCAGCACATGCTGAGAAGCCAAGCCAATTCCAATGCATTCACGATTTGTCGGACGTGACCGTCAAGAAGCTGACCCGATACCTCTATCTGTCACAACGGTACAGTACTGCCCACCCTCCCGGGCACTGGCTCAAGAGCCAAGAGGAGGGTATATGCGAGCTTCCTAGCGACTGTCTCCGCCCAAGAGTCGACAATCTCAATGTTGTAAACATGGTCAAGCGTGGCCTGATGAGTATCAGCGAGAAACGCCAATTGTCATTTACACCACAGGCGGCTGTGCTCTGTCCAAGCCACCGAGGTCTCAACCCGTGGGTAATACATGCGCTCTTCGCGTTGATTGCGAAAGAGATTACAAAAGAGACTGAGCGATTACGTCGTGACAGAGGCGGCAGGAACCTGCAATACTCAACATCCATTCAGGAGTTTCTCCATCGTTTGGATGCGATCCAAGCCTTGTGGATGGACCCATCGGCTTTCGAGATGGTCTTCGGTCACCCGCCGAGTACGCCGGAAAGGGTCGCATCCCAGTGCGAGGCTTGCATATTGTCTGCCATTGGATCTCGCCATTCCTTCCTCAGTGACCTCCGAGCTCACCTAATTGCTCGGACAGAGACCGTCAAACCGGTGCTCCAAAGGATCGTGGAGGCCTGGCTTAATCATCTCCCACAAGAAACACAACAGTCGGTCTTTCAGAAAAGCTCGTTCTTAGCCGAGAAGATCAGGACTGTACGCAGAGAAATCACAACTGCTCGTCACAAGAGGCGCGATGCTAAGCGGCAACGCAAGGAACGCTGGACTCCGAATATGTCGGGCAAGAGTAACAACACGGTATCAATCAAGGGCTCTCAGCATTCTGCTACGGGGAAGCAGTCCACATCGAGTCAACAGAGCCTCGTGTCCAAGGGCGAGGACCCGTTATATGGTGTCGATGATTGCAACCAGCTGTGGGAGGACGGTGTTGGAGGCTACTATGAGCGCTTGGCTGTTGAAAATGACAACGGGCATGCATTCGACCGCGCCTCGGTGCACCCTGCCTTTGGCGGCTCTAACGCTCAGTCCGATGCCTTGCAACATCGAACGTTTGAGCCAGAACTGGAAGTTGGCTGCAGCGAACAAGAGGCCATTTGGAAGAATGCGGATTCATACGGCGCCATTCGCACACCGACAAGCCAGCAGTCCATCATGTCGTCCTTCACGACTAAACCGGAACAGCAGCCGCCTTGCAATCCCCTGCCTCGGTCAATGCTACAAGACGACTCCCGAGCCAACAAGCGTTTCCGTAACATAGCCACTAGCAGTGTCTTTGCGAACAACGAAACGGTCCAACCGGTCCCCTTGCGTTCCCAAGTTCCCCCTGCCGCCCAATCCTACACCCAACAGCGCAATGTAGCAGCACCGAGCAGCGTCTACACGAACACCGAACCAGCCCGCCCCCACCCCCCGCAGATCGACGTGTCACCCTTCGCGGTCCAACCTCAACACGCATCGTCAGGCTTGGTCAAGGGCGAACCCTCGCGCCGCCTTCGTCCAGACGCGGCTGTAAGTAACCCCTCCTCCCAACCTCAGGATAACAGACCCGTGATACAGGATCACCCGTCAACAGGACTCCCTTACCGCCCCGCCCCGGTCTCATCTGGCCGCCCCAACCGGCCTGCGACTAGCCATGAGAAGTTTGGGTGGGAGGAAGAAGACGACATCGTTGAGCGGCCGACTTTTCAGGAGTATTACGAAAACAAACGCAAGCCCGTGCCCCTGCCCCCCTCGGGACGCCGGCAGCACTACGGACGAAGACCAAGCCCCCCGCCGCAACCCCGGCCTCTGACGTCTCGTCTGCGGCCCGCGGCTCCCGGGTCGCCCGGTATCCCCGACGCGGCACGGACCCTGACTCTGGACGAGGTTCGCCGTATGACGCTGGCGAGGGGCCCTGCCGCGCCCAGCGACGTCTTGACTATATGGCCCCACGACTCCATCACCAGTGTCGGTATGCCCGGGTAAGCGGTTGGATCTCAAGGCTCGCCGTCGCTTTGATTTGGCTTCGTGAGGGGACAGAATGTAAGTAGACGGTAGGTTCGTAGGGTTGGTTATCTATTTGTCGGAGTTGGGAGGCACAATCGATTTCAGTCACATCACTCGTCATCGCATAGTCCAGCTGTGTGAAACCAACCATTGAGATATCTACCGATCTAGTCCCAAGGTACCAGTGACTGCGCTCGGTTTTCCCGAGCTCTACCTCGTCATCATGATCAGAAATCCATCCACCTATAAGCTACGTACAGTCTAATTTGCTCGCTCCGCCAAACTATTTGCTAGACTTGCGCATGTCCACCAAATGTTTTGTTGAAGAAGGTCGTTTCTTTGGCTAATGTGAACACGGGAAGGGTGGTTCTTTAACATGCTATTAGAGGTTGTGAAGAGGTGGAAGGGAGTGAGAAAAGGTACGGGAGGGAAGGGGAATGTCTGGGGGTGTCATCGTTGTCAGAACGAGGATCCTGCATCAAAAGAGGGCGCAGGTAAAAAAGGGGTTCGTTCGTGTCGATATGGTGAGCCGTCGGCTTCCGGAAAAATCACCATCTTGGGAGCTGTTAGCTCTGCAAATAGTTTCTGAACTCACCTTCTAATAGGGACTCACCTCAAAAACGCTGTTCCAATCCGAGAAAGCCGCCTCATATACGGCTACCTGGAGCCGGGCTCTCAGGAACTCCGAGGTGTCAGGACATCTGGAATCGGAATCCTGTATCGTAGGGCAAAAGGCTCAGTGACCAAAGACATCGTCGCTGTTGTGACTGGCACTGTAACAAAGCTCTTCACCCGCGACGCGAGACTGGACTCGGCGGTGCCTGGGGGAGTGTGATTTTCCGGGATAATCGTAGGAGCACTCGGACTCGTCGCCCGCGTGCAAGGTACGGACGTTGTCGATCTTGTTCGCCCAGTGCTGCCAAACAATTTGGTCGTACCAATCTACCCCGTGTGGGGTGCCTACCCTGTAGACTTGGTTGAGGCGGCCAGACTTTTCAAACTGGAATGAAGTCATAAACTTGTCCATCCATTTGAGGTCCTGGCTGTCCTCGCTCTTGACCATGGTGTGGACGATAATACCTGTCATTGCGTGTCAGCTGCATAGTTCGGGATGTTGTTGTCAAAAGTATTGCGAGGCTTACGGTGAACATTGCGGAAGTTTGGCGTGCGGAAGGAATCTCCTCCAGTTGTAGGGTCATCCCACTTGTACTCGACAACATTGCCATAGTACAAGATCGAAGTCTGCGTAAGAAGCTGGTGGAGAAGCGCACTGCCGATGCCGCCACGTCGATGATCCGGGTGGACGAAGACGGTCGCCATCACAGCAGGGGACGCCGTACCGGCGAGTCCACCGATTCCTTTCTCATACGGCTTGAGAAATGCGAAGCCGTAAATGCTGTTTTCGGTCGTTTCGTTCTCTTCGGGCTGTGATCTCTTCCATTTCATATACTGCCGATAAGCCTCTGGAGACGGCCAGTTCTTGAGATCTGACAGGTCAACCTTCTGCATAGCAGCGACAACGAAGGGCAGCTTCTCTCTCCGGCACTCAGTGACAATGAATTCGAACCGCTGAGCTGAGATTGGATTGGTGTCGACCACCTGGTAGTCATGGTTGGCCACGGCTGCGTTGTAGATCTCAGCGCAATCCTTCGCATCGCTGAGCTGGACCGGACGCAAGACGCAGTCGGCAAGGAGCTTCCTGTCAATCGAGATAGATTCTACGGCAACTTTGACCGTACTTGACATGTCTCTGCTTTCGTTTGGCTCTCGCTCTTGTGTAAGCAGGTTGCGGCGCTCGCGCTCTGTCTCCTCTTGCTGGCGACGCATCAGGTTCCTGCGAATTGTAATCTCGCGATGGATGACCAGGTTACTTGTCCAATCACGGCGACGGTGAAGCAATGCAGGCTTCATTTTTGTTTCCTCCTCAATGTCCACGATAGTTTCTGGCTGCTCAATCTTCTCCAAGAGCTGCCCATTTGTCGGGTCAACGTCGTGGTTATAGTGGTTGTCAACCTCGTCAAGGAAGGAGGTAACGCAATCCACAGACAGTGTATAGAGCCAGGCATGAAAGAAGGCGGGAACCGGCTCAAGATGGTCAGAAGCCATCGTCTTATCGAAGGACTTGCTGGGGTGGCTGGAGCCGTAGTCGTGGCTAGACGTAACCTCATCATCCATGCTGACATCCATAGATGGGTGGCTCTTCTTGAGTTTATCTGGCACACCCTCTCTCCCAGAAAGCTTTTTCAGAGCCATTGGGGTCAGGGGGTTGATTCCTTGGTGGATCCGGACATGGGGGCACGAGAGTTGGTGTAGCCGCCAGATGATTCCGTATCGGACTGAACGTAGTAGCCAGTCATGGTGGGTTGCTCTTGGCTTGGGACCTCAATATCAATCTTGGGCTTGGGCTTGATACTGCGCTTGTGTGGTGGGATATACTCGGCTGCCGGAGCCTGGTTGATGGATGCTACAGGGTTCATGTCTTCTTCGTCTTTCTGGATAGCCTGGCGATCGGAGACAGTTTCGTCTACTCGTTTCTTCTGCGTCTCCTCGAAGTTCGCGTCGACGACGTAGGCTCGCTGCCCGGCAACGTACTTGGCGTGGTCCTGAGTACTGAATTTGGGTTCGTCGTTGATGTCGCTATCGTTGTATTGGAAAGCGGCTCGTCGAGCCTTGGGGCTGGAGGTGAGGTTGTTGACGGAAGAAGGAGATAATCTCCGATCTGGAATTGGAAGGTTTTTGGCCCATCGGATCGAGGTAGTTCGGTGTTTAGACCCGGTAGATCTAACCTCAGGTACTTCAGAGGATGAAGCCGTCCTTCGAACCTGTTGATTGATGTCCCGGTCGCTCATTGTCTGGGTAGCAGAAGGGGGTAGGACCCGACCGGAGTCAGTCTGCTGAGGACGCACATTGTTGGGCGGACGAGGATAAGGAGTGCCAGGTCCAGAGAGACGTACATCACCGCCGAGATGATCCTCTCCAAGGAAATGATGTCTTGCATTCTCGCCGGCATGTGTGCCACCGGTATTGGACTCTTCTTGATTCGGCATCTCTGATAATAGCATGTGGTGAGCTTCCTCAAAGGAGCTGCGTGTCTGTTTTATAATGGAGGACAAGTCAGTAAGGCCTGTTGAAAAGAAATGAAGTGAACCAACAATCAATTCACTTAGTATTTCTCAGCGGTATGTGAAGGAAAAGAAAGGTAGGTCCCACGTGTGCATTGTTTTCAGACCTTAAACATGTACAGCTTCGCGTGCTGGACGGAGCGACGTGAAACGCTGCAAATATTGAGCAGGTATGTTCCGCAAGAACACCGATTTGAAGAACATGCAACAACTTTTAAATCAAAGCAATTAAAGAGTGCCTTTTGGTTTTTGTGGATGAATGTTGGCCGGAATGGAAGCAGGCTTTACTGTGGATGCTCGAAGACAGCGATGAGGTGGTGGCTTTGGTAAAGGAAGGAAGAAGGCCGGGTTGTGTTTGTGTGAAGAGATAAATATTATAAATGGTACGATTGACTGTGAATGAATACTTACAGTCAGACTGTTCGCTTAGAATAGGCAGGAGTGAATATCCATATGAGGCAAGCTGCTTCTCTTTTGCTCCTTCCCTCTTCCTGGATTCTTCTAGGAGACCCTCGTCGATCAGCGGTGCCTAATTCCCACCAACAAAAGCAATAAGAACCTAGCCGCTACTCTGCAAGTGCTGTGACAATTTTTCTATCAAGATTGATCGTTGATCAGTTACATAATTGCTCCAGTCGTGGATAGCTTCCACTGTCGGTGTAAGGATTCAAAATGTTGTCCCGTACACTTTGTTATTCATAGCCGCCAAAAATTGGGCATCTTGAGGGTTGTATTGATACCATAATCTCAATATAAACTGAGACAAACCATCTTGATGCTTGCAGTATAAGCCAGAGGGGTAGCAAATCGCCAGAATCTAGCGATGATTGCTATTGGTGTCGGTGAGTGTGCTCGGTGAATCTCGGTGAGACAGGCTGGTGGGGCGCTTACCTTGTCCCGACGCCGATGCGGGGTCACGTGCCCCATAAGTGATCTCGTTAGGTAGCGTCACCGGACAGCCTTGATGCGGGCACCAGCTCCTGCACCGTATTGGGACGGGTAGGGGATCATGATCAACCCGAGAAGCCCAAACTTCGCAACCTTGAGCCTGTAGTTGAGTTACTTTCAAGGGAACAATCACAAGAATACTACCAAGATGCTGTCTATCCTCAGAAAGGCGCGTCTTAAGGACAAAGAGATGCGTATCCTTATGCTGTAAGTCGTTACCCGTGTGCATACGGTTCATTTTTGCTGATGCTATAGCGTAGAGGCCTCGACAATGCTGGGAAGACAACGATAGTCAAAAAGATCATGGGTGAAGATGTCAACACCGTGAGCCCAACACTGGGTTTTATCATCAAAACCATCGATTACGACGGGTACCTACTCTTTCCCCTCAGTTTCCAAGTGCGGGTGCTAACGATAACGCAGATACAAGCTGAACATCTGTATGCCTTGCACATGAAGAGTTGAAGCCAACTGACTGACCTAAATAGGGGATGTCGGAGGCCAGAAGACGCTGCGCTCGTACTGGCGCAACTACTTCGAGAAGACTGATGCGTTGATCTGGGTCGTCGACGCTACAGACCGGTTGCGGATCGACGACTGCAGAGAGGAGCTGCATGGCCTCCTCCAAGAAGAGGTTCGTCCATCCGGCGACACGTATGAAGTGGGCGTGGTCCATCCGTGCTAACCCCGATTGACAGCGGCTATCCGGCGCAAGTCTTCTGGTCTTTGCCAACAAGACTGACGTCAACGGATGCATGGACGAACAGGAGATCCTCCAGGTTTGGATCCGGACGCACCCTCGACGAGGTTCTGGACATTTGGCTGACGTTTCTATCTTGCAGGGGCTGCAGCTGGAGGCAATTAGAACGCATCACTGGCATATCCTACGGTGCAGCGCCATGACAGGCACAAATCTCAAGGAAGGCCTGGCTTGGGTCGTGGACGACGCGAAGAAGAGGCTCTTTCTGTACTAAGATCCAGGGGCTCAGGCATTGGTGGCAGCGGCGTCTAGCCAGTTCGCACAGGAAGGCCACGTTCGCTCTGCGCCAGCAATTGAGGGGAGTCCCGGCTTCGTTCGGCTAGCCCCGAGCGTCTTTGGAAGCTGTGAGGAATAGGCAGACCCGTGCATGACGGTCGCCGGGTCAGAAAGGAGGCCAAAGACGAGGGATGCAGGATATTCTGGAAGGGCGATCCCAGGCAAGAACCGGATCCGAAAGTCCGCCACGGATTCGGGGGTCGGGATCGACGTTGCGTAACGGGTAACAGGTAGATGGGATACCCGGGCTTACGAAACACAGCGAACGCACGCGAAGGGAAAAGGGGATCGCACGGCACCCCAATGCTCGCATCGCATTGTATCTCTGAGGCTGAGAATGAGGGGCGGCTTCTGTGGACTGGGTTCGTGTTGTTACCATAGATAGTACATTGTGGTGATGTGGTCCATTGCATCTTGTTGCTTAAAACCGGGGTCTCTGCTGGTCCGACGATGCCCGAGAAGAAGAAATACGAGCGGGACAGATGGCCACGCCACTGCACGCGACATACATGCTTCGTACTACAGTACTAGTGCACACATGGTACGCACTACCGGTGGCTTCTCTCTCGAGTGTCCGCCATTGACTGGCAGGCCATCTGTGCGCCTGGCTTGCAGCAGATTCATTGCCACCGTTGTCAAATAACGGAGAGAAATGGGTGTCTTTCAAGGTCTTCAAAATGGAATGCCCGGGTCATTCCTTGGGAAATCGAGGTTTGAAACGACGTGATTGAAACGGCGCAGATGGGCCAGTGAGGTGCTTGAACGGCGAAATTTAGTGCATGGAACCTCAGGTACCAAATCCATCCCATTATGAGACAGGGGTTTGCTAGTGTGGAGAAGAGAGTGGCCGCTACATCTGGAGCGGGGTACGTACCCCGATTGTTTTGGTTCCCATTTCTTTGTGTATTCCGCGAAGTGCCGCGTCTGGCTACCTACCTACATCATGGAGAGTTGGGCTGAGCTGGAAATGAGCAGCCGAACTGGATCGGGCTGTGCCTCTTCAACTGTGCCAGGCGAGTGAGGCCATAAAGAATAAAGAGCTCAAAAGCCTGGTTGAAGAACCTCTCACGCCCAATAGATTGGGGGCATCGTTGAAGAACCAAAAAAAGTTGTTGACATTCTGCTCATTTGGGGTTAAATCACCAGGGTGGATGGTGGACGGGGCAGACATCTGTGCCAACTATGCGAAATTATTGGATGCTGCGCTAAGCCCGATGGTACCTGACGTGCAGCCTGCCCAATTGGCGTGGTTGAAAGGCGTGGCATTGTAAGGGAAGGTAGGAAGGTAGGTAGGCAGCTTGGGCGGGATGCCACTGATTATGTTGTCCGTAGCAGCGCGAGCACAGCAGCAGTAGTAGCAGCAGCAACAGCAACAGCAACATCCGGAGGGCCAACTGTCTGTCAGCTTCTGCCCTGGTTTTCGTCGCTGTGCCGGAAAAAAAAACCTGCTTCTTTCAACTTCCCGGGACGTCAGTTGTATGGTATGTACGTCTGCAGGTTCTTTATCCCTACCTTACCTCTGTTTACTTCACTTTGGCCTCGCAACCAAACTTCCCCCAAACAAAACAATCCCGAACGAGACAAAAAGAAAGTCGCATCGAGGAGCCGCCGAATCACTGCTGCTGCCGGCTGCACTACCCAAGCTTCTGGTTCGTCACCTCACTTCTTAGCCTCTGACGCCGCCACCCTCGCCAGACACACGGAACCACCCTTCAGTCTGCCGTTCTCTTCCGGCCAGTGCCCAGAGCGAGAAAACAGAGAGGGAGAGGATCCAGACCCCCTCAGCAACACCAGGTCTCGGACTCCTTGCACCCTGCTCCTGCTCACTCTCGTACCTGACCTTGGGCTGCCTTGCCTCACCTTGGGTTCCTTGCCTGAGCTGCTGCCTTTACTCCGCTTAGCGCAGTACCTTGCTTTGGCGCAACTTCCTTAGCGGCATCCATCCAAAAGGTGACAAACCCAAGGTATCTACCGCAACCCATCCCAATTCATCCCATCCCATCCCATCCCACCGCCGCCGCAGACCAAATCCTAAGGTGGACGCAGAGAGAGAGAGAGAGAAAAAAATTAGACAACATATCCTTCTCCAACAAAGACCTCACTTCCTTACCTAGTCGCCTTGCCACGACATACATTCTAACCGGGGGGAATCCTGCGCATACAGAACCACCTGTCTCCGTTCTCCCCCACTCCGCAACCGTGTCATGACTCTGCCTCCCTCGTCAACATGTCGGAACAAGCCATGGACGACGTCTCCAAGTTTTTGCAGGATGTCAAGGAGATGAATGCTCGCCGCACCGAGGAGGACGACGCCCGCCAACGCGAACTCGACGAAAAGATTCAGCAGGAAAAGAGGGAACGCCAGGCCCGTCGCGCCGGTACGTCTTGTCTATGTTTCTCTTGTCCCCCCCCTCACAGCTCAGCATCTGCGCTGCTGAGCTCTGCACCTCACCCTGCATCTCTGTCTCTGCCCTCTCTCTACCTTCCCCTTCTGCTCTTCCTATAAGCTTTCTTTTCCCAACGCGGCTAAGGCACAAATTCTGCTCCGCGTCGTGTCGTGTCCTTCCGCCTGCTCGTGCTCGTGCTCGTGCTCGTGCCGTGCTATGTTCAGGTTCAGGTTGCCCTTGATCAGAAAGCTGAGCTACTGGCGGGACGGCCGCCGCACCGGGCAAGACGCGAGCGACGCCTCGACGCCTTGACACCCACTCCCAATAACCACAAACCGCACACGGCCTCGTCCATTGTTTTCCCACCTTGTGCCGTCAGAAAACTATCAGCACGTAATTTTCTGTTTTGCATTTGCCGTTGGCCATCTTCTCCATCTCCTTGTGCACGCCGTATTGTGCTTTGCAGCAGGACTTTTGGACTATCCCTTCTGACAACGGTTAACAGAACGCGCTCGATCCATTTCCCCTCAGAAGTCATCCCCGGCCAACACCCCACCACCGTCCCGAGGCAACACTACGCAGCTTTCCGATGACCTGAAGCTGTCCTCTCCTGGCCTCGAATACACCGGCAGCCCTCGTCCTCGCTCTCGTGGCTCCCCGGCTCCCGACACCATGGAAAGATTGTCGACCTCTCCCACCAAGGAGAACGAATCCCCTTTCGACGCCGATAACAAGCGGTCGAGCGTGACCTCTCCCACCGGCGGTGTACAAGGAGCGCGGCCGCTGTCATGGCAGAGGCGTCCCAACTCTCAACATTCGGATCGATCCAAGAACCGTCCCTTGTCCGTCGTGGCCGCAGAGAACGCGGCTAGGACCTCGCCGAACCCCACGTCGGACCCCTCCTCCGCCACCGAGCAGACATTTTCTAGGGATCAGATTTCCCAGGCATTGGGTTCCAAAGACCCTGCCTGGTTCCGTCAGACGGCTGATCGTGCAAGCGCTGGGTCGGCTGCCAATCGCAAGAGCCAGGTGGAGGATACCGACACCACCGACATGTCTTCGATGCGTGCCCATCAGCTTCCCGGCTTGAGTCGCAGCTCTTCAACGGACTTGTCGCCCGAGAACTCTAGCCCGACCAAGGAGAACAGACTTGGCTCTCCGCTCTCCCTTTCCAGCGCTCAGAGGCTTGACCCCCCGGCCGAGATCTCCTCCGAGAACGACGCCACCGCACAGCGACGAATGTCCGTCATGTCGTCGGGATCTGGTCGCGCATCGCCCACGAGGCCCGTCTCGCCCACCAAGGGCATGGGCGGCTTCGTCCAGAGTGCCATGATGAAGAGATCAGACAGTGTCAAGAGATGGAGCGTAACGTCGCCCCCTGGGCTCGTACGCGCAGATTCTGCTGCCTCAAGTCGAGTCGGCGAGCCTAGATCACGCCCGCAAAGCATGTTCGTTCGCGATGGTGCAGCTACACCTACCGGCTCGTCTCACTCGCGCTCTCTCTCTCGTCCTGCCTCTCGTCCTTCCTCTCGTCCTACCTCACGCCATAGCAATCAGGAGCACCAGGACGAGCCCGAGACGAAGCCCGAGACGACGCCCAAGGCCCCCGTCGCAGCCACACCGTCAGAACCCGAGCGTGACACCAAGGAGGAGGAAGAGGAGGAGAAGATGACGCCGCCATCCAGCCCTTCCAAGACTATGGATACTAGGAGATGGAGCCCAACGAAGGCAAGCTGGCTAGAAACGGCCCTGAACAAGCCCGAGGCACCGAAACCTAAACCTCCCCCTACGGCCAACCAGCCAGCCTGGATGGTTGAGCTTAACAAAGCTAAAGCGCACAAGGCTGCCAACCCCAGTGCTGACCTTGGCCGAAGCGGCTCTGTGGCATCGAACAAGCATGAAGTCAATATTGGTGGGCTGATGCGCTCGACGCCAATGGGCAGCCACGAGGCAAAACCGTCCGTCAGTGGCCTCAAGGGCATCTATGCGCCGGTGAAGACTCACAAGACGGGCGGCAGCATCGGCAGTCCGGGCTTCCGCAGCAGCACGATCAAAAGCCCAACGAGCGAGGATAAGCCGGAAGAAACCACTTCTCCCGCAGAAATTCCAAGGCAGTCCTCCATCACTGACAACCCTGCCGTGGCCAAGGTCAAGCCCGAAACTCCTCCAAAAAAGGATTTCCGAGCTGGTCTCAAGTCTCGAAACGTATCGGGAGACGCTGCATCATCCAACGACTCGGCCAATGAGTTACAGAGTGTCTTTGGCAACCTGCGGCGGACGAAGACGCAAAACTACGTTGCGCCGGACGAATTGAAGTCTAATATTTCCCGCGGCAAAGCAGCCTTGAACATCACGGGCGGTCCGAAGCCGAGCGAGCGCAAAGACGAGTTCAAGGAGGCAATCCTGAAGAAGAAGGAAGACTTCAAGGCTGCTCAGTCCCAAGGCAAGGGCGTCGCTCGAACCAAGTCTAATGCATCCGAGAACCCAGTGCCGGAAGCTTTGTTGAAGAGACACGCGCTGAGTAAATCAGTTTCGGGCAGATCAGCTGCGACTTCGCCTTCCGCCATTGAGCACCGCAAATCCGTTAGCGAACGATCGAAATCTATATCTAAGGATGAGTCGAGCGAGTCCATCCCTTCGCTCCGTTCCCCTTCAATCAGATCCCCTACGGGTAAGGAGTCTCCGACAGAGCTCAGACCTACGACACCAACTCTTCAGAAGGAGGCCAGCACTCCTGCCAAGCTTCAAGGACGTGCCGCTGCCAGTGGTTTGGCGGGTCGCTTCAACCCCGCGCTTGCGGGACTTCTGGCTCGCGGTCCTCCCCCCATGGCTGCCAATGGAGGACGCGACACCGAGAAGTCGGAGGAATCCACCGGTGCAACCGAGCCCACGGCTCCGGGACCACAGCTTACGCACATGACTAAGGGCCGTGCTCGCGGCCCGAAGAGAAAGGCTCCGTCTGCCAATGGCGCGTCTGCCGGTGCTCCCACCACGGAGCCAGCTAACCAGCCCAAGCCAAGCTCAGACGTGACCTCACCTGCGAAGGAAGAGCCGTCTGCTCCAGCTGAGGAGCCTAAAAAGAGCCCTGAAAAGGAGGCTCCGGCGTCTATCCAGGCCCAAGTAGCTGCTCTAGCAGCTGCCAAGAACAGGCCAGTGCCCCTGAAGCCCTTCGGAAAACCCGCCGGGGCTCCTGTCGAGAAGCCTGCTGAGGCGTCTCCTGAGAAACCTATCCTCCCCGCCAAGGACGAAGACCCTGTTTCAAAGCGCAGATCTCGGTCTCCGACGATGAAGCTCCAGTCCTCTCCTATGAAGCAGTTTGAGGAGAAGCCCAGCGAGCCCGCATCCCAGCCCACTTCGCCCAAGAAACTGGACATGAAGAGAGTATCCATGTTCTTTGAAGAAAAGAACCAGGAGACTACAAAGCCCGAGAGCCCCAAGAGAGAGAGCTTGAAGGTGGAGAGTCCAAAGAGAGAGGAACCCAAGTTGGAGAGCCCAAAGAGGGAGGAGCCGAGGAAGGAGAGTCCGGCTACAACGCCCAGCATCAAGCCTAAGCCGGTTTTCGAGAAGCCTTTCAGCCCCCCACAACAGAAGAAGACTGAGGAAGTTTCTCCCGTCAAGACTTTTGGACGGCCCCTGCCTGAACCGACGCCGAGTCCTGCAAAGAAGTCGTTCTCTGACAGCGTGGAAGAGTCTACCCCTCCTGCCAGGACTTTTGGACGACCGTTACCGGAGCCCACCCCTAGGTCTCCTATCAGATCTCCTGTTCGATCGCCACCCCCCAACGATCATACGGATAGCCCCCATGTGGCGCCTCTCAGGACCTTTGGCCGGCCGCTGTCGAGACCCAGCTCACCTCAGAAGTCGAACGACCGAGTCGACAGCGAGCCAGTTGTCTCTGTGAGGAATGCCGCGGCGATGTTTGGCGGCTCAGTTGTTCAATCGCCACCTCTCGAGACGAGGTCGCGATTCGACACTCCTGCATCCCCGGTCCAAAGAACCAGCACTCCTTCGAGGGGCTCCACTAGGCCTCTGCCGATTCCACCAAAGCCATCGTCGCCTACGTCTGTTACATCGCCCGTCCGATCCCCGACCAAGTCGACCGCGGAGGTCTCGACCTTACTGGACGACTTCTTCGGCACGCGGCGGCCGCAGAGAGAATATCGTCTCGATACTACCGAGTTGTTGATGAACAAGCCTCGTGTTCGCGACATCCAAAGTCAGGGCGCAAGACTCTTCCAGATTACCGGTGATGGCAAGAAAATCCCCGTCCCGGCGCACAACGAGCGCATCCTGTTCGAAGGGGAGATGTACATTTGCGCCAACGTCTTCACCAACGAGGCTGGCAAGAAGGAGACGGAGGTGTACTTTTGGGCTGGCGACGAAGTACCAGAAGCTACCATGGAAGATGCTGCTCTGTTCGTTAGCCGCGAGGCTCGCTCGCTCGGAGGAAAGGTCATCAAAATGCGTCAGGGCAGAGAGACGCCAGAGTTCATCATGTCGCTCGGCGGCATGATCATCGTCCGCCGTGGCACCAACGCCAAGTATGACTCGTTGGCGCCTAGCATGCTCTGTGGTCGCCGCATACTTGGCCAGGTTGTGTTTGACGAGGTCGACTTCTCATCCACGAGTCTCTGCTCTGGATTTCCGTTCCTGATTACGCAATCGGGAAAGTGCTACCTCTGGAAGGGCAGAGGCAGTGACGTAGACGAGCTGAGTTGCGCCCGCCTCATAGGTATGGACTTGACTTTGATGGGCGAGCTCCTGGAGATTGAGGACGGCAGCGAGCCAGACAGCTTCTGGGCCATCTTTAATGATGGAACGAAGCCGCATTCCGCGGACCACTGGCGCTTGAAATCCAACTACGACAAGTACTGCCAAAGACTGTTCCGCTCGGACGCGTCTGCGGGTCAACAGGTGAGGAGGTCTACACTATTCCAGGGTTGAACGATGATTAACAAGGATTGCAGGTCTACGAAATTAACCCTTTCACTCAAGCCGATCTGGATCCTTCGGGCATCTACGTGCTGGATGCATTCTTTGAAATGTACATCATCGTTGGCAGAACAGCGCAGAGCCAGTACGGCTCCTTCCGCAACGCGCTCGACTTCGCGCAAGAATACGCCATTCTGGCCAGTGGCATGGAAGACCGCCCCTTTATCCCCATCTCAACGGTGGTGTTGGAGGGCATCCCGAAGGACCTCAAGAGCGTGTTCCGCAAGTGGCGAGACGAGGCGAGTCCCACCATCATGCCCAAGAAGACGTCCGGCCTGAAGCGCGGCAGAAGTCTGCGCGTCGTTCCCCTCACACATGCCCTTCAAGCAATGAGTGAGTAAGCAAACCCTCAAGGACCCAAGAGGTAGGGGGGCGGCGTACAACGGATGGAGTTTTGACAGCAGGGCAAGGACGGGGCGGCGGGCTTGACACTTGTTTTTAAATTACCAAATACCCGAATGCTAGGGTGGGGGATGACGTACGTGCAGAGTTTGGGGCAAAGTATTGGACTTGATTGTTGTCGCATTTGCAACGGTTTGGGACAATGAGTGGGAGGGGATGGGGGGCGGGTTGGCGATGGGCGTTTAGTAATTTTTGAACCACTTCATCGGACCGTGCTGGCCGGCTCGTTGTATTTGGCCATTGCATGCCCAGTGTCGTGGGTGAAATGTTGAAACAATTTGAAGCAAAACAGAAACGGCCCGTGACTACTAGCATTCTCAACGTTCTTTCGTGACAGCGGCTCGATGCCGCTGCAATCCAAGCAGCGGGTTCCACGAGACACACGGGAACAGAGGCTTGCGATGATGGAAACACCTTCTCCACTTAAACGGCAAAATGAATCAAATATACAGTAACGGAGGCCCCCCCTCCCTCACCAACTAACCTAATCAACGCCGATAGCTATGTACGTGGACTAACCCCTCCAAACATGGAACCCAAAGTCCGGCGCTCCCGGTGCGGCAAACCCCCCTTTTGGTGTGCGTGTTTGTGTACGGTGTTGGATGTTTATGACTTGGGTATATTGAGTCTTTGCACAAGCTTCTGTTTTGTGCAACTACCGTCTTTCTTCTTCTATCGCTTCCTACACGTCCTCTGCCAAAGTGCCACCGCAACACGACGGAGTGCCTCATGACTCGTCCTCGGTGTCGGTGTTTGTCTCGCTCGTGTCGTCCTCGACGTCGTCGTCTGTGCCGCTCTCCTCGTCCGAGTCCTCCTCCACTTTCCTGCGGGGCTTGGTGGCACCTGGTACGCTGCCGCCCTTGAGAGCCTGCATCTGGCCGGCTATCGAGTCTGCGGTCGCTGTTAGCATCTTACCATATCTAGTTGATTTGGGGAACGGGCGCAACATACCTTCGTCAGGCTCACTGATGTCATCCTCGGCAACCATCGCCGCTGCCTTGTTCGCCTCCTCGACAACGAGGGTAACCTCCATCTTGGTGTCGAAACCGACGTAGCTGTCGCACACAACGTGCATGACAAAGGTGTAGTGACCAGCCTGAGGGGGGCGGCGAACTGGGCCTTGAGGGTCTGCATGTTGAATGTGGGCTTGCCGTCCTCGCCGAAGATGGGCTGGTCGAACTGGGTGAAGGTGAAGGGGGGAACAGCCATCTTGCCCTGCTTGGAGTCGGTCAAGAAGACATACCACTTGGGGGCGTGATCGCGGGCGAAGTAAGGGGCGTGAGCGAGAGGAGGCAGGATGGGCTTGTCGTCAACCGGAATGGGCTTTCCGTCGGGGCCCTTGACAGTCTTCTTCTTGCGGCCAAGGTAGGCCTCGAGGTCATCTTCAGGGGGGTCAATGTCTTCCAGGTCCAGCTCGTTGATTTCGGGGACGTTTTCGCTGCCAGGGGGGATGATGCGTCCCTTGACGACGAGGGTGACGAGGGAGGAGGGGATGATGAAGCGCTCGCCGGTGACCTTGAAGAAGGCCTTGGCGACACGGAGCTGGGGCAATTGGCGGGCGACACTGACGGCGGACGTGTACTGGTCCTCGGAGAGAAGCTTGTTGCGCACCACCAGGTTCCTGCGGAGCTCGTCGGGCAGATCCATAAACTGTTGAAGGGAAACGTGAACCTTGGAGTCGCCTCCCTCGACCTGACGGACAATGTTCTGGGTGAAGTGAGGTAGCTGGAGGAGAGGCGAGGCCTTGGGGGGCAGAGCCTGGATCAGGTGCTGGCTGGTAGAGTAGGCGGCCAGAATGGGTCCGGTGTTGCCATAGGCTTGGGCAATGGCGGAGAATGAACGGGTAAGGGCGTGGGCGATGGGAGCGACTTCGTACTTGGCGCTGTCAAGGGCCGGGTCCTCGAGGTCGACACGGCCGAGGTAGGACCACAGGAGAGCCAGAGCCTTCCGGCGCACGCCGCTGTCGAGGTCCTCGAGAGCCTGCTTGTCTTTTTGGGAGAGGCCGGCCTTGTCGGCGTTGGCGAGGAGCTTCGACTCGAGCTTGGAAAGGCCAGACTCGGCCTTGTCACCCTTGAGGACGCTGTCGAACTCCTTACCGCTGCTCAAGGCAGTGACGACACCACCGTCGTCGACGTTGTCGTCGTAGGCGCGGAAAAGGTTGTTGGCGCTCTCCATGAGCACGCCGTCCTTGGACATGCGCTGAGTGCCGTACCACCACGAGCCGACCAAGTAAGGCAGAAGAACGCCGAGGAGCAGGGTGTAGGCGAGGACGACGTACTTGCCGTTGCCATCAGAGATCATGAACTGGGGGAGGGCAATGCCGATGCTGAAGCTCTGCTTTCCGTCGGGGTGGCCGTACTGGATGTAGTTGTTGCGGATCTCCTCGTCGGTGAGCGCCTGGTAGGCCTTGGAGATCTCGACGTAGGCGTTGTTGAGGGACTCGACGGTCTCGTTCTTGGCCGGGTCAGGCCGAACCTTGTCGGGGTGCAGTCTCTTCGAGAGCTGCTTGTAGACCTTTTTGATTGTCTTCTCATCGGCGGACTAAATTGGGGTGTTAGGACTGTGGGACTGGCCACGAAGCAAAGAGGTCGGACATACATCAGAAATGCCGAGAATGTCGTAGGGGTTCCAGATCTTCTGGGTGACGCTCTGGGTGTGGATGATGAGGTAGATCATGCCGGCCATGACGGCGAGGCCGATGAGCACGGCAATGACGCGCACGATGCGGCGCTGCTTCTTCTCATGCGCCTTGCGCTGCTTGTCGATGAGGTCGACATGTTCGGGCTTGAAGTTGCTCTGGATGCGCGGTGCCTTGGCCTCGATGTCCTTGGCGGGGAAGACGAGGGTGTAGCCGAGCGGCAGGGTGATGATGCTGCTGATGGCGAGGATGAAGAAGGGGTAGAATTGCGCCTCGGCGTCGTACGAGTAGTCGGAACTCATGTTGGCGACGTGGCGACGAGCTCGAGAGCTCCGGGGGACGGGGTGAGTGGCGGAAAGGTGGTCGCTTTGGGGCGGGACGTCGTTGTCGAAGTCGAGGTTGCCGAGTGTGGTTGCGCGCGCGCGGATCCGGACACGTCGCTCGCTGCCTTTGGGAGCCCGCGGAACAAAAAAAGGTTTAAAAGAGCGAGTTGTCGCGGCTTGCACTGGGGAAGCCTGACGGGACCAAGAAAAAAATAGGAAGAACGGAATGGACAGAAGTACAGAGCCGTAAGGAAGGTCTCTCTACTCTCTCCGTCTGCTGGCTTGTTTGATTCCAGGTCAGAACTTCGGGGGGGTGGAGGGGAAGGAACTGGGAGTTGGAGGTGAAGTGTCCGCAAGAGCTCAGTCACCACTTTCTTTTGACAATCGTGGCCTCGAAATAAACTGGTGCTGTGGCTTACTGTGGTAGTTTCCGGAAGGGTGGGCAGGGGTCCCAGGTACCTTTCTTCCTTCACTGTGCGGTGCTCCTGTGTGCTGTGCTATGCTGTCCAGTCAGTGTGGTCCCCTGACGCCCCACACCCGCCTCAACCTTACCTTACCTTACCATGTAGAGACCTTGTCGCGCTGTTCCGCAGTCGCCTTCGCCCCCGACCCGGCAAATGGATTATCTGTCCTTCCCCAGCTTGGACGCTTGCGCTCTGGCGCCGGTTTGGGCCTTCTTTCCCCCGTGTCTACGTACCGGGCCTGCTAAGGTAAAGTAAGCTCAGCGGCCCCATTGTTTTCTAATCCTACAGGAACCCTTCGAGCCGCCGAACCGACCACCTCGCCGTTGTTGGTCCGAACCTGCAGGCTTGCAACGGCCGGCTTGCATATGCCTGGTTTGAAAGTTTGATGGCATTGAGTGCCTATGCTCTGAACAGAACATTCAATGACCAGGTGTATAGATTAACCTACTCCTCAGGGCCTACAATCGTGCGCTAGTGGTAATTTCCACTGCCCAACGGATCCATCTAGGCGGTTACACTTGATGCCAGTAGCGTCGCGGCATCGTGCTTCCTCCTGTTGGCCAGTACAAAGTCGGCCTGCAGTTGAAGCCGGGCACGTGTGCCTCGTCGGTGCACCGTCAACTTTGCTTGGTATCTCTGGAATCCTCCCAACTGGCACGGAAACATTCCCGGTACTACGCTGTTGACCGAAATCTGCCGCTTTTGAAGAGCTCTGACTGAGGCCGAAATCGACAGCGAGCGCAGGAGCAAGTTCGTCCAGAGAGAGCAGGAACAATCTTCAGCCAGGGGGTTTGCTCCATGGCGGCCTAGGCTCGACAGCAGTGTTTGCCCGCCGTTGAGTAGGGATTGGCCGTGAACTAGTATCGCTCTGAACGAAGTTGAACTTGCCCATTACTCATCATAGTTTCTCGAAGGCTCCCGCGTGAGTACCAGCCCTGGGTGGTGACTTACGACATGCCGCTCTCTTCGTTTCCGCATACAGATGATGCTGGAGATTGGCAACAACCAGAGGTACATCTCTCGGCCGCACCACTCCCCGATCCCGGGACTGTTGCTTAGATTCACAAGTCAAAGGACGTAGTATTCCATTACATATCAAAACGCCAAGCTATGCTGCAACCTGTATCGGTTCTTGTTTTATTCCTCCCTCGCGTATACTCGACACACACACACACTCACACACGATCAGCCTCACGGGACGGCACATCTCCACCTCTCTAGTCCGTCGTTTCCCCGTTCCCGTACTTCCCCTTCTCATCTTCGTCATACTCCTCGTCGTCAACGATGGCCTCCTCATTATCCTCGTTCTCCAACAGCGTCTCCCCCTCGGCGTCCGTCGTCTCATCCTCAATGTCCGTGTTGCCCGTGATGAGCAGGCTCCGGAGGTCGTCCTCGCTGAGGATCGTCTCGATGCTGCCCCTGCGGATCCACGGCCTCGTCTCGCGCCGTCCCTGCTCAATCAGCCGCTCAATCTTGAGCCGGTTGCCCACAAACTTCAGGATCGGGTATCCCCGCTGCTGGCCCTCGTGGATCATGCGCGCCAGCCGCGGCGGGTCCGGGTCCGAGAGGATGTGGTAAAAGTCCGAAGGCACCGTCTTCGGCCAGACCGTGATGGTGCCGCTAAAGGTCTGCAAGAAGAGCTGCGACCAGTCCTGGCCCAGGGGCCGCGGAAGCAGCTCGGCGTGCCGGATGAACTTTAGCCACTTGGTCATGTCGAGCTTGAGATAGTGCTCCACCGCCGACATGACGTAGCCGCCGCGCCAGCCTTTGCCCTTGCGGTGCGTGACCGGGTGCCCGACGGACCCGCGAGAAGAGAAGAAGAAGAGGTTGATGTGCGGGTTGACCTGGCTGACTATGGTAAAGTTGACATTGAAGTGCAGGTTGAGCGCCTTGATCGGAATGTCCGTCCGCAGGCTGCCGTCCTTCCACTTGTGGCCGAACGAGTAGGGGACCAGCGTCCCGTCGCGCTGCTTCATCATCAGCACGACGGGGTTGAGGATGCCGGGGACGGCGGCGGACGCGAGCACGGCCGACCAGATGACGCAGTCGGGGCTGGTGAGGTAGTTGCACAGGATGGTGGGCGAGTGCGGATCGGCCGGGACGCACGAGACGTTCAGGATGCGACCTGTCCGCTCGTACGCCTCTCGGAAGGTCATCGAACCCCGCGTCCACCAACTGCACTGCTTGGCCCAGTCGACCGAGTCGAACCGCGCGCCCGTCTTCCACCAGCGGGGGATCCACGTCCAAAACGTCTCCCGACACGCCGTGATGCGGTGTGCGAGAGCCGGAACGAGCAGTTGCTTCAGCTCGTCGTTTGTGCGAGTCGCAACCAGAGCGGCGACCAAGGCACCGCCACTGGTACCGGTGATTACGTCCGGGAGGAGATCCGCCTCGAGGAGAGCCTTGATGACACCAAAATGGTAGTAGGCGAACGACGCACCGCCAGAGAGACAGAGGGCCGTCCGTCCGTAGTTGGTGTGCATGCCCTTGAAGATGGACCGCTTCTCTTCCATCGACAGCTGCTTCGTGTTGAGGATGAACTTGATGCTCCTCTCGACTGGGAGACGTCAGTCAATCGCTTCCGCATATCTCAGGGGACGGAGCCAACATACCTTCGTCGATAAAGTTCTGGACCAGGTTCTTGGTGCCATAGTACGTCTGGCTGTACAGCCTGGGATTCTCGACGCCGACAAAGTTGCTCTTGACGCAAGCCGACAGCAAGGCGTGAAGCTCCTCGACGGCAGGCCTGCCCTGGGCCTTGGTCTGGCCCTCGTCGTCCGTTTCGCCATTCTCCTGCGCCTCGGCCCGCTGCCTGCACTTGCGCATCTGCTCCCACACGCGCTTGACCGTCTTGGAGTCGTAGTACGCAAAGTCGTTCTCCTCTTTCCAGCGCTGCCGGTCGAGGTAGCTGTCGAGCTCCTTGGCCGCCACGACCCAATCCCGGTAGTTGTTCGTCCGGCGCATGCTGCGGCGCAGCCTCTCGCGCGTGCCGCGCCAGGTCACAAAGTGCTCGTAGACCCAGATGTACAGCCGCGTGTAGAGGTACGTCATGGCCAGACCCGCGAGCCAGGCGGCGACGAAGAAGAGCATCGGCCACTTGAGCAGGGCGTAGAAGATGCCCTCGCGCGTCTCGTCCTTGGTCCGCGTGCCGAGCAGAGCCTCGGCGGCGCCCTTGGCCCTGTTCCTCCGCCTCCGCGACCCCCTCTTGAGTATCTTCTGGTTGACGGGCGCCCAGTCGTTCTGCGCCGTGATGAACATGTTGTGCTGGGTCGTCGAGCCGTTGTGCGCGCCGCCGTTGCTAAAGGTGTGGTTCAGCCCCGGGCCGGGCGCCGTGACGTCGCCGGCAGCGGCGGCGGCGGCGGCGGCGACGGCCTGCGGATCATCTCTCTCATCCTCGTAGACGGATCCGCGCTTCGTGACGTCGAGCGAACTGTGGCTCCTCAGGCCGGGGGACCGCAGCGATGTCGTGTCGTCCGGGGACTGCAGCGGGTCAGGGGCCTGGAGGGCCTGGATGAAGGCGGCGAGGTCGGCGTCGTCGAGGAACTTTGTGTCGAAGTCGGGCAACCCCTCGGTGCTGAAGGTTTCGGGTGGGAAGCCGTAGACGTCTGTGTTGCTGCCGCTGCTCGGTGCAAACGAAACTCTGGGTTGGTGCTCAGCCATGTCTGCGGGCTGTGTCGTCTATCGAGTCTAGGCGCATGATACTGCAGGAAGCCAGTCGAAGGGGGTGGGGATGTCGAAGGGACGCGCCGACGAGAGTCACAATGATGGTTTGCTGACGCTCCAGGAGAAGCAAGATGCTCGGCAGAGAGAGAGAAAAGGGTAAGCGTCGGTGGCGTGGGTGTTGGATTTGTGTAAGTGTACGTCGCGTGAACAGTTGCGTGTGTGTATGTATGTAAGCGGCAGAGTCAGGTTGGTTGGAATCTGCAGACAAACGAATGATGGTTCTTTTTTTTTTTTCTGCCCGTAAATGTTCAGCTGTGCAGCTGTTTGTTGGGGAGCGAGGCTTGATGGTTGGTCTGTCACTGTGGCAGGAGGCTTTCCTCAGGATGGCCGGCGCTCCTCCCTAGGGAATGCAACGAGCGCCCGTGATGCCACAGGTCGGATGACGTCGGAAGTAGCTCGAATTGGATTTCGTTGGGGGGCGGGTGGAGGAATTTGGGGAGAGACTCGGCGAGAAGACGGCCGCCAGTTGGTCGCTGGCAGGTGCCAATGAGACACTATTGGCTTCGCCGGCTGATGAACCATCCACGCGCAAGCACTGGCAAGCAGGGGAGGGGAGGCGGGAGGCGTTTTCTTCAGTGGATGTCGTGCCTGTAAAAGGTAATCTAGCGGGATGCGCTGCGAAGAAGACCAATCTCGCGGGCGCAACTAATACGGATACCCGTCTGTAAGCTCCGGCTGTACCTCGAGCGAACAATCAGCCAGCCCGAAGACGAAAGCGCAGACGGAAGACAGCGGGCGGGCGCTGGCAAGGCACGCCGAGCTTATGCAAGACGCGCAATAGAGAGAGAGAAGACCAAAACCGATAGGCCTCGGCAGTGTTTCGAGGTCACTGTAACCACCTCACGGTGGGATCGGACGTGGCCATTTCCATCCTGTATTCGCAATTCCACTGTAACCCCCCCCAATCCCCTTCCCCCGACCTTCCCGTCTTTGCCCGTCCCGCCACTCCGGAATCCTCTGGAAATGTTACCTAACCACCCGCCGCACACGACCTGCAATCACTCGCTGGTGGTTGGCCCGGTACGTCTTTCAGATCGGCATCGTGAACAAGGGACCCAGTTTGCAAGGCCAGTGGACGCACGGTGTAGGTTTAGAGAAGAAACAAAGCATGGTGGAACTCCCAATGATCAACGAGGCTGAGCGGGGGGGGGGGGGGGGGGGGGGGGGGGGGGGGGGGGCGCCTTGTACGTGGTTGTGGCGGCGGGATGCTGTTCATCTTCGGTTCGATTGATTCATCGAGACGTCAGCAAAAGCCCCTATCCATCCCCAGGATCGAGTCTTGGGTTTTGACACTTGGGGCGCAGGTCTTGGGCTGTGGCTTGTGAAATGCTAAAGTGCCACGCTCCACCTGGCCTGACGTATCATCACGTTCCCGCACCGAAACCTTCGTGATTTTGACACGGTGGCCTCGGTTACATCACCATCACGACCCCGCTAGGAATCCCTTGGTACGCCGTCGGCGGTTGCAAGGCTCGGCGGGATTGTCGGGCTAGGCATTACGTCGTGGCCCTCATTTCCTTTGATACTGAATGAATGCTTGCTTTGGTCATTCCATGTTGATGTTGATGTGTTAATGCAACACTAACTACGCAGAGCAGGCTAACGATTGAAACACGCAAATAACCAGATTCCGAATCCCCGAGCCCAATGGAGTATTCTAGCCTATCAAGCGTACAAACCGCCTCGTCGGTAGCCAGCTGGATGCCTGACTGGGTGACTCTACTGACCGGCCAGTCATTGGGGCCAAACCGAGGACTTCCTCCCCTCCCGTGGACCAATGCAGAGAGCCAAGTAGGAGTAACTCAGTCCATTACGCACTTTCTTCCCCATCTCCCCGTGGATATCAGCTTCGAACGTCGAGGTCTCGTTGCCCTCGAGCACTTTGACCGGAGCTTTCATAGGCGTGGCACCATGATATCGTTCCCGTGCCGACGTGTGACCCGTTTGCCACTCGCCTGTGTATACTCCGTCCGCCCTAAACAACGCCGGGAAGCTCTACCCAGAGCTGTTGGTCCATGCTTAGACGTACTGCGAGAGCCACCGGATGCCGTCACCGTAACCTGTTCCTCCCGTTAGCCGCTGCTTCCTGCTCGCCGTGGCACACATGGAAAGCTACGCACCTTGTCTCAGAACAACCGAGCACATGAAGACCTCGATCGGCCGGATCCCCTCCAGAGGGACCTTGCCCTTGCCAGTTGTCTGGTACATGCCGAGCTGGTGACGCAGCTCCTCCTCAGAGATGGCGTCGGGGTGGTCAATCTTGTTGCCGAGGATGACAAAGGGGACCTTGGCCAACTCCTCCATGGACAGGAGGGCATCGAGCTCGGCCTTGGCCTCGGGGAATCGCTCGTGGTCCTTGGCGTCGACGAGGAAGACGATGCCGTTGACTTCGGGGAAGTAGTCCTTCCAGAGACGACGGGCCTGCTGGTGACCACCCAGGTCGAAGGTGGTAAAGCGCACGTTGCCGATGGCAAGCTCCTCGGAAGCTGTCAAGGTGGTCAGCTATTGGACACGTGCGCAGGGCTCGCCGCCGTTGGGCGTCTAGGGGAAAGGGATATACTCACTGGGGTGAAGAGTGGGCTGGAGAATGGCGACACGGTCGTTCTGTTGCATCTGTCAGCTGCAGTCCCTCGCAATCGCATCGTTGTCCCAGAAGGCCCCGTATCGGCGCATCCGACGTTCGGCGGGTTGCAAGTATCGACGGGGTAGCATCTAGGTTGTCCGGAGGCGGCGTACCTTCAGCATGTGCAGCAGCGTCGTCTTGCCGGCATTGTCGAGACCGAGGAAGAGGAGCTTGGCGTGCTTGTTGAGCAGACCAAGGCTCGAGAGAACGTTGTAGACTATTGAGAGAAGGCCAGTCAGTTCATCGAGGTCCAACCAGGGATGGGTTGCTTGGCCACAAGCTGCAGCGGCCGGCGGAGGCAGGCGCGCAAATGATTGCTGCAGCTCGTGGTGATGGAGGCCGAAGGGAGGACGGAAGAGGTCGGGCACATACACCAATCAATAATCCACATCTTGATAGCTTAGGACCGAGATTATTGTCTATATCGTGATGGTGGTTCGTGGATGGGCGGTGGACTTGAAGTAGGTAGGTTGAGGTCGGGGAGTTTCGTGGACCGGACTTTTGCACTCAAGATACGAGGCGTGCAATAAGGTGAGGAAGGTCCTGACTGCTGGGCCTGGACTAGACTGGGCTAGGCTGGGCTACCAGAGGTTGCAAGTGGTACGTGCTTGTGTGCTATGGTGCTGGTTTGGCTGGGCGCAGGGTGGTGCAGCGCTGTGCTGTGCTGTGCTGTTGCGAAATGCTGAGGTGAGGTGGTGGTGCCTTAATATTGGGGCTGCCACGTATCGGAGATGCTCCACAACCTGCACCGCGTGCGAGTGGAAGAGACCGAAAGAGAGAGAGAGAGAGGGAGAATGTGCGCCTTTGGGTGCTGATGCGTCAGAGCGAAACTCACTTTGGTCCCCTTCCTGGGCCGGACTCACCAGAAAAAGCTCCGAAAGCAGTGTCAGGTGAATCAAGCTGCGTTGTGATGTTCAGCACCGTCCCATGTTGCCTTGGATACCTGATTTTATGGTGCGGGTTGAAAAGAACACATTGTATTTGGTATCCCATCGCCATCGCATCCTCCCAGCACGTGGGCGCACCTGGTCAAAATGCCACTTCGTCGTCCCCGCCATCCGGGACTGCATTGAACTCAATACAAGCCATTATATCCTGTGGTTTTTTACTCCCTCGCTCGGCCGACCCCAGGTTGACCCAAAGATTAGTCTAGGCTTGCGAAGAGGCCAAATCATCTCTGGCAAAGCCACGAATGACATCACTGCAAATGGTCACGCTGCGAATGAAACGGTTTTTTTTGGAGGTCTGCGATATCTCGCAGGAATGCAGTTGATCAGGCTTCCTAATGCTATGTGTTCGCTCAACAACCATGCAAGCCTTCGTACACGCTATTCCAGGGGTATTCGTGCTCCAGTCCAGGCGCCGCTGGACTCCCAAAAACGATGAAGTAAGAAATGAAGCGAAAGAAGATGTACGGAGTCCTCGACCGTCGAGGTACGCTCCAGTGTAAAAAGGATATGTACAATCCCAAAGGGCGTTGAAATAGTCTCATATGTCATGAATCCCACCATGCCATGCACCTTTCAATGCCGAACGCCTTGCGAGACAACTCTGGTCTCGTCGTAAATGCAAAACAGAAACTCCTCCCCAATGTGTGAATGTAAATGATCCTCTTAGACGGAGAGGACGTAGTTGCCCTGGTCGATCTTGCCGGCCATGAGCAGGCCCAACTCTCTCATGCGCTCGCAGCCGAGGCCGCGCTGCGGCTTGCGCTCGGGAACTTGTCCCTTGCGAGCGCGGTTGCAGTACTTTTGATAAAACTTTTCCTTGCGACGCTGTCGCTTCCGCTCGAGGCCCTTGACAATGTCGATGGCGCCACGGATGTGCACGTCGTTGGCCGGAGCCTTGACACGGCGGCCCTTGGCCATGTGGGGGAACATGGAAGGAGGGCGGGGGAGGGATTTGGTAACGGTGAGACCGGGGCGAGACGCCAGGGTCTTGAAGGCGATGGCGCCGTGGCCGTTGCGGGGGGATGCGGGAGGAGATCTCAGCATCTGAGGTGCGGGAGATCTCAGGCGGCGGGGCGAGGGGCCATCAAAGAGGCGACGAGGCGAGCGGCCACGAGCCTTGGGAGCAGGCGACGCACGACGCTTCAAGGGAGGAGGCGAGTGGAAGCGCTTGGGGGAGGTGTGCTCCGTCTTCTTGCGACGTCGGCTTCTGTCGTTGGCGTGATGCAGGTCGTCCATCTTGCCGTGGAAGAACATCTCGTCGTCGCTGCTGTGGTGGACAGGGTTGTAGATCTCCTCTTCGCCCTCATCCTCCGGGTCGGAAGCCGGGAAGCTGGGGTCAATATCCTGAGGAATGAGCTGGAGCTTCTCGCGTCTGCGGGCCGCCAAGCAGGACATGTAGGCGTCCTCCATAGGGCGGTCCTCGTCGAGAGTGCCACAGACGAAGTCGGTGCTGTCGGGAAGCTCAGGGGTACCAGGACGAATCTTGATACGCTGAGCCCGGCCACGGCGGGCGCGGAGACTGCTGCGGGAGGCAATTGAGGAATCCGAGAGCTGCTCGGGCAGGGACGGCCGTCTGGCAATGGGAGTGCTGTCGATGTTCTGCATGGTAGAGCGGCCCGGCGTCCACAAGCGGAGGTCCTCGTCTTCCTCCTCCTCCTCGTCGGAGTCAGCGAAACCGGTCTCCTCGTCAGTCTTGTAGCCGTCAGAGTTGTCGTCCTCGTCAGAAGCATCATCCTCGTCTTCGTCGTCATCATGGTCCTCATCATCAACGTCATCGGCGTCGTCCAAGTTGTCAAGGTCCTCGTCATCGTCGTCGTCGTCCTCGAGAGCGGTTGCCATCTCCTCCTCCTCCTGCTCGGCCTCTTCCTCGACCTCAGTCGCCAACTTGCGAATGGCGTTCTCCTTCCGCAGGGTGTCGTCAATGGTGATGCGGCGACCCTGAGAAGAGAAGGCCTGACGGATCCAGTCGTCCTCGCGGGGGATGTCACTGGCGAACTCATGAAAGTGAGAAGACTCGTTGTTCAAGTCGTTGACGTTGGCGGTAATGTACTTCTTGGTGGTAGGAGACTTCACATCCGTCTCAACATGGGGAGGAGCAAGCGAGGGTCTGGGAGACCGCGAGCGAGCCTTGCGGACCGTCGCCGGAGAGGCCTGCTTGTCGAAGGCAGTCTGCTGAAGTCGCGCAGCGGCCATCTCCATCCGCTGGGGCGGTGTGTTCTGCGTCGAGGCGGGACGCTGGGGGATGGGGCAGGCGAACTTGATGCAAGGCTTTCGCTGGGTCTCCTGGGCAGAGGGAGCCTTCACCATGGGCTGGGCCTGGATGGGCTCAGCGACCTTGGGCTTCGCGGCGCAGGCAAACTGGATGCAGCGCTTCTTGGGCGCCTCCTTGGCAGGCTCGTCGTTGAGGTTCAGGTAACGCATCTCGGGAAGGGGAGGGCTAGGGGTGTTGGCGCGGGAGGGGCTGGTCAAGCCGGTGTCGCTCGTGAGGTCGGCGGTAGAGGCCAAGCTGATGTTGCTGGCCATGGAGCGGCGACGAGCGAAGAAGGACATGCCCGGGCGAGCCTCGGGGTCCTCATCTTCGGAAGGGCTGTGGAGGGCCTTGGTCAGGAGGGAGGCGTTGTGGTCGAGAGTAGTGCGGCGGATGGGGTTCCGCTTGAACATGCTGCTGATGGGAGAGACGGGGAGTTGGGCGTCCGGAGGCTCGTCGACATCAGCGGACTCGTCTTCAACCATCAAGGGCATGTTGGCGCAATGTGTCGACCAGGCCAGGACGTTTGACGTCGCGGCGTCGTTTGTTGTGCGGTGGGTCATGGTGGGGGATGTGATGTTGGTCAGGAGTAGATAGAGAGAGGTGGCGAAAGGTTGGTAATTCGAGGCCCAAGTCGCTCAACGATGCTTCTAGCAGGCGCAACCGGTCGAAGCTCGACTTCGTAAGAACGCAGTAGTGGTAGGAGTAGGAGTCCAGGTGATGACTGGAAGGCAGCCAGCGGTAAGCGGCCCTTGTTGTTGTTGTTGTTGTTGTTGTTGTAGTAGTCGTTGTTGGTTGTTGTTTTGTTGTGGTGTTTGTAGAGAGGGTGTCCTCAGGCGGACGTGCAGCTGGAGATCGTCTCGAAAGACAATTGCTGCAGATCAAATCGTGTCCCTAGGGACCGTGAGGCTATAAGGACAGAACTGACATCGTCGAGGGAGCAGTATCTAAAAGTAGTGCGTGGTGGTAGGGTGGAAGAGGGGAGATTATAGGACGAGTGGGCGTAGCCTCAATGTGAGGCGCGGTAGTGAGATGATTCAGGGTCCTGGGTGTACAAGAATAACTGAATCGGCGCGCGCAGATCCCGGGTGGAAAAGGGCGAGCGTGGGTGAAAGTATGTGGTGGCCGTGGGCGTTCAAGACACAGGCAGTAGGATGGGAGAGAGTTGGGTGAGCGGATGACGTCGAGCCTAGCGTGGCGCAGGGTAATGGCGAAAACCAGACGGACAGGATGTGGGAGAGAGGAAAGATGGAAGGAACAACGGGCGAGGAAGAGCGCTGGGATATGATGCTCGGACAGCGAGGGAACTTTAACAGGTTCCGGGTTATTCTTGGCGGGTTCGAGGATGGGAGGTGGGATGAATTTTCAGGATTTTCGGAGGCTGATGAGGGCTTGAGCGCTCTCTCTTTTTTGCTTCCTGGGGCCGGTAGGGAGCAGATGGGTAATGTACTCGACCATGTGCCGGGGGAGACCTGACAAGTGGCTCGACGAGACAACCTGGGAAGAAAGGCAACCAGAAAGGTGGGAGAGAGGGAGTGATTGAGTGCGAGGGGAGTGGCGACGGGTAGCGGCCGCGACTAGTGGAGGTCAGTTGGCCAGTTTTTCCAAGGGCGAGTTTCCCTTTACCGCCTCGCTGGAGCTGGTCGCGGGAGGTGTGCGGTGTCGGATGGGTGGGCGTGTAGTAAGGTAAGGTAAGGCAAGGTAGAGTAGTGGTGTAGGCAGGCCGAAGTACTCCGTGCCAGGGGGGGTACGATTTGTCTGTGGTGCCGGGTGTGCGTGGGGAGGCAGCTATGCGTTGTGAGTGGTGTGTGTGTGTGTGTGCGTGGTGGTGGGTGCTCCGTTTTTGTTGGAGGGCCCCAAAGAATGCGGTGCAGCTCCAGTCAGCCAGCAGCGGCAGCAAAATGACAGGAGCAGGCGCGGGAAAATAAAAGGTCGGAGACGGGCGTCTGACTGAGAGGGGCGGACGTAGCCAAGAGGCGACTGATTGATTGATTGGCCGGGTGATTGATGATGGAGAGAAATAGAGGGAGAGAGAGGTCCCCAGAGAGGGAGGAGACAGCGAGCGGGCCTTGTTCGTCGTTTGTGGTAGAAATGCTCTTCGATGCGTTCTCGCGTCGTCTTCGTTGGTCAGGCGGCCGTGGTTGGACGGACGGGAGGATTGGGTGGGGTCGGCCTACCAAAGGAAACAAACCGGGCCAGAATAAGGTGCGATTGGTGTGTCTAGCCTAAGGTGGTTTTTCGGGGTCTTTGTGTGCGTGGATGGTGTGTGTGTTTGCGTGTGCGTGTGCGTGCAGCGGTTGTTTCTGCAAGACAACAGCGCAGGACAAGGAAGGCGTGGGGTGTACAGTATCTGTCTGTCTGTCCGAGGCAGTGGCAGGGCAAATGCTAAAAGGGACAGCAAGATTGCGAGCCAAGGCCAAAAAGGCAGAGTCGAGCTCCGATCTTGAGCCAAAAGGGCGAGCTGTGGGCAAAGAAAGGGGAGCAATGGGAAGTGCCTTGTGCTTGGCAACTTGGCAAGATCAAAGTAAGGGATTTGAAGATCTTGGCGGACAAGGCGCTGCAGGCTGCGGGCTGCGGACTGCTGCGGATGCGCACAGCGAGCGAGGTCTTGTCTTGTTGTTGCTCAGACAAGAAGGCCAAGCAAAGCTAACCAGCAGAGGGCGACTCGACGCAAATGCAAATGCAAATGCATGTGCTTCAGTTCAATTTCAAGTGGCAGACTAGAGCAGACCAGACCAGAGCAGGGCAGGGCAGGGCAGGTCCGAATTGCGCGCGTAGGGTTTTTTTGCGATGTGTGGTTGGATTTTTTATTCCCTCATCACTCGTTCTCGCGGCGCTATGCTCTCGTGCCGATTATCTTTATTTGTTTTGTTTTTCCACGCAGTGTCTCTCTTGTTCACGGGGACCAGCCAGACACGGCTTGGTGGTTGTGGTCTGGGCCCCCCCAATGCATTTCTTCTGGTCTGTCCCAACTCATTATTTTCTGGCGAAATTTTCTCGCGCCTCCTACACTACGTACTATGTACCTCTTTTTTCATCCTCCACCTTCACCACCCTTGTCTCTCTCAATCTCTCTCTGTCTCTTTTTCTGGCGTGGGGAATCCGCCCTGCTTCGAGAATATTTTTCCCCTTCTCCCGTTTGTCTCCGGGGGTGGCACGGATTGGGGAGGAAACTCAGTGTCAAAGTTGTCATTGGGTGGGACCCCCAAAAAATGGCCGCTAGACTGGGGACAGGCCTGTCGTTCGGGGCTTGCAGGGGCCCTCCCTCGTGCAAGTGCAGGAAGGGAACGTCCCCTTCCCGAAGGAACCCACTGAGAAGGAGTTGCGGAAGGCTTCTCACATCAAATCAAAGAACGGAAGGTGAAGGGAAGGGGAAGGGGAAAAGAAAAAAAAACAAGGGGCTAGCACCATCAACAGGCCAAACCAAACCAACCAAACCAGGTCGAGGGTTTGAGCAGGCCAGCGCGGGAAATGGGAGATCCATCGGTCGTAGCGCGGCGCCACACAGTGTGCAGGCAGCAGTAAAGTGGCCAGCATTGGCAGAAAACGCCCAGAGACGCACGGCCAAGAGCTACTATGTACCTCCCACGAAGGCCTTTGGAGGCGTCCACCGGCGTCGCGGGAAGTCTGCGGCACTTTCTCGCCTTTCATCGGGTACCGCGCCAAGGAACTCAAGCTTCGAGCCGAAAACGGAGCTAGCCGGGTGGGCCAACCTCGGACGAAGACCTGCCACTGTGTGCTGCCTCGCCCTCATTGGCTCCCAATTCTGCGATGAATAACCGTTAAACACCCCGGCCCGGATGAGGACGGATACGTACCGAGACGTGCCCCCGGTCTCCAGTAACCACACACAGTACGTACAGCTCCATCGCAGAGCAACCCTCGCCGAGGGCCCTGCCCCTGTCCATCGAATTCAATCGACAATCGCGAACGGATATGGCATGGCACGGCTGGCCCTCGCACGCTGACACACTCCACCACTGGTGGGTTGACCAATGCTGGCCTTGCCAGTGGTTGAATCTGCGTAAAGGGACCACATGCATCTCACGTCCACGTCCCCGCGCCCCCCTGCTCGTCACCGGATCCACTCGTCGCCCTGTCTTCGCTTGCGGTGAATGTCTGATGAGATTCTGACGGTGAAGCGCAGCAGCTGCCAACATTGGATTCCGACCAGAAACCCCCCGAAACCACGGGTACCGACTCCAATGGCCATGCTACTGCCAGCTACCGTGTACTGCACCCTCGGCTGCCCAGCACGCTAAGCTAGGGGGGCCAGCGACGAAATGGACGGATCCCGCGCGCCATCTCGCATCTTTCATATCACTAAGGTAAGTCTTACCTACCCTCCCTTGCCTTAGCTCATCTCACCAGAGAGTGACATGCGTCCGCCCTACTAACTTCGTATGACGAGCAGGTCACCGCTGATTCATCTCGGAACCATTCTTAGTGTACCTTGCCTTACCTTATTCCCTCGGAATCTGCCCAGCTCTCCAGAGAAAAAACCTCAACGACAGACCACCGAATCACCGCTCACCACCACCTCGCGCTCAGTCGCGGTCATCATCCGTATCCTCCCCCACACCCCCTTCCGCCGCCGCCGCCAAATTTCCCGACTCGGCTCGAATCGACTCGACTCGACTGGCCTCTGCTGCACCTGCAGCTGCACCTGTCCTCGTGAGGCCGCCGTCGATTTCTCTTGGCCCATTTTCCGCCTGTCTCGTCTCATCATTCTTGTCCGAAAACCCCACGCTCCAACTGGACAACTCAAATCAAAAGCTCTGACCTTGCACATTGGCACATTCCCTCCGCTTACCGACGGGCGCGCACCCCCCAGCTTTCCCATTAATCATTCATTCATGCCCTGACCTACCCTGCCCTGTGTGTCCAGTCAAGTGATCCTGAGCCGAAAACACGACCCAATGTCAATCTATCTCCCACTTTGTTTCTCTCTCTCCATCCCCCCCCCCCCCCCCCCCCCCCCCCCCGCTCTGCTTCTATTCGTAGAAACCCGCTGTGTCAATAGTAGAGATGGCCGGTTCTTACCGAGGAATAATAGGTTACCGGCAACATGGACATATTGCTTCCAAAACGCCTGGCCTTGACTCGACATCTTCCCCATATGCCCGCAGGAGCCGCCCGTTGGGGCTTGCGTCGAGGCAATCGATCAAGATGAGACATTTTCCCCAGCGCTCAGTCCGTCGCCGACGACAAGCCATCCTCGTCTTGCACCTCTGGCACTCAGGCACAGCCGTTCTGCCGCCCATCAGCCCCCCTCTCTCGGTTGCCCTCAGTTTCCTTTAGAGCACCTTTTGAGGGATATCCTCCCCAAAATAACATCCAGAAGAACACATTTGGACCTCAGCTTCTTCGATGCTCCATGTTCTTTCAGGCAACTCACTGCAAACTTCAGACGGAACCCGCTGTCGATGCTAGGGGCTCGTCGGTGCACCGCCGTCGACTCCATGTAGCTCAGGCAGCTTGGGCAGCTCAGCCCTTTGTGTCTCTATGCAAGCCAAATTAAAGCAAAGCTGCCAATGGCATTTACCGGCCCAGTCCGCATGGAATTGATCAAAAGAAAGGCGACCGTTGCTGTCGTTGCGTAGCAGCTAGAGTAGCGCCGAGCCATCAGCATCGAGATGGGGGAGAGGCTAGCCGTCGCTTCGTCTTGCCCAAAACTTCAAACAAAACACGCCATCGACATTGCTCAGGAGTTAGCGCTGTTGACCTTTCCCGGTTTCTTCGTCTGGGAACACGCCCAAAGTTCACACTGTCAAGCGTGGGCCATGGAGCTTGCTGGTGGTGCTAGTGGTGGACATGCAAGGTGCTTCTAGCTGCGTCGTCCGACTGTCGGCCGGATGATCCTCCCACCACCTTTCCACATGCAAAGTCCTTGTCGACTTGTAGCCATGTTGTGCTCCAAGAGGGGTCATCTTCTGGAGAAGGACTCCTGAATCCTGCAAGCCCGACGCCCATCACCAGAGAACAAGCTTCAGCCCGACAGCCCTCATCCCGGGCCATTCCCTTCCCTAACTCGCCCGGGGCACCGTGGTGCCAAGCCTCGGGTCACTGGAAACGCCTCCCATCCGCAGAGCAAGGAAAACAGCAAGCTGTGACATCGATTATATCATAAGCCGAGCGGTCGTCTTGGGCTTCCTGCAATGCCGCTTCTTCATGTACGCCTGTACACGGTAGCCGGCGAGCCGCTGCTATGTAGCGGACTTGCTCCTCGTCCTCGTGGCCCCCAGTTCCCGTCAAGCTCAAGCTCAAGCTCAGACTCGCACTCAGCCCTGGGGAATTGGCATGTAGCATGACGCCACCCGGCAGCTGCGACGGTCTGTTTCTCTGCTGCGACTTCTTGGCAGTCGGTGAAGAGCACACAAGGGGGATGCAGCAAGAAAGCGAAGATGAGATCACAAAACTTGCGGATGCGGATGCGCGGGCATCGCGACAGCCGCCCGTCCGTCCGCCCTAGGCCGATTCCGGCCGCTAGCTTGTGTTTGGGGTTTCGAGAGCAAGGAGGATTCCCTCCCCAAGAGTCCTCGAGCAGATCTGGCTCGGACACCGCCAAGAGATTCAACGGTCTCCAATGGACTGTTTTGTTGTGGCACAGCTTCTTCGCACAAAGCCTCAGCCCTTCGAAACACATAACAAAGAAATCCTGCAAATGGTGAGACTCGGGTCTTGAGACCCGCACGAAAACGAAGTGCAACTTGAGATGCCCAGGCTGCCCAGAGGCCCAGATATTGACCAGTCCGGAGCAAAAGGTTTCATTGCGAGGAGCCCCCCCCCCCGAGTTGGCCTACTGGGTCTTGATCTCTTTTGGACCGAGCAAACTTACCTACTGTGTAATGCCGGGCCGGCCGCGATGATCTCCCCCCACCGTCCATTCGACGACTCCTCCTGTCGGTGCAGTAGCAGGAGGAGGAATGGAGCAACAATGTGAGAGAAATGGATTGCTTGTCCGGCACATGCTTCCGTTGCTGGCCCCCTCTTCCATCCTTCGGTCTCTCGGTCTCTCCATCCAATCTCCTCACCCGTCCTCCACTGTTCGCTTGTTGACGCTGCTTTCCGGGGGGCATGTGCGTCCTCCGGTCGACGGCACGATGTGGGCGCGCACGCGAGCGATTCAGCGGGCGTTTGACGCCAGCACCCAACACTGACAACATTCGGGTGTGTGTGTGTATGTCGTTCCAAGGCATTTACGGCACCGTACTGCTCATTTCCCTCCGAGCTGGGTACGGCCCTGCCCCAAGATTATGACCCAAAAGGTTCACGATGTCATGCCAATGCCCAGATCTCCTGGGACCCAACTTTTGAGTTGAGCCGTCGCTAGCATTTCCGGCCGGTTTGTGTTTGCTTGTTGACGACACCACACGTCTTTGGCGTGATGGAGCGTTTACGACATACTTCACTCATCATTGGTCTCCGCCCCCCGTCGTTGGCGACAACGACTCATGGACTCATGGCACTCTCTCAGTCTCCGCGGCGTGAGATGTCTTGCCTGCATGTCTCCTCATTTTTGCATGTGTGAGTTGTCCTCCTCCTCATCTTCCTGCACCTCCCCCCGTCCCCGAAACCAAGGGACAGCGCCGTTTGCCATTTAGGCGGCTGGGAAGAGGACGGAGAGGCAGGCAAGCAAGCCAACACAGCAGACCCCGCGCGGCGCATCTCTCTGATCGACGGCCCCCTGCCAGCCTCCGATTCCATTTGGAAACGGGCGGAGCTGTACTTTCTGGTGATGAAGGCCCTCGATATTACCCCGCATTCCGAAAGGGGGCATGGGATTGCAACGCCGCCAACCTGCTTCCGCTGCTGTCGGTGCTCCTGCTGTGTTCACGCGCCTGCAGCACCTCACCCTCCTTCGGTCTCACTCTCGAATCTTCACGCGGCAGCGGCGCGTAGCGCTGGAAACCCGCCGCGGCGCGGTGACTGGTCAGCTGGAAGAAACCTACGCAAGCCGTCGTCGCAACGCTGCAGACGACACAAACGCATAAGGGAAGAGGAGCAAAGGATCGACAGGTTCAACCAAGATCTTTCGAGGGTTTCCCCTCGAGCGAGCGAGCGAGCGGCCTGCTCGCACATCCAAATTTCCTCGGGCATCTGCCACCTCCGTCTCGTTGGTGCTGCTCATGCACTCGTGTCGTCAAGCTCACTATCCCGCAAACTAAACAAGCTGCAAAGTCGCAACCAGTGTGTGTAGTAGTCCTTGCCGTGCCTCGGGTAACCGCACCTACTAGTGTAGTGCCGTTGCTTTCTCTCTCCAAATCCTCGTCGCTGTCGTCAAACGGCCTTTCCAGGCTTCTGGACGGTCTACCGCCAGCCCAAAGACGCGACACCCACCGCCCCGGCGCTGCTAGAAAAACTGTCACTGACACATGGAAAGAAGAAAAAAATTGCGACGGGTCCTCTGGCGGTGGGCGGTCAGGGAGTGGTTACAGGAGAGAGAGAGAGAGCTTAGAATGCCACCCTAACGCTCTGCTCGCGCTATCTCTCGGTAGGCGCGGCGCTACCGAGTTGGGGAGCTGGAGCTTGCTTGTTTGAAGTTGTGATTCTCTGACAATGAACTCCGACACGTTGGAAGCAAAGGCTACTCTAGTCCCCCCCTCCCTCATCCCCCTCCAATCCTGCCACTTCCCGAGCGGTGAAGCGGCACAATGGACGGACCTAAGGGGGAAGGGAGGCTGTCTCGGGAGGCTGCATTGGGACACTCCCGACTCTCGCTTTGGCGCGCACACTGGAGGACGGAGGGGGGCTGACTCTGGCCGCTGCTGCTGCTGCTGCTGCACCAATAAACCACCCTCATTCAAACCCAGCCAGCCTAGTCGAAAGCCAGTCAGCTCCCTCGCCCGACTGGCCCCCTCGGTCACCCCTCCGTTGCCCCAGATGGTCGCCGTTGTGTGGATGGGGGAGGGGTGGTTTGCTTTTCCTTGGTTTTATGCTGGTCAGAGGCTACGTGAGGGAGGATAGTTTGAAGGAGCAATTGACCTCGTAGTTACGGGCGCTTGTCACATGGCCCATGCCGTCACGATCCGAAGTTTTTCTTCCTTTCTTCCTCGTTTGGCTTTCTCCCCAATTCAGGGTCTGGATTTTTACCTTCACACAGGGGCGGAGGAGGCTCGGAAGGTTTTCACAAAGGATGTCGGTAGTTCGTGTTTGCGCGGACGGGCTGCCCACCGAGTCTGTGTAGGTTTTTTTGGCATCACGAACTTCTACGGCGAGTGACGTAGTCCGCCTCCCTTTGCATCTGCTTTTTCCACGATGGAAACAAGAGCGACTGCATCACCGCCGCAAGGCGGCTCGTTCCTTGCCAAGGAGTCTCAGGACAGTAGAGATCTCGGCCGGCAAAGCTTGTCGCATACAAGGCACGCGAGACGTGGGTGTTCTGTTCCATTCAAGCCCGTGGTGGCCCTGCTCCCTCCCTTCCCCCATTGCCCCGTGCGGTGCCTCGTCTTCGTCCAATGTCACCATCGTCGGCCTCGTTTCCTTCTAGAACGTCCAGGGAAGGCACCTGTCTCTCCCAATGGCACACTGGCCGGGAGGCTGTGGCAACGGCAACTGGCGGTGAGCAAGATAAGCTGCGAGCCTCATCCCTTCCCTTACTTTGCCTTTTTTTTGCTTCCCAACCCACCATCGGTCGTCGGGTGCCCGTGGGGACGTTTGCTCGCGAGTCACGGACTGCGAGCGTGACCTCGCCTCCTGGCGTTTCAAGAACCGCGGATCTTCTTCTCCCGCGGGAAAACTATCTCTATTATTGAGAAAGGGGGCGATGAGAACGGCGGCTGTGCCGCTTGCCGCCGTTATGCTCGCCTTCTCCCGGCCTGCCCAAGTCGGTCCAGTCAATTTGCTGAACAGATGATCGTTGTTCCATTTTCGGATCATGAGGGGCGCTGGAAAGGGGACTGCTGGGGACTGGAAAGCGTTGTCGATCCCCGTTGGCTTGGTGTTTCGTTTCGAAAAAGGATGGCCAAGGGGGGGATGGGACAGCAACGCCCTACCAAGCTGTTTTTTTGCCCCAAGTCGGAGGTATTATTCCCCGTAGCGTATTTTTACCTTAAAGGATTTACGGACGGGTATACCTTTGCCTACGTTGATACATGTACGGTGTACATACATTTTCCATCTTTTTCCAGGATGGGATTTCGCGAGGTGGCGGTCCGTCAAGGCGAAGGGCGGATTCTGACTTTGGGCCAAAATACCAGACGACAAACGCGGCGGTGAAACGTGGTTGGCTTGGTTGGAAGGGGGCAGCAATGTGGAAGTGATTGACGGACGGTTACAGATGCAGATGATCTCCGGTCACGGGGTCGCCACGAGTGGTCGAGCAAGTGCGTGCCGGGCTATCATTAACTGGGCGGTGGAACAGGCGCGCATCTCCGGATCGGCGAGAGACGGGTGGGAACGAAGCTAAGACTGCAGCCGCTGCCTATCACGGCTATCACAACGTGGAGAGTGCCGGGTCCTGAACGCTTGACGGAAGACGGGTGCTGAAACTGGGAGGGGGCGGAAGGTTGTATATCAATTCCCCTTTTCGGGTGCTCTGGCATGAGGATGTGGTGGAACGTCAGATCTATGATCTTGTGCGGTCTTTTCTTCGTTGTTATTCTATAAGTCATATGGTCTTGCTGACTCACTCGAGGTGATAGTTGGGCATGTGAATCAAAAGCGAGCTGAGTAGAGCGGTCGTAAGAGTGTGTGATATGTGATATGTGCCATAGTTGGCGTTGAGTTGTAATGACTGCTGGGTCCTGTGTTGATACTGGCCCGGCTGGAGACGGTCAGTAACTTGGCACGTGTCAGCCGCGGATGGGGCTTGTTCCTGTGCATTCGTTGCCTTTGGCTTCTTTCGCTCTAGTGCCCGAGAATTGCTGTCGATGAGCGAGTTTGTCTGCCGAATAGTCCTACTCTTGATGTGATTGAGCCTCCCAGGTGGATATTATCTGTTGCTTGTTGACGACATGTGTACCAATTCGCTGGAAACTCGAGGAGACGTTAGCCTCTGGCTATGAAGCCTGCGGATTGGAGTGTGTTGCTGTTTATGATAGTTGCGTATGTGTATCTCAGTACGTCTTGCATGGTTCACAGACATGTTGATAGTCAATAGACTTCATCACATGAGATTCTCTCAATAGCTTCTCGCTGCATTATTTGACTATAAGAGCTTAATCGCCCTCAGTATCTGAGCTCTCATTGTCCATCTGCCATTCAGAATCAAACAGCTCTTACCTCTATTCTCCTGCGGATGCTTCTTGCTCGTATCATTGACGGTCACTTGTGTTGATATAAGCCCGTAGATAGACAGACCATACGCTCAGTTGGTCTACAACTCAGCTGAACATTTCACTTGTGGTTCTGATTCCATCGATAACAGGACTTTGGTATGTCTCTGTTCATGTTGACAAGTGTCAAGCCATACATGGAGAAATTACAACAGTTATTCGATCTGTTTTGCCTCACGCTGCCAGCGGATCTTGCTTGAAAAGATTCAACTGATATGGAGTGGAAGTTGATTTGATGATGAAATCCAGCTCAGTACACATACCAATGACCCGTATTCATTGAACTGTCTCGGAACAATCAAGTTCACTTGATCCTCGTCGGCATTGCAATGACTCTGTACTCAGGGGCTTGTTCGCGATGAATCAAGAGCTCGTCCACTTTGTAAACGTTTCCAATGCCCTTCATAGGCCCCTTGTACCTCTTTGAACCCCCGAGCTAATCACTTTTCAACAGGCTGGCGACAGTCCCTTCGCCTCGACAAGACAGCGGCAGACTTTGAGACCACAATAACAGCCTGAGACAAGGTTCTTGCTGATGATTGCTACGAAGACGGATGACTTGCTTGAACTGATTTCACGTCAGATGAGATCTACTTCAACCTCCGACTTGTCCTCGAACCAAGATTCGTTCCTCAAAACGAACCAACCGACACGCTTCCACTTGGCCTCATTCTGTATAACCATCAAACCCTCGGTCTCGATCAGCGGAAGGCACCAGACCTCTTCAAGCTTTTCTCCCTCATCAGCTACATCGAAAGCCCCAACAGCGACCACAATGTCACCTGAACTTGCCGCATCCGAGTTTTCCTTGGTTGAGGCAAGCAAGACTGCATGATTCAACATCTTCTTGTAAGGGAGCCATCGCTTCCTCGACTTGTCAGCCTCGAACCACTCTACCACGTCAGTCTTGATCAAAATAACCTTTGCCAAGCGTCCCAGAATCTTCAGTTCACAATACGGCATATGCAGTGCTGTAACGCCGCAGTCGTCTGTTGCCGTCCACCTCTTTCCCAGCCGGGGCTTTATCTTGACATATTTGCTATCCTGGAACAACTTTGATTTTCTCGGGTTGTAGATGCGACGCAGGGGGCCTTCTACAGACGCCCAGGACCAGGATGGCGCGCGGATTACCGGCGCTGGTGCGAAGGGAGTTGGTTTCGGACGTGTCAATGGCTCTTTGAAAAACGCGTGTACCTGATGACGCGGTTTCCACAACAAGCCCCTGACCAAGTCTTCTTCCCATATCCCAGCGAGATAGCAAGATCTCAGCACGTCTTGAGCAAGTTTCGCGATGGAGGCAATGGCTGCAAAGACATCGTGAGGGTTCGATAAAGCCCGCATTGTGTACATGTCGACGAACTCGTACCACATCATAAGGGTAGTCTCTCTATCGGCTGCCGAATGCGCAACGCCGGTAGAGAAGCCCGGGGTAAGGAAGGTGGGTTTGAGGTCTTGGAAATCGACTTGACCATCCTCCCAATTCTTTTCGGTGCGGCATTGGTAAATGATCTGCTCCTGGCCGAATATGATGGCCCGAGTCGAGAGCTTTTCTTCCTGGAAACACCATCCGCGCGTGGATACCGGCCCGATGACGGTAGACCTTGGAAGACAGACATTGACCGTGTCTTCTGTGTCTGGCGAGAGCCGTAGAGCGCACGGTGGGACCTTTTGACCAAGTCTGTTTGTGAGGAAGCCGTCACGGGCGTCCGTCGAACGACCGGCGATTATAGTCAAAGCTGCGTTGCCGTAAACTTGTGCCATGCGTTGCGATTCGAAAGCCCAGTCATCAGCATCGCCTTGTGTGATGCAAAGTGCATCGATCCACACGTAGTCGATGCCCAGAGAGCGCGCAAAGTGGATTGACTCTTGATGAGTCTTGGTCAGCTTCTCTTCTATGACGCCACCGAGAAGCTCATCTTTGGTCTTATGGGTCAAAGTGAAGGTGTCTCTCCCAGGACCCCAACAGTAGGACAGAGCCATATATGGCTCTTGTAGGCCATTCGTAACTATTAGCCGCGGCTTCTGGCTAGCTTTACCAACCGCAATGATGCGAGTTGGCATCTCCAACGACCTCGGCTTGCAGAGCTTGTGAGAGGCTTTGCACTTTCTCAAGCGCCAACCGGCCAAGTGTATATAAAGGTCAGGATCGTGGTCTGCATTCGAGAACCGTTCAATGAATTTGGACGCTGCCGGCGTTGTGAGGCCTCTGCTGATGGTTAGATGTTGTCCAATGTATTCAGATTGTGAGCATATTCAGTCGCCCAAGAATAGAGCAACGAGTACTAGATATGAAACTTACGCAAACAGAGACAGACGCGAGGCAAATGGCATACCAGGCTTATTGGTCTCTCCCTGACCACCGTCCGGATGCAGCCTTCCACATGAGATCCAAATACTACATCCTGGAATTTCTTTAGAGACACCACGGCTGGCTTGCCTCACTTCGCCATGAAGCCAGACGCTCGGGAAGAATGATTCCTTTTCGTAGCCTTCTGGTACCCGATCATTGAGCAGAGCGTCGGTGATGCTGTGGTGGCTGTCTTCCATGACACGGGTGTAGCAAAGGGTGCAGAAGGGGCATCTTGTAGCAGCGCTTTGCTGGAGCGCCTTTAGGTTGGGGTGGAAACGAACGTCTGTCGCGTCCAGTTGCTCAATATTGAGTTTTGCGCAGAATTCGCAAAGCGACATGATCGCGACATGTGCTATCTGAATATTTCACCCGGGGCTACGGCGGTACGAATATCACAGGGACGATATCAGTAAGCATGAAGTTGTAAGACGAGAAGATGCATCTCCAGGTAGCCATGAACGGCTGACACCGCATTAGACAGTGGGCCTGACGAGGGATGTACTGCGGCGATTCTATTGGCTCTTGAACATTGGGAAGTCCTAGAATATGCAGGTAATACGCCGGGTTCTGCTAGTGCCTTGAAGGAGCTTTCGGCTGACGGCGGAATTGCAGAGGCGCATGCAACTAAGTACGAGAAGCTAAAGAGTGAGCATCATATGATGTGGAGGAATCGCTACCAAAGTCCTTTACAGTCGCTGAAGTATCCCAAGTTACCAAAGATAACTACACGTTTAGAAGGACAGCAGCCACAACGTCTTTCCTAATGGGAAGCCGTTCAACAATCCTCTGCATCTTTGCGAACCTACCTGGTCAGATGAGCAGTAAAGACAGAGATCAATCTCGAGCCAGCAGCGGGATGAAATCAAACAAAACGCAAAGAATACACACAACACCAGGTATTCGCTGGTCGTCACCGACCCAACTAGTATTCCGGCCCTCACTAGTCTCTTCTAGATGGAGCGGAAGCAGTCTTTTCATGATGGCCTCACCAACCTGAAATCGTGGGCATTGCTCCTCAAAACGGACGGAGCAGAACATGGTGAGCCCGACACAGAGACATCTCAGAAAGTAAGCCTGACTGTTTATGTGGTATTTTAGCGTTTTGTCAATGAGGGATGTCGCTCTAACAAGGTTAAGTCTGAGTCGACAGTTGGCCGCTCTTGGTGCCTGAGCGCTTTAGGTGACTTTACAGTTCGGGACTGAGCCACTGAACAATGACCAGTGCAGAGTACTGCCGCAGGCCCTGACCAACCGATAGGTTGACGATGCTTATCAATCCTGTTTACGGTACATTCCCACTTTCTTTTCTAACTTGCAGCCCGGCGTATTCCGTAGCTGCTCTGCAAAGCCAGTCCTTTTTCTCCAGAAAAGCTGGCTTTGGGACCAAACGCGCCCGGCGAGCACTGGATGATGCGTAGTTTGCAAGCACAATGTGCTGCGCCTCTATCTATGCCCCGTGCAGTTGCTCGAAGCGGTCAGCGGCATGTCAGTAATCCTATATAGTCACCCGCAACAAGAGTTTTGTCCCAAATCCGCATTGAGTGTGGGGACTGATCTGTGGCCGCTTTAACTTGGGCTGACGGGGAGTAGAGGTGAGAAGAGGGTAAGCCTATGTTAGTCACCTTGAGCCTTGCCCTTAGCATTGGTTTAATTTGTAGGTGAAGTTGCTGCGAGTAAAGTTGGGAGTAAGCATAGCTATGCTGCTGACCAAAGCGGCGGAATTGTACAATCATTTGCGAATAACACGCATACGTTCAATATACTGCTTTTACCCCTACTTTTGACAAAATTAACCTATACTCTAAACCAATCCAACAGTTATTCAACGCTTACTGTTCAGGGTATCCTGGCTAGAACAGTTATATGACCTAGAAGACACCAAAGATCCTCGCTCTATTCATGTATCACATGGATTTCCAGCCATTTTAGTATCTGACTTGTGAAGCAAGAACAGAAAAATAGAGAAATAGGCAGATGTTAGCGAGATTGAAGCAATCGAAAAAGGGGGTGTCGGTGTTGGTGCGGGGAAGTAGTGACGTGGCTTAGTGTGCCATCCTTTTTGTCACCCGTGTGGAATGCATACTTCAGTTCTTGACAAATATGGTGTGTTGCAGCACCCGAAGGGATAGTTCTTCCGTTCCGTGCTCCTTTGGTTCGGCCTACTTATAGAGCTGCTCATCCTCCTCGGGGTGGCAGCAGCGCGTGATTTAGTTGCCGACTCCCGGCTGGTTCAGGTGGTAAATTGAGTATATTTATTCCAAAACTGACATTAATGATCGAGCATGCTGAGTTGCTGGAGCTAACCGTGCAGAATGTTACCTTCTCAGCAGTTGCCTATTATCATAGCCGGAGCAGGCATCGTCGGCCTTACGCTCGCACAGAGTCTTAAGAAAGAAGGCATACCGTTCCAGATCTATGAGCGTGACCAGTGTCTCGACGCAAGGTCTGCTGGCTGGGGTCTATCTTTGTACTGGGCTCTGCCCGCCCTGGAGGAATGTCTGCCTCCTTTTCTGTTCGAGGAACTGGACTCCATCCAAGTCGATCGTCAACAAGGTCTCAAAGGTACAGCAAGTTTACTCAACAGTTATTGTTTCGAATGGGGGGAAGCGAGCTTATGCTGATCCGGTGCAACGATGGTGTCAGATACTGGACGATATTTCTTTCTAGATCTCAAGACAGCAAAGCCTCGATACGTTATCCCGCCCAGTTTCAGGCGTCGAGTGAGCCGTCTGAAACTACGAAGACTGCTTACCAAAGGAATCGATGTGCACTGGGCCAAATCCATCTCAGGCTTTCAACGCACTGAGAACGGCATTGCCGTATCTTTTGTCGATGGTACCAAGGTCGAAGGCTCGGTACTCGTCGGAGCGGATGGCAGCGGAAGCAAAATTAGGCGGCTTCTGATGGGAGAAGAACTGGGTCGCCTGAATCTGCTACCAGCACACTACTTGTCCGTCACAGTGCGACTGAATCATGAAGAAATTGATCCGCTACGGAGTATCGACCCTTTGATGTTCCAGGGCAGTCATTCTGACACAGGAATCTATTTATTCTACTCAACTCTCTCTACGCCAGACGTAAATGGAAGCTCTGAAACAGATAGTCCTTACTACGAGGCTCAGTTAGACATTAGCTGGGTCATTAAGGGGCCGGAGGACGCTGTACCAAAGACAAATGCCGGCCGGCTTGCCAAAATGAGATCTGCAGCATCAGCCGGCACTGGCTTCGAAAGGACCTTAAGAGAGGCTATAGAAAATATCCCTGAGGATACTTTCGTCTCAAACATCACCTTGGCGGATTGGCCTACAGTTTCGTGGCCAGGCTTTGACGGCAGAGTCACACTGATTGGTGATGCAGCCCATGCCATGACGATGTGTATGAGTCTCAAATGGTTCTTAGTTTGTACAACAAGCTGACTTAAATCAATGAGTAGACCGAGGCCAAGCAGTTAATCATGGAATTAGGGATGCAGCAAACCTCAAGGAACAACTAAAGTTATGGCACCAAGGCAAGAAGCTTCGTGGAGAAGCACTAGCCGATTATGAAGCGGAAATGACGAAAAGGGGGCATGAAGCTGTAATGCTGGGTCGACAGGCTTGCTTGGATTCGTACGATCTTTGCAGTTTGAGTGCGGAAAGTCCTTTGATTAGTAAAAGGTAGTAGAGGGGTCAAGGTTCCCTATATCTGACAGATCTAAACCATTGAGTATTCAGCAGTTTGTACCTTTGAATCATGAGGACGTGGGGCCCAGACCCTTTCCGCGAATCACCAAATGAACATAACAGAATGTTAAAATAAATATAACTACTATGACTATACATAAACAGCTTGCGTAAGGCTAACAATTTGACTAAAGGAAGGCAGATTTCTGTAGAGCACAATTATGAAAGCCATAGTTTGTCCCTAACTTCCTCCATGAGATTGCTAAACTCTCTCAAATCAAACGGTCTCGTACGCTGTAGGATACAGCGTAACAAAAAGAGTGTAGTTATCATTTAGAGAAACGAATAAATGCGATGCTTCCGGTTGAGTGTCCCATGACAATCGTATCTTCCAGGATGGCTACGCAAGTAGCGTGATACTCATCCGGAAGCCAAAAAGCATTCTCTCCGTCCTTTCTAACCCAATCTTTCGACACAAAAATTGTGGATACATAATCTTTCAAGGACAAAGAAGAACCGGGAAAAGCCGTACTGGCAGCCAGTACCCCTCTGTCAGTCTCAATGTACCGGCGGCAAGCAGAAAAGTTCACGGCACAAACCGCAACCTTGAGTCTGAATATCCGTAGTATCAATGTGCTTTTCAGGTCCCAGATCCTAACAGTCAGATCATCTGAGCAAGAAACTACAAGCGCGTCGTCTGAAGAGAACGCTGCGGAGTTGACGGGAAGTGTATGGCCTTCAAGCACACCGTGGGAAGTTCCAGCTGCATTCCAAAGCCTGACAGTCGTATCCGCTGACGAAGACACCAGAAGATTGCCGTCCGACGAGAACGCGACGGAATTTACTGTTTCCGTGTGGCCTTCGAGCGTTTGGGACACCGTCCCAGTAGAAATGTCCCATAGTTTGACAGTCGCATCCGCTGAGCACGAAGCTACAATGTGAATGTTCCCCGGAGAAAATTGGACATCATTCACTGTGTCTGCATGGCCAGAGAGCCTGATGGTCATGCTTCCTGTTTCTACGTTCCAAACAATAGCTGTTTTGTCTGTAGAGCATGAAGCAAGGAGCCTGCCATCAGGGGAGAATCGGACCAGGCGGACACTGTCAGAATGCCTCTGGAATGAGTGCTGTTCTGCTCCCGTGTCTGTGCTCCAGAGCTTTATTGTTTTATCTGCTGAGCATGAAGCGATCAGGTGCGAGTTTGATGAGAATGCAAGGTAGCTGATACTGTCCGTATGGCCTTCCAGTTGTAGGCGTTGCTCCCCGTCTTTAGTCCATAATTTGATCGTAGTATCGCTTGAGCCAGAAGCGACTAACTGACCATCCGGAGAACGGACCAAATGGCTTATTGCACTCGAATGCCCTTTTAAGCCTTCTTGCGTAGCTGCGTTGGCTTCTAACCTAAGGGATTTTAGTTTCTCCCGCAGGAAGGGCAGGTCATCTTCAACGAATTCATCGAACTCCCCAAGTGACTCTCCGGTTCTGGCATCCCAAAGTCGCACCTCGTCATTGAAAGAACCTGATGCTAGAAGTCGGCTATCGGGAGAGAACGCAACAGCATTGATGCCGCTTGTGTGGCCTCTGAGCGTACCCAGTAAAGATCCGGTGGTTGCGTTCCAGAGCATAACTGTCATATCTTCGGAACCCGAGGCGATAAGAAGAGCATTGGGGGAGAATGTAACAGCCATGACTCTTCCACGATGACCTTTTAGCGTCGTATGTTCTGTCTCTGCGTTCATATCCCACAGCTTGAGAGTTGTATCATCGGCTCCAGAAACGATCCGCTGCCCGTCGGGGGAGAATCGGGCGCAGTTAACAGCACCTGCATGGCCATCCAGCAACATAGACATCTCTCTGTTTTGAACATTCCAGACGCGAACCATCCGATCTGCTGAGCTCGAAGCAATGAACGATCCGTCAGGAGAGAAAGCTACGCAGTTGACACAGCTCGAGTTATCTTTCAGTGCGTAGAGTTCTTTTCCTTTCTCAGCATCCCATATCCGAACAGTTTCGTCCATTGATCCTGATGCGAGGAGCTTGCCATCCGATGAGAAAGCCACAGAATTCACCCAGCGTGAGTGCCCCTGGAGGTTATGAAGCGCAGCCCTTGATCTGAAATCCCAGATCATGACAGTCGCGTCGTCCGCCCCCGACGCGATCATTGACCCGTCTGCCGAGATCGCCACAGAGCTGACCTTTTCCGTCTGACCCACGAGTGTGCCCAGTTTAGCTTTGGTAGCTACATCCCAAAGTCTCACCGCTTCGACCACAGCCCCAGATGCAATCTGTCGGCCATCTGGGGTGAATTCGATGTCGTTAGCAAAGAACGTCTTGCCCGTAATTGGTTTTTTTTATCCTTTTCGCGGAAGATTCCATGACTTGTGCATCTTCAATCCAGTTTCGCATCTGGTTCCAGAAATGGTACCGCAGCCTGTTGCTGGGGTCACTAAACACAAGGCCAGCACAATAGGTCTGAAGAGGCGCCACTTCGAAGATGGTCTGAAAAGCAAAAATGAATCGTCTCGCATCTCGAACAAATCCCAGTTGACGAGGGCTTTCGTTGGCCTAAGCAACATCGTGTTAGCCGCCCTTTTGTAGCTTGTTCAAGCAGCGTAATGAGAGCATACTCACCACAATTAGAGCTTCGTACATCCGTATTGTCATAGCGACTTCAGACACGTGACCCGTCAGGCTCATCAACTCAATCCATTGCAGGAAGAAGTCTTCAAGAAAACGATGAGCTTGACTGCCATCATAGGGTTCCATTCCACTTTCGCGGTAATGATGCACCCAGTACCGACCTGCGTATTCGAGCTCTGGAGGAATGCGTTCCTTGATCCAATTTGGGTCAATTTTCTTGGCAAGGGTGCCTGGTAACCGCACGTCACATATATCTATTCTGAGTGTCTTCATCATGAGCTGTATGCAGTTGTTCGCCATTGACTTGTGTGCCGCCTTGTCGTCCACCCAAAAGGCTGCGTCGTAGCACCGATCCTTGTTGAGAAGAAAATCACGGAATGTCGGATGATGCGGACGAATTGGTCGGTTTGTCTGGGTGGGTATGTTGAGAATCGCGTGACAGTCTGCAAGTGTGTCTTTGATGTCGCTCGACGACATGGGGAGCAAATGTGACAGCGAGTCGATTGAAAGTGGCGAGAATAGAACGACGATGCTTCCTAGGACCTCCCGCAACGTACCACAAACCTCCTTTTTCTCCTCATCATCGTAGTCTGCCTGGATACAGCCTCTTAAAACGGTTGTATAGATGTCATCCAGTTTCTTTTCGGGGCCGGCGCTGGAGTACTGACCAACAAGCAGATTGGATATGCGTTTCGTGGCAAGCTTTCTGCCCTCCCGGATAAAACGGCACGCTGTCGCAGCCCAGATGAAGAGGCCACCAGAAATATTGACCAAGCGCTTGATAATTTGCATTCCCGGCCAGCTTTTGGCAAAGCCGCGTTCTTCTCTGATCCTGTTGAAGCTGTCCTCAAAGAAGATACCGAGGTCATGATCGACAACTTCCGGCAGAATGTCGTGTAAAACAAAGATTTGTCGTTCCGCTTCCGGTATCCGGAAGAAGCTGCAGCGGACAGGGATCTCAGGCCTGCTTGTGACAAAAACCCGCAGGCGAATGTTCTTCAGCGACTTAGTCGAGGCCAAGAGCCTAAGGATTATTCGAACGTCTCTCTCGCTGTTGCACTCGTCCAGCGCATCCATCACTACCATGATTGTTGGAAGGAAGGCCTTGCTACTAAGCTTCGAAAGTGGCTTGAGGATTAGTTGGTCCCACTGGTCGCGGAGAGATTGGTCCGCAATGTTTTGCTGCTCCATGATCGCTTCACCAATATACCCTTTTAGCTGCGGCATCTTTGTTGCCAGCTGCCATGCAAGAGATGTAAACAACCTATCGGCACGAGAGACGTCTCCACCGCCCCTCGAAAAGAAGAAACTTGCTCCAAGGCACCCTCTATCATGAAACGTCCTGGCTATCGTCTGAGCAACTGTGGACTTACCCGTGCCCGCGATGCCATTGAGCCAGAAGATGCAACTCTTGTCTGGCCCATCAGCCCATTCCAAAATCTCTCTCAGCAGCTCAACTCGAGTGCCTTGAAGACACGTGGACCTGTGCTGATTTTCTAATGAGTTGAATGTCGCTTGAGGAACCACGGGCAGCTTCGACAGTAACTCATTCTGTCTGGCAACATCCGCATGCTTCTTCTCAATTTCTTCCTGCAACCGTATGAAAGCGTTGCTTCCCTCTCCATAAATCAGGGGCATGAAAACACCAAAAATTCCGAGCAAAGAGTATGCTTTGTCTTCTTTCCGTTGAGTCTGCCGGTTCTCCGCCCACGACAGTCGCTCGGTAACACTGAAATCCGACATATCAGCGCCGCGTAGAGCCTGATGGGAGATCCCAGTGATCTCATGAATCAGCGTCTCGAGCGACTTCTTATCGCCTAATCTTGTGCCCCGGACTGAGAAGAACTCAACGGACGTCGGTGCAATGAGCTCTTGCAAAGTCCATCCTCGAGTAAACCACCTGCTGTTCCGAAAAGTCGATTCCCACAGAGGACCCTGTGTCGTCGAAACATCTGATAGATAGACATAACACCTTGAGGCTTTGCGGTACCAGGCAAACATCGTTGTGATGGCCTCCTGCAGCTCTGCACTGCTTGATTTGTTGATACAACAGGTGTCTACCCAGGAATATTCGAGGCCATCCTTGGCAGCTTGCTCCACACAAAAGAGAATCTTGTTGTAGCTGGCAGCCTTCAAATGAGCATTTCCGTCCATCATGTCTTCGAAGGTAACCTCTCCGTCGTCTCCGATCCACGTGTGGGATAGTATAGCATAGTGAGGTGTTTGGTTCTCGGGACACTGAACTAAGCAAAAGCCGCCGTCATCTTTGCGGTGAAGCAGTCGCATCATTGCCGGTCTGCTTAGGTTGATGATACCTGAGCAGACGAAGTCTGAATTCTCACCTTCGGCGCGTCAGCCACCATATGTGATACCATACGTGAAAGCCCAAACCTAGGTGTGGCTCATCGTGAGCTACCGCTTAGACTTACAATCAAATTCTTGCTGGCGCAGGCGACGAAGCTCTCGGCAGTTCCTTCTATACCAACGACATCGCTACATAGTCAGCTTGCGTCTTCCGAAGGGAATGGATTCCACATGCAAGATATGTGTTGTACTATAGAGTAGTTCGATATCTCCTGTTGCAGCCGGGTGCCGAAAATGTGAATCCCACAACAGGCAGCTGAGGCAGGGGCATGGAGAGTATTATGAAAGGATGTGGAAGGGACAGGCGAATGGAGGGGTAATTGTAGATATTGCCTGCGTCAAGTGCAGCAACTATGATGACGTCTCCTAACTCTGCAGTCGGCAGCCTTGTTCACTGCTTCCTTGAGATAAATGATTGGATGTTTGCCGTGACTAAGGCAGGTAGCACATGTTATATGCATAAGGGTGGTCAGCAACTACGTCAGACTGCACAACCAAAGAGGCTGGGCTTTATGATGCTACCGTCGCTTTGACTAGGCCAGCTCTTGAACCTAGTTGCTAGAAACAACTAGAAAAAGGGAAGTCGTCCTAGAAAAGCGACCGTGTAGGTGTTCTGTTACCTCTATGCATGCTCGCTTCAGCTGGCGACTGGCAACTAGCGACATTTTTAAAGGGAAGATCTGAGCTTCATAAAGCCCAGTGCTTGGATAACAACAGGCCCCTCTTGCCACGTATCACCGAACCACGAGTTAACTTTCTACCGAAACATCGTCAGAATGTCCGTTGATGTCTCCTTGTACGTTCCAATTCTTCTTCACGTCACGGTGCTCGCCGCCTTCAGGTACATTCTGATTCCACTATGGGTGTACTGGAGACGACCTTATTCGCCAGCCATCGCACGTTTCCGAGGACCGCCAATAAAACACTGGTTCTTCGGCTTTCTCACCCCTTCTGAGATCGAGTGTTTTGAAATGTCGACGAAGCTGCTAGAACTCTGCGATGATTACGATGGTGTGTGGTATGCCCCCTTCGCAAATCGACGTCCTACAATGTACGTATCCGTTATTTTTAATGTATGCATGCCTGTAGAAACCTACACCAGGCCTTTCTCGGCGCCTCTTCCCTTTGAACGTTATGATGGTATGTCACTAAGTCATACAAACTTCTCTAGTGTTTTAGGGGACCCAGAAGCCATCAGCTACGTGTTGAATAACAGCCAGACGTATGTACGAGCTGAGGTGCAGATGAGAGTCGCTCGGATGCTCTTTGGAGATGGGCTTGTGGCTGTGGACGGCGAGCAGCATCGGAGGCAAAGAAAGGTCATCGGACCCGCTTTGACGTCTGCTGCAGTCGAGGGAATGGCGGCCATTTTCTATGAAAAGTCGCACATTTTGGCTGATCGATGGACACAGAAGCTGCCTAGTACAGCTAATCAGGAGACAAAGTGTATGGAGATCAACGCCTACCGGGAATTCGAGGCCTTGTCCTTGGATATCATTGGCACCGCTGGATTCCAACATGACTTCCACTCACTGAGTGGACAGCGTAGCGAGTTAGAGGATGCTTTAGTCAACGTCGCAAAGAGTGCAGCGACAGGGTCTATATACTCGTCTCTGAGATCTCATTTCAACTGGTTTGGCACGCTGGGTAGCCTGTTCAGCCAGGAACAGAAGACCCTAGACAAGTACAAGCGGCATGTCCGGCGAATTAGCAAAGATCTCGTCGAGAACGCGAAGAGGAGAATTCAAATGCAGGACGGCGATGAGACAGCAAGAGCTAGAGATATTCTTAGTCTCATCGTCAAGTCGAATATCAGCACTACGGGGGGGGCCCGTCTGGACGATGACGAGGTTGTCTCCATGGTCCCAACTTTCCTCCTGGGAGGGTACGACAACAACGCCTCAGAGATGTCGTATGCGCTCTTCGCGCTTACAAACTTCCCCGAGACACAGCGCCGTCTGCGAAAAGAGCTCATCTGCCCGCCGCCGGATAACCGTGACTGGCAAGAAAATTTCAGGTCTCTCGAGCGTCTCCCTTATCTGGATGCCATCGCCAAAGAAACCTTTCGGATGTATAGTTCGGCGCACTCGATACCCAGAACCGTCTCAAGGGACGACTGCATTCCGCTCAGTAGATCTCGACAGCTACGTGACGGAAGCTGGGTAGACAAGATACACCTAAGTCGTGGCGATGACGTGGTCATCGCGCAGAAATGGGTCAATGTGTCATCGCGGTTCTGGGGACCTACAGCCCACTTATTCAGGCCGGAGCGATGGATCGAGGATCCCGAGCATGAGTATTACGATGGCGGGCTGCCACGCACCGTGACGGGTGATGGTGAAAAGGCGAGGAAAGAATTGCCTGGATGGAGCCACTTGATGACCTTCTCAATCGGGCCACGGAGCTGTCCCGGCTATAAGATGGCGGTTGCCGAGTTCAAGGTCAGTTTGGCAATCTTGGTGCTAAGATTCATGTTCATAAGGCATAAGGCCATGGACGAGGTATATGGGGAAGTGCAGGTCGTAGATCGACCCCGGGTGAAGGGGAAAGAAGGGTATTGCATGCCGTGTTGGGTGAAAGCTTTAGACTAGATTCGATCTAGGCTAAGCAAGTTTGGGGGGAAATAGTCAGCTAAGGAGGTTAACGCAAGGTTACTTAATGGTAAGCTCAAGTCTAGTACACTCGACATTTTAGCCCGTGTGATGAGATAGGTAGACGGCGTATGCACCAGCGGATGGGCTAAAGGGTGGGGGTATAAGCCTCGACAGTCAGGGGCAAGGATGAGAACCCTGACATCCTTAAAACGCTGCGTCGCAACGGGAAAACAAATACATGGCAATCACAAAATTAATCAATCAAATAATTCCCATTGTTGGCGGCTTGATAGAAATACCTGCTGTGGCAGCAGCAGCCAGACTGGCCTTTAGGATATGCCAGTGGCCCGATACCGACCAAAGCGACACCACACTCAGGTACAACATTGCTTATGGCTGCAACCCATCACTAGACGGTGATTCTTACATATGTTGGCGAATTGCACGTTCCTCATACTCGGTGTTGCCTACATTGGATGCGGCTTTTCCTATTGAAGTCGGCATCACCTATGACGAAGACTTGTTTGAAGAGAACATTCTCTTTGCAAAGCCATCAATTGATAATAATACTAATAACAGTTATCTCTAACTAACACGTTGGTATTCTAAACCATAGCAATAAATCAATACCTTAATGGGTTAAATGATAGGTGTGACATATTGCGTAGGTAGTCGAAAGAAGGTAGAACCAATATGCTTTAGAGAAAAGAAATACCACCGAAAAGCCGCGAGGCACAAAAGAAAGAAGAAAATGGTGAATGACAAGAGAAGAAAGGGGTGAAGGGGTTAAGCCGCATAGGACTGAGAGGGGACAGGAGTCACAGCCGTTTTTTTGTTAAAAGAATAAAAGAAGCAAATAGTCAACGCTATATGGCCGGACGGCTGACCTATCAAACGGCGTAAGGGTTAGTCAGTAGGGGAATCCGCTCTTCTAGACAAGCCTCCCCTCACCAGCAGCGGGATGAAATCAAACAAAACGCAAAAAATACATACAACACCAGGTATTCGCTGGTCGTCACCGACCCAACTACTAATCCGGCCCTCATTGGCTTATCTATGGGAGAGCGGACGGGATCCCGAGTTTTCCAATGGGTATGGTCGTATGTGGTTATTTAACAAAGTTAGGTGAATTATATTGGAAAGAAGACGGCGGCTGTCCGAGCACCCTTGGGTTCAAGCCATCGGCTTCAGCCAGTCAGTCATTAAAATGTTCATCAATAGCAATTAAATTCTCCACATAGAGCTCTTGTATCAGCAGGACGAGCTCTAAGTTGCCATCTTGACGGGTGTTTTCTTGTACTTTCCGCGAAGGTTACTCAGCAGGCCCAGTTTTTCAATTTGACGAGTGAAGTTGAACACGAGGTGCTTTCCCGGTGAGTTCAAGAATCCGTCGTTGAAGGCAATAGCCAGACTCACGAAGACTCGGATTTAGAGTGTGGAAAATGACTTGAGCAAATAAAATCATCACGGGTAAACGGAGCGTTAGTGTCATGTCGTTCAAGTAGGCGATGTCAAGATCGCTGTAGACAGGTACTATGGAGCTGCTTAGATGCATATATGATTTGGGGGGGGGGAGGGGGGGAATGTACCAATGCGTGTTCGCCTCGACAAAGAGCTTGTTATGAACAAACGGTGCTGCTCCGTGCACAGCGGGTCATGTGCTCTGCGGCGTGACCAAAGTTTCTCCCGCTAGCCGAATCGCGAATGGACTCAGCCGAAAGATTCCTGCCAGCGACCTCACCCGAGCTGTCTTCAGCATCACATCCCCATTGCCAGCTCAGCCCATCATGAACTCTTTCCGCTTCGCGCGCGCGGCTCTCCGAGCCCGCCCCGCTGCCATCCGCGCTCCTCTCCAGCGCAGAACCTACGCAGATGCCGTCCCGGACAAGGCAAGCACCGCCCTGCATCCTCCGAGCCGGCCCCCGAACTCCCGCTAACAATTTGCAGATCAAGCTGAGCTTGTCGCTCCCTCACCAGGTACGAATGCAGGGTTTTACGAGCCCATTGAACGAGATACGAGCCGATGACAACAACTCGGCGCGACGGGGGAGTCAATTGAAGGATTGGAGCTAATTGCCGCAACCGCAGTCTATCTACAAGTCCCAGGATGTTGTCCAGGTGAACATCCCCGCCGAATCCGGCGAGATGGGTGTTCTCGCCAACCACGTTCCCGCCATCGAGCAGCTGAAGTCCGGCCTGGTCGAGGTTATCGAGGAGAGCGGCCCCAGCAAGCAGTTCTTCCGTACGTCACATCATAACCAGCCCTCCAAGGGATGACAAGAGTGAGAAAACTGACGGGAAATGTTGTCTACAGTGTCCGGCGGCTTCGCCGTTGTCCAGCCCAACTCCGTCCTCAGCATCAACGCCACCGAGGGATACCCCATCGAGGACTTCAGCGCCGAGGCTGTCAAGTCCCAGATCGCCGAGGCCCAGAAGGTTGCCTCCGGCAGCGGAAGCGAGCAGGATATCGCCGAGGCCAAGATTGAGTTGGAGGTTAGTTTTCACGAGCAGTAGTCTGCATTCTTCAATTGCTGACAGTTGTTTTTCAGGTCCTCGAGAGCCTGCAGGCTGCCCTGAAATAGAGTGTAAAAGAAGGTCGTGGGTGACATGACGTTGTACATCAAAAGACTCGGATTCCCTAACTCATCTAACATCGCATAATTGAATCCACTTGCGACGTTTTCTAGCGTTCCTTCTCCCTCCAACATTGCTTCGTGCATGCCGTGCATTTTGCTACATGTATGGGGTGGCCCTTCCGTCCTGTGATGGTACTCGTGCTGCCAGGACCTCGGCCGGTCTTGTCCACTTTCTGCGAGGCGGTCCCTGCCTATCTGCAGTCTCCCGACTTCCCCAAAACGTATTTATCCTGACCTCTCTTGAGGCAAATCCTCTTCCCTAGGTAATGTTCCGCATCGCCCGTCACGGAGCATTGTTTCTCATACGCCCACGGCCCATCCATCACAATACCATCTTACATTCATCCCAGCATTGTACAGCATTTCATAATCACTACCCACTGTCTCCTGATATGGAAGATCCCTTCGTTGACAGCTGCCGCCCTTCCCGTGCCGATGTTGCAATCGTGCTGCCCGACCATGGCGACATCCCAGAGGGCTTAGTGTCGGCGAGACGCCAGAAGTTCACGAGGCGACCATCCACTCGCGTAGTAGGCCGCAAGCCATCGCCTCTAGATACGAGAGAACGCGAGAGTACTTGGTTCGGCTAGGGTCAGCGAACCAACAACATCTTTGCGAGGCCAGCAACGCGTAACACACTGGTTGCCGAATCCCAAGCTCCGTCTCAAGACCATTCGTTCTTAGGCTGGGGGCAGGAAGGAGGCTCTCAGGGAAGCAGCCAAGGTGCCACAACCGTCTTGTGTCAGCAGCACTCAGGCTATCTGACACTTCCACAAGAGACAAACCTGGGTCTCCCACAACTTCGCCAGACCGCCTTGACAGGCCGCCTCTGGCCACGACCAAGCAAGATACAGAGTCGACATCCCATAAGACCCACACTTTCAATGCATTCCTCATCACACCCAGAGCAGTTCCGCCTCTTCTCCAATCAGTCTGCTCTCTCGAGCTACTCTCGGGGAACTGAACTCACCACGTCAACCATCCGAAGACGTCATGCTCGGGATATCTTTGCAGAGTTTGGCATCTCTCGCCCGTCTGGATGGCTCTCTGATGACGAAGGAGAGGACTTCTCACGTCACCAAGATGGAACCAACAGCATTCCACGGTACGTATCCAACATTTGTCACTCTTGTGGAGCTGAAGTTACATCCCGAACGTCTTGCAACACGTGTGGGCATGCGGTATGCCCTCAATGTGCAAGCGAGATATCAGACGACAAGGAGTCACTTGATATTGAGCACGCAGAAATCACGCAGGAAAGAACCCTGATGAGCGAAAGTAACACGGTTACCGAAGAGCACGCTCGATTTTCATCCACTTTGAAGGCTGCGGAAGCTTCTCAGGCGAACCAGGGAGCTACGCCCACTTTAACTACCCTGAAGGACAATCCTTTTATCCGTGCAGACAGAATAATCAAAACCACTGCGGCCGAGCCTCAGATCACTGACACAAACGTCCGGGCAGGACAGGCATCGAGACTATCAGATTGCGTGCCTAAGAAGACCGACTCGAGCATCGGGGAGACGCACGGAGACTATAGGAATCCCAGATGCTATGTCACTCATGCCGGCCATCACCCTGGCTGTCACCGCACTGCATGCATCGTAGAGCAGGCCTCTTCGGAGAAGATGGATGGCTCGAACCAATTGCCTTCACATCATTCGTTGACCGACCCAGTCCAGGACAAGATTGACAAGATGTACCACCACACCGAAGACCTCAGGCGTGCTCGACACATCATGGAGCACCTTACCGCAGGCTTCATTCCGATTGAAGGGAAAACCCAACCCTCTCAGGATAATGTCTTGAGGGCAACAGAATTGTCGACACCCTCCATGGAACACATGGCGTCCCAAGCTGACACTTACGGCCTCAACCGAGAGAAACAAATTAGCTTTGACATGGCCATTACTGAGGGTATTGAGCGCACTAGGGCCTTGAATGTTCACGAACTGGAAAGGTCGCAGTCCTTTGATGTGGATCCAATCAAGAAGAGAGGCTCGGAGTCTACTCCTGTGCTTGCAGGGAGCCGGCTCGCTCGTTCGCCGTCTTGGCTGCAGAGTCCCAATCGGATGAAGAGTAGACTGGCTGCAATGGAGACCAAAAGTACGCCTCTGTTGAAGAACCCAAACTCAAACAGTTCCGCCGTCATGTCTCCGTTGGAACCAGAGGCATCACCTCCAGCATCTGCGGTATCACTTCACAGCACAAGAAGCAGCAACCAGCTTTTACAAAACACATTTGAACAGCACGGGTCCGTGACAAGTGAGCCGGTAATACAGTGGCCGAAGCTAAAGAAAGTGGTCCACAAGACAACACATGAAGCCAACAAGGAGCCATTACTGTGGATGAAGAAACTCTTGCGCCGGGTACCGAAGGGAGAAAACATGACACCACAAGTTCAGGGCCAGAAGTCCGCCGAAGTTGAATTGTGGAGATCGCAGCTTCGAAAGATCCAAGCGCTGGATGCGGATTCTCCCAGTGGACAGCATGGCGCGAATGCAAACTGCGGCGACCGCAAGCGAACTGATACCTGTCTGACTTGTCGTCACGAGACGCCTTCGCCATCACTCCTTCTCGCTGATGAAATCAAAACAACTCCAGAAATTCTCATAAAGACATCCAAAGGGATAAGTAATGCAGAACATGAGGACCAGAATGACCAGACGTACAGATTGAGGCAGAAGCGCCTGGAGAAGATCCAAGTTTCAAGCTCTCAAAGATCAACTTCGAGAACCATAACAACGTCGAAGGTGGAATCAGTAACACACGTTTCTCAGACTAACGAGGATGCAAATTCTACTTTAGGATCGCTTGCAGCCGAGGAGACTATTGTCGACAGCGCTGAACAAGCCGGTATAGAGCCTTCTTGGAACTACACTGGTGAGGTCGAGGTCGTCAGCCCCATGCCCATCATGCCGCCTAACCATACGTGTTCCTGGAAGGAACGATACTTGAACTTGACGGCCGAAGTGCGGCAGCTAAAAGCGGAGATCGTGTCACAAGAACGACGCAATAGTTCCGATCGTGTGGACGTTGGGGTTAACGTCAGTTCGGATGACAACTGTGATCTGGGTGTCGAGGGGCTCACTATTGTCATGCATCTGAAGGGAAAAGACGACCTGATTATCAACACCGACTTGACTCAGGCCTCTTCGGATACATGAGACTTTGGAGAATTGGTGGTTCGAAATTGCTGTACGTTTGGACTTGGCAGGATGGCCAGGGCTATGGAAATAATGACACAAGCATGAGTTAGACAACGCGTAAATGAATAGATTGGCTTCATTGTTACAGTCATGACCTCTATGACGGTTGAAGACCAGTCCACTGTCGATCCGGGGGCCTTGCGATGATTACCAACTACCTTGCGTTATTGTCTCGAATGCAGACAACAGCAACTTGGCGCCACTATTCCGATGATTGCATGGCTATTCTGCCTTTCTATCCGCGCCACCGAGCCATCCACAGCCACACACCGGCCCTCTGCTAAGGGGCGCAACATGACTATTAATTCGACTGGCCCGGATCAATCAAAGATCAGGCGACATCGAATTCACCATGCCACCAGAATTGCGGTCTCGAGCGGATGAAGCGCCGTGTTTCAAAGCCCTCACAAACGAAACCGCATGAAGAAACCAATTTGAATGCCATTCAACAAAGATTGCTGCCTGCACGCCGTGTTCATCTACGTGTCATGCCAAACCTCTAGTTTCTCGCGGCCCCGCAGGCCAGAAATATAGACCAACAGAGCGGAGAGAGAAAATGTAAGTGCTTTCGGTCTATAGGGTATCAAGAAATGCCCCCTCCCGAATCTACCCTACCCGTACCCAACCATGCAGACTTGTTGTTGTTTGAAGCCACCCTCTATGATGGGAATGTTGCTATCGGACCCGGTCTTGACGCGAGTTTTGTATGCTTACATGGAGTTGCCTTCCCTGTCTAAGGGAGGCTCCAGTTCGCCGTTTCGTCTGATACTGTGGCTCTCAACCTCTTGTAGAGTATGGATACTTCACAAAGCCGAGACGGTATCCGTGGTAGCGTCGGTGCCGGTCGTCTTCGCAGAAGCGACATCGTGGGCGACCTTCAAAGGTCTGCCCTGGGCCTTCTCGGTGAGGCTGATGAGCTCCTCCAACATCAGGTCTCGGGTCTTGCGGGTAAGCTCGTCGACATCGGCAGCGGTCAGACCAGTCGTAGGAATAGGATCGAGAACTGCGTAATTTCGAATTAGCACGTGGTTACCACTCACTAGATCAAGATGGGAACCCATGACTTACCCTTGACGGGGATCTTTCCAGAGTTGAAGACGAGGCCCTTGAGCCAGAGCACGTGGCTGTAGTTGGCGACGACGCAGGGGACGATGGGCACGCCGGCCTGGACAGCGAGGTGGAAGGCGCCCTTCTTGAAAGGCAGCAGCACGGGGTCCTTTGCGTAGCTACGAGTGCCCTCGGGGAACATATAGACGCTCTGGTTCCTCTTGCGGATCTGGTCTGCAGCACCAGACATGACATCCCTGGCGTCCTTGGTGTTCTTGCGGTCGATGAAAATGGAGCCGCTCAGGGTCATGAACCAGCCAAGGATGGGCGTCTTCTTGAGCGAGGCTTTTGCGGTGACGCTGCAGTACTTGGGAAACATGGCGCCGAGCATGAGGACGTCGAGCTCAGTCTGGTGGTTGCCGACAAAAACGGCCGGGCGGGTGGTATTGAGGACGTTCTTGGGATCAATGACCTCGAAGGTGATGCCCGTCGTAAGGGCCATGAGGTAGCTGAAAGCTCGGCCGGTCATCCATTGCGCAATGCCTTGCTCGCCGATGAGGCGCAAGAAGATGGAGGCAAAGACACCCCAGCCGGCTGCCAACGCCAACGAGATGTAGGAGGCGAGGACGCGGGCGGCGAAGGCGGCCTTCGGGATGACAAAGGACAGCATGTAGAGGGCGATGACGAGGGCGGCATAACCCTTGAAGAAGGAGAAGATGTAGCCTAGAAAAGCCGACATGGCTGGTGAATGTGCGCCTGGTCGGTGCGGCGGCAGCTGGCGTAAAAGGAGACAGGCGCGCGGAAGCTTGGAGAAAGAGATGATAGCCGGGACGGTGGGCGTTTAGCTTCTTTGGGGGGCGGCGCGCCTCAGGGCGGATATGTTGAGAAGGGAGCTTCGAACGCGGGGTTCAGGCAGTGGAACGAAAGATCGTCACAAGGGCGAGGCGAAGCGGCGCAACAAATCGGAGGACTTTGGGGAGGAAGATTGCAACACGAAGCGAGAGAAGAACGGGGAGAGGTGAAGGCTACAGCTCCCGAAGACACATGTTACGGGGGAGTCGCGCAATGTGTGAGTTGGAGGTGTGTCTCAGGGAGAGAAAGTTGACGAGAGTCGCGCAATGACGATGTAAGAGAATCGGTGTTGGTGGCCGGACCGATGAGCAGAAAGAAGTACCTTGCGGCGGCGAGAGGAAATAGAAGTGGAAACGGAAGCCAAGTGGCAGGACTGCGACTGTAACTGCACTTGCACTTGCTGCACCTAGACCGCACACCGCAAGCTCTTCGATTGGCGAAGGGGGGGCGGTCGCGGCCCTGGTCGTCGGTCATGGGTCGTGAACTGGGTCGCACAATCCAGCAGGGTCGAGGTCAGGAAGAGGTGTGGGGTTCCCTGTCCTGGTCCATCCCAGAGAATATTTTTTTGGTGGGATGGCTTAAACTCTCCTTGGGGGAGAGGGGAGATGCCAGTGCCCCCCAGGTGCAAGTCGTTGGGAAACAATCAGCAATTGGCCGATGTTGCCGGCCCACGCGCAGCAACGCCGGGAGAACGGTCGCTGTCCGGTACCGCCGACATCTTTTGCGGCCGATTGTGCTGTGCGGCATTGAGTGCGCAACAGCAGCAGCAGCAGCAGCAGCAGCAAGGCTGTCAAGCCGTGTAACTGCGAGGTTGAGACGGAACATCTTCAGGAACTTCCAACGCCGGCTCAGACCGTTGTGGACGCTAGACCACATCGGATCTGATGTCCCGTCGATAGGCCCCTAGCACATGTCATCATGCGGTCTGTAGGTATACCATGTGCTGGCTGCAAGAGCGGACGAGCGGGACACCTGATGAGAGAGGGGGGCGGGTAGAGACAGACAGACATCAGATCTTGAGACGACTCTTTCTTAGTCGATATTTTGGAGCGGCAGCTGGCTTACTGTTGGGGAACCAGGACGAGACCGGGCGGGAGACTAATTGGATGGAGACAGGCCTAGCTGGTGCATCTGGCACGTGTAAAAATGCTGAGGACGAACTCGTAAGACAGGCCAAGAGACGCGCGAGAGCAAGAAGACGGACGGTGCCTTTCTTCCATCCTCCCACCCACCACCAACCAGTCTGTCACTGTCTCCCTGACGGGGAGGTTAGAAATGCTGGTGGGGCCAATGGCTTCCCCTCTTCCCTTTCCCCAAATGTCGCCAAAAAGCATGTGGCAGCGGGCCAGACACAGACAGGCAGGCTTCCCAGCAACTCAACCCGTCTGCCTGTGTCTTGGAGCCACTCCATCGTCCACAGGTGCAATCTTCGTGACGGCTAAGCCAGACACTCGAGTGCTTTTGAGACACCTTGCCTGCTCCACCTCAATCTCAGGAAGGACTACCAAGCCCTCCCAGTCACTCGGAAGCTCATGAGCCTCATTAATATAGATCAAAGGATACGGTTACCATGGCCAAGGTACCTAGAGTGAATCCCTAAAGTCAAGGTACCCGTGCGCGCTGCGTTGCAGGGATCTTTATCGATAAGCAATAGTGACACTCTGCTGACTAACCCAAATCCCGGCGCGTCCGCCTGGGGCCTGGGGCCTGGGCTCGGCGTCGGTGACTGTTGCCCGACAGCGAAGAGCTTCGCAACCTTGATCGCACGACAATCGTCGAGCGCATCACCAATCGCCGTGAGCTCGTTCTTCGAAACATCCTCTCGCCGTCGACTGTCATTCCTTCGCTGCACATACAAGTCAACGTCTACAAGACTATCGCTCCGCCATCGGCGCATCTCTTTCCTGCCGTAGGATGACCTCGAGTCGCTGAAATTCCGACCATGCCCTCCCGCCGGGCACAACCCCCCCTCTCTGTCCGCTTGCCGACGGGCAATGCGCAGCCCGAACTGCCTCCCATAGCCGCTCTCTTCCTCATCGATTTCGACGTCAAGGCTGGGTACACGATTGTCTGGAAACAGGCTGCACCCGGGATCGAGCTCGAGGGCCTCGTCGAGTACAAGAGTCTGCCATCGGGCCTTCACACCGTAGCCGACGACCTGATATACTTCGTTCACGATGGGGAACACGCCGGGTTGAGCGCGTTCATCAACACGCCGTGCGATGAGGAGGAGGCGCGCCATGCGCGCATGATTGCTGTTGGTGTTCTGGTTCCCCTCAGCTATGGCCGCCTTGGCCGGGCATGGAGGCATGCCGAGGGCTTGAAGGACATTGCATCGTAAGTGAACATTAGCACGACACAGCCATTGCCCGTATTGATTGTTTTGTCAGAAAACTCGCCGAGGACCGCAAGAATACCGGCCTTCTGGATGCATACTGGGAGAAGAACAAGGCCAAAGAAGGAGCTGAACAGGAACGGCCGGCGATGGAGTCGCCGTCCGTCAGTTTCAGCGCCCAAGCCGCCCAACCCAAAAAAGCTACTCACAACCGGAGTCGCTCTGCATCTGACGGCGCTTCCCTGCTACCGTCCGGCCACCGACTCTCCCCTTACCATCCAGCTTGGAGCCTGACGACCCTCTTGGATACCTTTGGGCCTCTTATTTTCCCCATTCACAGGGCGGCCTTGCTGCGAAAGCGCATCTTAATCTCATGCCATGCGCCAGTGCGTGAGATTTGCAATTTTGGTGCGTTGAAATGATCTCGACACTGGGGCCTACACTGACAATACCTTAGTATACAACATTTCTGTCCTCTCAAACATTCCTCAAACAGTAACGGAGCTACTGGCTCCGACATCATCCTCGCAACGCCTCAGGCCCCTTTTCACTATCGGAGTCCACGATATTCCCTTCTTGATGGAAGATTTTGAGGCTTCGAAGCGGCGAAAGGTCGGCAGCAACGACGACTTTGCAGATGAGTCTGGTTCTGGTTGGATTGCCTGTACGACCGACAGCATTCTTGCCATGAAAGACACCCTCTGGGACATGCTCATCACCATGCCCCCACCCTATGCACCCAATGCCAAGGAAAAGGTGTGGCCCACAGTTGAATATCCTCGCGGTGTACCTCTCAAAGCAACACAACGGGATCTGAGAAGGTTCCGCGCTTTGAAATCTGGTCTTGCCAGGCTGACAGCAACTACGCCAAAGCCGATGGCAGCGGAAAGCCCTAGATCAGACACATCGGCAGGCTTCAAGCTTACTACTGGCGCCTTCCCTGCCCCAAGCCTCGAGAACGACGAGGCCTTGGACAAGATCGTCGAGCCACCGAGCTGGACAGCGCTGGCATACAGTGGGTTCATGTGGTGGGCGAGTGCCGGCGAACAGGCACGGAGCGAGGAGCACGAAGAGGCGGCGCACGATGCGGCATTGCTGGCAGACCTGGGACTGACGCCCCACACCCCGAGTATGTCGAAGCCTCCGAAATCTCGGTCCTCGGCATCGGCCGGCATGGCCGACTCGATCGGGTCCGTCGTGTCGCGGCCGGCTGTTGGACCAGACGACGATGAAGCAAGAACGGAGCTCGCCGTCATCGCATACTTTCACCGATTAACGGCGCAAATGTTGACGGTGATGGGGGATCTCGTCGAGGGCTCGAGCGATCGCTACGAAGACGACGACGATGAGGGGGATCAGGACGCAGACGATGTTCCTCTTCGGTCCGACAGCGAGTCAGAGCGCAGCGCTGTACGAGTTGGCAGCGATGCACTTGAGAGCATGGGCCTGGACGTTTGGGACGCACATGATGCGGAATTCGTCAAGGAGCTCATGGCCAAGTACTTTGACCGGAAACCCTACATTGAGGGCAAGGGGGTCGAGGTGTGCGGAGTCCGCGTCTGCTGAGTGGCTGTTTGCTCCAGAGACTCGAAACATTTACTTATTGTAAACATCACCAGACGCTCAAACGGGTGGAGACGGCTTTTGCAGGGCGTGGCACTTGTTCGACGGACTTAATTGTATTCTCAAGCTGCTGTCCGTCCATTTCAAATTATGTAGGCGTTGGGATGATTTATTTCCGAATGGTCGAAGGCGTAAGGAGCCTATCTCCTGTATATGACGTGGGGCCCTTACGAAGCCCGGCAGAACATTTCCATCTGATCCGAATGAGAGCGAGTGCAGTGTAGTTGAGTTCCTATGCCATGGGCCTTGTGAGTACTGAACTGCTCTGCAGAGTTGGACATGGCAGTCGTGTATTTGACGTCGCCTCTATCCTGCAAGCATGACTTGAGTGTTTTTAGAAACCATGCAACTTGCAATCACGCCGGGGTTGGTTTCTCAGACAACGATCGACAATAGACGAACACAACCAAAGAGCTGGCTGGGGTTGGCGAAGTATATTAGTAGGGCTGACCTGGATCACTCAAGGAAAGGGGGACGCACACGGCCGAAATGGACAAAATGAGGGGTGAGGGGCAGTTTGGACACCAATATCGTCACCAAAAGCATTTACCTCGCGGGCGGGGTGCTGCTTTGTGTCATGGATGGGCATTCCGGATGTGGGCTATGGAAAGGTCCAGAAGCCAAGGCGAATTTTCCGGCTCATGTGTTGATACCACGACGGAAAACAAGGGACGACTTGGCCGATAATTGGCCGGGAAATAACGTAAGGTCTCTACATAGAGAGGTATCACACCAAGCCAGGAACCCCGCCCTTGCCAGCGAAAGACGGCAGGTGCTGCGCTGGTCCTGGTGCCTGCCCGTGAGGCCAAGGAGAAAGAGAGGGAGGTGGGAGGTGGGAGGTGGGAGGTGGGAGGTGGGAGGTGAGAATTATGCTTGGCCCCTCATTAAAATTAGCTTCGGGTCTTCAGTAAAATACAACACTGAACAACCTGACAGTGGACAGGCATGCTGTCCTCACAGACCAGTTGACCCCACTTGTGCACGAGACTGAGGTGCGCACTTGCACCGACTTTTGGGATTGTGAATGGAGAAGAGAGAAAAAAAACACAAAGGCAACGGACCACGACAACGACCGACACCACCTGCCACCGCTGAGTCTTGCTCTGTTGCTGCGATATCCCCTCAGCCTTGCACCACCTACCTTCTTCCCACTCTCCCTCTCCCGCTCTTTCTCTCTTCTCCGTTCTCCAATCGCCATTCTCGAGAGACTAAACCTATTACCTACGGTCGCTTCAGAATATTGGTACCTCGCCTCTATTTGGCTCTGCATCTCGACCTCGACGTTGGCTCTCTCTCGTCTCCGACCAAAGTACCCCTCGCGTGTACAATCTCCCAACTCAGCCCGATCGATCTCACTGCACCCAGGCTGCCTACCTACCTACCTGTTCTACCTTATCAAACCGAGCCGGGCCATGAGAATTCGGTAGCTACTACGTCGCCGCTTTTACGTCAAGCAAGAATGCTGAATGCACAGCTTGGAGGGCTGCCAGGATTATAGCAGCATTTCGATACCGCAAAAACTAGCCGCTTTTTTTTTCCCCTCTCCTTCTCTTCCGCTTTAAAAGTTCCCTTGATCCTTTTTCCGCCGTCCTAGCTCTGTCGCCGTGGGCCAAACCGTCTTGAATATGGACGTTCAGGTACGTTTGCAGCGCCTATGCGATTTACCGTGCGGCGCCGGTCGGTCTGCACAAAATTGTCGGGCCTTTGCCCCGCCATCCCAGCCTCTATCGTCACCCATCCCACCGCTGCCTGCATGGACCGACTGCGGTGAGCCTCGGCCGACCGTAGCATACCCTGGCTACGGGATCCTGAACCGATGATGATATGGGAGAGAATGGGAGCTGTCCTGCTGCAACGGGAGCTAACCATGTGTCACGCAGATCGAGAAGGCCGTTGAGGCCGCCTTCAACCCCACCAGCAACCAGAACCTACAGCAACAAGCCTTCGATTATCTGAACCAGCTGCGAGCCGACCCCCAGGCCTGGCAGGTCTGCACCAGCCTCTTCACCAGACCACAGGGGCCTTCCGACGTGGTCCGCCTCTTCTGCTTAGAAGTCGTCAACTATGCGATCCATACCCAAGGTCTCGACCGCGGCAGTCTCACGTGGCTGAAGGACAATCTCCTCGAATACGTCCGCAATATCTACGGCCAGACCCTGCAAGACCAGGTCGACCAGGCCGGTCTCCAGAACAAGCTGTCACAAACACTGACCTACCTGTTCGTCTTCCTCTACAACGATGGCTGGGACACCTTCATCGACGACTTCCTCGCTATTGCGAGCAGGCCCAACAACACGGCCGGCGTTGTCCTTTACCTGCGAATCATTGGCTCGATCCACGACGAGATCGCCGACATGCTGTTGACGCGCAACAGCAGCGATGCGAAGCGCAATACCGACCTGAAGGACCAGCTACGCGCGCGCGACGTCCAGAAGGTTGCTCAGTCCTGGAAGGACTTGCTAGCGCAATACTCGGGCCAGAACGATCTCATTGTTGAGATGGTCCTCAAGGTCATTGGCAAATGGATTAGCTGGATGGACATCTCCTTGATAGTGAACCAAGACATGCTCAACCTCTTGCTTCCCGTCATTGGGCGGACAAACAACTCTGGCAGTGAGGACAAGGTCAGGGACGCCGCCATTGACACCCTTACCGAGATTGTCGGCAAGAAGATGAGAGGCCCCGAGAAGATGGAGCTGATTTCTTTCCTCAACCTGCGCGATATTGTGGCCCAGCTCATTGCCAGCGCCCCTCTTAGCGAGCTCAAGTCCACCCCCCAATACGACACCGATCTCGCCGAGGCCGTTGCGAAGCTTGTCAACACCGTCATGGCGGATATTGTGCGAGCTCTTGAGGATGGACAAGCCAATGACGATACCCGAGCCAAGTCCGAGCAGCATCTCCACGATTTTCTTCCGTTCCTCCTCCGCTTCTTCTCTGACGAGTACGACGAAGTCTGCTCGACTGTCATCCCCTCGCTGACCGACCTCCTCACATTATTGCGCAAGGTCGGCGCCAACCTTCCCGCTTCTTACAAGGAGATGCTGCCGCCTATCCTCAACGCCATTATCATGAAGATGCGCTACGATGAGACCTCGAACTGGGGCGACGAGGACGAGCAGACGGACGAGGCCGAATTCCAGGAGCTGCGCAAGCGACTGCAGGTTCTCCAGAAGACCGTTGCGGCCGTGGACCAGGAGCTTTACATTGAGGTTCTGAGCAACCTCGTGTCTCAAACTTTCAGCACCCTCGACCAACAAGGGTCCCAGATGGACTGGAGGGACCTCGACCTGGCGCTCCACGAGATGTATCTGTTTGGCGAGCTTGCGCTGCCGAACCATGGGTTGGGTACCAAGAGCCAACCCTCTAGCACAGCAACAGAACGACTGACCATCATGGTGACGAAGATGGTCGAGTCCGGTGAGTGACGTTTCTGTTTACCCTTTGGACGAAATCTGACTCGAAACAGGAATTGCCAACTTCCCTCACCCCGCCATTTTGCTCCAGTACATGGAAATCAGTGTCCGGTACTGGCAAGTGTTTGATGCGCATCAAGAATACATCCCCAAGTACTGGAGAACTTTGTGCGCTTGGTACATCACGACCATGTCCGTATCAAGACACGATCGTGGTACCTCTTCCAGAGATTTGTCAAGTTCCTAAGGGCCCAGGTCGGTAACGTCGCGGAGACCGTTATCCAGTCCATCAGCGACCTCCTTCCGATCAAGGCCGAAGTCTCTGAAAACAACGGCGATGATGACATGTCTTCGGACGAATCTGACCACTCCGCCGACGCCCTGTTCACCAGCCAGCTCTACCTATTCGAGGCGATTGGCTGCATTGCGTCGACTGGAAGTACACCGGCAGACAAGCAGGCTTACTATGCCCGGCTTGTGATGAATCCGCTGTTCAGTGACATGGAATTCCATCTACCAAAGGCAAAATCCGGCGATGCCCAAGCCATTCTTCAAATACATCATATCATCTTGGCCCTTGGTCGACTTGCCCACGGGTTCTCAGACTGGCAACCTGGAAGCACCTCGGCTCAAAATCGCCCTCCTCCGGACAAACTTGTTTCTGATGAGTTCTCGAGGGCCGCTGAAGCCATCTTGATCGCACTCAGCGAGCTGAATAGCTCTACTGACATCCGCACTGCTTGCCGTGCGTCCTTTTCAAAGTTGCTTGGCGTTCTCGGGTCCGCAGTGCTGCCCCAGCTTCCTCAGTGGATTGAGGGGTTCCTGTCTCAGAGCTCATCCAAGGACGAGATGGCCATCTTCTTGCGTCTTCTCGACCAGATCGTGTTCGGTTTCAAGGCCGAGATTTTTAATGTCTTGAATATGCTGCTCACCCCCTTACTGCAAAGGATCTTTGCCGGTCTGTCCGAACCAGTTACCGGCACCGATGACGAGATCCAGCTCGGAGAGCTTCGCAGGGAGTACCTGTCGTTCCTGTTGGTTATCTTGAACAACGAGCTGCAGTCGGTCTTCATCAGCGAGGCCAACCAGGGCTTCTTCGAGTCACTGATCAACTCTGTCCTCACCCTGGGAAGAACTCTTGTGGCAGAGAACATTGGGCCTAGCAGACTGGCCTTTAGCGTGTTATCGCGCATGGTTGTCGTCTGGGGTGGCCCCGACTGCGCAAAGATCGCGGAGAACCCCTCGGCGCCCAGTGGCTCCCCGAACCCGACCATTCCCGGGTTCGACCGCTTCATGATCGATCGCTTCCACCCGCTCTGCTGGGAGGTCTTTCAGGACCCAAACTTCAGACCTCACAACGACGCGCAGAGCAAGCAGGTCCTCAACGAAATCGCAGGTCTTGAACAGGCCATCTATACCAAGACGGGCGAGATGTTCATCCAACACCTACAGTCGTCACTGTTCCCACACCTGGGTATCGACGGGTCCGACTTCCTCCGGTCTATGTCGACGTCTGTGGACAGAAAGGGTTTCTCTAGTTATCTGCAGGGGCTTCTGAAGAGCCGTAGGTGATGAGGCGTGGTAAGCGTCTGGCATGGAATTTTGATGGGGCATATGGTGGGAGGAAGAGATATCATAAGCGTACGATGGGTGGAAAGGAAGGTATTATGGGCGGAGGGGAGGAAATGTCCGGAAACTCCTTTCGTCTTGGCCACTTTTTTTTTGTTTACATATCCACTGGCCGCATCGCCTTGGAGTTTAAGGGAGGCATTAGAGAGATTAAACGACAAATGACAAAAAGAATCATGTTTTCATCCATGCCGCTGATATTGGAGGTGTCTCAAGGGAATGGTGGCTTTTGTCGTGTTTCTGTTCTTTTCTGCTTGCTGACGCTGGCTTGATGCTGTCATTTAATTGCTCTCGTTTATTCTATAGACCAATGTTTGTCTCCCCGGTCGTCCGGTGTTGGGTCTTTTGGCTGTCCTTGATGGCGCGTCACATAGACCCAGCTACTAAATCCTAGCAATCTGCTACTACTTTTACCCCCACAAGAGGCCCTGTTTAACCATCCAGCACAGAAAAAAAAAAGCCTGCGCAGAGCAAAATACATAGTCCAGAGAGCACGTTATCTTGGCAAGATCAGAGACTCTGGGTCCCCATGGGAGGTCCACTGTTGACTATATCCTTGCACCGAGTCTGGTTGAGATCACCAATCGAAACCCGTAACGCGCCATCGTACATAACCTTGCACGCTCCCGCGTGTATTCTAAGGAGATTTGTTGGGCGACGCTGGAGAGAGGCTTTGGGTGATCATGCTGCTGCTGTACGGCTGACATGGCTGTACGCAAGACTGACCATCGGCGTGATGCTAACACCAGAAGCACCAGTTGCGCTCACCGTCCTATCTACTTGGAAACTGAGAATTTGACATTCTTTACAGGCGTCGGGCGAGAGAGAGGCAGATGACGGGAGAAGTGCCTTATGCGCTTATCATGACGTTTAAGGCTCATGAGCATGATGGTCGGGATTCAAGGCTCCTGATGAGGACTGACTCCTATAGTGTCCTGGTGTCGGGCGTTGTCCTTCCTCTAGCTGGCACGAGTTTGGGCGACATTTTCTGACGGCCGAAGCTGAATAGAGATTCTTGGGGGTACAAGTGTGGCATGAGGAGGTCTTTGATGCCTTGCATAATAGTTCGTATACCTAGAGCTGGCCATCCACGTCCACACGTTCGATGCTTATCACTGTCCAGAGATGTCTTCAATGTCACCTGCAATTGTTAAAAAACGTCTCTTCTCTGGGGCGATTGGAAGAGATACAGGACTACTGGCCCGGCATCTTGAGCTAGCGTGAGCATCATTCAACTCGTGCGTATCGTTCGATACTGGTTAACTGACGACGTTGGAGTCTGGTAAGCGGTCGTGCTGCATGAATGGAAGAGACATAACCGAATACAGTCTCATGTGACTGTGTTTCTCCTCAAATACAACCGCCTTCTAAGAGACAATAGTTGAAAATACCACAGCTTCCACTTCATCCGCCAGCCGTGCGCATGTGTAGCCAACAGAAACTACAACAGGTACCCGTGTTGGTAGCAAACGAGTTAACATGGGATGTGAATCAAACAAAAGACACATCGAGTTCTACCAATATTCTGTTGCATAAAATGTTTATAAAAAAGGACCGTCAAAAGGTTTTTTATACTTTTTTTATTAACTATGTAATGTAACAAATACGGCTGGAGAAGATGGCTTGTTATGTCTATCCCAACCCCATGCGAATATTAAGTTACCGCAACACCATTACACGCCAACTTCTTGGATGTCCCAATGTTTTCCTAGCGAAACGCACTGACTGTTATATCAAGAGAGCCTCGACGGTTAGGAGTATGCAAGATGACGTGAAAGTCCCGATATGTGCGAAACGGCGGAATGGCTTGGCAATATCTAGCGAAATCGTCTCTGAATTATCATTACCCACGTTCCAAACAGCTAGGTCTCATTAGAAACCAAGGAATGATTGCCTTAGTTGTATACAGCTCTACTTTACTATTCATCAGAGCTCTATGTGACGATTACACGTGTAGAACCTCAACCATATTGGACCTCTGGATGTCGCTGCTTCACCGTCATCCTGTTGCCATTTGCGAGACGAGCAGGCACGGTCCCGAATACCCACGGCCAAAACCAAGTAATCATGTTCATTATTTCCGATTATCCTCCTCTCATCGATCCGGACTAACCACGCTGGAGACTGCAGTGGTGACAGGTCGGGCGTCGTCCGAGAGCTACTGTCTGCTCCCAATACAAGCCATCTAACCTCCACGAACCACCACATACGACCATACCCATTGGAAAACTCGGGATCCCGTCCGCTCTCCCATAGATAAGCCAATGAGGGCCGGATTAGTAGTTGGGTCGGTGACGACCAGCGAATACCTGGTGTTGTATGTTTTTGGTGTTTCTTATGACACCGAAGGTGTGTGTGTTCTGCTGTGGTGGGTCACGAAAAGGTACCCTTAGTAGGTATCTAGTCTTTAACAAAGGCCTTTTGTAGACTAGTGACGCTGTAAGAGATATAGATAGAAATAGCATATCAGAGCTACCTAGTGAGGCTGGCAGCTGTATTATAGTGGCATTATGAAGTTGTTAATAGTTAATTGAACAAAGTGGTGGTATTTGTGATGGCCTTATTTGTAACAGCACAACTCCCCTAGCCAGATGGTTGTACGTCACAAGGGCATATAAGCAGTGTTGACAGCAGGGCTTGCACGCGTGCAAGCACTGACGGATCTTTTGGGTCCTTTGGGTCAATTGGTCATGGTCGCGGAGTCTAAAGGTCCTTGCCACAGAGCGTCACTGTCAGCGTTCTGTTACATTATTTTTGGGTGGGCGGAAAGTGGGTTACTTGACTGAAAACCGGTGGTAAAATATATTGCCTTATTGATTAACTAGGTGTTTATAAATATGATTTGGGCTAGTTATTTATCAACCTAAAATACTAGCTTCTTATATTACTACTAGAGGTCATGCTGTATCCGGCCTGGTAAACGGACGGAAATTAAGAATCGGACCCCGTCCGCATCATATCACTTGTCCATGCTCTGGACGGTCCCTCCATGCTGCTGCGGCAGCAGATCGTACTCCTGCGCCATACCCTGGTAAAACATAGGGTCCAGATCGGGCAGGAAATAATTAAAGATTCCCATCACGTCGGTTCCCATGAGCGCACTGGGGGACACCTGACTCATCCCACTGTCGAAAGCAAAGTCGGTGTATCCTGGTTGTTGCACCGGACCGGATATCATGGACTCCCTCGACACAGTCTTCGACACAAATGACGATTAGACAAGTCTTTTCCCAACGACGACCATATAGGATCGACAACTTACATCAGATAGATCCAGAGTCATTTGTGTTGGCCTGGCCAGTTGTTTGTTGTTTCCGCCATCAAGATCTGATGACTGCTGTACCATTTGCATCGCGGAAGGATTCGTGGGTGCATGTGGTCTCGCAGGACTCATCAAGCCGGCCTCGGAATGCTGAATTTCATTGACGTAGTCCCGCGCAATCTTCGCGAACTCGGCTATCAAAGAACCGGGCACGGTGCCGCCGCTGGCATATTCAATCCGACTAAAGTGACCGGCAACCATGTCGAGCAGAGCCAGATTGATACCGGTGTCTGGTTGCCGAGGATCATGAATCACGAGGTCGAATAAGACGAAAAGTGCGGTGATGGGAATTCCCGCAAGGACCCTTCAGTACTGTCAGCACCCATCTTGTGATAATGGCGAGAAGACGAGAAGTCAGGAGTTTGTCCCCAACTCACCATGTGGCCGTGTATGGCTCAACCTCAATCATCGTAGTCAACTCCAAGATGGCCCTCGATGCATTCAAAATGGTCTTCATCTTGTCATCCTTTGTCGCTGTCACCGCCGGCGTTTCAGGGATAGGCAGATAGCACAGCGTGGTCCTCGCGAGAGTCAGTAGCATGCTGTAGTAGAGATAATGAAGAATGAGAGTCAACGATCTCGCGTTGGGACCGGATACGATTTGAGGGCGCAGAATTCCACCCGGCCGGAAGCCATTGTCGGGCAGGGTTGCTCTCCACTCCTCGAGTTCACCGTTCAACTGGTCAATCACGTCGAGGTAATACGAATCGGAGTTACCCGACACGCCGACCGAGAAGAGCGATGTATATGCTCGAGACAGGAGGCGAGCGAAGCGCACTAAGTGCAGGAACCAGCTGAAGTCTCCTGATGTTGCTTCGGGAACGACGGGGATAGTACAAGAGATGTCGCTGTCCACGAATCCCTTGGTAATGTTAGCAGACGGAGTGTAAGAAATCAAAGTGTGCATGCGTCGAAATGCGACATTATTGTAGCAAGGAGGAGAGTCTCCAATTACTTACAGAGCTCCTCCCAAAGTGGAAGCTAGTGATCTTCTCAACGGCGTAGAGAATCCAGAAAGATTTCTGATAAGCATGAGCCGTCGGGCCAGTGAAACTATGACTGGACATCATCTGAGCCCGTCTTGCTGCCTCTGACATGATGACAGGTTCGACGGCCAAGCCCGAGATCCCTAGGCCATACACTGACATTGCCGTTAGTGCTTGCAAGGTAGTGAGAGAATCAGGAAGCAGCAGGAGCTCCGAAAAGCCACTCAAACTGACAGAGAACAGCCGCCACGACTCGCCCTTGCCAGGCTCGAACGTCCCACCATCAGCGTACTGGGACCCGAGAGCAAGGACACTGTGGTAGAGACAACACCATGGCTTGCTCCGTTCGAGGAGGTTGGGGAAGTTGGGACTTGACACTGTCGTCTCGAAAGTCGTGCGGTCGAGGAACGGGAACATGGGATGCACCCGCTCAAAGTAGACTGACCACGCTTAGCTTCTTCCGCATTCAATGAGGCTACAGAGAGGGCAATGACAAGTAATTACGGCGGATGTACAAGGCGGCACGCGCCCTGTCGGTACCCAGGTCGGTACCCAGGTCGGGAGGTTGCGTCCTCCGAGTATTCGTGGTGCTCGAGTCGGTGCTACGCAATCGTCCGTGAATAATGACGGAGATGCGCCCAACAAGCTCGTTCACTTTTTGGTTCTGGAGGCGCGTCGACAAGGAAAGTAGCCTGTTGTCGGAGAAGAACGTGAGGCTGTTCCGGCCCCCTTGATCTGTCAGTACGTGCAGGCCACTGAGCGCATGTGGCGCTTCAATACCAAGAATGCCGTTTCGCTGATAATTTTCTGTTAGCTTCCAAAAGTGTATATAATTTTGAAATATTGATTAGTGATACTTACTGGTACAAACACTGTTTCCTCCCGGCCTCTTTTAGTAGAGGTCTTTGGTCTCTGTGCTTGTGCGAGGACGCGATCAACGTAGAGCTCTTGGATGTGGTGGGGAGGAGATTTTGGCGATGTGCGATCCGGGAGAATTATTGGTTTCGATTCTCCATCTGATGTCGACAAGTCCAGCACGGCTTTGGCGTCTGGGAGGCTGGGTGCTCGATTGCTTGAAGGCGAGTAATTTGTTGGCAGAAGCTGTCCGGCAACTGAGGGCTCACTTAGCGACTTGCAATCTTTCGCCATGGGAAATCGCCCAAATGTTGTGTTGGCTCTTCAAAGGGTAAGTCGTATGGTGAATGTTCAGTTGCTCATGCTTACCATTGCGCCTATGGGCTAGCCTCTTCAAACTAAAGCGACACTCTTTTTTTCGACGCTTTCAGGGTCAAAGTTTGTGAGCAAACGGGCACGTCATGCCAGGGGAGGAAATCCGGTTGACTTTACTTACAATGCAATTCGCGCAAGGTCCAGGCGGACCGTTGCCTATTGTCAAAGTTGATCCGTCAGTTCGTGAGTGATGGAAAGGAACGGCAATAAGCTTTCCCGAGTCACGTACTAGGACAGCGAACCTTGCGTGACTTGCAAGCATCGCAGGACTTGTGGGTTCGGGACACAGCACCAACACCAGCAGGACTGAGTGCGGGCTTATCAACAGTCATGTTCTCGGCTCGCGAAGGATGAAGTGAAAATGTAGGCTGAGAAACAGAACAGCACCGAGAGACGAAGACGAGTAGGTCGGAGACGAGATCTGCAAGTATGAGAGGATCTGGTTCACAAGGGGAGGAGGGACCAAGACAATTCAGCTCATGTTGAAAGGAGCTCGGCTCCTTTTTTGCCTTTTAGGAGAGTGGGGATTTAGGGAGCCTCGGCGCCGAGATGCCGGATCGGGTAACTTTACACATGCATCGGACCACTTTACGACGCCGCCATCCCCGGATCTGCGGGCGGGATCTTTGCGCCGCTATCTCATCAACATCGTCGACCTTTTTCCTGTGGAGTTCTCTCCTCGGCGCCGACTTGATCCATCGAGCTGGCTAACATAAAAAAAATTCGCACAATATGCAGCCAAATCATGGAAATTGTACCATCAGGCTCGGCTCGCGAGATGTTAGTTTCGGCAACGTGACGTGAAGCTAGTGATCTGGACCCTGCTTTTCGGGTTCTTCCTGCCCATGTCAGCTCGCCGACAATACGTGTATTGACGTTGGAAATGCGTATCTGTGTTGTTGTTTTCACATGTCTGCCTCATGCTGGCTGTGGAAACTTATTTTTAATGAGGAGGGTGCCTCTTCTGGGAAGCCTTTCAAGCTATAAATTCCTCATGATCCTCGTTGGGTGACATTGCTTTAGCCTCTTCTCTTTTGCGATCTTCAGGCTCTTCTTCCTTATCTGCGCATTGTGCAATCATCGAATCAAGTCACAATATGCATCACCAGCAGCGTGACAGCGGCAACGTCATGACGAAGCCGTCGGATGACACCTTGCACGCCAAAGTCATACGGGAGCACGACCACCAGCGAAATGATATGGACATTGAAGCCAACGATGCCCAAATCAACGAGCTTGTCCGGCCTTACAGTCTTGACTTGATTCGATCCACATCGAGACTCGACCCTGGCATCAACCCATTCTTATCAGATCATCCATCATTGAACCCAAGCTGCCGCGAAGAGTTCAACGCCAAGAAATGGGCCCGAGCCCTCCTTCAGCATTCATGCCACCATCCCGAAGACTACCCTAGGCTTGAAGCTGGAGTTGCGTATCGTAACTTGAGTGTTCATGGGTACGGTACTGATACCGACTACCAGAAGGATGTTCTTAACGTCCTCTGGCAAGCACCTATGATGATCAAGCAGGCTCTCAGCAACCGTCGCCAAAAGATTGACATCTTGAGAGAGTTTGACGGTATCATCAAGAGTGGTGAGATGCTCTTGGTGCTAGGTCGTCCCGGCAGTGGTGTCTCTACCCTGCTCAAGACGATCGCCGGCGAGACCCAGGGTCTTCATCTGGGGGATCATTCACACTTCAGCTATCAAGGTCAGTGACAATATCGTTTTTGACGCTATTAAGGTTATTATGCAGGACCTCGCGGTTGCTGACTGTATCATGCACCATTAACAGGCATCCCAATGGAAACCATGCACAAGCGATTCCGAGGAGAAGTCATCTACCAAGCCGAAACCGACATCCACTTCCCCCACCTCACAGTTGGACAGACACTCCTCTTCGCCTCACTAGCAAGAACGCCAAAGAACCGACTTCCCGGTGTCAGCAGGCAGAGATACGCCGAACACTTGCGGGACGTTGTTATGGCCGTCTTTGGTATCTCCCACACCATCAACACAAAGGTTGGAAACGACTTCGTCCGTGGTGAGTGGCTTGAGCCTCTGACAACTTTGAGGCAACCTCGACTAAATATGTCTTCACAGGTGTCAGCGGAGGCGAGCGCAAACGCGTGAGTATCGCAGAGGTCACGCTCAGCCAGGGCCCTATCCAGTGCTGGGATAACAGCACTCGCGGGTTGGACAGTGCTACTGCGTTGGAGTTTGCTCGGACTCTGCGGCTATCTACGAACATGGCCAAGACTTCTGCCATTGTCGCGATGTATCAGGCCTCGCAGCCGGCATATGATGTTCGTATTTCCGCCACAAATTCACTGTGTCTCGTTGTTGACTTACATTTGTCCAGGTATTCGACAAGGTCGCGGTACTCTATGAAGGTAGACAGATCTACTTTGGTTCTACGGCGCTGGCAAAGCAATACTTCGTCGATATGGGATACCGTTGCCCCGACCGTCAAACCACCGCCGACTTCCTCACGTCTCTCACGAATCCCGCAGAACGGGTGGTCCGCAAAGGATTCGAGAACAGAGTTCCCAGAACATCAGACGAGTTTGCAACTGTGTGGAAGAGCAGCGACGTCAGGGCACGCCTGATGGAGGAGATATTTGCCTTTGAGGAGGAGCATCCTCTCGATGGCTCAGGGATCGACAAGTTTGCCGCGACGCGCCAGGCCCACAAAGCCTCTTTTGTGTAAGCGGCATTGGAAATCAAGGAACTGGGGAGAATCATTCGCTAACGGTCGAGAAGGACGCCGCAATCACCTTATACCATCTCTCTGCCTATGCAAATATGGCTCTGCATGACGCGTGGGTATCAGCGTCTATTGGGTGACTGGCTGTTCTTCGTTGTCACTGTTGGTGGCAACTTGGTCATTTCTCTGGTGCTTGGAAGCATTTTCTTCGACCTGCCATCTGATGCATCGAGCATGAACTCTCGTTGCATTCTGCTGTTCTTTGCGATCTTGTTCAATGGACTCAGCAGTGCTCTTGAGGCATGTCATTTTTCTGCAGCCATATGGCCTACGATAAGCCGGGTAAACTAACATAACGATGTCTAGATCCTCACGCTATACGTCCAAAGACCCATTGTCGAAAAACACGCTCGCTACGCTTTATATCACCCGCCTCAGAAGCTATTTCCTCGACAATCTGCGATCTTCCAAGCAAGATTCTATCGACCTTGGCCTTCAACATTCCCTTATACTTCATGGCGAAGCTCCGCCAAGAGGCCGATGCCTTCTTCATCTTCCTCCTTTTCGGTTTCACCACCACTCTCTCAATGTCGATGATCATCAGAACCATCGGCCAGACCTCCAAGACCATTCACCAAGCCTTGACGCCCGCCGCGATCTTTATCTTATCGCTCGTTATCTATACCGGTTTCATCCTCCCTACCCGCGATATGAAGGGCTGGCTCCGCTGGATCAACTACATCAACCCGATCGCCTACGCGTTCGAGAGCCTGGTCGTCAACGAGTTCAACGGTCGGCAATTCCCCTGTCCCTCGTTCGTTCCGGCTTACCCGAACGCGGAGCCGAATGAGAGGACATGCTCGGTTGCTGGCGCTGCTCCTGGTGCAGACTTTGTTGACGGTGACTTCTACATGAATGCCACTTTCAGTTACTACAAGTCTCATATTTGGAGGTTTGTTCCCTCCTTAATGAAGATTTGAAGTGAATAATTCTAACATTCTTTCCAGGAATTTCGGAATCTTGATTGCCTTTATCGTTTTCTTCATGTGTGTCTATTTGCTCGCGGCGGAGTACATCACCACAGACCGCTCTAAGGGCGAGGTATTGATCTTCCGGCATGGCCACTCGGCTCCGAACCTATCAAAGAACTCATCCGACGAGGAGACCGGCCAATCCGGACGTGTTTACCAGCACGAAAAGTCTGAAGGACATGCTGCTCAGTCCGGTGTTAAACAAACGGCAATCAACAAGAGCCAATCGGTATTCCACTGGAAAGACGTTTGTTATGACATCTCCATCAAGGGAAACAACCGCAGGATTCTTGACAAAGCCAGCGGATGGGTGAAGCCTGGAACTCTGACTGCTTTGATGGCAAGTGGACCTCGTTTATGGAAAAGGATCTGTACTGACGACCAGTCAAGGGCTCTACTGGCGCTGGCAAGACTACTCTTCTTGATGTCCTAGCGAACAGAGTGACAATGGGCGTGGTGACTGGAGATATTCTGGTCAACGGCATTCCCAGAGACCAGTCTTTCCAGCGAAAGGCTGGGTACGTTCAGCAACAAGACATTCACCTCGAGACATCCACTGTTAGGGAAGCCTTGCAATTCAGTGCCATGCTACGCCAGCCAGCATCTGTCAGCAAGCAAGAGAAGTACGACTATGTCGAAGAGGTGATTGGGCTTTTAGAGATAGAGGCCTATGCAGATGCCATTGTTGGAGTGCCCGGAGAAGGTCAGTGTTCAACCCGATATTTAAATCCCGTTCATGGAGAGTCACAGCTAACTCATGTTTCCAGGCTTGAATGTCGAGCAGAGAAAACGACTGACCATCGGCGTCGAGCTCGCCGCGAAACCCGATCTCCTCCTTTTTCTCGACGAACCGACATCAGGCCTCGACAGCCAGACAGCATGGTCAATCTTATCACTGATCCGAAAGCTCTCCGAAAACGGCCAAGCCATCCTCGTGACAATCCACCAACCTTCCGCTCTCTTATTCCAGCAATTTGACCGTCTTCTTCTCCTCGCACACGGCGGGAGAACAGTCTACTTTGGCGACATTGGCGAGAACTCCCGCGTGCTCACGAGCTACTTTGAGCAGTACGGAGCAACACCCTGCGGACAGGACGAGAACCCTGCCGAATGGATGCTAAAAGTCATCGGCGCCGCGCCGGGCGCCAAGGCCGAGAGAGATTGGCCCGGTACTTGGAAGGAGAGCCATGAGTATGCCGAGATGCGCCGCGAGCTCGAACGTCTGGAGCAGGGGTTAGCGACCAATGGTTCAACGACAAGTCACGATGAGATGTCTACTTATGCTGCGCCGTTCCATGTTCAGCTTGTATTGTGCACTGAGAGAGTCTTCCGACAGTATTGGCGCACGCCGTCGTACATTTACTCCAAGTTGATCCTGTCTGGTGGCACGGTTAGTCTCAAGGCCTATTAGTTGACCTTATGAACCTCCAACTAACACTTTGCACAGAGTTTGTTCATCGGCGTGTCTTTCTACAACTCGCCACTCACAATGCAAGGCCTCCAAAGTCAGATGTTCTCCATTTTCATGTTGTTGGTGGTCTTTGCTTTTCTCGTCTACCAGACGATGCCCAACTTCATCCTGCAACGCGAGCAATATGAGGCGAGAGAGCGCGCCTCTAAGGCGTACTCTTGGTACGTGTTCGTGCTGGTCAACATCATTGTCGAACTTCCCTGGAACACCTTGGCTGCTATCGTGATCTTCTTCCCATTCTACTATCTCGTCGGCATGTATCGCAATGCTATCCCAACGGACGCGGTTACGGAACGTGGCGGCCTCATGTTCCTCCTCATCTGGGCCTTCATGCTCTTTGAGTCGACTTTTGCCGATATGGTGGTCGCCGGTGTACCGACGGCGGAGATTGGCGCAACTGTTTCTCTCCTACTCTTCGCCCTGTGTCTGATCTTTTGCGGGTAAGCCAAACACTAGTCTAACCTGCTTCGCATCTTGAATTGACGAATCATCAGTGTCATTGTACCGATCGACGCCCTTCCGGGATTCTGGAAGTTCATGTACCGCGTTTCACCCTTGACCTACCTCGTTGAGGGTCTCTTGTCAACGGGGCTAGCACACAACAAAGTTGAGTGCTCTCAACTCGAGCTGTTGCAGTTCAGTCCGGCAAATGGAACCGCGTGTGGTGATTACATGGCGCCGTACATGCAAATGGCCGGCGGCAGTGTCTTCAACCCTAACAGTACCGACGCCTGCCAATTCTGTCCACTGGCTACGACAGATGAATTCTTGGCTACCACTTCTACGTCGTATGGCAAACGATGGCGGTCGTATGGGTTGATGTGGGTCTACATAATCTTCAATCTGTTTGCAGCTTTGTCGCTGTACTGGCTGGCTCGGGTGCCGAAGAAGCACTCACTGGCTCAACTTTGGAAGAAGAAGTCTTCCTAAACAGGAACTTCAATCATCTTGGTTTCAACCATTGGGGATACAAGGGGAAAAGATGTCCTCGGTGTTTCATTGGCTTTCTTGAAGGGCTCAAGGATGCATCATCACTACTTTAGCACTTGCCACTTCACATTTTCATTTACTTCTCAACCTACTCGACCCATGGATTCCTGGGAACATGTTTCTTTTGGTTATGTGGTACTTTGATCAGCTGTATTAAAGATAGATTTCGAAAGTCAAAACGTCGCCTTCATCTACGATTGAAGGACACTCAAGTCATTGCTCCAGGCTTCCACGGAAGTTGGGTAGATCGAAGCAAGGCAATTTCAATAAAATCCATTTTCAATCATTGATCCTAAGACTAAGCTTGGTCAAACATCGTGTTGTTTATAATAGTTGGGCGTTTGACGAGCTGTCACTTGTTGAAGTCCGGAAGAGTAGGCAGAGAGTTGAAGCCGAATAGGTACTCACCCTCTGCCCAATGTGGTTACAAAGTCTGAGTTTAACGTTACTTTAGACAACATCTCAGTAACAAACAATCTCTCAGATCAAGCAACTGGGACATAACTTTTTTCCTTCCCTCGATGTAGACTGCACGCTCTTGAGGCAATTCCAACTTTGGGCGTTGGGGAGGTTGCACGCCGCGGAGGCGCGCTCCCGGATTCTGTTTCCATATCTGTTGACAAATCACTATAATAATTTGCCTCTTGCACAATCGTTGATTTTTTAGTAAAAATGGCACGATAAGATCCGCGTCGGGGGCACTCCGCCTCTTCCATCAGCCAATATTGACCGTTCAGGGCTGCAAGTGTGCGGGCATGTCCGACGTTAGCCCCAAGTTGTGGATGTGTGGAACTGATCCTGAGAATTGCGTGTTGGCGAAGAGCGGGATAAATTGGTGCTGATAGATGTATCCGGCAGTTTCAGAAGCTAACGACCAACTGATCAATCTTTGGTTATGGTTTCTGATGCTGATGTGAGGTCCCGGTTGGCGTATCTCGACGGAATTGCCCCGGTCTGGGGCCGCGTCGCCGAGTAACTGCGCACCGATCGCATCCCGCCCGACAACAAGCTGCGCTGAAGAACCGAAGACTTTCTCTTGAGGCTCTCCAAAACAGCTAACAAGAAAAATGCTGCTCTTTTCCAGATTGATCAAACGTGCTGGATTTCGATGGGGTTATGGTGACATCTCACTGGGGAACCCCTTGCCGAAATCAGATCGGGGTGTAAGGCGTGGTTATCTTGCAGTTGTCGTCATATCGTGCAACGGATATATATAGGTGGCCACATAGTTCGTAAGAACTTGGACGACTACGGCCTAAACTTATTTGACCCCTTTATAAATGGTGCAACTATTACGGCGGTAACCAAAAATGTCAGCGTTATTATCGCCTCACGGCTAAGCACTCTTTACCCTGTCGTCACCGCAAAAACACTAGTAATACTCGACTAGCTTAGTAAAGGCCATGTCGTTGTGCACTTTATCGCCGGCGGAAGCGATGCAGAGTAAGCCAGGAGGGTAACTTCCTATCTAAGGACAAGCAGTATAGCCGCCTCGAGAACTATATCAAAATTCTCTGCTGTGTATAAAAATCACCAGAGCCCTTTAGCTGGGAAAGTAAGTACTACACCTTCAAGGCTTCTATAGCAGTGTACGCCTAATAAAGGGCACAATTCCCGTCTCCGTCGGCGGGTCGTCGGCAGAGGCGTTCACCGTCTAAGATGCCTCTACATGGGTTTTACTATACTCCGCTCCGTTCGTTTCAAAGAGCAATGCCCACCATTTTAGGTTAATAAGGCCATCACGATGAAAGCTGCCTACGCTCCATCTAGAAGAGACTTCTAAGGGCCGGATTAGTAGTTGGGTCGGTGACGACCAACGAACACCTGGTGTTGTATGTTTACACTTTGCACTTTTTGATGAGTGAAGAAGCTCTGTGTGTTGTATATCTCGGTTGGCGACGACCACGGAACAATCCCCAGTCCCACTTGCGAGCCATAGGGGCAGACTTGGAGTTAAAGTAGCTCAAGCTTTAGCATTCGACTGCCAATGATCAGATGAACCGTCTCAACTCTGCTCTCCGCTTCTTGAATCGCCCATGGAAACCCTCAGACACGTCCACTTACAGCGACAAGATCGCAAAGGCATGATGAGTGATGTCTACCATTGCAAGTATTACATTAAGGACATTACCTAGATAACTATTCCGTTTAAATACTTGGTTTACTGGAATATGCTGTATCATTGTTCTGCTGCTTCTGGCTCCACGTCAAGTTATGGGTTCGATGAAGGGCTCGGGGATCGTTGGCTAGACATTGGCTTTCCAACGAGATAAACTTCGTTCTGCAGCAAGCGGCTCGTCCCAATAGATTGCTCCCTGTCTCTATGCCTTGGAACAATGACATCGTGGGTATCACCATGAATATGGACACAGTCAAGCCTCCTCTAGTTCGTTGGCCCCTCACTACGGCTTCCTATGACGAAACTTCGCTTGGCAGGATTTCTCAGAACAAAGAGGGCTGTATCAACTGATCTTAAGCTGGCCCCGTCGCAGCTTCAGTCCCAGTATACCCGTCAACTCATAATCAACTCCTTTGAACGAGTAAAACCCGCAGCCGAGCTCACTCCGAGCCTGAGCGTGCTCAGAGTGGAGTCGTCAAAGTGTCTCCTACAGCACCAGCTTGAAAACGGCGCTACCCTCGTGCCTTGACTATCCAACAGCTTCATGCCGCCGGACCCTGCCAGAAGTATCAACTTCATCTCCCCGCATCCCTCTTCTCTTACTCCGGAATCGAACGTGATAGGGACCCTCGTGAGGCTGGTTGGTATCTCGTTCTGATCGATGCTCGGAAAGCTAACCCCGAATAAGTCCAGCCTCTGCCAGTTGTTCCCCCATCATGAGTCTGCCAGCTCCTTGTCGCTGTACGCCTTCTGCGTGGCCCCGTCGGCTCGCCACCAGAAAAAGGCGGTCAACCAGCCAGACAAGTGGACGACTCTGCCCGACATGTTTCCGCTGGCCGAGTGGCAAGCACGCGCCCAAAAGCCTCGCGCGTCGACGTCGTCGGGCCTATCAAAGCTGGCGACCATCCAGTCAACCACCACGGCGAGACAGCGCGACCTATCCAATATAGAGGATCCCTCGCCATCCAATGCATCGAAATTGAACTCTGCCAGTCGGACGACACGCCTTGCCAGATCGACCCGGTCGCTGCCTCCACCGAGTAGCGTAATGGAGGGAAAGCCACACCTAACCAACCATGCCGTAGGTGAAGTAATGCTTCATGGTCCCTAGAAATACGGCGGCGCCAGTCGAGCGGTCACGCGGCAAGGTCGTGCTAAAGGTCGGAAGCAGCCAGTCGGTCAGGTTGGCATCGACCAGCTTCTTGCGGAGAAGAACAACAAGAAGCTCCGTCGATGCTGCCACGTCGATTTTTTCAATAGCCTGGCCGGCTCCGCTTCCGACAACGAGCTCGTGTTGGCCCTCGTGGGCGACGAAGCGGTCGCGCAAGGCTTCAGCGCGGCTAGCCCCGTTGACGAAGAAGTTGAATTGGACGAGCACGGCTAACCAGACATCATCGGGCCGCAGCCCGAGGTGTAAGTGTTGCTGCCAGGCGCGGAGCACTGTGTACATGAACCTGTTTTGGCAGGCTAAGATAGTGCCATTGTCTGCGTCGGATACGGATGTTTGGACAGACTCCCGAGATGAAGCCTCGCGCGATACCTGCTTGAAAAAGTCTCGACGAGGTGATGGCGCATGTGTGCATTTGCCCACGACTTTGTCGTGCGGTCGGATGATGGTCGGCATTGTGCATGGGGATGGGCGTGCAAAGCCAAAGTGAGGGAGCAGAATGGCCAGAGAACGTAAAGAGAACTGCTGTAAGAGAGCCGTAGTCAAGAATGGTGCAATTGTAAACGTAGGTCTCGTGCCCAACAACAGCTAGATCTTGGGTTGCTAGTCCTTAGGTATGCTTCTCTGGTAAACGAGGCAGATCTAGTTAACGCAACGTAGCATGGTCAAAAAGTACAGCTACAGGAGCATCAGGTTTATTTAAATTGTCTTGACGTACAAGGCTCTTTTCAACTAGCAAAAACCAAAGCAGGCAAACGTATTTACTCACTTCCTCTCAAGTAGAGAACATCTTGCAACACGTGAGGCACTCGAATCTCCTTCATTGAGGGTTCTGAGTCCAGTGTCCCCCGAGCATCAACGAGCAAGGACCTCCTGCAGCCTCATCAACTCCGCGATTTCTGTACCTACTGCTTATGAGGTAATAGCAAGGACTAACGATTCAATGATTCTTACCCGGAAGGCCCAAGCATGCTCATGGAGCAGCTCGCGGGACTCGAATCTCGCCAACATATCGCACATCCATTGTGACCTTGAGACTCCCATCGGCTTGACAACCCCACTGGAGGCATGTGTGGTATTTAACTGTATGCTGTAGGCCAATCTCCATTTCAGTAAGTTACTACTCACTCGAGATGCAACTATGCCCAGCTCTCTGTCAGCAATGGTTACGGAAAGAGAGGGCCGGGTATTTCTCATTGGAAGCCCTTCCCCAGTGTGAACACGGTACGGAGCGGACCATATGTGTAGATCCACCGTTGTTCACATTGAGTCTCTCTTCAAATGATTGCTCGTTGTGTATTTCGTCCCAGCGTATCATCTGTGAGTATTGCACGTGTTCGAACTTGGTGGAAGATCCCATTAGCAGTCACCCTTTCAAGATGCCTACTCGTTACCCCGGCCGACAAGACGCTGACCCGACGCCCCTAGTCCAGTCGCTGAGCTTCTCCTTCTCGACAATTATCGCTTTGAACCGGCTCTTGGAAGGTGCCATGACAGGACGCATCTTGCCGTCTAGCAACATCCTTATCGACCCGGAACACCTCGAAGCCTTCTTCCTCGAGTTCGCGGAGAAGATTGTGCCGTACGGAAGCAAGACCAGGACCTTCGTCACAGGCGGTGTTCGCTCGGTCGGCGCCATGGTGGATATTCTACAGATCGGGCTCGACGGTGTCGGCATCGGACGGCCTGCTTGCACAGAGCCAAGGCTGTCAAGTGGTATATTCGAAAACGGCCTCAAGGATTGTATCAAGCCGTGGGATGACGAGCAGGAGTCCGGCCTCGGGCCTGCGTTGTCGGGTGGGCGCAGATGTGTCAGATGGGCCGCAACGAGGAGCCGTTGGATCCTTCAGACGAAAAGTCGGCGGATGGCCTGCCGAAGGATATATCTGCGTGGACTACTCCAGTAGCTGAGAGTAAGGGGCGGTTGTACTGGTTCATTAAGACCTTGTCGGTTCTTGTATTCCCGTACGCCAACGCTGCCCCAGCAAGGCTGTGATGAATCTTGGGGAGATTACCTGATATTTACAGGTGAATAAGACGGATATGAAGCCATCAGCCAAGACAAAAGTCAATAGATACGTCCGAGACATGATCTGATTGCGTGTGGTTTTTTGCAGGAAAGACAAGGCATGGTATTTAGACACTGTCTTCCAGGATACAGACCTTAAATAGATGAGAGTAATAAAGCGCCCGCTGGCCACGAGTATGTGCGGCGACATTGCAAAACAAAAAGATTGTTGTGCGGCTTGTCTCACTGAATAGGCTTGCGTAACACTGCGCCTGAAACTTGTGTTGCCGCGAAATATGTTGTGCTGCTCAGATCATTCGACTTACCGAGTAGCCTCTTGGAGGTTGTGCTGGCCTTTCACCAGACCTTGCGGCGTGGCCATCACAGCCATACCTAGCATGAGTTGGAGGCTGTGTGTCCATCGACGTGATTGTGTCCGAGTAGCACCATGTATCTGGTTGCTGCTATCGTCGTTCTTCGAGGCTGCTGGTGCTGGTTTGGATCCACGGTTGTCAAGTTGCGTCGCGACGAAGGCCTGGAAAACAACGTTGGTTTCTCCTTCTATGAAGTGATACCCATCTTTGGCTTCGCTGGCCGACGTATCCAAGCTGCACATACCCTTGTCTTCAACTCGAAACAAGTAGCAGTCAGCTCGAGATAGCGACAAGTGTATACGTAGGCAGCGGCTTTTGCTAAGCCGAGTTGGATACCCGGACTGATCCATAACCCACAGGTACAACATCGAGCCCAGCTGATCCTTTGGCTCGAGCAGCAAAAGTCTGCTTGAACAGGACGGCATTCATCTTCTGCTAGGCATCGAAAAATCTCGAGCATGAGCCTTCGCCGTAGTCATGCAAGATAGTATAGGAGACCATCCAATGAGTGATCATGTTTGCAAGGTAATTCGTAGGGTGACCAGAAGAGAACTGAAAGCGTCAGCAAGCAAGCACCCTCTCACTCAGGGCCATAATTTCAATAATCATAGTCGAGTCAGCAGAAGGTATGCCGGCTGATATTACCCGGCAGCAGACACACTCGAATCTTGGGATTCTTGAGCGCCCCTGAGGCTTGCATGGGCTGCTTATGCCGAGGGATAATCTGGGGTCGGCTTGCACAGTCTGGCCCAACGAGTGACCTGCCTCAAGTAGCGACATCGAATGCATTGCTACTTTGGGAATTTGCGGGGTCGGTCAAGGGTCGCAAAAATTGCCCGAGATTTACTTCGTATGGTCAGATTGCTCGTCCTTTTGCCTCTCGGCCACGAAGAAGTCTGCCACCGGGCATTGTGCCGAAAATGCCCCAGTACGAGTGCGGTGGGAATAGAATCGGGCCCTAGTTTCCACTTTCCGGAAAGAGACGAAGGACCAACATCTCGAAATAGCAGAGACACAAAGTATCTCGATTTCGGATGGTGGCCGCCGTTTTGATGGACGAGGGTAATGGTGATAGACGAGGAATATGGGGAAGGCAGCTGCAGGATCTACAAGCTGATGTGGTGCCGAGCGTCTGGCGAGGCGGAGCTGCATGGTTCAGCTGAGTTGGCAGAGCCCAGACAGCGCGTTGCCGGACCTCTTGCTTGAAAACGAGGACCGGTGAGTCTCGGGAAATCAGCAGGAAATCGCATCCAACGTGACAGAGGTGGTACCACGGGCCCAGCGTTTGCCAAGAACCGCCAACAGAGGGAACTTGTTGCCTTTCATCAATGAGCCGCCAAGGGACAAAAGCTTCTCTGAGCCAAACGATGGCAAATGACGACGCCTTCTCGGTTGACCGGGGGCTTGCCGAGAGCGTGGCGCTTTTCTGGAAATTGCGTCTATTTCTGGGCAGGTGGTGGTGGCCTTGCTGCTGGTCTGTTCGTCGGTCAGATGGCGGGAAAACAAGGTCTGGCCTGGCGGCCGGTGGCAGTGTGCTTGAAATGGTTGCGCTCCCCAAATTGCGGCATTCCGATGAGGCCGCAGACCAAAGGGCAGCTGGAGCCGTGTGCCGGACTCCAAGTGCGAGATGAGTGGCCTCGGGCTTGTGACCGCTTCAACCGCATCCGTAGCTCGTCGTCGGTGGTGACGGGTCTGAGTCGCGGCGGATTAAGGTTATCATTTCTCCTCGACTCCTCCTGTCACACACACAGACCTCGTCGCTACCTTGGGCTCTGATGGTTCTCTGGCGGAAAGTAGCCGTCGACATCGTTAACATGGGCGTGATCGAACAGCTCTTCGGCGGGTCGTCGGCCAGCATGGTCAATCGCAGGGCTTATGCGACGTCATAAGGGTTATGGGAGAGCCGTTGAGGGAGCATCAGACGATCTTGTGCACCCACAGTGGTGAAACGCGCGACGCGCAGGTCGCTGGAGCCCCCGGGCCTGCCTTGCCTGTCGCGTGGGGACTGCTGAGATACCGTTGATGAAAATCGACATGGATGTGTCAAGCACACAATTTGGCAGAATTTTGGCTTTGTCGAAACGACTTTTTCCGAGTTCAATGTGCGATAAGGGTTCCTTGTCAGCTGAATCACGAAGGCCGTTGCACGGAAACACAGAAGCATGGCTGATGGTTGGTTACGCCGACAACCCAGTTGGCTCAGCCGTGGTTCATGTGGCGGCAACTAGACAATGGGTTTGAAATTCATATCCATGGACTCTGGATTGTCAACCGGAGTTGGCTGGCCGAAGGAAGAGACGACGTCGGGGCTAAGCCGGTTCCAGCGGCGTTGGAGAAGTGCCGGGGCGGTCTACTACCCATGGCAAAGGCGATGGATTGGAGATTAAGATTGGCTTTATGAGCTTGAAAACACACGGGCTATGGTCCGTGGTTCTGACGTGTTGACAACGGTGATCTCGCAACGCTGGACGATGCCGCGGAGTATTTTCGCTAAATGTCCATCGAGAGAGGAGGGATTGGCGAAGGGAAAAAAAGAAAGAAAAAAAGAGGGGTCTTTTGGGTCTTGGAGATCAAGGAGGCGGTCCAACTTTACCATGACAATCCCGGGGGACCTCATGCCTCTTTTCTCTTGCTTTGGCCTCCCGAGTCCCACGGCTCCGTAGGCTTCATCGAGTGATGGTATGTGAGTGAGTGAGCGGCGTCCCATGGTCGTGCCGTGTTGGTCTGAGTGATGGTCTTCCGCTTCGGGAAAACTGGGGGGGGGGACGGGGATTTACCGTAGGTAGGGTCCATTGATGAACACTAACAAGTGGCCCTCCTCTGATTGTCAACCATGACAACCATCGACGGGAAATTAAGCCGTAATGTGCTACGCTTCGTGAAATGGAGAATGATGGACGGCGCAGGACTGAAAAGGGGAATCTCTGAAAATCATTTGCAGTTTCCGGCGCGTGCGAGAGAACGGACGGTACGTACCGGGTACGTACACCACACTACTTCCTCCTTCCCTTTTCCCGCATCAATGTTTTAGGAAACAAGAGCCCACTACTTTCTGTTGTTCCTGCATTAGTCCAAGAAACCAAAGGGTTGTGCCACTCGTCTTTATGTCTGATTTGTGCAAGGTCCTTTCACCAATCCAATTGACCCCTGCTGGACTGTCAGACTGGTCAAGAAAGAAAGGAGCAAGGGGGGCACAGGGCAGAAGACAAGCCCGCCAGACACACAAGGCTTTGCCAAGAGAACGCCTCCCCCCCCCCTGTCTTCTCTGGTCAAGTTCGTTCCCTCTCCTCTTTTGGCGGAGAACCCTGCTCTTTCTTCGCTCCCTCTCTGTCTCCCACTCTTCTCCCGTTGCGTTGCATCTCCCCTTGGACCTTGGCCCCTTTGGTTTGGTGTGCGACCGACGGATGATCTTCCCTCGCCTCCACGTTGCACTGTGTTCCCGCCGTTCGCCCGTTGTATCCCCCCTTTCAGCTCGATTGCCTCGTTGACTCGGCTCTGTCGCAATCCTCCCCGTCTTGGCTGGTCTGTCTAGCTCTGCATCTTCTTGAGGCGACTAACACTTCAGTTTGTCTCTCCCTATAGAACAATCTCTCCCTTATCTCAGCTGCGGACACCGTCTCATCCGCCCACAGCAACGTGGCCGCCTTCGCTTCCGCATTCCTCAGGCCAAACCTTCTATCAACCACGTCCGATCTCTCGGCTCATCCGTGCTGCCCTGGACGGATCTCGGACACTGATGCTCGTTTTATCTAGCCGACAGCACAGAACAAGGCCAGGAGACATGAGCGAAATAACGACGTCCTGGATCTGCGAGACTGCTCTGTCGCTCAACTAGTGTAGCGAGTACAGCAGCGTAGGCTCCGGATCGCACAACCTTACACCTCGGCCAACCGTACCGCCTACACAGTCTCACCGAAACCACCCACTTGCCCAATCAGATAACTTATCCCTGTTGCCGTCGAATGTGCCACTATTTGACTCGGCTTCAAACCTCGTTCTTTGGTCCTTGATTGATTGACTCGCGCCCGACGACCTTGCCTCCTCCTCCATCCAGGATCCACGGGGTCGGAGGAAACGCAACGCTTTCGTCAATCCGACAAGGAGAACCGAGATTGTCGAGCCTAACCACCGACAGCCAGTCACTGCTCTCATGGCCACTGCACAAATGTCTATACTTCAATGAAGATGTGTCCAGCTGGACAGTCAGTAGACGCCCGCCGCACATCACCCGCCATTAGCGTCAGCGGCTTGCCATTCTGCAGTACATCGGTGTACCTCCTCCTCTTTCCGTTGGCGCAAGTGGTGGTCTTTTAGGAGTGAGCGAAATTGTCGTGCTCGATTCGTTGCCTTCACGAACGAGGAAAATCGAAAAGGCGTGCCAGAGATGCGATGAAGCCAAACGCAGCCGGCGCACAAATCAGCGGCTGCCATTGAGCAATGGCGCCCTGTTCGGGCGAGTTCTCGCCCCCAGTAAGCGCTCGCTTTTCATCTCTTCTCACCATCCTCAGGCTACACCGCAACCAAAGGCACAGCCCAGCAAATAGAGTGGCAACGCCGTTTCCCCTCTGTTCCTACACTAATGTTGCTCTATGCAGATGATGGGATCCAACCCCGGCCTAGGGTCACAGCCAAATAGCCGGGGTCAAGACATGGGTGGCATGGTCGGCCTGGCCTCTGCGGGCCAATTCGCCCAAGTGCCCTTTTTGGTGCCATCTAACCTCCACCGAACCCCTGGATTAGCGTCCATGGGGCCAGATGGTGGCAGGCGTTGGGTAATTTCCCACTTTGTGTGTTCGATCCATGTCACTCCCTCCCTCCTCGCTGCTGCTGGGCAATGGTGGACGGCGCCGAGTGGAGGAAACGGGAGGGAAGCTGACTGACTCTCTCAGTTCGCTCACCTACCTTACCGCCGGGAGAGGGGCCGTTTGGATCGAGGACTCGCACTTGTCCAACATGGCTATTAATATGTGCCGCCCTCCCCGTTTGCTTCCGACTTCTTCTTTCTTCCCTCTCCAGCCAAACAAGCCTCATCAATCTCAAGCATCAGCTTTTGACTCAACTTTGACTTCGGTCGTCCACTCTTTAACAGCTCCCAGCTTAAACACATTCTCTTAATCAACCACTCCAACTTCGTTCTTACGAACCCCTTCCCCCTTTTCAACCACCTTCAAAATGCGTTACGCTGCTGCCGCCCTTGCCGTCGCTGGTGCCGTCATGGCCCACGGCGATGAAGAGGCCGCCTCTACCGTCTTCTCCACCAAGTTCTTCACCATCACCTCCTGCGCTCCCGAGGTCACCAACTGCCCTGCCCGCAGCACCGTTGTCTCCTCCAGCATCGAGCCCTGGACCACCTCCACCATCTACACCACCAAGGTCAGCACCATCACCTCTTGCGCTCCTGAGGTCACCAACTGCCCCGCCCACTCCACCGTGGTCGTCACCAAGACCGAGGCTATCTCGACCACCGTCTGCCCCGTCACCGAGACTGCCGTCAAGCCTACCGCCACCGCCCCCGTTGTCGTCCCTCCCCCCGCCAGCAACAACGGCACCGTCCCCGCGGTTCCTTCTAAGCCCGTCACCGAGACCGGCGTCAAGCCCGTTCCCGTTCCCGCCACCACCGTCGGCGTTGCTCCCTCCGTCTCCAAGCCCGCCACTCTGGCCACCAGCGCCGCCTCCGTCTGCCCCGGAGTCTCCGTCAAGACCATCTCCACCAGCGTCACCACCGTCGTCCCTACCGTCATCTACGAGACCGTCCAGATTCCTTGCCCTACCCCCAGCGCGCCCTCTGCCACCATCCCTGGTGTCCCTACTGGCGGCAACGGAACGTGAGTACTACCTGATGCATCATGAGCCTCGAGACTCTAGATCGCTAACTCGATTTCTAGTGCTGTCGCTCCCACCAAGACCCCCGTTACCGCTGGTGCCGCTGGCCTGACCGGCTCTGCCGTCCTGGCCGCCATCGCCGGTGTTGCCGCCTTTGTCTTCGCGTAAATCTTTTCTCCTGGAAAGCTCTTCTGAGGAAAGCCAACCGAGGCTATGGCAGTTTACGATCAATCTAGCGGGTTTCTTGCTTGGGTGTCGAGAGGAAATGTAAAAAGAGCACTTCTCTTTGTACATGTATCATCTTAACGGAATGGCAAATACCATTTGTAACCTAATCTTCTAATTGTATTTGGGGGACGTCCAGGGAACGGGAGTTGTCTTCTTGCGATCGAGGATACCGAGCGCGAGGAGATGTCTCTCGGGACCCGATGGCCTGGCTTTAACGACGAAGTGTTTGGGGAAATCTGATTTGATGTGACACTTGCAATGTGACCCCCCAGCCAACCCATAAAAACCAAAGAAGCCAATCCTTTTGGGATAAAAGGTTCCCTCAAGTGAGGTGACAGCCGCCTATGCATCGATGTTCCCCGGACTCGGGAAACCTACAACTTTTCCCGGGCAGCATTAACCGTCCCCCTGGACGACAGCCGATTCATTTCCTGACCGACAGACAAAACACAATCAGCAGACGAAATAAGCATCAGGCGGAAACAACCACAACCCAAACCGGTTCGGATGAAAAGCCGCCCTCAAAGATCGCCTGGCCAAAGTAACGTCCCATCCCTGCTTTTAGCGCCTTGGCGTGGAAATCCGTCCACGGGCAAAAGGGGTGTGGATACCGCCAGGACCAACTGAGGGACTTTCCAGGAGATTACGATTTGGGCGAGAATCTTCGTGTGATTGGCCGAGGCACAGCGCTTCAATATGGACGAAACGCTTGTCCCCGCCTAATGGGATGAACGGCGTCCCCGACTTTTGGAGTTGCTTGCATAAGGCAACCGTCCTCTCTTCATCTTATGCAGGATCGACACAGAAAGCAATCGGATCGCCAGGGCAAGACGACGACGATAGGCCGAGGGGGGCCTAAAGTGCGGTCAAGGTTCACTGACCGAGCAAAACACGACGGGAGAGAGGAGTGGGGTGGGGGAGGAGGAACACTCGACTCAACATCCATGCGAACAAATCCGCTGGGAAGCACCGCAACAGAAGGGCAATGAAAACCGAAGGCTTTTTCTCGAGTGGAAAACCTTGAAGGACGGGGGACGCGGTTCCCTTCCCTTCCCACCTTTCATTTCGGGGGAATCTCGAGTTCTGGGATTCTGGCTCTGTTGTGTGAGGACTTGGTCCTCTGCATCCGGATTTGGAAATCTGGAGACGGGACGAGATGGTAACAAGTGACCATTCGGCTGGTTCTGATATGATCCGACTCATGGATAGAAATGAAGGTTCTATTTTGTATGTGGACATGTTGATGGTGTAGTTGGACAAGGGGATGTGTCGGTGGTGATCGACAATGCGTTTCCCCACCACCGTTTGATGGACGCATTGGTTTGTCTACGTCATGGGCTTCGAGGGCTGCGACCTGCGGAGCTGGTGCCCGAGCACGACGTTGATGTGCTGGGACTTTCTGAGGGGTTGTCCATCCTTCGCTTTGCTATTCTTGGTGACATTTAGCGCCCCGAACGGCTCATGCAGGAAGGTGATGGAAAGCCCTCGGGATATATGCTTCACTCGAGGACAACGTTGATTTTCGGACTGGACTTCTCCTCAGAGCCGCGGGGTTTGGACCGAAAAAGTTTTCGATTATCTCTAATGTTTGGGTGATACTTTCAACCTTCTTCCACATCATTCTTTACGTCTTAATGCCATCATTCCAAGCATGGGTTTCCCGTATGTTTCCTTTGGATGGAGTTGTTGACCTTAGCACAGATCGTCGGCTTGCCCTTACCATCAAAATAGTTCCCCATCTCGTAGTTTGAGTCTCAAAGTACGACAGTGTCTTCGCTCCCTATTGACAGGCTACATGGAGCCTTTCCCGTCTATATCACGGACAGAAGAGACGAGCGGGACGCGGACGCGGCCAGCCGTTCGGCCCCTTTAGTTTAGAAACGTCACTAAAGGTTCAATTCTGTGTGTGAATAGCTACTGGCCCGTTCCGCAACATTCCATTCCTGCCTGCCTACCATTCATGGGTGCACTACGTCCAGAGACCCGAAAGTATTGATGCTGTGCGGTTCAGTTGCCCAGACCCAAGGCTGGCTTACCCGAACCCCCGCGAGATAGTTCCCAGACAAAACAACCATTGGCTTCTACGTCAGACTGCCAGCCTTTGGTTACTGACGGATATGGTTGCTTCGCTAGGGTCGACGAAGGGATTCTTTGTACCGGGCCATAACACATACGAGGTACATGCACACACGGATGCGAATGCTCCGACTCCTGCCTTCCTGCTTTCGTACTACCCGAGAATTCGCTCGCTTTGGAACAGACCACCACGACAGATTGGCATTGAACGTTAAAATTAGGCACATTGTCCTGCGGCATCTCTGAACCTCAGTTTTTGCCTTTGAGCCAAACTCGGGCTGGCCGTAACTAAATACCGAAAGCGGGAGGCAACAAAGTTGTTTTCGACAGGGGTTGCGTTTGGGATACATCCGGCCCCATCTGACAGGGCTGCTGCATCTCAAGCGCCCCTCGGCTCATGTTGGCCAAGTCAATATAGGGAGACTAAAGATAGTCTCGCGTCGCAGTGGCAGGTGCGCCATCCACGGGCCTTGGGATACACCACTTTCGCCGGCGGGGCATGTTTTGTCTATTCCAATTGCGGCGACCCTCTGGATATCCGAGCGTCCGGCAAAGGACCGAAGCCTACTATTTGATGCAGCAAGCTTGGATGTTTGGTGAACGGGTCGTCTGCTCGGCCATCTCCGGTTGCTGCCAAGGTTCGCTTCTGATGAACGTCCCGATTGAGAGTCGCTTGCCTCGTTGAACTGTAGTGCGCCCAAGCCCTCGTTCAGCTTGTCAAGCTTATATCGCTATGATTTTTGTCACATGAGCGGTACGGTTTCGGGCTTGTATAGTGGTCATTGTGAGGCCTGACAAGCAAACAGTGAGATCGAGCTCATACTGATGTCTGGAGGTTGTACAAGACACCAAGCAGCCCAGTCAACCCAAGCGGTTACACGACAAATTCAGATTTTCGTGCGTATTGCTGATTGTCATTTTAGGCATTGCCAAGGCAGCTGGTCAAGGCGAAGAAGTCCCTGATATTCATTGTAGTCTTTGTCGGCGCGGATGCCGTCCCGATCTAGGTCGGCTCAGGACGGCAATCGCCACGGGACGGGCACCGGGCGGCCCCACTTCGGGATCAACTCGGTACCCACCCTTATGTTCTAGCTGAGCTGCCAAGACGGCGTGCATCGTCAAACAGTTTAGGTCACAATACCAGTTGACATCTGTTTGAGGTCTGCCGGCTTGCAGTTATGCGTCGCGGAGACACCACATCGGGTCCAGAGCAGGTCAATGTCTGGGTGGGAGCGCCCTGCCCGGACTAAGTGCCAGTGGACAATTCCCCAGTCAATTAAACGCGTCCTCTCTCGTCAATCTGCTTTGACTGATCGAGTTCAATGCAACACTTAGTCGTAGCCCCAAAGCAATGGCCCTTCAACCGGGCTATGAGTTGGGCGTTCGGCGCTCGTCACTAGGTCGGGACTCCACCCGTTGACTTGATCCGATTCAACGCCGACGCCGACTCCGACCCGCAGATCATCTCCCGCGAGCGAACGGATGTCCCAAAATGAAACCATCAAAGCAAACACACGCATCCGCCGGCGGCCCTTCCTGAGAGAGCCCCTCGAAAGAGCCTGCCCACTGTACAGAGTAGCACCGTCACCCACCACCCAGAGCCACAACCGCGTCCCGTCGATGACACGTCGGCCCCACACCCCAGCGAAACCTAGGATACCGGAAAGCTGCTCTGCGATGCAACGCAGTTGCATAGCCCTACAGCCTGGGCTACCCAGCGGGCGTTATCAGCATGGCAACCCAAAAGCCACAGAAATGAATCGTCCGAATCCTTCTCGCCCAGAGTCTTCACCGTCATCCCAACCGTCATCATCGAGGCTGCCATCCAATGTCCCGCCGACCCCATGCCACACCAGATGGACGCCTTACCAGGGACAGCGTTAGCGTGCCTCGCTTCGCATTCGGCACGCATAGACCACAGCTTCCTTCTTCCTCGACCGCTGACTGAACTGAGAAAGCCGGCCCCGCTCCCGCACTCGCTTAACAGCCAAGACGCCCACCACGCAAGCCGATGATCGAATCCCATTCCTTCACCCTCCCGCCCGCCCGACCGGACGTTGAGTCAAGCATGTGGCTTCTCCTACCTGGTGCGTGGTTCCAGGCTTCCAGGGAGTCGCAACGGAAAGAAAAAAATAAGCTGGTACCGGCAGAGACAGGCCGTCTCTGCCATCCGTCGACCCAACCACATTTCTCGAAATCAGCCTCTTTCTTGCCGCAGATCTCCCTGGCGGCCCACCCTTGGGGAAAGTCACCCGCTGATGCGACATTCTGAAGAACGTCTCTATCCTTTCCCGTCGATGCGGGTGCGAGAGACGGACGATGAGCCACCGCCCTCCCCTCGAGTGCCCACCCGTCTCCGGTCCGCGTCCTCGTTCGGTGCAACTACTGGGCGCTCCTCCCTTTCCACGCCCAGGATCCCTCGCCGTGGTTGGCTTACACGAGCTTGTTCTCATTCTAAAATCCTAAGAGAATGCGAGCGCTCCTCGCACCTTGTCCACTAGTGATGACGAGCCACTTCCCCTTTGGTTCAGTAGATCACCCTGACAGGACCCGAACGCCAAGAGGGGGGAGGGAGGGTCCCTTTGGGCTCGCAGTCGAGATGCCTCCCTTCGGAAGCGTATATATGATCGACGCTTGCCACGCTCGAGTTGCGTGAAATGTTTGCTTGTTAGTTGTTTGCTTCTTAGTTCCAACAACCAAGGCCCGAGCTTGAATCACATCTGTCTTTTGAGACATCCCGTCTCTTGCGGCACGTAAACGTCGATAAAGATTTTCTCCTGGCCGTCCTCCTCGGCTCTCGCCATCCTCGTCCCCGTCTACGTCTCTCTCTCACCCTCTCCTCCTGAACACCACCACGAAGGGACCACGACAACCGCCAGAATGTCCGGTCCTCCGCCCCCTCTCCCGTCCAACGTCGTGATCTTTGGCCCCTCGGCCAACTGCACCCTCGACATCTGCCCCATCGAGTACAGCCTGTACAAGTACCGCCCGAACCTCGCCGTTAACGCGCTGTTCCTCGCGCTCTTCGCCCTCGCCGGCGCCGTCCACGTCTACCTCGGCATCCGCTGGCGCTCCTGGTGGTTCATGACCTTTATGCTCGCCGGCTGCCTCAGCGAGATTGTCGGTTACGTCGGCCGCATCATCATGTACAACAACCCCTTCGAGTTCATCGCCTTCATGCTCCAGATCGTCTTCATCACGAGCGGGCCCGTGTACTATACCGCCGCCATCTACGTGACCCTTTCCAAGGCGTAAGTTTGGCTTGTTCGTTTGCATGGGTCTGCCGCAAAGGGAGGCCGCTTGCCTGGTTTCACGGCTGTTGCCTTTTCTTTTCTTTTTTCCCACTCCCCTCGCATGGTCCATTGGCAGCAAAACGAACACCTTTTCTTTTCCCCCGCAGCACATCGTCATCTCGGACCATTCGAATCTTAAACCTTCCCGTAGGAAAAAAAAAGGAAGAAAAGAAAAGCAAAACTATGGCATTATGGCGTTAGTGACACCCGCTGACTCGAACTTTCTTCTCGCGTGCAGCATCGAATCCTTCGCGCCGGAGCTCTCCCGCATCCCCACAAAAGTCATCTACTGGCTCTTCATCTCCTTCGACCTCTTCTGCCTCGTCCTGCAGGCCGCCGGCGGCGCACTGAGCACGACCTCCCAGGGCAGCTCCGACGTGGGCGTCGACCTCGCCATGGCCGGCCTGGTGATCCAGGTCGTCGTGCTGGTGGCCTTTTGCACAATGTTCGCCGACTACATGATCCGCTACACGCGCTCGAGCGCCGCGCGCACGCTGACGCGCCGGGAGAAGGTCTTTTTTGGCTTCCTCGCGCTGGCGATTGTGCTGATCCTCGCGCGGTGCGCGTACCGTGTTGACGAGCTTAGCGAGGGGTACTCGGACTCGGACAAGATTACCAACGAGGGGCTGTTTATCGGGCTCGAGGGAGTGTAAGCCGTCGCCTGCCAAATAGTCATGAGACCTTGGGCGCTAACGTGACGTTGCAGTCTTATTATCTGCGCCGTGTTTGCGCTGTGTGTCGGCCATCCCGGGTTGGTCTTTGGCAAGAACAAGGCGGTGAATGGCATGAGAAAGGGGTCGAGTGTTGAGAGTGGTGTGGAGAGTGGCATTACGGAAACGGAGCAAAAGTGACGGGAATACCATATTGTTTTACTTGATTTGTACTGCATGGGCATGATGCTGACGTCAAAGGCATGCTTCTTTGTTTGGGTTCTTTTTTGTTTCTTCTTAGAGAGCGTGTTTGTCCAATTGCTGAGGACCCGTTTAGGTTGACAAACTAGAAGCAGTATCTGTTTTCTTAACACCTTTACGCTTAGATATGCTAAAAGGCTACGAATGGGCACACCAAGCCGCGTCGTCTGGCGTGTTGTTTTAGCGAACCTTTGGACACAGCCATGGTCGAGGATGGCTCAACCAAGATTGTGCAGTAACGAAATGTAGCTCTTGCCGTGCATGTGTCATTCTCTACGCAATCTACCGCGTCTTCCGTAAGTTCGTGTTCCAACACGGGTAAGGTCATGTGGTGGACATTGAGGAAATGAAACGAAACTCTCGAACCGCCCTCTTCGGAAACCTCGGCGGGAAGTATACTCGGCCGAGACAAATCTTACTCCATGCTGAGGCCCCCAGCTTTATGGCCTGAAGGGCACGATCACAAGATGTTGTTGCTTGGTTTTGAAGAACCGAGGCTGTGGTTTCCGATATGTTCCTTCATGCTACCGGGCATCGCAATGCTCGTGACAGGCGGTGCAGAGCCGCGTGCGTTCTACCTGCAGCTAGCCACACCTTCCCGGACTATACGAGCGGCGTTATAGAACCCAAAAGTCATCATCATACAACGTCGAACACACATCAAACGAAAAGTCGATACTTGCGCTTCAGCAACCAACACGCCATGCGGCTTTCACCTCCCCCGCCCCCTGAAGTCCCAATCCAGTCCCCCGAAAGCCCAATCGCGCTGGAATCCATTGCTAACCCCCATCGCCTGCCCCCCGGATATCTCACCTAGGATACGTGCGCGGCGGTCGAAAAAGCCAACACGTCCTTTCCGTAAAAAGGGGCACACGCTAGGCCGGCCTGCCGCTCTTGTCGGAACCCCCTCCCCGCTGCCGGGGTTTTATCGCCATGACCAGGACCTAGATCATGGGCGGCACCCGCCCATCGAAGCTTTCGTCGGCGGCGACGTGCCTGTCTCGAAGAGAAGTAATGATAATCATCCTGGCATTGTTTTGGCGTTCGGTCGAGGGTGTTTGTGCGTCGACCGACGAGTGGCCAAAGGCCGAAGCCCCGGGAGCCGGATCCGTGTCCGGGGCGGCGCCGGGCCCCACATCGCACTTCAGCCCCTTGCCTCTCCCGCTCCGCCCCGTCCGGATGCCTCTTACCAGCTTCCGCTCCACGTCACATCCATCCCGTTACACAGCCAATGCCACAGACCCCAGCCGAAGCGTCACAGCACACCCCACACATGCAAAAGAAAAAGGAAACTTGTAGTCGTGTCCAACGACAAGAACTCAGATTACCACCGTGTTTTTGTTTAAATGGCTTCGCCGGCTCGTCAGCTCTAGCTCCTAAGCGCCGTATAACGCCGTTTCTCATGCTGCAGTCGCACCTCCCGACACGGGATGGTTAAACGACCGTCTAGCTGGTGCAGCCGGTGACATTTTGGTCACAAACATGTGCTGTCCCAACAGTTACGTTCCAAACAAATAAGCCACTCCGTTCCCCCCACCTCTTTGTTCCTTTCCAGGATGACGTGAGTCTGATGGGATCTCGTAGGATATTTTCCAACCCAAGCCGAGATCTTGAACCAAACCTCGATGTAGTGCTCTCGACCCGTATGCTGTGTCGACATGATACTGAAATAAATCTCTCGCAAGAGAACGCAGACGACAATGAGCCGTCGCGTTCGATGCAATGCAATGCAAAAAAAAAAAAAAACCGAACCCCATCCACAAGACGAACCCTTCAAACCCAACTCTTCCAACGCGTTATGGCGACGACACAGACGAAGATCCCCGCGCCAAACTGAGCAGGCTGCTCGCAACACCGCCAAAGACAGCACTTGTTGGCTCGTGTCCCTCTTCGGCAGTTCCTGTCTCGACCGTCTCCAAACGCGGTAGCGCCGTCTTTTCAGCCTCGGCCTGCTCCGTCGTCTTCTCGGCTTCGGTTACAGGTTCCGGATCCCTGTCGCGTTGCTTCGTGTCGCTCGTCTCCTCAGTCTCCTTCTCCAGAGGCCCGTCGCGGCTGGAAGGCGGCTGCACTGTGACCCTCGGCAACGCCCTCTCACGGGTGATCTCTTGTTGCTGTCCTGGCCGCGGCTTCACCTCCAGCCTATCGAGGGGCACGTTCTCCTGTCCCGTCTGGAGCTTGTAGTTCGCGAGGCCGAGCTTCAGCCGAAGGATTCGAGCCTTCTGTGTGTCGGGTAGCTTTGTCAGTATTCAATGTCCCGTCATCCCCGAGCCACCAATACGGGACGCCGTACCTGTCGCGCCTCCTCGCGCGTCAACAGCCTCCTAGGCCTCGGTGCGGGCAAAGTCCTGACGGCCTGCTCTGCGTCGGGCTCTGTGAGCATGGTCGTGTTCTCCTGCGATGTGTCCATGGTGGAGTTGTCGAATACAGACGACGTGTCGGGGGACGCGGATGGATTCCGCAACGTCTGCTGCGTCTGCCGATGCTCCTCGTGGGGTTGCTTCTTCTCTAGTTGTCCTTGTTCCCGTTGTTCGTCGTTCTGCTTCTGTTCCTCGTACTGTTCTTGTTGCTCGCTCTGATGCTGCCATACAGACACACGCATTAGCTTCCCGTCCCGAACACCATGATGCACGCCGTCCACCACCCGGGTCTCACTTACTTCCTTCACGTCGGGTCTCGTGTCCATCTCCGTTTGTGCGGGCGCGGCGGGAGTCGGCGTGGGTGTAGAGGTGGACGCGGTTGTGTCCTCGGGCGTAGTTGTAGGTGCAGCAGCCGTAGGAGTAGCGGCAGACGCATGCACCGGCGCGAGAGCAGATGCACTGGTAGTTGCAGACGCAGACACCGAGACGGGTGCAGCGGCGGCAGGCTCCTGGCACTGCTTCTTCTTCGCGACGGCGTTCTCGTCAAAGACAACGGCGGCGAGGGGCCTCTTGAGACCCAAGGGCGTCTTGATGGGGTTCTTGCGAGGCGAGCCGGGCACCTTGCTGTGCTTGTGCATCTTGGTGGGCGACATCGCGTTCACGTTCGCGTCCAGGGGCGCGAGGGCGCGTCTCTTGGCCGGCGATGAGGGGTCCATGGTGTCTGGTCGTGTCGGGAATCGGACCGCGTGTCTTTAGGTATTCCGGGGCTGAAAGATACACAATGGTAGTGACGAAGAAAAGAAAAAGAGGAGGAGGAGGATCGGGAGTCAAGGTCCTCTTGGTAGGTGTTTGGGTGGAGGGAGAAGAGGGGGGTTGATGGGAGGGGATGAGGGTTGGAGAGAAAGTGAGAGCTGCACTGGAGGAAAAAGAGCTATTCCCACACAATTACCCGATTCACAAGCCTGAGCGACTTTCGGCGTGTGTTTCGCGGCTTGGGGGGCACCGGGGGGAAACTGGGGGGGGGACCGTTTAAACGAATGACGGTTTTGGGTGGCCGCGTGCAGCTGTAGCAACTTGAAATCCACCCGAGGGAGGGAAGCTCTGTGCTTAAAACAAACAAACAAGTGTGCCGCTGTTGTTTGTTGTGTTTGGAGTTCCGAGGACCGTGTGTATTGTCGAACTCTATGGCTTTGAGGGAGAACGGGGGACGCAACCAATGCAATTCCTCGGCGCAAGAAAAGATGTCTTCGGAGGGAAAAGGGGGCAAGCAATGGAGGAAGCGAGACACCGACGTGTTGTTGATAATGGAAATGTCCCAAGGAAACGCGTACTAGGCAGTCGAGAAATGTGTAGGGCCCCCTAAAGTGTCTCTCGCGGGAAGCACCCTCCCTACTTTGGGCCGCTTGTCAAACGGCCACGGCTGATGAACGTGCTGAAGAACGACCGCGTAGTGCACTTCTTCAGCGCAGGGACATCGCTGTAGCCTTGGAGGCACTCGGGGGGGGGGGGGGTTCTTCGGTTTCCTCCCTCCACCCCATTAACACCAAATTGACACCAAAAACCACCGCGAACTTCCCAAATCGCGGCCCGCCGCATCTTATTGCACCCTGCTCGGTGGCTGGCGGCTTGGTCGCGTACCCCTGTTGACGCAACTGTTTTTGGGGTTGAATGTCCAGCGCCCAACTACCTACGCTCGTCCACAGTGCGTGACAGCTGCTCACAGGGGGGGGGGGAGGGGGAGATCTGAGAGAAGCCCGACGCCTAGAATGCAGCTTATATAATCCCACTGACCCCTTACCCTACATAGGTACCTACTATGTAGTCCCCAGAGGCGCGTCTGTCGTTGCAGGGGTCCGCTAGCCATTGCAGATCGCATCCGGCCTAGTGTTGAAGAAAGTGAAATGCACGTACGGGGGGGGGGAGGATGCCCAAGGGTCCACGCTGCTGGGATCATTCCTTTGACGTGACAAGCTCCACGTCCGCTACCCGCCATCTCATCCCGTCGCGTCCACCTCCGCCCCTATCCGAACCTCTCAAGCCTTCCTTCTGCCACGACATGAACATCCTGTTGTCAGACCCAGATAAGTCGTGCAAATTACTGACAACGCGGTCTGGCATGAGCATGAACACAAACCCCTAGCGCATCGTCTCCCTTCGTCTGCACAATAAATCAGTCTCACTTCATAGGGACAATCGTTTGTAAACTTGGGTATCATTCCAATCGCCCTTGCAAGAGTCGCCGACGCTCCCGTCGTCGCCAAGGAACCTAACTAAAAGACATTTTGCCGCCATACGTACATACAACGCGTGACTGTCTCTCCAACCAGGCTACCAAAAAATAAGACCAAGACCGAAGCAGAAATAACGGTGAGGAAGAAGAAAAATAAAAGAAAAAGCCCAAGTACTGAACCAGCTGCCGTCCGTCCCCTTCGCGGCTCTACCATCTTTCCATAGGTGTATAAAAAAAAAAAGAAGAAACAATAAAAAAGACACCGCTGGCAAAGAAACTAAACCGAGACTCCAAAACTCTTCGAGTCCGGAACCTCCCAAAGGAACGCCGATCCCCTGCTTTTCCTCCCCCTATGCTGGCCCCTCCTACCCGCCCGGTGAGTCGGCTGGTCATCATTCATGGAAATCCCCGGGGTATCCAACCATGAATCGCCCACGTCTGCTGTCCACTCGTCGCACCTTGTTTTGTCTTTCCCTTTGTCCACGCATTTCTCCCCTCATATCGACGAGGACACGTCCAGCGAGTACATGCTGTTGTCGAACTGGAAGGGTTTGTTGAAGTCGTTCGTCACTTCGTCCCAGTTAGGAAACTGCTCCATCGGCATCGCTTCCTCAAGCATCAGGCCCTCAAACTCGGTTCCGCCGTCTTGGAGCCCTTCCAAACCGTCCATGTTGATGTTGTTCATGTCGAGGAGCAGGTCCATGTCAACAGGCTGCCAGTTGAGGTCGATGTCCAGATGAACACCTTCCGAAATGTCGCTGTTGGGCTCGGAAGATCCGCTGTCCTTGCTTGACTCGGGTGTGTCGTTTGGCGTCAAGGACCGGTAGACACCCATGTCGCTGATGACGCCGTTGGCACCCAGTTCGAATTTGCCTAGGTTGTTGAAGAGGCTCTGCGGGTCGATTGTCGTCGCCCAGGCGTCCATCGGCGCTGCCGGTGCAGCCATTTCCGGCTGCTTGTTCTCCATCTTCGGCGTGCTCTCCGTCTTGCCCCCTGCGAGCTTGTTGTCCTGTACCTTGCCCCCCATCTTGCTGCCTGTGCGCTGCATCGAAGCATCCCGGGACATGGGCGTCGCGCCGGTGTTGCTTGCCGGTGTCTGTCCCTGCTTGGAGAGGGTTTGTCCCATCGGCTGCGCCGTCTGGGGCTCCATCTTGACCTGGCCGTTCGTGTCCAGTCCCAGAGACTGGGCAAGGCTCTCTTGCATGTACTTCATCGGGTCTTCCAGAGGCTTTACATGCTCTTCTTGGATGTGCGTCTGGCGCGCCTGTTCCGAAGGGAACCCGGTAGTCGCCATCTCGCAGTCCGTCTCCGGGCACAAGAACATCGGTTTGGGCGGTGCCTTGGGCTCCGGCATAGGCTGCCTCTTGAGCTCCGGCGATCCGGACTTGCTGATCTGCGGTGAGGGCGTGGCCTGATTCGGTTGCTGCGGCGGAGTCGGCTGTGTGCCAACCTTGGCCTTCTTCCGCGCCGGAAGCTGTAGGTTATCTTTGGTGACCTTGGGCTTCGAGAAGTGGATGGATTCGCCGTGCGGGGAGCTTGCGCCAAAGGGAAAAGGAGGCTGGCTCGTTGTCGGTGCAGCCGGGGGGCCGCTCTTGCTGTTGGATCGGTTGTGCATCTTGTTATTGAGGTTCTGTGTCTGCTTCTCCAAGTTGGCCATATTGGCCATGCTCAAAGGAAGTGGCTGGCCACCTTGACCAGCGCCGGCTTGGTTCGGCGCTGTAGGCTGGCCTTGCTGAGGTGGCACGGCGGTCTTCTTGCCGAGGTTGGCGCAATCGCGCGCCATACTCTCGAGCAGCCGACGGACCTCGTCGATTTCAGCGGGCCTCACACTGAAGACTGGTTTAGGGTTGGTCATAACCTCGCCGTCAGTGAATTGCCTGATCATGCGAAGTCGCTGTAAAACGTTAGCAGGAGACCAAGTGTGAGATTGCACGTCTACTCACAGCTCGGAAGTAGCTCTTGGCGCGCGCATCGTCACGCGTCGCGGCGTACCACCGGCCAAGGGCCTTTCCAATCTTGCCCATGTCAACCACAATCTTCATTAGCTTGGCGCATGTCTCTTGGCGCTGCTCCGGTGTCATGGGTATGTCAGGCATGTGTTCCGTCATCATCAACCTCTGCTCTTCCTGGCCAATCCGTCTAAGCTTGTCAAAGTCATTCTCGGTCGGAGCGATGCCCGAGTTCGCCGCCTGCATGGCCTGTTGGCGGCTCTTCATGGCCTCGTACTTGGCCTTTTGTTCGGGTGTCATGCTCGCTATCTGCTCGGGGGTGAGGTTTGGAAGGGTCCGCATCTGCCCGGGAAGAGCTGCAGGCCTCTGAGGTTGCTGAGTTGCCGTTTGAGGAACGTCGGCAGGCTCGTCGGTGCTGGGACGCTTGAGGCTCTTTTGCTGAGTTGCCGGTGACGGGTTAGGGGGTTGCGGTTGGCTGTTGTTCGCGGTGGGACGGTGGTTGTTCTTCGCCGCCGCAGCGTTGGCAACAGCCTTCGGGTCAGGAGTCGCACTCTGTTGCTTTGGCGGGGCTGGCTGCACCGCCTGAACAGGCGTGGGGGTGACGTTTGCCGGGGGAGGAGCGGGCTGTGGCATTTGTGGCTGTTGAGCCGTGGGCATAGGAACGTTTTGAGCCCCAGGTCCTTGGTTACCCTGTGCTTGGGCTTGACGCATGGCCATTTCCTTCTGCATAGCAGTGGCCATCTGCCGTTGCTTGATCTGAATAATGAACTGCCTCAACTGATCATCCGTGAGACTAGCAATCTTGGGGTTCGCTTTGCGGGCGTTCATGATGTCGGTCGGCGTCACCTGAATCATGTGAGCTGGAATGGTCGGCATATTGGGAGGCATGCCCGGTTGGTTAGGCTGTTGCTGGTTCGGCATCCCGTTGCCCGCTTGCATGGCACTCTGCTGCAACTGCGATTGCGGCTGAGGCGGTTGTTGCTGCTGGGGCTGCTGCGGCACATGTTGCTGTGGCTGTTGTCCTTGTTGTTGAGGCTGCTGCGGCAGCTGTTGTTGCTGTTGCTGTCCCGCGGCGGCCGCCTGCTGCTCCCGGTTGCGCTTCTCCATTTGCCTTTGCATGTATGTCGCGAACTGCGACCTCTGGATCCTCTCAAGGTGCTGTTGCAGCTGGGGCTGAACGGGATTCTGCGCGAGCCATTGCCTGAGATCCTTCCACTTGCGCACCTCTGGAGGAGCGCGTAGTTGGTTCCCCACTTGCTGGAGAACTGGCGGCGGAAGATCCATACTGTCCATCATTACCTGGTGAGCGGGTGCCACAGGAGTTCCCTGGCTTCTCAGCCTGGCCAGCATCTGCTGTTGCTGGGCAATAACTTGTTGCTGGTTGTTGGGGACTCCGGGTTGCGCCTGTTGCGGCATCATACCATTGGGCATAAACTGGTTGCCGTTGGGCATGTTGAACTGTCCCATCTGTCCGGGCCTGCCCTGCATCTGGCCTGGATTATTTCCAGCCTGTGCCATGGCATTCATCTGCATCTTGCGCTGCTGCTCCTGCCACTTGGTCATGACCTCATGGAGTTTGTCGGGAGGCAGTCCGTGGACGGCCTGCCTTTGCTCGGGGTTCATGCTCGCCATCATGTTGTGGAAAATGGGGTTGTTGTTCAGGTTCATATTGCCACCATTCGGCATTGGTCTCTGGTTGCCCTGGTTGAAACGAGGGTCGAGGGTGCCGGCGAAAGGGCCATTGGCCTGCGCTCCACCCTGGCCTTCCATGGGGTTCATAGCACTTGGGGGGCGACGCATGGGGGTGTTCAGGGTGTTCATGCCCGGACTTTGGGAAGGAGGCGCGCCGCCGAGCCCGTTCGGTTGGCCCTGTAATTGTCTGGCCTGCTGTTGAGCTCGCATCTGTGCCGCTTGTTGTGATTGTTGCTGTTCCATCTTCAACTGTTGTGCCTGCTGCATGCTGAGCTGTTGTTGAGCCTGGTTCGGCCGAGGCGTCTGGTTTGGTCCAGCCGGATTAGGCATCCCTTGACCTTGTGCGCCAGCGATGGGTTGCGGAGTCGCATTGCGAGCCGGCCCGTTGCTGGCGGGAACGACCATTTGCCCCGCCTCCTGAGCTAGTATGCCAGCCTTTTGCTGGTTCATGATGCTCTCCATGGTATTGAACTGGCCAAAGTCACCGTTGGCAGCTTGCATGCCTGCGGCGTTCATCATGGCGGGGTTCATCTGTCCTCTGCCAGCTTGCATGAGTGCCTGGGTTTGAGCAGGGTTCAAGTTGGGAGGCATGCCTCCCTGCTGCTGCCGCTGTCTCGCCAAAGCTGCGTTTTTCGAGAGGCCCTGGAAGGCTTGGTGTTGGAACCAGATGAGAACCGGATCCTTCCCTTGCGCGGTATACTCCTGTGCTCTCTGAGCGAATCGAGTTTGCACAATGTTGCGGTAGTGGTTCTTCTGAGGCTCGGGGCACGCAGCAGCCATCTTGTGAGCGAGCTCCAAGACTTTCTGCTGGTCATGCGGCGTGAGGCTCGACGCGTCGGTAGGCATGGCGTTCTGGGGTCTGACCTGCCCGCCGGGCATCTGGAACATTTGCTGATTAGGCCCGATCGGTTGGCCGCCCTGGTTGCCCATGTTGACACCCATCTGGCCCTGTTGGGGTATTTGAGACGCTTGCATCTGGTGCTGCAGGTGCTGGAACCCTTGCTGTTGGTTCTGGCTCATTCCCCTACCCATCTGGTTCTGCATCGCGGCGTTCTGGTTCATCATCAGCTGTTGCTGAGCCTGAGCGGCTGCCTGTGCCTGGAGGTTGTTGCTGAGATTCTGCTCGTTCGCCTGTCGCCGTCTAAAGAACTCGTTTGTCTTGTTGCTCATTTGCGCTTCATATTGGGCCTGTATCTCTAGTTAGGTTTATGCTTACTACGAGAGGAACTGTTGGGGGGGTTGTGGCTCAGCTCGAAATCTTACCTTATCTTGCGACTTGTTGAACGCCTCGCGCTCAAAGTTAACACCAACTTCTGCCGCCTTCATGAAATCGATGTTAGTCACGGCAAGGCCGATGTTGGTGATACTAAGGAAGGGTCAGTTATGGCGCACACACTTGATGGGGAAGAAAGGTGAGGGCATACAGGTTGTGGCACTTGATCATGCGCTCTTGGATAGCGACGCCGGCTTGCCAGCCCGTATGCGGCTGCTGCTGGGCAAGCATAGTCTGGTAAAGAAACTGGTTCAACTGAACCTGGGAGGGCCGGGGACGCGGTTGCTGCTGCTGCATCATCCCCGCCGCTCCCGCCATGTGCTGCATGTTTGCGGCCATGGCCGCTTTCCACGGGGTTTACACAAGTCCCCTACAACGCGTCTTCCAAAGCCGACAGCTTCGATCGAAATTGGACCGGGGACCGTCGGGCGGCTGCCGAGATGAGGACCGCTATCAGGTGGGATATGCGTAAGAATCGCAGATGTGTTCGCTCGGTGACAGGTCCGCAGCAATCGAGAGGAAGAGAAAGTCGCCGATTTCTAACAATAAGGCACGAAGCCGTCGACAGCCTGCAGGATGCCTAGTGACTTGCAACCAGAAGCATCAAAGAGCTAGCCGAAATGTCTCGAGCGGGTAGAGGCTGGCGGTCCGAATGGCGAGCGAGGTTGCGATGCCGCAAATGTTCCTTTTGGTCGGGGATAGGCGTGTGGTGGTGGTTGTGAGGGAAGGATGACGAGGCAGGCCAGGTGGTTCGGCGGTCTCGTCTCGTGTTTTTCGTCGCCGGGATTACGTGGAGTCGATGAAGGGACCCGAGCGCCCATGCAGCAGTAAGTACACTGTGCCTGGTCTTTGTCGCAGCAACGCACAAAGTTGCAAGAGCGAGATGAAATCGGCTCGAAAAGAGAGCGGGAAAGAGGGTAGTAGGAAGCCACGGCGTGAAGTGGCTGTCGGTGGTGGGTTGTTGTGGTTTTTTGGGTGTGTTCGTCCAGGAGCAGCGGAAATTCCAGAGAGTGGAGGGTGGGCGTGGACAGCCGCAGGTCGAGACAAAGCGAGCCGGGGGGGCTTTGAAAACGGGACGATGCTACGCGTAAGGAATTATGCTGTACAGTCTGTCGTCTTATGTAGTCGTCACCGGGTCCTATTATGACGGACTTTTCGACGAGGGCGCCTCTGGAGGAAAGGCGCGAGGAGGACACGACAGAAAGTGTCGTGTAGTGTGTGTTGGTGAAGGAGGAGAAAAAGAGGCGGGAAAGATGGTGGTGAGTGAGGTAAGGTATAGTGTGTGTGCGTAAGAGAGAGAGAGCGAGAGGGTGAAGTGAGCGATGGGTTACGGCAGCGGACGGGATCGTTGGGCGTAGTGGAGCCTCTGGAGATGGGCTTTGCTCGATCAGTGCCAGTTGATTTAGGTTCTGGTGGGCTCAGGATTGGCGCTTTTTTTTAAGCGTGGAGCCTATTTTTGCCTGTGGACGACTGGGGTGGCTGAAACGAGAGATGGACGAGGAAGGTCGAAGTGAGATGCAGTTGTCGTCGTACATGCAGAGAAGATGAACACCTCTTGATCTGAAGTTATTCGGTGCGAAGAAGGGAAGAGAAGCTAGGCGTCGGCCACACTCAGAGCACGCGATCGGGCGACTGAGGAGAAAGGTGAGATAGTTGTGGAGGCAGAGGGGGAGGGAGGGAGGGAGGATGAGGATGAGGGCGGAGGTCGAGAGAGAGAGAGAGAGAGAGAGAGAGAGAGGGAGAGAGAGAGCAAGGCAGGGTAGGGCGAAGAAGAGAAAGAGGGCGCGCGCAGTGATGAGTGTGATGGTGGTGGTGGTGGTGGTGGTGGATGTGAGTGAGACTGTGTGAGTGACGGGACGGGGAACAGAGCGAAAGAGACTGGGAGAGAGAAGAGAGGATGGGGCCTGCAGGGCGGCGAGATGCACGGTGGAGAGAGAGGAGAGGGCGTGCGACGAGAAAAAGAGGTGGGCGAGGTGGCACGGCGGGAGGGGATTGGATGAGACGGACGGGCCAGGGTGGGTGTGGATCTAGGGAAAGTGGGAGGCAGCTGTGGAAGGAGCCGGGCAGACAGACAGCAGGAGGCACAGGCAGGTACGAATCCAAGAAAGGTGCAAGAGGTACTTTGGATTTTCTGGGGCCGGAGGCGAAGAACAACAACACCTCGGACTCTCTCTCTCTCTCTCTCTCTCTTTCTCTCTCTCTTTCTCTCTGTCTGTCACTGAGCACCCGGCGATTCGTGTGGCATATTGCATTCAGACACGCATGGCATTGAATGGAATTGTTCATAAACATGAGGCCCTCATGCATCTTGTTGTTCTAGGGACGGCTCGATGTTGATATAAAACACGGCGAGAGACGACGGTGGTCGTGGTGTAAGTCGACGAGCTGGAACAAGGTGTACATATTCACCAACCCAGCCACTAACCACACAGCGGTACCAGCGCCAGCAGCACCAGCACCCAGCAGCTGAGCCCAGCCCAACCCTGGGTTGCAAAACACCTTGTCACCTAGCACGCGCCCTGACATGGACGTTTTTTCCGACCAGAAACTGACTGGTATCCGTAGGTACCCGGGCACGGCAGGTACGGCTTTGCCTGGGATAGTGAAAGTGGACGGCGAGGAGGGTCAGGGTAGGGGAAAGGGAAGGGAAGGGGAGGGGAGGGGAGAGGAGGGAAGACCAGCAGGCTGAAGTGGGCACCTGGCGAAAATGGGGTCCTTTCCTTTGGGAGACAACGGTTGCCCTTTTCCTTGCCATACATACATAGTATCCGTACTATTTTTTATAATAATTCCCTGCCCTTGCTTCGTGGGCAGGTACGGTAGGTACAGGTATGGTCGACAATGGGAGGAGGGACCAGGAGGGGAAGGGGAGACTTGACTGGGAAACAGAGAAGGGGGGGTGATGTGGTATTAGTGTCAAGGGGGCGTGGCTCGCCAAATTCTCCCTCCCACCGAACTCATTCTCCTCGTCTCTCTGCTCTGCCTTCAGCCTCTGCCTCTGCCTATGCCTATGCCCCTCTAGTTTTTTTTTATTTTATTTTTTGCTGGTGGACGTTGGCAATGATTTGCAGTGACACTGGTTTGTGTCCCTGTCGTCGAGAAGCACCTTTCGACAGCAACAGTAGTGCTACCACGACTGCCAACCACACACTCCTCCTCCTCACCCAAGCCGCGAGGCGACCATACCTCGCCATCCATCGCAGTCATAACACCCTGCCCAGGACCCTGTCCCGCGAGGACCCGGTCCCTGATGCAATAAAGACTGACGGGCGGCAGTTGTCAGGTACCAACCTATCATGACGGCGGTGTGGGAAGCGGTCAACGTGGACAGGAAGGCCGCATCATGGGTGCTAACATGATACATACGTGCAACCTGCAAGAATAACCAAAGCAAGGCCCTCCGGGTCAGCAATTGACACCAGTCTCGCCGGCACGAAAGCACTCGTAGTGCATCGGAACTACGGCGCCAGAACAAGAGAGGTCACAGAGCGACGTGGGATGGCGCTGCGTGGTACAAGCGTGGTGGTGCCTCACCTTGCCTCTCTCCCTCTCTCACTTTTACTTTTACTTGGCGCCATGCCAGCCGACTGAGAAAGACAGACCGAGGGTCATTGCCGGGACCAGGGTCGGGGCCAAACCTCAACACACCGGACCCCGGATGTCTGGAGTGCCTTCCATGCATTCGAATCTGGCCTTGGCTCGCTCCGAGGCCATTTCCAAGTTGCTCCCAGCTTTGGGTGCCGCGGCGCTGCCGGCACTCTTGAGAGACCCAAACGGAACGCGCACCATGGCTCTATCAACCAACAGGCACATTACGACGCGACGATCAGCAAGAGTCCTCGCCGGAAGATCGTGGAGGAGCAGCCCCATGGCCATCGCAAACCCCCGGTCACGGGTCTCACTTGACCACGATTTACATCACCCGGTGAGCAGGGCAAGGCACGCCGGCAAGGACCGGTACGGCCACGCCACGGAACCTTTTTTTTTTTTTTTTGGCTTTCTTCTATCCAGTACAGGAACGTACCCCGGACAATCCGCAATGCCAGAGGAACGCTCAAGACATTCGACATTCGACATTCGACATCCTCTTCCAACAGCTTGCTCTGGTACCGACGGGTGGGCCAAGATTCGTCAATTCCCCAAACTTTCGATGGTTACGGCCTACATTCTTTCGTTCTCGCCCCAATCCATCATCGGTCCACTGCTACAAATTGGCAATGTCTCTCTCCAAGTCCAACCAAGGCGAGACATTGGCCCACTGCCCAGTTCTCCCCTCTAGTTCAGACCAACCGTTGACCTTTTGGGACGGGTCTCGTTAGGTAGTCTTTACCTTTTCGTTTCTTTTTCCCTCTGTCTTTTCGTTTTCCGACTGGGCGAGCAGGCGTTCATTCCTTCTGCTTTCTTCTATTTCCATTTTTGGTTGAACCATTTTCCCGTCCCAGTCTTGTAATTCCTATTCACCGGTGTCTTCTCTCCAGGTCTTTGCGACCCAGCAACACGGTCCTCAAGTCCGAGTCCCTTCCCGCCCACGCATCCCCCCCCCAAATCCTCGTTTCAGCGACTGCTTTCTTTATTTCCTCCTTTCTTCCCGTCTCTCTGGCACTTCTCCTTTGCTGTCTAAAAGACAAAAGTCAAGGTGCTCAAAAAGAAACTTCACACACGGCAATCAACGTGGATCATCCGGGCCCTTGCATTGTCAAGCAATGTCGCCTAGAAGTACACCAGATGGGAACTTCACCTGGTCTTTGCAGCAAGGAAGACGCCTAGTACAACATTGGGCCGAGGCGCTACGCGCCTCATTGTGGCCAGGGAGCATAGTAGTATACATACACCTGGTGGGAGAAAAGACGGGACGGGGGGCCCCCCACCACCCTTCGCAGGCTCCCAAGCAGACAAGAAAGCTCGAGGCTCCCGGCTCGTGGCTCAAGTCGCTGTCTTTCCCTGCACACTGGGCAGAGTGCTCCAGGATCATCCCTGTTTAGCGTCATCGCACACATGGACGCTAAGCCGAGAATGACCAAGCCGTGACGGTCTGCTTCTCACAAGGTGTGAGGAGTCCTGTCCCTGAGCTTGTGCCAAGTGACTGCGGCGGTATGGATACCTGACCTGGCGGTGTATCCGCTGGCAATCTGTGCCTTCAAGAGAGTCATTCTTGTTCTTTGGATTAGAGGAGAGAAATCTTGAACAAGTGCAAATGCCAACGGTTGTGGCCAGCGCCGCAGGCGAGACCGAGACCATGGAACGGACGTTGATATTAGACTCATCCACATCGATCCATCTCAATATGGGTATTGCAGCGAAACGGGACGAAGTACATGCGTACCGGGAGCAGAGAATAACAAGGGCACGGATACGCAAGGCCACGGGCACCTTGCAAGCCCCAGAATCCAGTCAAGCTACTGCGCAGCGGTGCAACACTCACCTCTCTAAAGAGCAGTGTAACCGTATAGACTAATCCATGACTGGTGTGCTTTGTGCGAGGTGAGGGACAGGCAAGTGAAGCAAACAAATAGATGCCACACGATTTGCGACGATACCAGCTTCAACACCACTCCGACTGCATGCTCCAATCCCATCTGCGAAGACGCCGTAGACCGGCGCCGCCTGCCGTGGTGACTCGACCCGGTTCCCAACATGCCCTTTTTGTCGTCGAGCTGAGGCAAAGAAAGTGGTTGGGCCTACAGAGGCGGAGGCTTGTCACATCGCCAACATTGCGTGCTGTTGTGGCAGGTGTTTGGGCGGCATGGTAAGGCGACCGGGGCCGGCGACGGAGCCTGTTTCGATATGCGATGTTTATGTACTCTGTACATGCTCCAGGCTCGACCAGCGACCGCCTTTTTTACTTTTATTTTTTTGGCCCTGCTCACCGAGTAATTGATTGCAGGGTGCAGGCAGATACTCTGCCTTACGCATCCCCGAGTAACTTTGCTTACATCAAGGTGACAGTCCGTTCTTCTACTAAACTATGCATTTGACCATTTGCTCGCCCGTGGCTAGGCGTAGTGTTGTCACTCAGTGTTGTGTGCTTGGCACTTTGTGCCCTTAGACCCCTTCTGGACCAGATCCGACCAGGCCTTTAGACCCATCATCACCACCACCGTTGGGGTGGGGGGTCTGTTCGTGATTTTTCTATGTGCTTCGACCAGGGGACATTGGTATGGTGCTGGCCTCTACAGACCCTCTTGTCTGTCTACTGCACGTTGCTCTCAACTCGATCTACAAAACGCAACAAGCCAGCCGAAAATGGCGCATGTTCAGCGTTTGACGTTTCCGGGAAAGCGAGGGGACAGGAAGAACCCCCAAAGGGCGCCCTGAGCATCATCTGAACTCGGGCCGGTCATTGGCCTTGGTCTTGCGCACACGCATGCTACAAAACTCTACCCAGAATAAGGTGCTTCGTACCTCTCAATGCAACGGATGAAAAAGGGAAACGAACCTCCCAGGGCGAACTTTTTCAATTTTTCCACTCAACCTTTTTGTCTGACATCTAAATTCGGCGGTTGGTGTCTACAACGGCAGGAAAGCAGCCCCTCGCTATCTTGGTTGGCTTTGTCTTTGGGGGCTGTCTGTCTACCTGACAGTAACCGGGTGGCGGTTGTTCGAGGGAAGGTTTCGTTACTGAGCACACCAGTCAGGTCAACAAGTACACCCCAGGTTGTCCTCAACCTTAAAGGAAACAAGGTGTTGGCAGTTTTGAACATCAAACGGGACTATGTCTGTCTTGGCCTTCTCCTCTCGGTCGCATTTCTCAACTGTGTGGTTTTGAGGATATTTTCCACCCATCTTGTTGTGGCTAGCTGACCGAAGGGTCTGTTTCGCAGATGCCTGTACATCTCTCACCCACTGGGAAAGATAAGGGGGGAAAAGCAGCAGCAGCAGCAGGTGTTTTCTTTTTTTTTTTTAATTCACGTTACCTGTTGGGTGCTATGGAGGGGTTTGTCCCTTCGGCGCTTCTCTCGTTCAAAGCTATAGCCGGAACGAGCTGGTGACAACGTCGAAACCTAGTTCTGCGATGCTATTGTGCACTTTGCCATCACCCGTCTCGCAAAGATACCTCGTCTTGCCCAAGGTACCTGGCAAGAAAAAGGAAGCGTACTCAGTCACTACAGAGGATCTCCAACAAGACACCAAGTCAGGCCCCTTCAAACTCGCTACACCCTCCCTTCTTTCTACTCGATCACGCCCCCTCCCCCCCCTCCCCCCAATGGCCCGGCCCAATCACGTCGTACTTTGGACCCAGTCGGTGCTTATTTAACCTTGCTAGTGACTGGCAGTTGCGCTCCTGGATAGTCAAGAGGGGCCCGCTCAGCTGCCTACCTCAATCCAAGTGTTCCGTAAGGGAAAGGAAGCATTCTCGCCTCTCTCATTACATCACTCTGCGCCGTAGTACGTGGTGGCAGCACAGCATCTTGTTACACACACTCACATCACTCTCTCGTCCACACATCTGCCCTTAGGGCTGTCTATGTTTCTTTCTTATTCTGATTTGCTCAGCTCGTATGTAAGTGCGGGTGCATCCTCCTGGTCAGAGCCTCTCGACGAACAGGAGTGGCAGCGGCGGCGGCGGCAACAGGAGCAGCCGTGCAGCCTCGGGTCACCGGAGGAAGAGTTCGGATCCTGGATTCTTACTTCTGGAGAGTAAGGTTTTAGATTATTTTTTCCTTAAGCAAGCAATTGCGTCTCTCGGCCGTGTATTCAAGCTTCACCTCGTTCCCATTACGAGCGTCCGGTCTTGTCAAGCCGTTGAGCAACAGCCATGACTGGCTGAACCTCTCGCAATAAGGTTACGTCCCAGACTCGTCTCGTTCCAGCCGCGTCCAGATGCACGTTGCGCGTCCTCGACCACCATCATGCCGGATCCAATCTAGCCCAGTCGACCTCTCAACTGAGATAGCAGGTTCAGTACCCGGCACCCACAAAACCCTACTCGCAAATATCGTCCGCCCATGCACTTCCGGGTAAGTCGAGGATAAGCCACCGCCACCTGCTTCTGGCTTCTGCCATCTGGACGGATGGCGGCTCTCATCTTATCAGCAACGGACATTACCGATGATGAAGGATTCCTGAACTGGGCCGTGTCAAATCGTCCGCGCCGGCGGCCGACAAGTCAGCACCAGGGCTGCAGGGCGATGTGACAACGACCAGGCCAGCCTTGGGGCCTCCTTCTGTTGAAACATTGTCCAGCCATGTCGCGAAAGCCCAGGAAGACGAGGATCTTCCGTTACGCCTGGCTTCTGCGTCGTCTTCCTGAATCCATCCCACATATAAGTGCAGGGCAGACGCCCATATGTGTAGCAGACGCCCCGCACCATGCACCAGCTGGCGGCGCTGCACGCCCAAAACGTCCTGCACCGAATGGCAAGTTGGTGGCACGCAGACTGAGAGAGACGGCCGACAAGACAGCAGCGGCATACATCAGGTACACGCAGACACGAAGAAGGCTTCATCGGAGTGTTCCCAGTCTGCTCCACTGCGCGCCGCGTACCTTCGCCAGCCAAAATAGCACCTTCGTTTCAAATGCGGACAGCCCAGCATGGTGCTTGGGGGACCCTGACTAGTCAGGCTGCCTCGGCCCTGATTACGTTTGCTGTGCACCAGTTCCGCGGTCCCGATTCTCAATTCCAACTGAACTGAGTGGTTCACTGTGTTCCTGCGCCGGTTCATACAGTCCTCGCCCACTTTGGAGGGCCATCATCATCTTTCCTCTGTGGCTATCACCATCACGGTTACGGGGACATGGCCAGAGGCCTACGGCACGTGGGCACATGGCCAAATCCGTGCCCTTGCCAGCTGCCCAACGCCTTCATCAGCTGGCCGGCTCTCATCCTACCTACCTAACTAACTGGTGGCGTTGGTTACCTTACGTACACGCCGAGGGGGGGCGGCCAAACCGAAGGGGGCCGCAAACTTGATGCGTGCATGTGGCTGACAGCCAGTCTCGGTCAAGTTGATCGCCTCACTAGCACATCACCCGTCCATTGGCACTACATTGTCGGGATCTCCTCAGCCCAACAAGGGCCAACAACACCATCAATCAAATCCTTGGTCCGACGAACAGCCCCCACGATGTCGGAAAGGCGAGCTGATTACAGCTGAGCGCACTTCGCGTAGTATTACGAAGCCTGTAAAGTCAACTCGCCAAGGCAAAGCTAGATTGGAAACTTCTTGCCAGGGACAAGCTGGCCAGCTTGGGAGACTTAGCCGTTGCTCTCTCCCGTCGACGGTCGTGCAGGTGTCGGTCGGTGCTTGGGCTTCATTGGCCCATGTCTCGAGCGATCAACGCCAGGGTCCGACTCTAGTCACCTCAGTTGGGCAGGATTGTCAACCAGTAATGGGGTCTTGTCGCACGAATACACACTGCTCAGTCTGGGCTTCATTGAAGGACTGTTCATCATGGCCGCCCTGAGCCGGCATGCGAAGACTTGGCCAGCAAAAGAAACACCAAAGCAGATCGGACAGAGAACATCTGCGTGGTCCTCCCGTCTACACCAGTGCAGAAAGCACATGCACCGGACCCCGCCACCCACCTCGAGTGGCTGCCAGGGCCACGGGATCCAAGTAGCGCCGCCGACAAAAATGGGGGGGCATAGCAAACAACAGGAAACTCGACTGGGCATGGTTATACCAGCTTCTTACAATGCGCCGGGGGGCCAGATAAAAACACCCGAACACCTCTGCTCAAAGACGTATCCAGCGACTGCGCGGGGATCGCCTTGTTGTCCTCGTTCACCCCATGCCCAGTGGGTCAACAGGTACCTACATTGCGACGAACGTTCGACTGTGAGACGGTGTTTCTCCATGGATGGCTTCATGGGTGAACGGCCACCTGGAGAGCGCAGGCGAAACGGGTTCGAACAAGGTCAACGCAGTGCCGTGCAGAGCAGCCAGCCACACACATCCAGCCTTCTGCTAGCCGTTGTGCTTCCGCTTGGGAATTCATGACTGGAACGAGTCCCCCTTTCTGCTTGCTGATGATCCAGACGTTGTGCCCTTGTCAATGCTGACATGGCCGCTGTGCGCTCGGTGTCGTTGTATGGCCTCTGTGCTCCCCCCTCCACATCTGCAAATGTGGACTCTAGTGGCAGGGTCTTTGACTTGAGATACACCATGATATGGACGAAAGCAGGACCTGGCTGTTCTTAGATTTTGCGCCTTCGTCCCGCTTGAACGGCACGGATGATGGCCATGCAGCTAACACACTCGAGAGCGCCTATGCGGTCGCATTTTCCTCTTTTCTCGAGGTCGAAACGACACTCCAACCTGGCAACTAGAAGGCACCTGAAGCATGCTGGCAGCATGCCAACAGCCCACTTCCCTTTGACGATCTGCGGGTCCCTCCAAAGTTTCGAACTGCCAGTGCGGGAGCTAGGCGTGCACAGAAACCGGTTGATATAACAATCGAGACTCCTCACAATGCTGGAGCGAGAAAAGAAGAAGAAAGAAAAACAATGACCAAAAAAACGATTAACCAGTGTTTACGGGAGACATGGCCAGCCGCTGGCCTCAACGGGGAACATCATGGCCTGAGCGTGGACTTTGTCATACCTGGCAGAGGTCGATCAAGGAATGGCGTACACGAAAAGAGATGTGTATCGATGTGCCCCAACTGAACTCCCGATCGCGACGGAGACGGCTAGTTACTTTCGCCTCACTCAGTCTGGCGCGTGCAACAGACTGCATAAGCCAGCTGGAAGAGCCGCCAGTCTTTGCTTGTAATTGTTAAAGACACGAACAAAGAAACAAGTGCGGTACAGACGGCAGCTCTGTTGATACAGTCAATGATGTCTGATCGTCGCGCCCAAATGGCCGAACCGAAAAGAGCAGGGGGCCAGACTCCCCAACGTGGGTGGGCCAAGGCCATGCTCCAGTTCCGGGACAAGTGCCCCATCTCAAAGTACGGTAGGCATATGCAAAGTTCCATTTTGTCCTCGACATAACTCTGGTAAGCTGCATGGCTGAGTGAGAGTGGTTGCTCATGTCATCTATACCACCAAGCACACCAAGCACATCAGGGCGCAAACCACTTCAGACATCTGCCGAGGGTTACGTCTCAACGACTCTTGATTGTCTCCTCAGGGTACAGCGGCGACTGAGCAATGTGCCCCTGAGGATCTCACTGAAAGGTGACGGAAGCGTCTGCGTGTCGCTGGAACGATGCCCATCCACGGGCAAGGCCCAACCCTGGCCGAGTGGCTCGACGAAGGGCGTGGATTGGCTCAAATCTCGGTAGATGGCACCTGTGTCTTCGTCTCATTTTGCCAGTCTCTCCCTCCTTCCCTCTTTTCTGCTCAGAAAAGCGACAGTGGTGGCTTGAAAGAACCAAGTAGTCATCGCCAGCGTTCTGCAGTCCGTTCAGGTCGGGCCCAGCTCGTAGCGGCACAGCTGACAGCATGTCGCAAACGGCTAGTGCTTGATTGCGTTCGACGGGCTATAGGGACCGCGATCGATGGTCGGAAGGCTACCAGTCGGAGATCTGGCGTTGGGGAAGAGTAAATTATGGAATACGATTGATTGGAAGCCTGGGTCCTGCGGAGGGACTACCCGTTGACGGGTTACAAAGTCCGATGCTTTCTGGAAGCCGGTAAGAGTGGGACAGAGACCTTGGGCGCGGCTCATTCCTATGCGTACGCAGCACGATTATGCGGCAATATGCAACAGTAGGGAATAGCTGTTCGTATTGAGCCTCCATCTGGATTGCAAAACACACGGGTGGCGGTCGGTTCCTCTTCAAGGCCTTCTCGGGACCGCAACGAGCCTTTCCCCCATGGCCGAATCGACGCTGCCGTAAGTCGAGTCTGAGGGCCAGTGGTTTACTCGTTCGCTGCGAGGGGACCTGGCATCATGATGGGAACAAGAAGGGGAAAAGGGCAGCGTGTCAAATGGGGTCGTGTCAGTCATGGAACACCCCTGCTCGTTAGTTTTGTCATTGACAAGGGTAAGCGGGCAGCTAAAGCGGCGGTCGGCGGAAATGCTGGAGGACGTGGCTGCTGTGCTGATCGACAACCAACAAGGCACACGGGCAGAAAGGACAGAGCCAACTGAGGTCCCGTGGCTGCGACTACCAGTCGTCTGTTGACAGGGTCGAGATGTCCAAACGCTGTTCTCGACTCAGGAAGAGCATCAGGCTCCGGGCCGCGTCTTGACAAGAGGGCTTGCAGCCTGCGCTGACGGTTAGAGAGGGAGGCCTTGGGACCAAGACCAACAGCACCCCCGTCATCCAGCGCAACACAGCAAAGCTAGAGAGATGTCGTCTCTTTTTGCGAGATGAGATCCAGCGACCCTTGGAACCCACAAGAGCTTTCTCGCCTCAGCGTGTCGCTATGAAGGAGAAGAGTCCTGAGCAAAGACTGGAAATGGGAGGTGAGGTGGGGAGTGCACAGACAAAGGCCTGCAGGGCATCCCTAGGGCGAAGATGCCTTTGGGGTCACGCCAATGAGCTTGGCTCTCCCGACCGGTACGGAGCTCAGAGTGGCCCAAGTCTGCTTCGTGGGAAATGGTGGAAGGTGGAGGGGGCGGGCGACAGTTTCACCATGTGCTCTGAGCATCTGAAGTTTGCTTGCTGGTCTCTAGTGTACTGCCCCTCTCCCTCTTGCCAAGCTGCCGCGTCTGCTTGCCTCTATCGAATCGAACACTCTTTCCTAGGGACGAGACGAGGAGAAGGAGAAGAAGCGTGACAGTCGTTGATGAGTGCCGCTGCCCATCGTCGGTCATGCGAGGCGCTGGGCGGTGGTTTGGCCGTGCCTACAAAGTGGGTGCGTCCAGGAACCCCCTGGGATCTGCAGAGCCGGGGAGGGGGTTCATTCCGTATCTGTCGTGCTGCAACGCCAGGTCGACATGGGTCTCGTTGACTTTGCCGCCACTTGTACGGGTGCCTTGCCTTGGCTTGTCTTTCTTGGTCCTCTCTTCCTTCTGCTAATTCTTGTCCTGTCAGCCAGGGGGGCGGGGAGGTCCAATAATCCAATGGGGTGTGAGTGAGCCCCACGAATACTCGATGGGCGACCTGATGAAGGCACAACAGCCGAGCTGAGGACGAGTGTGCGTTTGGGTCGGGTAATCCACATACTGGGGGGCAGCGGCGGTTGAGGGAGAAGGGAGAGGGAGAGAGCCGCGCCGATGACCACCAGCATCGGCATTGGTTCGTCAACATAGGTATCCGGGCGGATGCAAAATGCTACGTAGATGGTTTCTTGTGGCGTGGTCAGTCATCCAGTACATACAGAGAGAGTACCGAAGGCGCAGGCAGTACAATGGTAGTGAGGGATGCTGCTGACCCTACCTCGCCTTGCCTTGCCTCGCATTAATGTGCCTTAGCTTAACCCTCCCTCCATCACGTACAGACGGACTCAGAGTACGATGTACCAGTACTTAAGGGCAGCGCTGGACTAGGGCCATCTGATGCATCCAGGTACGTACAGGTACCCCGGCTCTGGCTCTGCGACGGATAGTGCGTTGGGGGGGCACTCGATCCATTCCCACGACGCCAGAGCCAGCAGAGCCGGCGCACACTCCACCCTGTATTCCTTTCCGGCAGGTGAGGGAGACAATCCCAGCTTCGGCGCCGGATCAACGTCGGGTTGCCTTTGACGACATGCGATAACGATACCCGCCGACGAACGCTGTCCTCGTGACAACGTGGAACACAGCGAAAAGATATCCAAGAATCCAAGGCAAACAAAGTTACAGACCCATTGGCCTGCCTCTCCGAATCAGGGCCGCTGCTGTCAACAAGAGCTCTGCACCCCCTAAATGCTATCGGCCACAACATTCTTGTGCCGAAACATCGCCCGACCAAACAAGAACCCCGCCATTGCTTCTGTCACGTTCCTTCGACCCCTCCATCCCCAAGCTCACCTCTCGACGGCCACCCGCACAATGGCTCCCCCAGCAGCTGCCCTCGACTTTGTCGACTTTGTCAACGCCTCTCCTACTCGTGAGCATTCGTTGCCAGCCCAAGAGACGGTTCCCCAGCTAACGTGCCCTCCCCGCCAGCCTACCACGCCTGCGCGACCGCCGCCGCCCGCCTCGAGAAGGCCGGCTTCACAAAGATCAAGGAGCGCGATTCCTGGAACTCGGCGCTGCACCCCGGCGGGAAGTACTACCTCACCCGTAATGGCTCGTCCATCGTCGCCTTCGCCATCGGCAGGAAGTGGAAGCCCGGTAACCCGGTCGCCATGATCGGCGCCCACACCGACTCCCCGACCCTGCGCATCAAGCCCGTGTCCAAGAAGAACAACGTCGGCTTCCTGCAGGTCGGCGTCGAGACTTACGGCGGCGGCATCTGGCACAGCTGGTTCGACCGCGACCTCAGCATTGCCGGCCGCGTGCTCGTCAAGGACGCCGACGGCAACTTTGTCCAGAAGCTGATCAAGGTCGACAAGCCGCTGCTGCGCATCCCGACCCTGGCCATCCACCTCGACCGGAGCTCCACGTTCGACCCCAACAAGGAGAACGAGCTGTTCCCCATCGCAGGTCTGGCCACAGCCGAGCTGAACAAGGGCGCCGCAGCCCAGCCCGAGGGCGACGAGGCCGAGGAGGACTTCAAGCCGCTCAAGGCCATGACGGAGCGCCACCACCCTCACATCCTCAACGTCATCGCGTCCCACGCCGAGGTTGAGCCCGAGGCCGTTATCGACTTTGAGCTGGTACTGTACGACGTGCAAAAGTCGTGCCTGGGCGGCCTCAACGACGAGTTCATCTTCTCGGCCCGCCTCGACAACCTCAACATGACGTACTGTTCCATCGAGGGCCTCATTGCCTCGGTGCGCGAGCCCGACGTCCTGGACAACGAGACCACGATCCGTCTCGTCACCTGCTTCGACCACGAGGAGATCGGCTCCACGTCGGCCCACGGCGCCAACTCGAACCTCCTCCCCGCCGTCCTCCGTCGCCTCGCCTCGCTGCCGGGCAGCCGCGACACGGCGTCAGACGGGTCGTACGTGGCCGTGTCCCACGACGGCGACTACGAGTCGACGGCCTACGAGCAGACGCTCTCGCGCTCCTTCCTCGTGTCCGCCGACATGGCGCACTCGGTGCACCCCAACTACGCCGGCAAGTACGAGTCGAGCCACCAGCCGGCCATGAACGGCGGCACCGTCATCAAGGTCAACGCGAACCAGCGCTACGCGACCAACTCGCCGGGCATCGTGCTGCTGCAGGAGTGCGCGCGCCTCGCGGGCGTGCCGCTGCAGCTGTTCGTCGTGCGCAACGACTCGCCCTGCGGCAGCACCATCGGCCCCATGCTCAGCGCCAAGCTTGGCGTGCGGACGCTGGACCTGGGCAACCCCCAGCTGAGCATGCACTCGATCCGCGAGACGGGCGGCAGCGCGGACGTCGAGCACGCGATTAAGCTGTTTGAGAGCTTTTACGAACGGTTTGGCGAGTTGGAGGAGAAGATCCTGGTGGATTAGGGGACCGGGGGTGAGAGGAATTTGTATTCCAAGCGTATTGCATAGGTGTAGCGGCGTTGTAGCAGCAAGGTGACGGGAATACGATCTGAGAGCGTTCATTCTACGACCTCTGTTTGATACTCCATCGCGGTGATGACGGTTTGTTGTGTACCATGCGCTTGGTTCTTTTGATCCGCTGTAGATTTGCTGTCTCCAGCAGGACGTGCTTGTCGTAGATGAGATGCCTCAGTGCGCACTCCCAGTAATACTGCAAGTCAATGTCGCTAGTTGACGTCTTGGCCAGCAGGTGATATCGTTCGAGGACACCAACTGCTCTAAACCGCAGAGTGCCGTCTGTCCGTTCCTTCCCCCGTCCTCTCGTCCGGGGCCGTCCCGCCGCCTTGCGCTCCGCCAACTCTATATCAACTTCAACGTCGAGTGTTCACAGAGAAAGCATCTCATTAGCCCTTTCTCCTACTTGACCAGCTCAGTCAAAGAAAACTTTCGGATCATTCGTACCGTTCTGGTTCATCTCAGACCCTAACTCAAGGCGTAGACCTTCAGAAGCTAAACCTGCTACCCTTCCGTTCCGGAGAACAGAGTCCACACCCGCCGACTAGCTCTTCCCCCGGTTTCGCGACTCCATCCGTCTGAGTGCTGCGTCGACCGCCGCCGGGACTGTTCATTTGTGGCTCTCCGTCTCCGGCTTTCCCCTAGGTTTCAGAAAACCGTCTCTGCCGTAGGAAGAAGGTACGTCGCCAGTCCCTCGCCCGATTCCGCTACCCTTTCCGTTTGGGCTCGCCTCTACCACTCCAGGCTATTTATTTCGACCTCTACCTCGAACCATCTTCTCGACCTCCCCTCCACTACGTTCGTCACCTCGACTTCGATCTCGATCCAGCTCACTCGGCACTGAGATTCATATCTCCTTGAACCACGGCACGGAGTCTTTGTCTCTCCGTTCTCAGGCAGACATATCTTCCATCTGAGAGCGCACGTCTCTTACTACTACGATTTTATTACCTCAAGAACCGAAAAGCGTCTTTTTCTCACTTCGAGCTCCGCATCTTTCCCTTTACGTCGGTATGTGAGTATACCCATTTCAACCAACCAAGCCGTGCCTTCTGCTTCAAGTTCATTGGGCAGATATCATGTACCTACTCCCTTCCCTTCTCGCGCAGCCATATTTCCTACCCACTGCCTCACAATACCCTTTTCTCTCGTCTACACCCTCCGCCTCCTTGTCTCCGGTCCTTTTTTCTCTGGCACCACTCACACTCAACTCACGTCCCAGTGCCTACATTCGAGCTCCTAGGCTCCATTACAACAATCCCAACACCATAACACTTCACATTGCCCACACAGAGAACACAGAATTCGATTTCTCGAACATCCTGACCTCACTTACAGCACGAGACCACACACATGCAACTTCGCAGGAAAACCCGATCAAGCGTCTCCTTTAGTTCTTGTTAACTCTCCGTTGGCAGGTACAAAGTCCCACATCTTCTCCTGCGTCATCGACCCCTTCGCGAACAAGACACAACCATCTTCGTAACTCAATGTCCCCTGCTAACGTTTTTGTGACAGAAAAGGTCCCATCCTTGCCAAGAGACATATCTATCGGGACAATAACACGTCTTACTTTCGACGTCTGCCTTCTTCAGTCACGCTCGTACTTGACAGTGCAGGAAGTCGCGCAGAAGAAACCATCTGGTGAGTAGCCTTCGCACCCGCCCTTCCTCCTTGCTTTCAGCTTCTTTGCGCTTGAGCCAAAGAAGTGTATTCCTACAAAAAGTTGCCCCTCATTCCAATCAATGGATTCTTTCTCATTGTTCTACTTCAATCTCAGTTTTAGGGGTGGCGTCTCTTAGCCCATGCATCTCGATACTTCGTTTCTCATTGCTTTCGTCGTCTAAAGGCCGTTGCCCAATTCCCGCAAATTCCGTCTTGACACTCGTTAAGCATGTTGGGCTGACCTTCTACAGAACCAAACCTTTTCCTAGAAGCATACCCGGAATTGTCAGAACCGGAGGTTCTGGCTGGATATAGAGCAAGATTTGTCTTGAGGGATACAGACATTTCAGGTCCTCAAGCTTAACCACAGACAACATCGATCCCTTGGCACCTTTGCAGGCAACATCCATCACCACAAGGCTTCCTTCGTCAAGATCTGACAATGATCACCCTTCTCTTTTGATTTGGCATCTTCACCTATATGGCTAAACCCCTCAGCCATCTTCCGCAGTATTACCCAAGACAAGGCAAGTATTTCCCTGCCATTCAACACGGTGCTCCTTATCACCCCACCTGACCGACTTCAACAACTAGCCTTGACTGAGAAGTCACCGGTGACAATCAACCAAGGGTTGTCTATCAAATTCACCCAGGATCTACAGCACCATACTTCAAGAACATCAGGTAAATTCCCTTTCTTTCCGATTTTCCACGTACAAATGGTTCTCCCATACTCACGGCTTACACGAAGCAGATATCAGAACAAAGATGTGCCAGAACGTCTTCTACACCTACTCGTGCGGCCATATCGAGTGCGTCACCTACCGCTGTCTCAAGTGCAAGGATGCCTCCAAGTCCATCTGCATGCATCGACAAGAGCCCCAGTACACGACCCTCAAGGACCAGGTGTGTCACGACTGCAACGAGATGAGCAAAAAGTGTCGCCAGCGTGCCCGAGCTCGGCAAGAGCAGTACCTGCAGGAACAGACCGAGGCTCAGCTTCAGGCTGAAGTTCAGGCTCGAGGCCATCTATCTGAGGCCCAGATCTCTGTATATGAGCAGGAATTCTTCGATTCTCAACATCAGTACCTCGAGTCTCAGCAAAACCAGCGGGCTCAACAAGCTCAGCAGTCACAGACTCGCCAGGATCCAGAGTCAACTTCTCCTGACGGCAAGACTATACGTCCACTCGAATCAAACAAGCTGGGCAACATGAAGTTCCATGACGAGGGAGCTGCGCTGGGCTTGCCGCCCCACGGCCTGTACCAGTTCTACACAGGTCAGTAAGGGCGAGAAGGGGATCGACCAGCGCAATGAGACCAGAAAGTCTTGACCAAAATAGGAATTTCGAATGGGGACGAGCTCATGACACCGACGCATCGTGCCGGTAAGGGCAGATGGCATTACGGTATGGAAATTGAGACATCATTTTCGAAATTAGTAGGTGTTTTTAGGGGAGGCCACCAGCGTTTGCTTTAATCAATGACATTCACAAATAGATTTCGATGTCCGGTGTGAAGCTTGGATGATGAAAGGGAAAAGCTGTTTTATTTGTGGTACATTGTCTCTAATGCCCATTGAATGCTGCCGTTGACAGCGGGACGAGGGACTGATGTGATATGCTTAACACACATGCTGGGTTAAGGACGACATGATTGGCGATCCGATCAACTGTTTCTGGGGAAAAGGTAACAAAGGCTGGAAAGATGGGTAGGATTGACAATGCGGTGATCAAGACGGACAGGGATGCGCGCAGCCCGATGAACCTCTCAACAGAGCTGACAGCACTGCTTGCTCCGTGCTCCAGCTGAGCTTCCTCACACTAGCACTAGCACCCACGCTAACACGTGGAGAGGTGCCAATCCCCGATGGGAGCTGAAGCAACTGACGTTGCCCCCCTAAACTCCGCAAGGCCATATCTGGCCAACTCGTTTTTTCTACCGCGCCCCAACGTCATCATTCTACAGCATCACGGCTCCTTTGTCCACGTTGCGCAACCAAACTACCGTCGGCCATGGTTCTTTGACAAACTACACACGCGTGCTCAAAAAAAACGAACCCTCTTCTCAGAAAAACGACCGACCCCCAGTCAATCGCAGGGACAATTCCCCGCCAAGACCCTCCTCAGCTTCGCCAACATGGCCCCCCCCTTTGAGACTGCGAAGATCACCCTCGACTACCTCCCCTACGCCTGCGAGTTCGACCCTCACGATGCGAACCGCCTCCTTGTCGGCGGAGGCGGCGGCGCCAATAGAAGCGGCGTCGCCAACAAGATTGTACGTCAACATCTTCCCCCATCTCCTACGCGACATGCGACTGACCTTCCGCCCGACAGACAGTAATCGACGCCTCGACCAAGGACGAGCTGCGCGTCAGTGGCGAGGCCGACCTCAGCCGCGACGAGGACAGCGTCATGACCCTTGTTGTCGGCCCCAAAAAGGGCCGGACAAGCTACGTCTACGCCGGCATCAACTCGAGCCCCGCCGACGTTGAGAAGGGCAAGAACGAGCACTTCCGTGTCTTCGGCGTAGAGCAGAGTAAGGCGCGCGTCTCCTCCGGCGCTAATACCCCCGGCGTGACCGTCGCCGAGCTTGCGCGCACCGCCCTCTTCGAGCACAACGAGATCGACAAGGACGCCTACCAGCGGGTCCTGCGGCTCTCTGCGCCCTACGGCGAGAAGCCTCAGCTCGGCGCCGTGGCGACTGGTCTGGCCAAGGAGTCGCAGATTGTGGTGTTCGAGGTCTCGCCTGCGAGCGCTGCTGCGCCCAAGGTCAGGGGCAGACTGGATATCACAAGGGAGCCCATGGACATCGACGTCGTCCAGACTGGGGAGGACGAGTTCAAAATTGCGTACTGCGACGAGCGCGAACTATTCATTATCAAGGTCACCAAGTCCGAGGTCGACGGCCCCCATCTCGCTTACACGATCAAGGAGGACGGCACCGGCGCCTGGCCCACGTTCCGGTCGATCCGCTTTCTCTCGCCAGACTTTATCTTGGCGGGCACCAACATCCCCAAGCGGGCCGGCTCTCTCTTGGTGGGCATCCGACTGCCCACGAAGGCGGGCGAGGAAGGACGGCTATCAGCGTCGGCAAAGCTGCCTCGCGCAGTCAACCAGATCACGACCATCGCCGTGCGGAATCTCAGCCCGCCCTCGACCCCCGGTGGCAAGATTGGGAATGCGCAGTTCCTTGTCGCCGCGGCCGGCCAGGACCGGTCGATATCGCTTTACACGCTCGAGCATAAGGCGCATTCGAGCATTGACCTGCTGGTCGACTTTGATTTCCTCACGGCTTTGAAAGAGGTCCACCCGCTGCAGATCACCAACCTCGCCCTGTCCGTCTACATCCCGCCCAAGACCACTGCGCGCCCTCAGTACGTCAAGCTGGCGAGCATCTCGATGAAGAACACCGTCGTCGTGCACTCGATCCTCCTCAAGAAGTTCACCGACAGGGACGCCCCCATCCGCAAGGGAGGCCCGCCCCGCCCGCAGCGGTATGCCGTCGCCCTGCAGCCAAGCAAGTTCACAAAGTCACGAATCTCGGTTGTCACCTTCCTCGTCTTACTGTTCGCCGTCCTCCTCCAGCTCACTCTGGAAAGCACGGGCGCCGTAGAACCTCGCATCCTCCCCAGCCGCCACACCGTTGCCAACATACCCAACGAATTCCTCACGTCGCTCATCGGCGACGTCCACGCCCTCCAGGGTGACCCCATCGTCATCCGCGAGGACGTCGTCAGCCCCACGCACATCGAGGAGGACCCTGTGCCGCGGTTCCAGGCCGCCGTCCACGACGAGGAGGTGTACGGCCCTGCAGTCAGCTGGGAGGACCTCGCGCCGCAGCAGAAGAAGCTGTGGAAGGAGAAGCTATCCAAGGCCGGGCACTGGACGCAGAACATGGGCGAGAGCGTTTTCAAGGGCATCCTGTTTGGGGAGATTGCCGGCGCAGTGGGCCGCGCGGTGGGCGGTTAGGAGACGCTTGGGGTGTGTGGCGGGTGTATGGCTTAAACGTGTTCACGGATATGTCGTTGATAGAGGTGCCCGGGGACGGGCATGTACGTTTTTAATCACGACCTTGTACGATTCACTGGTGCATTGTGAAGAGCACTTTGATCATGTATGATTGGAAAGCAAAGCTGCGAGGAAAAAGATGTGCTGCCACTGCTTGACTGTCCTTAGAGGGTGCAATGTCACGGCAGAAGGTTCGTACCGGTCTTCGCTTAGCTATATACCAGGCTTTTCCGAGCGTGACGGCTAGTCTCCGAAGACAACAACTGCACGCTCTTCCACGGTCCGGCGGACCCCGGCAAGCCATGTAGCGAAGTATCCTGAAAATTGCAAGTGAGGAGGCACATATACAGTACGATCAATACTCTTAAGGCTCACCATCGGTCGACGACCGAATCTTGTGCATCGTTGCCGGTTTCGTTGTATTTGCCCCGAAACACCCCGTGGAAGTCAGGCGAGATAGGGGAATGCGGCTTTTCGGGCATCATGCCGTGTTTGAAGCAGTTCGCGGTGACGGCGCCGGGGCGAGAACCATACTCGTCAGTCGGACCGCCCCGGACGAGTCAGTTCTGAATGGCACGTTCGTGCTGCTTGTTCTTCACCCTTCGACAAGCCAATTCGGCTTTTGAAGTAGAGTCTGGACAACCACGTGAAGCTGTTGCACATAGCAACAGCGTCATTGCCTCTGCTGTGAAGCAAGGAGGGGCATGCGCTTAGTATTCCTCTCGGCCATGACTGTGTTCACATCAGTCCTAGTATCTCGCTGCTAGCTGCAACTTCACTCAAAGTCGAGATGTGGACTCGACAAACACAGTGAGAGTAAGCAGCAGGGCGAGCTCGAATGAGACGGAGCAGCTGATATATATATGAAGGTTCTACCTGTATTGTGATAATCGCGAACGTCGGCCATGACGATGGATGGCGTATGATGCCTAGAGGAAAGAAGAAGAATTGTCATGTTCGCATACTTCTGATTTGGGTGATTTGGCCCGCTCCATCCTCAACCTACTATGGTCTGGTTGCTCATCAGCAGAGAGGGTCTTCTGCTTCCTCAAGGGCCATTCGCCAGCGGGACTCGCAGTGTCCACTCCCTAATTGTGTTGGCTTTGGATGCTGCTACTGCTGCACGCGACATCTTATAGTCGATCAGAACCATCAGTGTTTAGTTGACACCTTGTTGACCTACGGTAGGGCCGTGTTGGTAGCTTGAGCAGCAATGCTGAAGTCGTCAAAGGGTGTTCAGCGGCCACACAATGCGACAAACAAGTCTACCAGTTCGTTTATGGTACATCCTATGGCAGGTCGTCAGTCTGTATGGATGAGCCTCGTCACGTCTGGCACTAGAGAAAGTTCAAAGAATGTCATCCTGAAAGTCAATCTGTCATTCCACTTGTGAGCCTCTCTACCACTGCCGGAATGATTGCCGCCGTCAAACTCCTGCTTTGCCATATCTACCAACAGAAGGGGGAACAGGAGTCCAAGTCACTACAGCACTGGTATTAGCAACTTTGGAAGCAACCAGCTCTTGATCGGGACGGTCTAACCCGGTTGTGCCCTTGATGGGGTCAACGGGTCCCGGATGATCGACGGCGATCCGCCAAGACGTGATCAATTCAGGTGAGCGCAACACTGTCTCAAAGTCCGATTGCCATGTTAGCAAGGACACTCTGGGAAACTACCGCTTTGATGAGGCTTATCCTTTCGATGCGATAACCACTGGTTTTTCGTATATGACAAACCGCTTTGTAGACTCGGGCAGTTCGCATGAGGGTAGTGGTAACGGCGCAACGAGTCGGTGCTGAAGCTTTCCTCAATTGGTTACCATAACCGCCTGGCGAAGGATTGTCATGAAGCTCTACATTTTGGGCTCTCCATTTCGGGCGCATGTGTGGCACGATAAATCCATGCCCCCTTTTCTGAGGGTGGTAAGCTGTTTTGAGCCTCTGCCCACACTCCTGAGCTGGAAACGACTGGAGACGGCTGTGGGTCTGCTGCCATAGCGATGATCGATGTCTCTCACGAGATTAGAAGGATACAAGTTTACATTTGACCAGTCGGTTCACAGTGGCGGGATTATCAAATGACGCAAGAGATTGTACAGGAGAATGGACATTGGATTGAACCGTGTCAGAAAGGGTTCCAAGCACACAAGGCCACATGCACTTTGGAATAACTGGCGATAGGACCTTGAAGGGGAAAGAAAAGGAAACCCAAGACTGTATTTAAAAATAAAGAATATGGAGAGAAAGACTGAAAGATGAGTGTAGAGCGTCGGTGATGACGCAAATGTTCACTCGAGGAGAAAGAGAACGAAGATCCTGCTGATGGAAAGTTGCCCCGGGGGTGGATGTTGGATGTCGACATAATGTCAGCCAATCGGAAGATTCTTTCGCGATCCAGGGCTCTGGCTCCGGGACAGCTCGCCTAAGTCTTAGCGCCTTGCGGGGTCCAACTCGATGGCTGAGCGTGCCTGCTCCTCGTCTCTCAAGCGTGCCTCGAAGCTTCGTTGTCCAGGTAGACTGGTGAGTATGATTCTATCTCCTCCGCTATCTCTACTGTAAGCATTCTAATTGAAAATACTTATAGAAAAAACGAAGCATGGACGGGAGTGGACAAAGGCAGCGAGGAAGCGCGGAGTCGAGATGACAGAAGAGATGAGACGAGATGGAATCCTCAAAGTCTACCTGAATATTCCCCTGTCATTCTCGGAACGCTTATCCAGGAACTCCTCTCGGATTCCGCTCAGGAAACAGCACATCTGTTTTTGTGGTGGGAAACCACTGATAAAACTTTACCTCCGTTGACAGTTAACCGCTGCTTTCCTGTAACATGAAATTTGGTTATCGACGCAATTCAGTCCCTCCTAATGAGATTGGAGAAAACGTTGTCCCAAGTGGCAGTCTTGTAAAACCCCATGTCACAGAAGGATGAGAACAAAATTGCAAAAAGCTCAAACCTCGCTAGATCACCCCAAGTCGAACCAGCAGGCCCTTACGGAAACCCATGAGGGGATTGTGGCACCTTGCCAACTACTCGACCATGTGGCCTGGGACGCACCCAGGTACCACTCTTTCTTTGAAGAGAGATTAATAAAGTGCCTGCCCCTTCCTCGTCCTCTGTGGCGCGTAGCGTAAGAATCCCTATTCGAAGATGAGCTCCCTACGCATCGACGTAGGGTCATATAGTGAGATGTGACTGATCGTTGGAGGTCAGGGAGGATAGTTGTATAGATGACGTATTGTCTTCTTGATCTTGGAATGTCTTGTCTTTCAATGACTTGAATGCAATGGCGCAAAGGTTTGAAAGGAGAAGCTGGCCACAACGCCTCTGTCCACTGCCAACTCCCCCGTACTCAGCGGCCCAGGCAAGTTGTCAATTGCAAGGCTGCGCCGAGCCGGGCATACCGACATCATAGCCGGTTGCGTTGGCCGTCTCGACGGTATCTCTCACCACTGCCTCGACGAGGCCCACTGCCATGGCTTTTTGTCGTCCACGGCTGCTCCCTCTCAAATATGCACGGGCGATCTCAGGCAACACGGCTCCCTGGACGGTGCTATGAATTTGATCTTCATCAGCTGTGATTCTAACCAGTGTATAGAGAGCTTATGTGTCTTTACCATCCCGAACGTAGAGCCTGCGCTCTCGGCGACATTGAACGTCGACTACGGCCCCCTGGAAGAGAACGCAGCTGGTGTTGCGGACCATTCTCGCTATGTCGAACTTTGTAAGCTTATAATAGTCATGCAAATGACGCTACTTGTGATTATAACTGGTTTTAATGCTTGGTAGAGGAAAAAGATTTAGAATATTAATAGGGCAACGAATCTTTTGGACTGAAGTTTTCAACTGTTATGTTTATACATCATATTCATCTTGTACTAGTTCGAAAAAAGAAACCAAATTGTCCTTTCCTACGACTACCTAAGCAGCAAGTGCTCAGGTATATTCGACTGGTTTACGTTGTACATGCATTGGCGATTTACAAGCGACACCGGCTTTTGAGGCTTTCATCAGCAACCTGATATACGTTTCCGCACATCTCTTCTATGGAACCACGGATATAGACTGCACCTTACGCCAAGGACACCACGAATTTTCTTTGCCACCTTTTCTTCAGGCTGGTGCCAATTGAGAGGAACTGCCTGAGACCGAAAGTTGAGAGATTTTAGAACTCGCGAGCATGAAGCCGAGGCTGAACCAAATACACCTCGAGCAGAGATCAAAGCGGCCTGGCACCGTCAGCTGGTCTATAATTTGCTACCCGTGTGTCGTTGTAAAAGCGTGTCTTGAGAACATGTAAGAAATAAAGCCGAGAAAACACGAAGGGCAGGTTGGTGGGCCGATGCAGCCTTGTTTTAAGGGTTCTCAAAGCAGACGCATCGAGCAGACGATTCCAAGCCTATCCAATTAACTTCAATCACATTTTCGCGGCCCCGACTCCCCTTTAAGAATATACACACCTAACCAATGTTAGTGTTAAACCCGGAATACGACATGAAAGTATATTGCATAGGCATAGACCAGAGTAACCGAGCGTTTCAGGGATTCTGTTCGCCATCTTGTTGCGATGATTGGCCGTGCAGACGCTTCTCTCCAGGTGTAAGGGGAAGAGGCTAACTAACACACTGACAATTCAATCTCAATGCCTTTAGGATCAGGAACGAAAGCTTACTTCAACAGACGAGAGTGAAAGCAATACGCGAGCTTCGAATTGAAATGGACAATTCTCATGTTATACAACCATCCACACTCATTAGTGCTGTTTATGCCCACCAAGACATCCGCATTAGCTACACACAGAATACTTGACTTTGTGCCAATTTGACCTTTGGTCGTTGGTGAGGGATCCTTGCTGAGACGGGGGGCAAAAAGGAATTTCTCGAACGTGGCCCGAGAGAATGCAAGTGATCATAGTCTTCCGCTTGAGCTCAAAGCTCAACTTCTCAAAAGAAACTTCTCAGCAGATGCGGCCATTTGGATTCAGTGTCTTGGAAGTCATCCAGCAATCGCCGCAGCCATCGACAAGCAGTCGGGATACTACCTCGCGGGCGACAGGGTTGACTGTGGCGCAGCCACGCCGGGCACTCCAGGAACTCAAGACGTGCCTCGAACAAACTTCTAGTCGGCATGAAAGCCTGAGCCTGTACGAGGAGCCGTCCATGGGTGCCGAGGAGTATCCCGACAGCTGAGTTCTGTCATCGATTAAGCTTATCTGTGGCCAGCAAGCAACTTCCGCATATACCGGCCTTCAAGGCTGTTGTTGCATTGTTACTTTGGTTGAAACCAATGATACCGGTCGACGTCGACGGTGGTTTCAATGGAGAGAGCCATTTGTATAGATTTTGAGCTCCTGTGCCCTGTTTCACTCTGTGCCAGAGAATTGGGCCGATGGCTTCGTCGCGAGATAGCTTAAAAGAAACGTCAGTTGTTAATGGAAAAACAGCCTTATTATGCCTGCCAATAGCAGGGTATGATATACAAAGGTAAAAAGAAAAAGAAGGAGGGGAGGACCAAACAAGAAATAAGGTGGCAGCAGCGTCACATCCTCAATTGCCTAGGAGGGTGAGTGAGCAAGGCAAAACCAAAAGAACTGACCAGCCTGGGGGTCGAACCCAGAATCTCCTGATTACACGATCTTGTTGAGGAATCGTAGTCAGACGCCTTGCCATTGGGCCAACCGGCCATTAACCAGCTTGTCGAGCTGATGGGATGGTAATCCGTTGCTTGTGGAATTGGCCGACAAGATTTGCTGTTATTCCATAGAGACATGGGGGGCTGGAAATGAAATTTTCTTCATGCGCGATAGATAATGGAGAAGGATAGAGAGCTGCACTTCTTTGGTGGGGTCGGGCAGGGCGAATTGGGAGAAGAAAGCAAACACCAGAGACGAAAAAAAAGTGGATATTGGCTTCTGCGCTTAGACAGGGGAGACTTTATTCGACGAAGCTCGAATCGTTTATTTTCGAGGTTTTCACTGGTTCGTTAATGTCCGGTGCAGCGGAGTGGGTCGACCGGAACCCTCGGACACTGAACCAGGGGGTCGGTCAGGTGGGGGTCTGTAAGTTGCCTCGAGGTGGATGGTTACGAGGAACGAAGGCGAATACACAAAAGTATGGACGATACTGTCGAGTACAAGTTTCATTCGGTTAAGTCAGCGGACTTTACTCAAATAGTTAGGTGGCAGTCGGACCATTGTGGGATATCCCACCAGAGGGGATTGCATCCTGGTTGTCGATCAGCACTCGGAGAGATCGGCCCCGCCACAGTAGACCGGGCCATCAATGACAGAGGAGCATGAACAAAGTTGAGACGAGGGTAGATTGCATGTGGTGTGTGACTTGCATGTCCGTGTGTGATGGTGGTGTGAAGCAGGGACAGGAGTGAAACATGTTTCCATGGGCCAACCCATGAAACGGGAGACTCTCGAATGAGGGAGACCCTTACTGCTGGTGTCCGCGGAGCCAAGACATCATAGCACCAAGACATCTGTATCACAATCGCATTCAGAAATCCGAAATCACTCGAGAGCAACCACCCTCTTCCACATTGGACCAGTTTTGCGAGTGAACTGCACCATGCGAATGTTCGTCTGACGCTAAACTTTTATCATTGGCGGCTATGTATGTACATCCGCACTCCGGGTCTTAACATGTTATTCTTTCCGGATGCCCCAATGACAGCCCGAAGCTGTTTGAGGAGTGCCGGTGTCCCGTTGTCACCCCCATTAGAGGTCGACGAGCAGCTAACCCTTTTGGTCACCTCGCCTCTTAGTCCTGTAAGCCGCCATTAATGCGCATTGTCGTAAACATCGTGAACCGACTCAGCCAACCAGCACCAGTGCTGATCTCTCTATCCATCCTCTCCTGAACAACACCTCAGTTGGCGGGAATTGCAGGAGCAACGGGGGCAGGGGCAACAGCGGCCGGCTGTGCGGGCTTGAGAGGCTTAGGAGCGGCAGCTGGAGCAGCGACAGGGGGAGCGGCGGCTGGGGGAGCGGCAGCAGGGGGAGCAGCAGCAGGAGGAGCGGCGGCTGGGGGAGCGGCGGCTGGGGGGGCAGCAGCAGGAGGAGGAGCAGCACCGGCCTTGCCCTTGCCAGCGGCAGGAGGAGCAGCGCCAGCAGGAGGAGCAGCACCGGCCTTGCCCTTGCCAGCGGCAGGAGGAGCAGCGCCAGCAGGAGGAGCAGCACCGGCCTTGCCCTTGCCAGCGGCAGGAGGAGCAGCACCAGCAGGAGGAGCAGCACCGGCTTTGCCCTTGCCGGCAGCGGGGGTGGCGGGGGCGGCGGCCTTCTTCTTAGCAGCACCAGCTGGAGCGGCGGCCTTGCCCTTGGCCTTTGCGGGAGCGGCTGCCTTGCCTTTGGCGGCCTTGCCCTTGGCGGCCTTGCCCTTGCCCTTGGCAGCCTTGCCCTTGCCCTTGGCCTTCTTGCCCTTCTTGCCCTTCTTCTTCTTCAGGAGCTGGCGGGCGCGGAGGGGCACTCCATCCTCCTCGTCCTCAATGTCGATTACGCCGCTGGTAGTCTCGACTCCAGCGAACGAAGGGACAGCGATATCGCGAGCCTCCTTGCGCTCTTCGCGATCTTCCAAGTGCTGGTCATAGTTGGTTTGGAAGCTTTGAAGGGTTAATGAACCGTTCCTCGTGCAAACTTATGGTCAACATACCTGACAGCCCTGCTGTCAACATCGGCGGGAAGACTGCTGACGCTCACGATCGTTGAGGCCAGGAGGAAACCAAAGGTAAGGAACTTCATTTTGATGGACTGAAGTGAACCGAAATTGAAGATTATGGGATAAAAAGTTGTCCGAGTTGAACCGAAGTAAGCGTATCTAAGGGAATGTCTGCGTTAAATTTGATACTGTGAGGCCTGCCGTCGAACCAAACCAAACGACGTCTTGGGGGAAGAAGCAGCAGGCTCTTTATGTACTCGCTCTCCTCTCGTACTGAACATGGACCGTAATGCGACTGTGAGTGGCCCAAGGCGGAACATGTCGAGGCAGCGTAACCAAAGGGGCCTGAAACCAACCTAGCGAGGCAGACGTCAATGAGCCGTGCGCTGAGCCACCCAAGCATCAAGAGGCGGCTGTAGATATTGCCATCTTCGCCAGCGTCAAAATAGCAACATTGAGTCAGGCCAACAACCGAGAGTCATTTCGGGACCCGGTCCATTGTCGTCCCAAGTCCCTTACATCCTGACCTTCAAAGGGGCGAGGCGCTCAAGGGAAGCGAAACTCTGTTCCGTCGTCTGATGTTGTAAGTCCTGCCCCCCCTTTCGTAAGATGCCGTGCGTACAAGGTCCCTCCCACCACAAACTTTGTAAGGTTGTTCATGCTTGATTCGGAACAGCCAGGTCATCGCCCCTGGCCAGGCGTACCAGTCTCAAAATAAGCATTGAGAATCTGGAGGAAAAGCCGCAGAATTAGCCACGCGTGCCACGGACACGGATGATCGGCTTGGCTCGTACCCAACCATCCCTTGTTGCGTTTTCATTGGAGAACTATAAACTTTTTGACTTGCCTGCAGGCTGGGCCAGAGCTGCAAAACACAGCAGGAGAGGCGAAGGAGGTCAAACCACCTCAAACCGCCTCAAGTCGTCTCGCCTTGTTCATCATCTTCTCAACGTTATCCATTTCATGATTGTCCGCAACTCAACCCGAAAATGGCGAAGTTCAATCGATAGACGGACGAACACATCCTGGGACAATCATAGCCTTTGTCGATGCTTTCATGGACTGCTGATATGCGCGACTGAAAAATGCCTGGGGCAAAGAAACGGACGCTAGAAGCACATGACCGCAGGTTTTGCAGGCTGTGTCCGTGGAGGCGAACCAGCACCGGTTACTTTAGTCGCCGAGGGGTTTTGTAGATGTTCTGCAGTACGAAAAGAATCGGCTCACGCGGCGCGGCTGAACTATGCCGTCGTCGGTCACCGTTGTCGGTCACCGTTGTCGGCCAAACTTTTCTGACATGGCGCGTAGAAAGCGAAGTCCTATCAAGCTTGATGAGTGGATGCATAGCCATAACGTCCGCCGGGAAACCGAAAGACTGAGTCTCTAGTAAGTTGAGGCATCCCTACGCGAGACGCAGGCTCCGTCCCCGCGGGGAAGAGAAGGGGTCCTTGGCTTTGACGTTCGGACCCTCGGCTAGCATCAGAAACGTGGTAGTATGTAGGAGAGGGACAGACAGTAACAGCTTTGGCTCCAGCCGCGAGGCCCTCGCCTTGCAGAGGCCTGGGCTGTACTGCGCCGAACCTCAAAAGTGGGCTGTGTTGCCTCGAGCGTCACATGAAGCCAGGTCGAGAGATCCAGGATGCACCGGCAATGGCCGAGTCATCCAGGGTGCGGCCCTGCAAAGAAGGAAACGATGTCATCCATGGATTCTGTAGACCTCATGTTCCAGGTGCTTCGCGCCATGTATTGGTTGCACGTTGGTTACGGCTCTTGGCATCCCCGGATTCTTGGTCCCCATCGATGATCGGTTGGTGTTTGGAAGACCGGTTGCAAACTGAGACACAGACCATGATGCGGTCCTTCAGACAAATTCTGTAAGTTTTAGTCCTTGGCTCTTTGCTTCAGAGACAGGTTTAGCCGGAGTTGCGAGAGGTGACGTGGAGGGTGTTGCAGTTGTGTCCCCACGAGATGATCTTCCATGACCTCCAAGGATACGAATAGTTGTTCTCGTGGATGTCCCTCTTGGGGAGACCAATTCGTCTGGTAAATGGGCCCAATTTGACAACTTCCAAAGAAATTGCTGCCGATAAAGGATTGTGAGACGCGTCCACAGGCGGCGACTTTCGTCCATTGTGGCTATCAAACAGTTTCTGTCGTATTACAAAAGTTTCCCAAGAGCAAGGCAAAGTCACCTGACCGATTCCGAAAACTGGGAAGATGCAATGACCCGGGTTGAGTGATTTCGTCATCATGTTGTGCACACCAACGTCCCAACATCTCGACCCTGATACGCACGACGCCTGAGTCCTGCAGAGAAGAGTCGTTGTGAACAACCAGGTGTTGGGGCCCAAACATTGCCACAATACAAAACCAACGTGAGAAGGGACGTATGGCCCTAAAATCATTTGCCGATATTGCATTCATGAGATGGGCCGTCGTTCACACACGTCGAGAACTTGAAGTAAAACATGCTTCGTGAATCGAGTTGTGGGTTGCGGCAAGGGCTTGACACCTGCAGGAGCTGATGTTAAGTTGGTAAAACGATCAGATGGTGTTCATGACAAAAGCCAAAAGAAACCTCCATGCACAAAGAACATTTCAGCAAGCGTTCTTGATAGTAACTCTATCGCGCGCAATGGGCGATCAAGGGCCCAGTGCCGGCGGTTAGGATAGAGTTGCGAGTTTAACCTTAGCTTCAGCGCTTCTTTCCGTTACGGCAGCGAGGATTCTCCTTATCCGGGCTTGACCGGGCCTGGACCGCTTAGATGAATTATTTCCTTTAGGCGACAAGGCTATCCGGATATTCATCTAACCCCACCTTCAGCCCACCAACACCCGCGGAATGCACGAAAGCGAGGGTTCTCCATCTCCGTACACGACCTCGTCCAACACGGTGTGATGCAATGCACCTATTCTTTAACAATGTGACACAACCTTCCTCCGATCTTTCTCTTCAACCACCACGCCGTCCTATCACATAGCCGCACACACTTCCGAAAGGGAAGAGAGTGAGATTGCGTGTACGTGTGCGCGTGTCGTCAACAATGCCCCCCAGTAACCGAGCAGCAGCCGCAGCCGCGGCCGCAGCAACAACGACGACAACAACGACAGCAAAATCGACGGCAGCGCCAGCATCAGAACAGGCACCCACACCGCCGCCAGACGCCAAGATCAGCGCTGCCGATGGCCGCTCCTACTGGCAGGGCGTTGATGCCAACGTGAACGGCATGCTGGGCGGCTTCCCCTACATCAGCAAGGTCGACCTGCAGGGTTCGCGCAACTTTCTCGCCAAACTAGGCATTGGCTCGAAGAGCGGTCTGCGGACGGTGAGCCGCGCTCTGGAAGGCGGGGCCGGGTAAGTTTCTCTCCCATCTCTTCTTGTCCTCGTCGTGTCCGATGTACCCGTACGACGCAACAAGTTTTTCGTCGGGGTTTTCCATATCGACCTGGCATCGCAAACACGATACACGCCCCCGTCTTTTCTCACCGCCACATCAACCATCTCACCGCCTCTCATGTTTCTTCAACCTTGACTCCCTATCCTCTTTTTCGTCTCACTCCCCACACTCTCCCCTAACCCATCACCACAACCGCAACAATGCACGAGCGGGCCGAACTAACAGTTCGCCTCTCCTGACCCATTTCTTTACCCCCTGGTCTCTCTTTTTGCCTCTCAAGCCGGGGCCTCTCACCGTCCTGTACATCGGCGCAACACCCCTGCCTCCCCGGCCCAAGTCTCCGTCCCATGTACCCATGCTAACACTAGCCCCTAGCATCGGTCGGATCACAGAGGGTTTCCTACTCGATGTAGCTGAACAAGTTGACATCGTCGAGCCCATTGCAAAGTTCACCGCTGCTCTCCTGGAAAAACCCGGCGTCGGGTCTGTCTTCAACATTGGCCTCGAGGAGTGGCAACCCCTTGAAGGCACTACCTACGACCTTGTCTGGAACCAGTGGTGCCTGGGTCATCTTACAGATGACCAGCTCGTTGACTACATGCGTCGTTGCAAGCAGGTAGTCGCCCCCAACGATGGTCTCATCGTCGTCAAGGAAAACCTGAGCACTAGCGGCGTCGACCTATTCGACGACGTCGACAGCAGCGTGACGAGGTGAGTGACTCACCAGAACCCGCATCCCTCCCGACCTTGTTCCCAACCACCGTCGCGCTGAAATGGTTCTGCCGTTCTGACGGCCCTGTTTTCTCACTCACCCCCCCAACGGCCCGCGTGGCTGGACACCTTGAATGCATGCAAGACACCTGCATGTACGGATACTGACGCACAACAGGGTGGATGAGAAGTTTCGCGCCCTCTTCGAGCAAGCGGGTCTCCGTCTCATCAAGACGGAGCTGCAGCGTGGCTTTCCCAAGGAACTGTTCCCGGTCCGCATGTACGCGCTCAAGTAGTCGACTGAAACAGCAGTGGTGGTGCGGCACAGCGGCGGCGGTGACGGCGGCAAACCATGGATCCGGGGCCTACGGCCGGGGGGAGGGGGCCGGCCGGATGGGTTAGACTAGGCTCCCGAGCGCCAAAAAGGTATCCCGCATCTGCCCTTTCTTCCCCCCTAGCCTTCCAGCATGGCATGGGATGACATGGCGTGGGCTCCGATCTACTGCACGATGCGGCAGGCCCCCGGTCGTTCGTTTGTAGGAACCACTTTAATTCTCCGATCTGGGAAAACCGGGACCGAAGGCAAAGAGAAGAGAAGGAAAAGAGAGGGAGGGGAAAGGGGAGGTGGTACAGGGTCGCATATGCTCTGTATGTATATGTACATGACACACGAGCGGGTTGCCACGTCGGTTGTGCAGATGCAGACGATAGGCGACGACGGACGACAGGTGGCCGGATGGGCGTGTGCAGGACTCTGGGTTCGTTGGGTTCGCCTGCTTTGTTCCTACTCTGCCGTCTGCTGCTACTACTGCGCATCCTAGCGATGTCGGACATCACTAGCTGCGTCTCCAACTCCCCCCTCTCGTACCTGCTCTCGCATGTCCCACGATGATTGCAAAAAAGGGGGTTGCGGGCACTCTGCAGCGCAAGCGCAACCCAGAGCTGAGACGTTGAAGGCATTGGTGCCCAAAACCAGAAGAATTGGCAGCCTCTCTCCTCCCCCTCCCAATCGCCACCTGAATCAGTGTAAAGTGAGGCGAACCTCGTGCATGCAGCAGTTCCATGTACAGTACGGGGTGCATATGACCAAAACTCGAATAGGAGTCGGGACATGAGTCAACGTTCTTCATCGAGACAACAAGAGTGCGCGGAAGGAAGGAGAAGAAGAAGAAAATTATCGTGAACCGCAGGAAGCGCAACCCAAACACGGTGATTGTGTGCTTCGGCCAAGCCATTGATGCGCGTTTGCTAGGATCTTCAAACGGAGGGGGGGGGACCGCCTCGCGAAGTCGAGCCTCGGGGGCCCGTCACGATACGGAGCAGCCCAGCACTTCCAGCAAACACACGCCACCATGGAGCGCGGCAAACACGGTGAAGGGAAAAAGAGCGGTGTCATGTGCTTCATTCATCGTCATCAACGCATCTCACTATCGTCGTGATCGTCCTCGTCCTCGTCCTCGTCCATTGCCCACGCCCGAAGGGGGGCGACGCCATCAACCTCCTCGTCAACACCCCCTCTTCTTCACGAACACGTCTCCGTCACAGGGTGGCATTGTGAGAACGAACCTTCGTATCAGACCCTTCCCGCGTAACACCCCTCCCCTTCCCCCTCCCCCCTTTCCCTCATCGTGACCCCGTCAGAGACCACTTAGAGCTTGAACTCAAACGGCTCCAGGCCCCTGGCCCCGACATCGACGCGGAACAGCGCGCCACCAAGCTCCCGCTGCTCCTCGGTGCCCTCGCCCTCGCCGAGCTGCGCCGTCGTGATGAAGAGCTCCGTCCCGACGAACTGCACGCACGAGGTGGCCAGCGTCGGGACCTTGACCTCGCCGACGAGCTCGCCGGCGGGCGAGATCTTGAGGACCCGGCCCTCGTTGTAGACGGCATGCCAGAGGTTGCCCTCGGTGTCGACACGGAAGCCGTCGGGCTCGCCGGCGCCGTCATGCGTGTAGAAGACGCGCCTGTTGGAGAGCGCGCCGTCCGTGGGGCTATAGTCCCACGCGTACACCTTGCGGTCCGTCGAGTGCGTGAAGTACATGGTCTTGTTGTCCGGGGACCAGCCGACAGAGTTGGGGATCAGGAGGTCCTTGAGCACCTCTTCCTTGCCCGATGTACCGTCGAAGCGGTGCAGGGCGCCTGCGGTTTGCGGGAGTTAGCATGTTTCTGCAGGGGGCGGCGGGGGGAGGTTCTCTTCGGGACCGTGTTGGTTTGGGAACGGGATGTGCATGTGATGCGGTGAAGGGGTTGGTGAGATCGTGAGCGAGCGACAAGGGTCGTCATTGACCGACAAACCCAGAGGCAAGGAGCCGTACCTTCAACCTGGAATGCGCCCTGTCCGAAGTCCGTCATGGTACCGAGCCAGAACCGTCCATGAGGGTCGACGGCGCCGTCGTTGGTTCTGAGCCTCTCGTTGTCCTTATCGTGCAGCTTGGAGATGTACTCGTACTTGCCCGACTGGACGTCGAGCACGGCGACGCCGTACTTGAGACCGACCAGGATCTTGTCCTTGGGGTCGACACCCGCAATGTCGGCCGTCACACCGACAGGGACGTCGAGCTGCACCGTCCGCAGCGACTTCGGGCCTCGGTCCAGGTTGACGAAGTGGACCTGCTTCTTCTTGATGTCGACGAAGCGCAAGACGTTGGCCGCCTTTTCGTAGTAGGGGCCCTCGCCCAGCCCGCAGTGCAGGTTGAGGTAGGGCCTCTCAGCCGTCCACGTTTGTAGGGGTGCCATTGTTTGAGTTTCCTTTTGTCTTGCGCAATTCGGATCCTGGAAACGTTCGGGTCGTTGAGATGTACCTCTTCTAGAGTTATGGTCAATGAGGGGATTTCGCGATGAGAGATGGCCCAGAATTGCCCGGGATGCCTCTGTTGCCTTGCGTCTCGCTCAGCAATTAACCGAAGGAACCCCGACAAAACCACTTTCTCGGCTCGGTTCGTCAGTAGGCGGTCCGGAAAAATGTGGCTTCCTGGAGGAAGTAGACGCCAGGGCAGCGTCAGTCAAGAAAACATTGGGCGATGCAGGATATACGTTCAGTCTCAACAACTCGGCGATGGTTTGCATGTGGTCGCTCACTCCACTTGGGACGCTATCTGGCTGTCGTGTCGCTCCGAGATTGACGGAGCTTCTGCATTCGCATCCTAAACTGTCAAGCAATGTCCACGGAACACGGGCCGCCTAGCCTCGATCCCGCGCGCCAGATATCGGTTCTTACATGAAATAGGACTTCAAGTCGAGAGAATCATAAGCGTGCTTCACATGGGCTGCTTGTGGTAAAGCGACGGCAGTGTTTTGCCTTGCATGCAGTGAATCGGTTCTTTGGACAACGACAAGATTGCGAGAAAGGGGGTATCCGGTTCAATCGACGACAAGCCAATTCCTGGCCAAAATTTCCTGACGCTTGATTGCCAAGCGTGCAGCAAACGACTGCGGTGCTTACCCTTGTTTGTTCGGCAGGACACAACTCGCCTGCCTTGCTGAGAAAAATGGCCGGTAGGAACCCTTGACAGGTTGTAAACCCCCCTTCGAGCGAACCAACAGAATCGCAAACTCTCGCACCCACGCGTGTTGCGGGCTTTAGGGGGAGTGGGTTGGAAGCGCCATATTTGTGTCAACTCAGCGCCATTTCGGGCCTCCGGGGAACGTTGGTGCATGTCCCGGGGGCGGCGGCGCGGAACTGAGATGCCAGATCGCCGTGGACTCTTCTGCATCGGCCAGCGTCCGCCCGAATGGGATGAGACGAGACCAGACAAATCAGTCGACACTGGGGGCGACGAACCCTTTCGTCCTTGCTAGGGTTAGGCGGTCAAGCCAACGGCTCTCATCTGAACGGTCCCACGTCTGAACCGTTCATTTCACGTGCCGAGACGCCCCTGCGAGTAATGTTTTGTCGTCTTCGGGGGAGGGGGAGGGGGAAGGGAGGACCTCCGAGACTCTTACCTCACCTCGGCTCCGTTGCGAGTGGCCAATCTCAAAACAAGCGAGTGTCGGCTGGCTTCGAACGGCGGGAGGTTTCTCTTTTCGAACACGAAAGCGCTAGGGGGTTGAGGTTGCGAGAGGCTCGTCTCCTAATCCGAAGTGGTCTCGGTACACACTATCGTGCACGGGAACCAGGAATTCGTGGCCCAGCCCAAGCCAGTTCAAGGCTGTGCAGCGGTCGCCCTCGATCGAGATGTTCCATCACCAAGGGGATCAGACACATGATCGCCCACAACCCGGGGCAGGTCGCCTCTGCAGATTTCCCGAACGAGCGATCGCAACGAGGGGCCCATCCTGTAGTTCGCTCATGAGCTGCGCATTTTGGGCGGCGTTGCGGGTCAGACGGGAAACGGTATAGCAATTCTGTCCACGTACCGTAGTTTCTGAGATGGAGTGGGAACGAGTGGCGCGCCGAGGGGATGAAAGACTCCCCCAAAGGGTAGGTGTGTGCATTGCTCACCGGGTTGCATTGGATTGGATGTGATGTGATGGGAGCTCCGTTGTCCTGCTGTCGCAAGCTTCACCAGTGACGTTGGAATGCCAAATGCAGGCCTGTTCATGTTGGGCGCCTATGTACGGACATCGTCAGCCCAAAGAACAAAAAAAAAACCATTCACCACATACACACCCCAAGGCTTCCTCTTTTCCCGCCCCAAACGGCTGGCTGCATAGGACCTGCACGGGTCACCCGCTGGCGGCGTGCTGATCACCAGGCGGCTCCCGTTGCCCATCGACGACTTCTGTTTCCGAGGCTTTGCTCGGGGAGGGAGGGGCAGAGAGGGAGGGAGGGAGAGAGGTGGGCTGGGCGCATGAACTGTGCGGCCCGTGTCAGCACCGTTGTTAGTTGCAGCTGCAGATGCATGCCATTCTCACATCAGGTATCCTTCTGGTCGTTACGGATACTACCCGCCCGCCATATGGGTATGGTCACGGGCTTCCCTGGCCGCCGTCATCACCCGCGTCGCTCGTCAAGGTAGCATCCGTCTCCCTTGCTAGAGGGAGCTGCTCATTTGCCGTTTCGCGAGATTCGACGCATCTCTTTGTGGGCACTGCCCCCAGGTGCAGTGATCGGCGGTGCAGCCTGCTCAAACTTCACCCCAAGTTTCTTATTGTGAAGTTTCTCGTGTGCGACACTAACGACACCGGCTGGCTCGAGTGACGGTGGTTATTGGACGCGTCTTGGCTAGCTAATTGGAAGACCAAACTGTTAGGGACGGGCCGGACAGCGAACACAGGCAGGGAACAGGCCTGGTTCTCTCTGCATCGAGCTGATGTGACCAGTCGTGGGCGAGGAGTAAGTAGTGATGGCGCTTGAGCGACAGCTCCGGAAAGAAAACAGAATGGCAAGCTGCCCTCTGGCCATCAACCGCCAAACATAGGGTGTCTTAAATTTCTTCGTTAGCTGGACATCCGCGTGCCGCTCACAACCCTTGCACGGAATCGCGCAATGCACTCCGCAGCTCTCAGCTGTAGGTAGTATGCGATGCATTTGCCCGGTCACGAAATGTTCTTCGTGTCCTGGCCAGCTGTTTTGGGGCCGATCGTCATAATATCGGCTTACTCTTGTCGTTGCAGATGTCTCAGTTGTCTTATTAATTGTGAACTCGGCCCTTCGGTGGGGTTCATCTCGCAACTTCATGATCCAATATCAGCGCGTAATTGATGCTGGGGTTCCCACATTCGTCCCGCGCTCTCAAGCCATGCATCACATAACCGGTCAAACTCTGTCGTGGCCTTGAGGTCATGAACAGTGCGAGACGCTGAGTGATTCCGACAAGCTGATAGTGACCTGCATGACGCCGTCAGAGACCGCAAAAGTTTGGTCCCCAAGGTTGACCGAGACAGGCCACGATAGACTCTGCAGTTGCTTGGGGTCCGTAGCGATACCCATGATGGTGGTCGGTGATGTAAGCTCCTCGCACACTCTCTTGGGTCTAGTTCCCAAACGGCCAAGTTTGACTCTGTGTCAAGGATCGTGATGTAAGACGTATCACCTATAGGGCATAATAGCAGACTCTCTCCTGTCTCCTCATATCGAGTTTGCTATTATGCCGCAAACTTTGCCGCCGGAGTCTGGAGCGATGAGTGTCAAACGAAAACTACCCCGGAGCGTGGCCTCGTGGCCGAACCGACGTTGCATCCATTTATGTGCATGGGAGTGTTGCAACAAGGTGCGATGAGATGAGTGTGCCCGTTCGTCTTGATTTCAGGAGGCACGCTATCCCAGCCCTTATGGTGTTTGCCTTGGCCCTGCGGGTTCTTCGAGGAGCATCCATGCAGACTCCGCGGTATCATGGTGTAACATTGCGGAAGTTGATTAAATTTGAGCCTCGCGACAGGTGTGAAGGTAATCTTGCGACCTGGCAGGGTCCCCTTTAGCCGGGGCTTTGCGCCTTGCCGTGCGCGCAGCGCCGTCTCGCTCTCAAGTCTGGCGCAGCGGCTGCCAGAACATCGCCGGCGCGCGTGTAACGCACCACATATGTCGTTGACCCCGGAGGTTCGGCTTCTTCTCACTCAAGACGCGGAACGATCGGGGAGCTCTCGGTGCGTCAGGCGTCCGTGGTTCGAGGTGAGGCTGGAGGCTGCTGCGTCCCCCTCTTTGTCGCGCCGGCGGCACCTGTTCATCAGACGTGCGCAACACATGCTTTGGTCAGCCTAGGGCAAGGTCCCGTCCCTGGCGAACAGAGTTTCGTCTGGCGACATGGGCCAGCGCGTCCATAACCCAGAATCAGCCCAATGGGAGGCCGTGGATCGCGTGCCAGATTCCAGGAGCCAGGTCGAGACAGGACAAAGCCGAAGGACACCCCCCTGCTCAATTGCGTATGGTCGTGCTGTTCTTTCGCGGAAGCGCAAAAAGTCCCGGAGAGCTACGTCGATGGAATGATTGCGGCTATCCACTCTATTGGAACGATTCATTTAGCGAGGCGGGTTAGTGAGCCTGTTGACCGCTGGAAGCCACAAGTGCCTTGGGAAGATTCACGCAAAACGCCCTGTTTACCTACTGTTCTCGCAGGCCAACGGACTAGTGCTTTCGTCAACTAGCTTACTCTGTAGCGCGGTGCCGTCTTGTTTCGTCTGGAACGGAGGGGATGTACATTGTACTGGCCCTGTCCTTGAATACACTACCGCAAGTGATGGACACAGGTAGTCAGGGGCCGCGTATTGGGCCGCAGATGGCATTTCCTTTCTTCTGGGGCCTTGCATACAGCTCATGCAGGCGGCATGGTGCATGTACAACGACACGTCCCGCGAGTGGTGCTGTGCGCCGTTGACTGGGGTCACCAGGAATCTGATATCATCTATAATGATGGTAGGCAGGGAGTGATATCATGACGACCAGCGCCAGCCTACTCTGAACAACAATCAAAGACTGACCTCGTCCGGTTTCGAGACGGGTTGGAGGGGTCTGCGTTCCCTATTTGATGAGTTGCAAGCCCGGTGTTTGGGCAGTCGGCCAAGCAGCCGCAGCGGGAGTGGGCCGCGACCAGAACGGAAAGAAGAAGCAAAGGCCAAATGTGAAGAATGATCTCCTCAGAGGCAACGATAGACGACAATACGAAGAAGAAATGAGGCAGCGTGAAAAGGCGTGGATGGGAGACCATTGAGGGTGGAGATGGTGCGAATGGAGGGGAAGTGAGGAGGGTCTTTCAAGTGAATCTCAATCCTTTTCAGAATGCCAATGTCCCTCCGCCGGCCGCCCCCATGCCGTGAAGAGTGACCGTGCGACGGGCAGCTGGAGCTAGAACCAGTGCCCGCTGGCCGGTCATGGACTCATGGTGCATGTAGTACACCGTAGTTGGCGTCGGCTCACTGGAGCCCATCGGGCAGGCAAGGGAAGGGGGGCCTGGTTGCCATGGGTGGTTATTTCAGTTCGTAAGGTTGGTGGCAGGGAATATTACATCGAAATCGATAGTGGTGTGGGGAAAGCGGTAGAGATGAAGCAAAACGAAACAATGAGCCAGCGACCTTGTACTCTATGTTATGAATGCACATTAGCATGCTGGGGTATAGTAGGCAGAGCGTCGATTGTCTGCTTTTTGCGGCAATGTCGTGTCCAACCACGAGCGGGTGTTGTTGTTGGAGCTTCTCAGCCATGGCCCAGCGCACACTCTCGGGGACTCTCGAGGTCTGACAGCGGTTGATGAGGTACTCGGCGATGCGTTACCGAAGTAAGCATCCCGTCCACAGTGGGCTGAGATGCACGCAAGATGTGGCCATCTCTGCTGGTGGCCCACCGATGGGGGCGTGTCTTCGCTGCCACGTCCCAACGAGTCCTTTTGTCCGACATCGATCCAGTAGGAGCGACCGTGGCTGCGCGGGAATGGTGTTCCAGGAGGTCGGGAGGCAGGGCTTGCATGGCATGGCATGGCATGGTCTGGACGAGGATCTTGAGATGATGCAGCGGGAGGGATCAGAAGAAGGTGGTGAGCACCCATGGCATGGCCAGCCCGCTCAGGCAGACCAAACCCACCCGCTTCGATGTGATGCGTGCAATAAGTTTCCATGAAGCGCATGTGTGGATGCGGCGTGCGTCTTAGTGTGGATCTCAACAGACCATCGGTCTGCTAGCTTGCACGGTTTGGGGGGTTAAACTTTGCACGTCAACTGACCGCCTTTGACGGTCACGGAACGGAAATGCCTGTATCTGTAGGGCTAACATGGAGCGACTCATGGTAGAGGGTAAGGTTGGACTGCTCGACTCTGAAAAGACGATGGACGGCGACTCAGGTGACTGTTGCGCCCGCGGACTTTGAGGGGATCCCGGCGAGGGACTGCGGGAACAAGAGAAGGCGGGCATGTCAGCGAGGCGGGGGAGTGTTGGACAAATTGAGGCGGACCAGAAGCATGTTTGTGCCCGTTGAGCGCCAACTGCACCGCTGTGCTGTCAAGGAGTCGTTGGTGCATGAGACCTGTCATGGTCTTTCGTCGAGCTGCGTGCGTGCGTGGCATCAAACTTAGTGCCCCCAAACTCCGAGGCGGACGGGGGATATGTGACAAGTCGATTTCCGATGAGTCTGAAGCACGCTGGCCATCCGGATCCAGATCGTCGCCGCGGACAGGAGCCACTGTATCCGTAGTGTTTGGTATGTTGTACACCTGCTGCGGAAGGGATGGATGAGACGCGATCGACTTTGACAAGTCCCGGTCGTCTTCTCGAAAAGACGGTGACGGTGACGTTAGAGCAGGCCAGGGGCAGTTCCCGTGTTCCGCGAGAGGAGAATGAGGAGCCAAAAACGTGTGTTGGAGGTGCGGCCGGGGTGGCATGGGCTAAGACGGCAGGGATTCAGCTATACCTGTACGTAGTGTGTAGTGTATGTAGGTGCTTCTTAGCCCAGCTGCTCATGGGCCCGGCAAGCTCGTCGCAGCCAGCGGTGGAGAGGAAGGCAGGGAGCCCAGAAGAACGCAAGTTCGAGAAGAGGGAGAAGTTTCCGTTGAGGATACCTCTAGCACACAAGTGGACCGAGGGGCCCAGAAGAGGGAAAGAGGGTTGGCGAAGGGTGATGTGTCAGGGACAGGGGAACAAAAGAACGGTGGATGCGTCATGGGTGCCCAACGTCCAGATGGTCCATGTGCAAGTGCCACTCGCTCGTAAGGTACGAGAGGGGATGGATGGATGCGATGTGGTTTGCTTGCTTTATTGTGCTGTGCTGTGCATCGCATCGCATCGCATCGCGTAGTGCATGACCGGGCTGGCTTGGGCCGTCTTGCAACGGTAGTGGTGTTCGTTCCTTCCGAGTAAGGATGGGCGGGTTAGGCTCTGCCTTGACCTCCCGTCTTGCTTCTGCTAGTGAAGCGAGCATGGGATGCCGTTCTAAGACATGGCAAGCCGCGGCAGTAGAAAGTCAGGCAATGGCGTGGTCTGGCTTGGCCGTTGGAGGTGAGGCGAAGGAGCTGAAGGTTCATGGCGTCGACCATGGGATGAGGGAGGGGGCACATATGGACACAGTAGGCGAAATATGAGTCGAGGTCACGCCCGGTCCAACGGCAGGTTGGTAGCAATGAGGGGGGTGAGGTGGAAAAGAGAGAGAGAGAGAGAGAGAGAGAGAGAGAGAGAGAGAGAGAGAGAGAGAGAGAGTGTGTGTGTGTGTGTGTGTGTGTGTGTAGTATGGGCGCGGACGGGGAGATGAGAGAACACGGCGTTGATCAAAGGACCAGGAAGCCATTCATGTACAGAGAGAGGTATGGCGTTGGCGATGAATGAAGGCGGCACAGCACAGCACTCCGCCGCCACCACTGCCATTACTCAGTTAGCCTTCTTATCCTCTTTCGTCCGTTCATTTCCCTCCCGCCCCCAACTCCAATTCGCTTCATCCTAGTTTTGCCCTACGCCGTGATGCTTGCAAGCTTTGCCGGTGGCCCCCTCCAAGGAAATTCCGTCATCAAATAAACTTCCTTAATCCACGGCACTGCTTCCTACCCATCTAAAGAACAAAACACCCCCTAAGTCGTCCCCTCTCGACTCGAGAACGGATACTGGTGCGGAGAACGTCACGCCCGCCCAAGCCCTCGGAAGGGAAGGGTCCAAGGACGCACGGCACCCAACCAGAGCTGAAGCCAGCTCTTTTGGTGTCGCCAATGACTTGAGTTTCGGATTGTTAGACTGCTTAGGCTTTGGTCCAGTTCCGGACACACACTATCGGCATTGGTTTCCGCCCATTGCCCCCAGACCTCGGGCGATACAGCGTTGTTCCCCAACCCTTTTCGAGCAAGAGACAGGCAGAGAGAGAAAGATGGCTGCCGCCAATGGCGTTGGGCCGAATCTCGCTTCGGGCCCTGTTCAGCTTCTGTGCCGGGGAGCTCAAGCCAAGTGAGATGAGCGAGTGCCCTGGGCTTCGAGGTGCGGATACATGTCGCGACGATGAGGTCAATGTATCCGTAGCCCACCTCAGGTGAGTGAGAGCAAATTGAGAAAAGGGCAGCGATTACTCTGGACCCCATGGCAGGAAGCAACGAATGCACATTCCAGATACCAAGTGCCTGGCAGCGCTCCTCTTTCTTCTGCACGGTGTGGCACCAGAAACATACATACATACATAAACTACATACATGCTGATGGGTGCGCTAGGTAGAGGTACTCCGCAGCGCCGAAGCTGCATGTACCGCAAAGCCCAAACCGCGGGTCTCAGTACTTAGACAGCATGGGGGTCTGACGTACCGCCTGCTACGGCATCCCGCTTCATGTCAAGCTCCGCTATTGTTTCTTCATACTTACCTGCTGCTTGGTTCCTCCAGCTCCCTTTTCTCTATCCCCATATGGGTTAATTACCAAGCCATGTCAGTCACGACAGAGTACCGTCCCTCTTGTCCTGTTTCCCACCTGCACACAACCGCCCGGCAGCCACCGGCTCTGTCGACGACGAGCGATCCTCACGACGTGAAACATCTGACTCAGAACATAACTTCTTTCGACCTCTCGCCATCGAGTCAACGGGTACTTGTGCTTGACAACATGCGGCCCAAATTATCTGCACACTCGTTGCGTGCAACAGAGATCGGGCCTCGCATGTCAAGCACCCGAGTCTTTCGTCGGTCCAACGAGACGGCTTCTGGCCCTTGTTCTTGACCTCCGTCACCTTGGCCAGGCACATGTGTACACTATGATGCAACCAACACTTGCTGGTTCGTTCATTAAGCCAGCCTGCACAAGTTCGTTGCTCAAAGTTTCCACCCCTCCTCACTCGGCCACCCATGCGAACCAGGGCAGCTTTTAGTTCCGCTTCAGACGGGCATTCCAAACGTCACCGTTGTTCAGATGGAAATTGAATCGACATGGCCCTACCGTTACGCCGAACGCTCCTGGCCCCAACTGTTGCTTCTCTGGCTTTCCGATTCGATATTAGTCCAGGAACTTGTCAATCGACATCCTCGATGCTTAAAGCACCATGAAGACTTGTGCGCTAATACTACTAGCCACCGCGACAGCCTTGGGGTTTCCAGCCCAGCCAGCCAGCCAGCTCCCAGTGCGCCAGTGTTCACCAAGGCTGATGACCCAGCTGGGCTTTTGGGAAAGATACGGATGCGACTGGGGGCCGCCGTTGTCAACCTTCTCATGAATACTGTATACAGTGTGATAGGCTACCGCCGAGATAAATGGATTTGCACAGCAACGGCGATCTGCCCATCCTCTACAACGCCGCCTTGGATCCTACCCGCAGCGGGCAGGCGGCTTTGGGACGAAAAAAAAGTCTTTGGCTGGGATCCGTGGACCTGGACGTTCCACGTTCCTCGCCCACACCGCACTCCGGATACAGCCATGGATACAACACGCGCTGCTCTGTACCTTGTCGACTCGCCCACCTCACCTTGGTCTCCACGAACCACGCTAGCCGGCAAGTGGCCTAGTGGCTAAGTAGCTTCCATGAGCCTGGTCCAAGGACGCCGTCTTCACCACCCATACATACAACACCTTTCCCTTGTTCTCCGGGGACGAGCGTAGGGACCCCCGAAACCCGGCCGGTTTGGATTTTCGTCCCTCCCACGCTCCACTGATTGAGATGAGGGAAACGCCCAGCAGCGTCCCGCGTCTGTCTCCTCCTCAGCCTGCCAAAGTCGGTCAGAAGGGTGATGTTGGAGGGGAGCTCCCCGATTCCTGCATCATGCACTAGGACCCCTTCCTGGGGCGTAAGAGCAATCCCTCGTCTCTATTTAGGCATATCTGACTGTTGCTGACAACGGTCGTCAGTGCCTCATACACCCACACGCGAACCCATCCGTGTGAGATGGCGAGGCACGCACGTAATGAGCATCGCGGAGTGCCACAAGTGCCACCATCCCTGCCATCCACGGAGATTCCCTAACGCAATAACGGTTGCGGAGCGCATCGTCATCTCGCTGTACCTTTGTTCATGACAGACCGCACCCGCATCGTCTCGGCCGAGCATACTTGGTGTGTTTGCGTCCCGTCATTGCTGGGAAGACCGAGGCACCACGAGCAAGCACCATCACAGTGCCTTCGCTGCCGTTCCGGAATGGCTCATCAGTCGAGAGCTTTTAGCTCTGTGCGTTAGGCACGGCTAACCCTCCTCGAAAAAGGTATTTCTGCATGGCATGTCACAAGAAGCAAAAAAACAAAAGGCAAACTTCCCAAGTCAAAGCCAAGGCACGCAAACAAGACAGCGAGACCGTCGGTACCGTGGTGTCAGCAAGGGTCTTGTACCGTGACTTGTCTTTGGACCCGAACGAGAGCCACCGGTCGACTAAGCCCTGTCATTGTCTGAGCACCTTCTGGCGCCGAGACTGGGGATACCCCCCTGGGTGTTTCTCATCTTCCCATGCACCCCGGCCAGCCAAACTTCCACCACAACCCAACAGCTTCAACCTGTATCCATATCCATGTCACCGTTCATCCTCCTCTTCCTCCTCTTCCTCCTCCTTCTCCTCCACCAGCACACCCCCATGCATCTTAAGCTCGTTCGCTCCCCGGCCAGTTGCCAGGGTTCGATAAGAACGCTATGCCGCCATGGGACAACTACGCTAGGGCAGCTCTGAGAAAAAAATCAAATAGACCTGGCTCCTCCCGACCTTGTCTGATAGTCTCTGTCGTGTGATGAAGAACGGTTACATCTGAGCATACCAAACCTACGAGAGTCCTCATCAATCCTTTCTATTCTGCCTTCTCACCCAGTCCAATCCCTTCTTTGGTCACCATACCCTGCCAACGTTTCGTCGACACTCGAGAGAGGACTGCAACCAAATCTGCTACTTCAACAACAGAGCCCGACGACTTATCTCATCTCGACGCTGCTTGGTCCTCGCTCTACAACGGTCATATCGAGTACGCTGACTGACCAAACTGGTTTCGATACGACAGCCTCTTGGCTAAAGCAACTTGTGGTGGAAATTATCGTAAGGCCAGCACGTCTGCCCTGGCTATTTCCAGTAAGTAGATCCAGTCGTCATCTAGTGCCTGAGGTTCCCCTCCGCCATTCATTGCCTGGAAGGCGGTTCGGATGTCTTGAGTGGTCCGTTTCGGCTGCATCTTATTTCACACACCCTGTCACCGCATCTAATCCTGATCAGCACAGCCAGCCTCCACCAACTTCCCACCTCCCACACGGTCTTCCTGTGGCCATCCAAGAACTTCTCCCTGCAACAACATTCCATCGCCATCTTCTTTTGAGGACGTCGACATCAGGGACGCCATCTCGTCTCCATCGACAAAAAGCAACCAGTCTCTCTCCCTCTCTGGAGCAGTCTCCGAGTCCACCCCAGGTGCTAGTCTGATCAAGTCAAATCCATCCAGCACCGGGCTTCTCGAGACCTTCATCGAGCGGCTTCATTTGTGGCCGTCGGCGAAGCTTTCAACCTGAAAACCTAACCCATTTTCACGTCTAGAGCTCGGGACTGTTGGCTTCGACCCAAATAGTCCCACCCAAGCCGGCAACCTGGCGGTCTCAGCAGCAGTCCGGTTTTCTGGGCAACATCCTCAACGTAGCCGCGAGGCTAGGGAGGGCGACAACGCACAGACGAGCTTCCTGACTGCACCCCGACAATCTGGGCCCGACAACACGCAAGCATCCGAGCAGCCGACCTCAGTTCCAGATCCGGACTACCGTTCGGCTTCGAGTACTGGCCAGGACGGCCAATGCCCGGGCCCTCAAGGCTGGGAGAGTGTAGGGGATCAGGTCTCGATGTCACAGAGGGGACCTGCACCTCACACTACCACGCAAGCACCAACGCAGTCACCGCCTCGAGCTCCTTTCAGCTCCCAGCGGAGTCCTCAAGCCCGAGACAGCCCGGGGTCTCAAGATGCTGTCACGACCCCCGCAGCTAGCGAGAGACATCTTTATGGCCCACGATCATTGGGCATCAAGGGACTGATCAACGAAGCGCAATCGGAGGGCTCCGCTGGCGAATCATCACAACCCCGAGGATCCGATGCTCAAACCTCGCCTTTTGGTATGCCTCCGAGGCAGTACGGCACACCTGGCGATCGTCAGTACACATACCAGAGCCACGGTCCTTTGGGGTCCCAGCCCGTCACACCAGCCGGCCATCCGGCAACGACGCCTCTCGGCTACACACCGTCGGAACACAACTCGCCCAAGACCGGTTTCCCCTTTCCCTCCATGGGTGCTCCAAGGCAGATTCTGAGCCCAAGAGAGACCCGCGCTGCGAGTATGAGCCAGGCGAGCATGAGGGGCCACGAGCCACACCAAACCCATTTTATGCCTCCGCGGGCAAAGCGGCCCTACCCGGGCGACGACGGACCCTCGGAGCCTCTTCGTACAGCTGCCGGCCACCCGTTCTCTGGTCCACCGGCCCATGGTCCTCCATCAGCAGGAATGGGGCCGCTGACAACGCCATCACGGACCATGTCCCAGCCCATGATTGGACACATGCCGTCCGGAAATCCCGAACGACCCCAGCTGCCTCCCATGGCACGAGACCCTCACGGCAGGGGACCCGAGTATCCAGGTCAGCCGATGTTGCCTCCCGGCCAAGGTTTCCCTCCCCCACAATCGCCCGGCGTTCCCGTCTGGTCCACCCCTGGCGCCGGAACGTCTCTATACCAAAGCCTGCGGTCTGACGTGACGAAGGCGGAAGGTGGAATGGTAGTCAGACTTCCGGGAGAGGAGGGCGGCATTCTCATACCAGTGGACGTTCACCAGGCCTCGAAACAGGCCGACGAGAAGCGGCAACGAAACGCCGGGGCCTCGGCACGGTTCAGGCAGAGGAAGAAAGAGAGGGATCAGGAACAGATTGCCAACTTGCAAAAGCTGGAGCAGAGGAGTCGCGACCTGGAGGTCAGACTCCGGGACATGACCCAGGAGAGGGACTTTTACAGGGACGAACGGAACCGGCTGCGAGACGTGGTTCTGCGGACGCCGCTTAGCGATATGGCGAACGGGCCTCCGAGCCCAACGTTCTCGAGGAGCGGAGGGTCCATGGCGGAGACTAGTCCGCTAACGCAAGCTCCCATGCTACCCCATCAGTCTCAGCAGCATGGTTACGCATCGAGCGAGGCGTCCTCGGTGGAACGACCGACCCGACGGCGACGAACCGAATCGGCCCAGACGCCCGAGTTTTCGATGCCGTCGTACGGCACTCCTGTTCCACAGGCGGGTAACCTGCCGCCCTTGCAGGCTCCGGCATACGGTATGATGCAGCAGCGGCCCCCATCGACGACACCGGGGGGAGAGAGGTTGCCCCCTCTTCGAGTAATGGAAGGCTCGTACTCTGGACCGGATGCAGGGCCGGGTGCGAGTGCCGGGGGTCCCTTGTACCCCAGTTACACCCGCGTTCCCCACGAGACGGGGTTTGCGAGCAGGATCGCAGGCCCGCCGGGTCATCACGGCCATCATGGTCACGACGGCGGGCCGCGGTAGAAAGCACGACAGAAAGGTGTTCATTGTTTGGGGGGTTTTCTTGTTTTTGGAATTCGACGCGTTTTATCTACATCGACACTCGCTACCAAGTTTATACCCACTTCGTTTCACCGTTCGAACTCGTTGGCGACTATACAAATACAGATTATAATAGGAAAGAAGACAGGGAAACGGGGAGGGGAGAAGCGGTTTTTCAAAATGGGACTTTGGGGCTCGGCTACTTCAAAGAATCGCATAGTTGGGCGACCGACGCACGTGCTTTTTTCTTGTCCATTTATTTCATCTCATGGGTTGTCACAGGAGTTGGCTGCATGGGCACAGATGGGGAGTCTGAAAAGAAACAGTAAACAGCTACAACAGAGAGGGGGGGGGGGGGGGGGGGGGGGGGGGGGGGGCGGTCGTCTAGCCGACTCCTCTCGGACTCGGTCCGACCAAATCAACTTTTCCACAGCGTTGGATTTATGTCTTGATCTATTTTTTGGTTCTTTATTTTTTCATTTTGATTCTTGGTTCATGACTATGAAGACGGAGATGAGGAAGCGGGAGCGAGTCGGAATAGGACCGTTTGGCCGCCACCGATATGCTTTGAGCTAGGTGTTTTGGGTTGTGTCGAGCTTGTACAAAACGTCTTAGTCTAGTGTGTGTCTTTTTTTCCCGGGGTTTTCCCTCTTTTTTTTCAACAAGCCGTTTGTATTGTAGCCACTCTACCCCTCCCCGAAGAGACTGCCCTTGTGGACAGCAAAAGTAGAGACAAGATGGCAGGCTACGTACTCGTATTTGCTAGCTACAGACATCAACTTGACAGACGTGCGTTGGACGCGAAAAAAGCAATAGCGGGTTCGATGTTCGAGCTGACATGACATGGCGGGCTCCTCGGGGCACAACCTTGGCTTTGGTCTTTGGGGGCCAGCGGCGATGACGAGAACATGGCGCAGAGCCCATGGCGTGGGGGGACCTGAAGTGAGGCGGAGGGGCGTGTTGCTACGAGGTGCGTCAACGGGGGGGGGGGGGGGGGCAGAGGGAGAGAAAGAGAGAGACTGGACGATTGCGAGCCAATGCCGGACGACGAGGATGTGCCTCGTTTGCGAGCTGCCGCCGGGGCAAGTCAGCTTATGCCACAAATGCAAGTCATCCGTCCATCCATCCATCCATCCATCACATCACCGTCGGTGTCGTGCCCATGATCGACGACGACCGTGGCCGGTCCCATCCCCCACCACACGCGGCCGCGGCGATTGCTCAACCCGCCCAGAGAGGGCATCCTCAAAGTGACACTGCCGACTCCTCTCGACAAATTGCCAAAGGGAATCTGGGAAGTTGCCGGCAACGTGTCTCACGCCTTGACTAAGGTCCAGTTTGCGAAGTTTGCAACTTGGCAGAGCGTCCGCCACGTCACACACACACACGCACACACACGCACACCCATAACTCGCACAGCTCCCCCCTCCCCCTTTTTTTGCTGGACGGGAAAGAAGTAGTCGTTTGTAACCGACTCAGCGCCCCCAACGACGGCGTCGGACTTGTCGCGCTAGCCGACAGCTTTATTCGATGTGGCCCCCAAACCGCGTGTTTGGTTCACTACGACAGCGGAAAGGTCAAGCAGGGGTGGGGGATGGGGCGCATGCGAGTTCGCCTGCCTCTGCCAAGTGCGCACCTCTTGCTTATTCGACGAGTCAAACTGCGGCCCAAGCGGCGTGAGGCCGGGTGGTTCTGTTTTTTCCTGTCGGGCGTTCATACTAAAAATCCTGCGTGGTCGTCTTTGGCGGGCATTGGTGCGCAAAATTGGTGGAGAGAGACTCTGTTACCCAATCGGGTAACTGGCTTCACCGAGCCGAGGTACGTACTTTGGCAAAGGTGAGGGAAAGGGCGCTTTGGTGTTTTGTGGTGACCTGACACGGTTCAGGGTCTGACGAAAAGAGCCGGAAGGAGCGCCTGGGAGACGGGAAGGGGGGGGGAGACGAGAGACGGGAAACGGGAAACGGGGAACGGGAAAACGGGGAAACGGCAGGTGGAGTGCGGGTACGGGTTGGTCATGGCACTCCCCCCACTATCCAGGGTGGACAAAACTCCGTGCACCTCACAGTCTAAACTACCGCGTCCCCCCGTCATTTACACTTGCAGCCAGCAGCACTCTGCATTTGCTGATGCATTGCTGCTTCTACTGCTTCTGCTTCTGCTTCTGCTGCTGCAACGGGCGAGTAAGCGCAGTCAAAGTTCAATGTTGGATGTTCGACGTTCGAGCTGCAAGATGGCTGCTCAGATTTGCGGCTTGCAGGTTGCCTTAGCCTCTGCCCGTTCGGTATCGAGGCGCGGCCGATCGGAGTGTGTCGCTGAATCGGGGAGGTCGATTGTTGGCTCGTCTTTCTTTTTCAGCAGGCCGTGTGTCTACCCACCAATTGAGGGAGCGCCCTTCCGAGAGCCACAACCCAAACCGGCACAGGTTGACGGGTGAGATTAGAGGGGGGGGGGAGGAGAAGACGGGATGTGGTCTGTCTCCCTCGGTACTCCTTCCCGATGGTTGGCAGAATGGGAAGGGGGCGCTCGAGTGCAAAGGCTCCGAGCATCTCCCCTGCGTCCCCGACGACGTTGACACCTTCGTCTTTTCTTCTTCTTTCCTTCTCTTGCGCTTCCCGTACACCTACGTCCACCTACACACCACGGAAATGTCGATTCGTGCCACACTGCACCTCTCGGCCCCTAACAAGCTTACTCTGTCCCTCTCCCCCCCCTCCTCCAACACGGAATGTCCTCACTTGGGCAACGACGACGAACTTCTGGTAGCTTTGTCTGCCTGCCCATCGCCGCGGCGGCCCTAGCCTCCCCTGCCCCCCCTCTCCCTCGTTTTGCGCAATTGAATGAACGGACTGCTCCGAGCTGACGGCACTGCCCATTTGCAAAACCTTGAGTTTGTGTTTTCTCCCCTCTGCTACTATTCCTGGATATTTGCCTTTGAATCTATTTCTTGGCCTTCTTCTACAGCGCCCCGTCTGCATTGATCTTTGGCAGGGCTTCTTGAGGTTTAGGGGGTGGGTGGCCCCTTGACTCGGTGCCATCGTGGGAGGTTGACGGACATGGCGGCTGGGCCGACGAGATATACTATGTAAGTTACGAATCCGACGCTGCCACAAACGAAGCGACAACCGCGAGACACGCCCGTTCGGGACACCCCGGGAGTCCTGTTGGACATCACATCACAGCCGCATGGCTTGGCAAGGCGTTTCGCCGTCGCAGCCCCCCGTCGGCCCGCCTGGCAGGTTATTGCGTCAAGCTTGAGCTTACCTCGTAATGGGAGGGTCATGTTGGGCCCAGACGTTTCCGTCAGGCACTTCTGGCGCCTGCTTGCGACTTCCAAGGTTGCGGAGGAGGTTGCTCAAGGGATGCGCTGATTATGTTTATTGCTTCCACCACTCTTCTTCTTCGTCTTCTCCTCCTTCTTCTCCTCCTCCCCTTTGCTCGGACGACGAGAGAGGCTCACACGGGCCCGGCCGTCTTCTCCGATCACTGTTCTTCTAACTCCTTCGAGGGTTCCCCAAGTAGAGGTACATCGTCCTGACTGTGGCACGTCCCTTGCCATGTACCGGTCCAAAGCCGCCCGTCCCTGGGCCGTCCCTTTTCCCTCTGGTTTTTTTTTTTTTTTTTTTTTTTTTGCTTTTGGCAATTCAGGTAGGGTAGCAAGAGGGTGTGTGAGGGTGGCACACCTTTGACACCCAACCCGCACCCACCAACCTACCGACCGCCCCCGATAAGCTACGGGGCTGCCTTAGCTTGCCTTACATTTTCACTCTTCCCGAGATTCGCTGCGTCGTTGGTGCCGGCTCCCACAATCGCGAATCGAAAGGCAAGCCCCGAAACCGCGGCGGGGGAGGGGGGTGTGAGAACACCAAGGGACCTGAGAGAGCGGGAAAAATAAGAGAAAGAAAAAGAAAAGAAAAGAAAAAGAGGGGACACCTTAATTACCAGGTACGATCGGGATCTTGGCCCATTCTACCCCGCACCGTGTCTTGCCCAAATCGGCGCCTTGCGCGCATTCGCCGACGACCTCACCCCGTCGTCCCCTCTCGTTCTCGCCAACCATGTCCACCTTTTCCCGCCCCGTTGCATCCGACCAGGTCCGCCACCTGGCCCTGCGTGCTGTGGCCGGGGTGACCCGACTATCTTGCCGGACGCGGCCGAGAGTCCTCGTTGCGTCTGCCAATCGTGCCTTCGCGACGTCGCCCTGCCGCTGGACCACCGCCGAGCTGACGGCCCCGAACGGCAGGACATGGTCCCAGCCCCTCGGCCTCTTTATCAACAATGCCTTTGTCCAGAGTTCCAGCGGCCAAACACTGACCACCACCAACCCATTGTGAGGCTGTCATCGTCTGTTGTTTTCGCGCGGCTTTCTGTGCTGACTCGGCGTAGCGACGAGGAGGACATTTGCTCCGTCTCTGCCGCCACACCCGAAGATGTCGATAGCGCCGTCGCCGCCGCGCGTGCCGCTTTCCAGCATCCCTCGTGGAAGCGTATCTCCGGCACCGACCGCGGGTACCTGATGATGAAACTTGCGGACCTTGTCGACGCCAACCTGGAAACTCTGGCCACCATTGAGACCCTCGACAACGGCAAACCCTACTCGGTGTGTCGCGATTACGACGTGCCGCATTTTTCAGAGGTCATTCGCTACTATGCCGGGTATGCCGACAAGATTCACGGCCAGACGATGGACCTCGGTCCGGACAAGCTGGCGTACACGATTAAGGAGCCGCTCGGGGTGTGTGGTCAAATCATTCCCTGGAACTACCCCTTGTGTATGAGTGCCTGGAAGTTGGGGCCCGCGCTGAGCTGTGGCAATACAGTTGTGTTGAAGCTGGCTGAGCAGACGCCGCTTTCCATGTTGTATGTTGCCCGGCTGATCAAGGAGGCCGGATTTCCTCCTGGTGTGATTAATGTGCTGAATGGATACGGCCACGACGCTGGCGCTGCCCTTGCTAGACACCCGGGGGTCGACAAGCTTGCCTTCACTGGTAGTACGACCACGGGTAGGGAGATTATGAAGCTCGCCGCCGGCACTCTGAAGAACATCACGCTCGAGACCGGTGGCAAGTCGCCACTGATCGTCTTCCACGACGCCGACCTCGACCAGGCGGCCAAGTGGTCGCATGAGGGTATCATGAGCAACCAGGGACAAGTCTGCACGGCGACCTCGCGCATCCTTGTCCATGAAGATGTCTACGACGCGTTTATCGCAAAGTTCACCGCAAAAGTCCGCGACATTTCTGTCGTCGGTGACCCCTTCGACGAAGCTACCTACCAAGGGCCGCAGATCACTCGTGCACAGTACGACCGTGTCTTGGAGTATGTCCAGTCAGCAAAGGACGAAGGCGCGACGATCGCCATGGGCGGTGCTCCGGCCCCGCAGGCATCGGGAAAGGGCTTCTTCGTGCAGCCGACTGTGTTTACGGACGTGAAGACGTCGATGCGGGTCTACCGCGAGGAGATATTCGGACCGTGTGCCACCGTCGTGAAGTTCCGCACCGAGGAGGAGGCGCTGGAAATGGCCAACGACTCGGTGTACGGGCTGGGCGCCGCGGTGTTCACCACGGACCTGGCGAGGGCGCACCGCGTTGCGAGAGAGATCGAGGCCGGCATGGTGTGGGTAAACAGCAGCAACGACTCCGACTTTAGGGTGCCGTTTGGCGGAGTGAAGCAGAGTGGCATTGGGAGAGAACTGGGGGAGGCCGGGCTGTCGGGATACTGTAATGTGAAAGCGGTGCATGTCAACTTGACTAGTGGGTAGCTCCTCCGTCTGCTGTTCTGCAGTTACAACCACTTGCAACCAAGCGCCGACGTCCTATGTGCCGCGGAGCTCAAGACCTTGGTACCGTGCTCCGAGTTTGATTTGGATCTGCAACTACGACAAGGCACAAGGCCTGTCTAAAGTGACGACGCGCTGTTGTTTTGTGCTCGGTGCTGTTTTCATTCAGCCTTCAACTGGCTCCCCCTCACACCCTCGCCTCTTCTATAATCCGTCCGAGGCGGTCACAAAATCGAAGAAGACACAAGCATTCTTCCCCACTGCCAAGTGAATAGGCGCCAACACCAGCGACGTCCGGTGGGCCTCGAGATTGGTTTACATGCTGCGAGCCGCAGGAGGCGATGTAACAGAACATGCCGAGCGCTGTATGCTGGATACCGCGTGTGTCGCTGTAAATATCCATTGAAACCTGTTTGTTGAATACTTGATTATATCTAAGAGGAGCAGGTCTAAAACACTGGCAAGAGGCTTTGCTGAATACAACCTTGTAAGAGACATCAAGACCAGATCGTCCAGCGTGTCTTTTAATCACCAAAGGGGCGGTATGATGGCCTCGTTCTGTGGTGTGATATCAAGGCGAAATGGAACAATGATCGGGGAGACGCTATGGAGAAAGTGGCTACGACAGTTGGTAAGCATTGAGATGTAACTTGTGTTTTCTGGAACACGACGGATGTAGCAATATTCAACGAGAAGGTGGAAGCCGTCTCTGGAACCCAGGCTATGGCTTTTCCCTCTCCCATGAGACGGCTTCCTATGTTGAATATTCCTCAGCCTCTTTTTTCTCCGATTCCTGTCCATCGAACTAACAGCCTCTCCAGATATACAACCAGCCTGCTTCTTGTTGTGTTTTCATGACAGCACTCAACGCCCGAAGCAGGAATACGAACAAGCAAAATCCGGAGTCGAAGGTTCTGAATATCCAACAAAGTGCGATAAGAATAGGGTAGTGATCGAACACACCTCGTCCGCGGTATCCAGCTAAGTTGATGCCTTCACAGACATTCATCTCCTAAGCCGCATTCATACTCACCTCACCACCTCACCTACAGACGACATCTGCCCCCTACAACACAAAACCACTTACCACAGCCTAACCTGACACACAACCTGACCAAGCAGCCGAGACCTCTGTCTAATCACCCCATACCGCTTCATCCAATATCGGCATCGACCACAGCGTCAGGCTGGGTAACTACACGCAGACATCCCGACTCCTCAGCACACCTTCCTAAGGGAGCTCCGATGGATCCGCGAAAGGTTCTACTCCCACAATATCATCTCTCACTCGCTTCACCTTGAATTTCTTCTTCACGCTCACACCTTCACATGGTTTACAACCTACACATGTAAGACTGACCGATAAACCCGACAGCAGGCACGTGGCAAGTTGGCCTTCCATTTTCTAGCCTCATCGCCAGGTCAAACAACTCACCCTAGATCACTCATCTCATCTTCTCACAGACACCAACACTAAACGACCAACTTCACCTCAGGTTATTAATCACACCAACCCACAAACATGGAGAACACCACGATCGCCCCAGCGTCCCCCAGCACCATGTCTCCCACCCCAACGCTCCCCGACTCCATGTCCGCGGCGCTCCTCGCGTACAAACAAAAGCTCGTCGAGCGCATCCCCAATACCGTCTCGGTCGGCTACCGCAACACCCTTCTCGACACCATCGAGGCGGAGGTCGACGTCCCGAGCCTCGACTGCAAGCTCCGCTGGACTGTCGAAGCCGCTTACCACAACAACACAGAGCCCAAGTCCCACGAGGTCGTTGCCCTCTCCCTGTGCTTCGACTCGGGCGCCCTCGAGGACGACAGCCGCCGCGCCCAGTGCGACTTCTACGCCAAGCACCTAGACCTCGCACACCACATGCGCCATTGGTCCCTCCGGGGCCTCATCGACAAGCACGACGCCAAGGTCCGCGCCGGCGGTATCAACGCCACCTTGGTCATCTCTGGCGACGGCAATGCCGCCGGTGGCAGCGGTTCTACTCACACCGACAAGGCCCTTACCGCCGCTCGACGTCAGAAACGCCCGGCCTCCGCCGTCGAGGATCTCACCCCGGGCCCGACCGGCCGTCACCCTGATCCGATGGTCGACCCGTCCACCGTCTACCACGAGAGCAAATACACTCCACGCCTCAACTCCCTCGTCAAAAGCAGCGGCGCCAAGCCCAAGCGAGCCGTCGCGCCCAAGGGTCCCGTGATTCCTCAGGCCGTCCTGGACCGCCTACCCCCTTCCTTCATGGATCCAGGCATCGGCGGCTTCGCGCAGCTCAAGCAGCTCAGGAACTTGGACGCCGGCGAGAAACGGAACACGCTCCCTCCCTCAAACCGTACGGACAGCCTCAGGAACTCCGTTTCCATTTTCGGCGACCCCAGCGGCACTGCCGCCGCCGGCTGGTCTTCTGCGTCCCCTATCCCGATCCACCAGGGCTCACCCCTCCCCGGCGGTGACTCGGAGAGCCAAGACACCAAGGAAGCAGCAGCCGCGGCCATCGCCGCCGCCGCGGGTTCCAAAACCAACGACACCCCCGGTGACACGGCCGAGAACCCCTGGGTCGTCGCCGAGACGGCCGCCGAGACGCGCCTGTCCTCCCTCGCCGCGCAGATCGCCCAGCACCACCGGCGCGCCCGCGACAAGCTGCAGCACGCCGCCGCCCTGCGCAACGAGCACGCCAGGATGACCGAGCGGCAGCCGCTCGAGGACGGCGCCAGCCCGAAGGACCTTGCCATCTACATCAACGAGTCCCACGGCCTCGCGGGCCGCTCCCTCAGGTACCAGGAGGAGGCCGTGGCCGCCGTCGTCGAGGCGGGCCGCCTCGAGAGCGAGCGCGCCGAGGAGATGTTTGAGAGGATCAGCCGACGCATCGACCGCGTCCAGAGCGTTGCCGTCGGCACGGCCGGCATCCTCAAGAGGGAGAAGGCGGCGTACGCGGCACTTGCCGCGCAGCAGGTTGCCCATATGAATGCCTCGAAGACCCAGAAGGAGAAGAGACTGCAGGAACAGGGCTAGATTAGAGGGAATGGTTGGGTTGATTCATTGTTACATCACGATATTGCTTCGGCGGTTTGCCGCCCCCTGGAAAGGGGTCTGTGAGAACCGGCTCGCTCATCAGCGGCGAAGCTACCTAATCGCTCAGCTTGGCCGACATACCAACGCTCTGCAACGGAGGATGGGGAGAGATGATTTGCTTTTCAGGGGACACCAGGAGGCTAGGAGGGCATGATACCCATTTCAACCAGGCTTGCTTCTATAGCAAATACTTTTTCCAAAACAGGAGGAACCAAAGTGAGAGTGACTACACCAATAAGAACGAGAGGCCAATAAGAAGCATCGTTCTGATGGCGGCTTGCATGAGGATCGGGGCGGTCAGTGATGGTCCACAAGCAGGTTCAGTCAGACCCTCGGTCGAAAGAACTAGGAAACCAGGAACATGCCAGATTGGCCTCATCAAACCCGATCAATGAACGAGGTTCCCGCGATGTGTCGCCAAAGATGACAGTGTGTCATTTCACATTGCTCTTCTTTTAGAGTTTGATGAAAATATGTACCGGCCACTATGCCAATGTCTTGGACCTCCCCCCCCCCCCCCCCTCCCCCCCCCCCCTCCACCCCCAACGAACCGACCAGCTCCAAGACAAGTATAAGACAATAAGATAAGACATTAAGATTACAAGATATTCAGTCGACAACCATACCATACTTTTTATGTTGATGTTTATCACGTCCCACCTCCCCCTACCACTCGCGGCTCGACTATGTGCTGCTTTTGCTTGGCGGCATACTGCCCAAGCTCAGTCACGACCCGCTACTCTGGTTTGCTTGGCATCCCATGGCCGGGTATCCGACTTGAGTTACTGATGAGACGGAGATCAGAGTAGAGGCCATCGCCGCACTTGCTGCTGACCGACGCACCGCAGAGAGCGCCGACAGGGGTAGCAATCGGCGCAGCAGTGGCAGCCGGGCGCGTCGGCTCAGCAGACGGACAGCATCAGCAGTTGACCCGGGAGCCGGAATATTGGCAATTCAAGATTCTAATCAGAATTCAGGGTCAGCAAGGAGAGACGAAAGAGGAAGACAAGGGGGCCCGCCATGTAACGGCGTTGTCCTGGATGGATTACTCACAGCAAGTACCAAAGCTGGACTGGCAACCAGTACCGCAGTGGGCAGTGGTGCTGCCACAGTAGTTGTACTGGGAGCAGCAGTTCCCAAAGGCCGAGCCGGCGCAGGTGGTTCCGCCGTTCGCGGCGCCGCAGGCTCCGTTGAGCGAGACCTTGACGTTGGCGCCGGTGCCGGAGCAGCTGCCAAAGTTGCTCTGGCAGCCCGTGCCGCAGTGGTCGGTAGTGTTACCGCAGTAGTTGTAGGGCGAGCAGCAGTCGCCAAAGGTGGAGCCCAGGCAGTTCAAGCCACCCGTGCCGCCGCACTGTCCGTTGGTCGAGATCTTGGTGTTGGTAGCGGCCGCGGGGTTGGTGGAGCTGGCGCGGGTTGCACCGCCGGAGGAGGCGGGGGTTCCGGAAGAGGCGGGGGCTGCGGAAGAGCTGGGGTTGGACCCGGAGTTGCAGGTACCGTAGGCAGACTGGCATCCGGTGCCGCAGTGCTCAGTTGTGCTACCACACCAACCGTACTGGGAGCAGCAGTTGCCAGCGGAAGAACCGAAACACTGTCTTCCGTTGCTAGCACCGCATGTGCCATCAGTGGAGACGGGCAGAGTAGAGGAGGAAGACGCAGCAGAGCTGGCAGCAGACCCCGTGCTAGAGCCGGCAGCGGAAACTGCAGCCGAGCTGGATGTAGACCTCGTACTAGTACCAACAGTGGAAGAGGACCCCGCACCAGTCAGAGAAGCGGATGAGGACCTCGAGCTAGTACCAGAAGTGGACGACGACCTCGTACTAGTTCGAGAAGAAGAAGTGCCTGAGGAGCCCGTGTTAGACGACGACGAAGAAGAAGAAGAGCGTGTGGAGGAGCTGTTGGAGTCGATAGTGACACTGTTGCGCGAGCTGGTGCTGCTACGCGAATTGGCGCTGGAGCCAGTGCTTGATCGTATGGAAGACGAAAAAGCGCTGGTCTGCGAGATGGGAGAGGAGGAAGTGCCGCTACGGCTAGACGACGAAGATGAAGAGGTCCTACCTGAGCTCACTCCGCTCGACGAAGACTGGCTCCCACATGAGCCGTACGTGGACTGGCAGCCCGTACCGCAGTAGGTGGCACCGCTGCCACACCACCCGTTCTTGGAACAACAGTTGCCAAAGGTCGAGCCCTGGCACGTCTTGCCGGCGGCGGCGCCACACTTTGCGTCGAGGGAGATGGACAGGGCGGTGGATGTGGGCGCTGCGGAAGTGGAAGCGGCCGAGGTCTTGGAGGACGTCGTGCGCGTGCTGGTGCAGGCCCTGGGGCTGACGGCACTTGCTTTGTAGGTGTAGCTCGGGACGCTGCCGCGGTACCAGTTCTCGGGAGGGTCGCCCAAGCACTCGCCGACGGTGACGGCCTTCCAGCCGTTGGCAACGACGGAGTCGAGCATGTGGTTGGTGAAGGTCGTGGCGACCTGCTGGTGGATGTCGTGCTCAATGTGCAGGTAGCTGCCGTTGCAAGGCGTGCGGGCGATCATGGCCGCATCCCAAAGATTCAAGCTGACCTGGATCTGGCTGGGGTCGGTGTGAAGGTAGCCCTGGGTGTCGAGGTCGAAGTAGGTGATGTGGTATCCAAGGTCTGCCATCTGCTGCTGGCACTCAGCCCCGCAAATGGAGTATGGCGGACGCATGTAAGTAGGGTAGAAGCCGAGAATGTCCTTGAAGGCAATCTCGTTGTAGACCATCTGGTTCTTGCGCTGCGCCAAAGTCATCTGGTCGAGGTTCTCGTGCGACCACGTGTGGCTGGCAACTTGGTGGCCCTCGGCAACCATGCGCTGGGACTGTTAGACATGCTTTACTGGTGAGCATTACAAGAGGACTAACCTTGATAACATCGCGGTACGCCACATTAATCATACCCTTGCCGAGATTGTTGCCGGTAATGAAAAAGGTAGCGACAGCGCTATGCGCCTTGAAGGCGTCCAGCATAGCCGCAGTGTAGAGATAAGGCCCATCATCGTAGGTGATGGCAACATCACCGTCCTTCTCGCAACTATAGATGCCAACGCCACCGTAGGGTATGCTGCCCTTTTTAGGTCTCGCGTCGTTGGACGTATCCGTGCCGCTGGGCTTCTGGTTACCATCACAGGCTGGGCCGTAGTTGATCTGACAGTCAGGCGAACTGCAATACTCCGCTCCCTGTCCGCACCATCTGCTGGGTGTTAGTCATTTGCTTCCTGTGAAGATGAGTTGAACCACATACCCGGCAGCCGAACAGCAGAAGCCCGCGGCACACTTTCCAAAGGTGCCTCCACACTGATCGTTATCTCCTTCGAGGATAGCAGTTTGACGAGGCGTCAAGCGGTTCTTGCGGTCATCGCGAGGCTTGTTAGCTGCAGTCGGAGGGTTCCAGGGCTCGAATGCCGCGCGCCTCTGCCGCAACTCCTCCTTGTTCCTGAGGCGCGGCAGCACCATGTTCATGTGCGGCTCGTTTCCGTGAGCATGAGCTGCCTCCAGCCCAGCGAGGGCGGCGAGCAGCACCGGGGTCCAACGCATCGCGATTGTGTGGAGACTGTGCAGTGTAAGTCGATTGGGTGGGCGAGGCTCCGGACGAAAAGAGGGTCCCAGAAAAGGCTAAGCAGCAGCTCAGTGGATGAAAGTTGTGACTCCTAGGCTTCTTATTATGATGCTGAATCAGGTTGATGGAGGAGGCCGAAATTAAAATTCCTTCGTGAACCCATGTGGATTGCCATGTTATATATGAGAGCAATGGTGATGTCGCACCAGAAAACGACCACGACGTTCCCCCACACGAAACTTGGTAATGGCGGCAAAGAGCCACCCCCCCCTCCCCGAGTTGGGAGGACCGAGCTGTGTGCACAATGGAAATTGAAGGATCGAGAGCCTAGCTCGCGCAGACGTCCCGGGTCGGTAAAGTTAGCACGGCTTTGGGATCGCAGGCTCGCGGGGTTTAGGAAGGCCTGAGTAGGGCGAGTCCATCATGGAATGGAGTCGGTATGGCGCGCTTGGCCTTGTCTGCCGGCAAATTTTTCCACTGGCACAGAAAAATCCACCGTCATCGTCAAGAAGGCCCCGTCGAGTCTTTGATCCGATGGCAGACTTGAAACGGACCATACACAAGGCAAATGGTGGGCACTGAATAACAACACAATGAACCGACGATGGAGAAGAACAAGGAGGGAGAGAGAGAGAGAGCGCGAAGGCGAACACGAGGGCAACAATGGTCAAGGCGGGCTATGCGAGCTAGGCTACAAGCCACGAGTTACGACTGTGACGGACCGTCCGCCGCGTGGAGAAGCCACGGCAACACCGGTGTCTTCGGAGACGCACTGACGGGTTCCAGGAGGCTCGAGTGATGAACGAGGCCACGCCGAGGGCGCATCGTCGGGCCCTTTCTGGTGCCAAACGAAAGGTTGCAACAGTCGAAGCGAGGCGAGGCGAGGCAACCGCTCCGTGCTTCTCACTATGGTTGTTTACTCAAAGTTCACGGAGGCAAAGGGTCGAGATCGAGGCCTCAGCCGGTAGCACTAGCCAAAGCCGGCGGTGCCTGGCAGTAGTGCCCCCGTATGGTTGGGTCGATGGCGGCGAGAAGAATACAATAAAATAAGAATGGAACAGACTGGGTCAGAGCCGACCGATCTCGTCCCATGCCTCGCCCCATTCCTGCTGCCCTGCCTTTGTCTCTAGGCTCGATCACCTACCCGCAGCGCTTGGAGAACTTTTCCCACCGTGGGACTGCAGTGGCGTGTGAAGCTGGAGGAAGCCCTTGGGTCTTGGCATTGCTGCACCATGCAGGTGAGGCCGGTCCCCTGATACACGTCCATTCTGAGGGTTGTGTTTTGGTGTTTCTCCTGTAATTTGGATCCGTGGCCACTACTCTCGCGCCGATGCCATTTATGCTTGGCATGGACAATGCCTTCTCAAATCATCCGTCCATCAGGCTGTAGCTGTCTTTGCAATCGAGATGGATCAAGCATACAGTTCAGGTCGGGTCAGAACAGACGTAGCTGATCCGACAGTCTGGTCTGGCTTTGCACATCACGTCCCTGCTCCGACCACTCCAAGGTGGGAAACTCTGACCATCATCCGAACCTTGCCCGGGAGCGAACGAGGCCCTGCAGCGGCATCTGCACCACGTAGGGATGTCAAGTCGACGGTGCACGTCCCGCTGCAGCCCCTCGCTTGGTCTGATGAGCGGCAGATTTCTCGCATCTAGTACAATGTAACCCATGGAACCGGGAACGCGCCGGCTCCAAACCCGAGCGCGCGATTGGTGTCTGGTGGAGATGTGACATGTCAATTGGCCTTGGAAACCATGCCGACGACTCGAAAAACAAACTCGTCTTATTGGATCGTTGCCGTTTTGTTTCTGTCCTCGAAACAAACAGCATTCCACACGTCTTTCCGATATGTACCTATACTCCCATCACAACTGTTGAGTAAAGAAAATACGGTTTATAACTCCATGACGCCCGATGCGCGTCCCTAGCCCGAACTGGTATACTATCAATTATCGTGTCATCCGTCACCCTTCCAGGTGACGCCGCTTGTGAGGCCTTCGGAGGTCCCCCATAGAGCCGTTTGCGGAATTCATAGCCAGCGCCACTGGCCCCATCTTTCTGATCTTGTCGCCGCCAGTCCTTCAACACCACAAGCCTCGTAAAATCATAGGATCCTCGTCGCCACGTCTTCTTGATTATTGTCGTCTCGGTGGTGCTGTTGTTACCGACGGCCGGGTGCTCAACGTCTTTGGACCCTGAAGGTCGGCACGCTAGAATCTGATTAGGTCCTGTACTGAAAACCTAACCCGATCGCCTTGCTGAGCCCTCTGATGGCCATCTCGTTGAACTGTGCTTGATTGCGAACCCGACCCTTGTTATCTGTTGGCGATCAGATATGGTTAACAGAGGTAGCCTTCGCCTTGGCCTTTAGTTGTGCCTCGACGCCCATTGCCTTCGCCTTAGCATCGGCATCGTCGGCGTAAGGATCCAAGCTGTCAGACTTCAGCGTACCATCTTCGTCCATGAGCTCGGCGATATCTTCGCGAGTGACTGACGACGCATCGTCTGATTCTGCCTTCTTTGTTTGCTCTTGTCCTTCCTGCTTCTTCTTTTCTTCCTCTTCCGACTTCTTCTTCTCCTCTTCCGTCTTCTTCTTCTCCTCCTCTTCCGACTTCTTCTTCTCCTCTTCCGTCTTCTTCTCTTCCTCCTCCTTCTTCTTCTTCTCTTCCTCCTCCTTCTTCTTGGCCTCTTCCTCAGCCGCCTTCTTAGCCTCTTCCTCAGCCTTTTCCTTTTCGGCGTCCGTTGGGCCGATGCCGCCCTCTTTGTTGTCACCATCGCAGCGTTCGCGCTCCAACTTCATGTCCATGATCATGCTGAGCTCTGGACAGTAGTCAAAAATCTTCTTTCGTTGTTTCGGGTCCTTCCAGACCTTGTCGGAAAGGCTTTGGCCGCCATCTTTGACATGGTAACCCATGGGCTTTTCCATATAGACGTCTTCCACGGCCAGGACGCCCTTCTTGCCGTGTGCGACTTTCTCGCCTTGCATGACCCAAAGCCGCTTGCCAAACCATTCATCTTCAGCTTCGGTGTCGTTGTATCGCTCCTGGAATTGCAACACCCTCTTGATGGAGGATACCCGTCGGAGAGAAAGGCCACCGTTGCCCGAGAAGCGATCGTCAGGGGTTCTGAGTCCAGGGTCAGTAAGAGAGGCCAATACCGACATGACATGACATACTTGGGTGCGCCGGCCCAGCTCCAATCAAGCCACTCGTTGAGGCTCTTGGGCGAGTTGGAGCACAGAATGCTGTCCGACTCGAACTTCAAAATCCATTCTACGCCAGGGAGGAACTCATCATAGAACCGCAGATCGGTCAGCAGACGGAAGACGTGTTCTTTGGTGTCGATCTCCCAGGGTTCGGGAAGAACCATCAGGTCAAGCCTTCCAATGACTTGCTGGTGCTTGATGCCGTAACTTCGAGCGACGCTGACCACGCTCTTGTTGGAGCCGATGAACAAGAACCTCCAGTCTGGAGGTACAACGGATGTCATGTGCAGCAGCTGAGGCACAAGATGCGGGATGGGGCGCGGCTCGATGATCAATGCCAACTTGGAGGCGTTGTAATTGGCTCGCGGGTCGTTGGTGGGCTTCCAGTCAACCTTGATCTTGGGGATTTTTATTCTTGCCTCGTCTAACCGTGATTTGAACTGGGCCTGGAGCATGGGTTTGTAGTTTGGGAGGAGATGAGCAAACCACCACCTGCGCCTAATGTTAACGGATCTCTCCCAGAAACCGCATGATGCATATGCGACGAGGAGACTAACGTGATGGCCAGCGACGCAAAAAGCAGAAGCCGGGTTTTGGTGATGGCGATGCCGCCCGCGGAAGCGTTCGTAGCAGCCATGCTGGAGATTTACGTCCAGGAACGGCGCGGGAAAGCCGCAGCGCAAACGAGGAGTTTGAACGGCGACGGGAGCGTTGTCGGTGTTGCTGGTAAAGTCGCTGAGGAAGATCTCGAGATAAGTCGGGGCACAGAGAAAACGGAACTCTCGAAGTCGGCAAAAGTCAAAGGCGTATCATGTCGGCCACGTGTTGAAACCGCCGAGAACGAATGCCAATGTGGACTTGGTTTCGTGTTGTGGGCAGTTGAATCTCTGGGAGATTTCAGCTTTCCAAGGGACCCGACGCGCAGGGTTATCGAGGGTAGCGAGCGAGACTGTAAGGTATTGGTATGCTCTGGTGTAGCCGACAGGTGAGAGACAATTGTCGTTCAAGGGAGGGAGCGGAGGGAGAGAAATGAATCCAGGGGGGTTCGCGCGCCGTTCGATAGTCCCGAGTATGGGTAGAAGACGGCGAAGCCTGTTGGATGACGAACCGCGGTTGCACGGCCAGAAGCTGAGATCGAATGCCACGGAGATCCCACTCGCTCGCTCTGCTGCGTTGCAGGGTCTTGAGCAGGAATCCGAGAGAGCGGAGGGGCCTGGCAGTGCCGAGTAAGGATACTGCGTACCGCCTTGTAGCATTAATCAAGCGATCCTAATGTCCAGAGACCGTTCGCCGGAGCAGAGTGAAATGGACGTGTGCAGAGTAGGTAGGCGACAAGGCAGGAAAATGATGGAGGAAAGGAAAGTGGGGGGATAGGAAGGTCGAGCCGACTGGGGTCGTATGTACTGAAGTCGCGGTCGCGCCCGGTTTAGACCTAGAGCTGGAACGGCGCCCACACTGGAACGTGGAGTACCTTGGCGCAGGGAGGCGGGTAAACGACGAAGATGAAGACGACGACGACGACGACGACGACGACGCGGGAGAGAAGAAGGCACGGGTGACGGGGAAGTACTCTCCGGTACTTCTACCCTCAGCTCTGCTGCTGGCGTGGCATGCAGGGAAAAGGGCCCCTCCCGCTTGCCCCACCCACGCTGGTTCCTCTCTCCATTGCTTTCAACCTCACTCTGTGTCGTCTTCTGTGGTGGTTGCCCTTGGGGCTCTCCAAGGGCTTCCCTGGACAGCGGTTCCATCTTTCGGACCGAGCTCAATCGTTGTCTCGACCATTCGCAGAGTTCGCAAAGCGTTAGGGTATCAACGCCACGAACCCAACGTCCCTCCCCATCATGCACCCGACCGGATCCCGGCATTCACTTTCGCAGTCCAGGGCGTGTTTCTTCCATCTCGAGTCGCAGCGGTTTGTCAATCACGTCTTCTTCACCCCAACTTCTGCCGTGCCAGGAACCATCGTCGCTCGATTTCGGGGAGCCCGGAACTATGTACGCACGGCTATGTGACACGCCAAGTCCGGATGACATTGGCACGGCTCGTCGACGACAAGACTTGCATGTGGCAGACTCCCTACGAAGCCGTGGGAGCGTCCGACTCGCGCAGCGACGGGCGGCCGTGGCGCTGCCCCGCCTTGCCCGCCGCCCTGCATCGGTGGCAGATTGCGCAGGACTGCCTACGCGCTACTGAAAAGGAACACTGAAGACGGAATCAAAGACGACTTTTCTTCTCTTGTCCAGAGCTGAGTCCCTTTTTGATGACTTGACGCCATGTAGGCTTGCTTGCGCCCGTCCTGCTGGTCGCACTCCTTCCACGCGATAAGAACAACAACGTCGCCACACGAGACAGCTGTGTCGGAGGAACCAACCAACCCAAGGGGTCAAGTCACCACGAAGAAAGGCTGCGTTCTGTGGCGAAGCAAACCCCAGGCGACGACGATTGCGTGCACTGTTTGGCATGGGCCATGGCCCGAGCCTTGCATTCGGGCTATAGAAGACTTGGGGTTTCCGGGAGAATCTTCATGTTGGTCGTCTATCCATGTCGGCATGTGGCCCTTACATGCAAGCGTGCGGCGAAGCAGTGCATGCACTACACAGCTGCCAGTTGCGCCAAGGAATACAATCAATTATAGTCTTCTGGTTACGCAGAGCACACGGTGACTGAACCGACCGGTGTGGTAGGGAGCTGACCACATATCACCGGTGTCACGGTGCGTCCGTACAAGTACACCGTTTCCTCATGGAAAGTGCTTTTCGTCTCGAAAGTCTAAGTTGAGAGTTGTCTTGGCCCGACATGAGACATAATTAGACACGGTCTCCCTTGTGTGCCCTGCAGTGTATGTCTGTAGGTGGTGTAGTAATTCGACGGTGGGATCGAGTAGGGGTTCATGAGGCTTGTGCCGCGAATCATTCCGAGCAAGCTGTCATCGCCATTGGGAACCCGTCAACCGTATGTGCACAGTACGGGCGTACCAGGTTATCGGGGGCCTTGGCCGAACCCCCTGCACTTTAATGCAGTCGAATTAATGGGGCGGCACGGCCAGCAATACCGAGAGAGCGGCTCAGGGTTGGTGGTTGTTGGTTGCGCTGCACTACCTACACGTACGAAATGGCCTGGCAAGGCGCCGTGAGGTCGGGGTTGGCTGTTGGCGGAGAAAGCTTTGCTGGGATGCGGCTGGACAAGCCTCAACCTCACCTGTTGAACCGGGTCGGAATCATGGGACGAATCTTCGGCTGCGCGCAGCGCTCGTCGCTCTGTCGCTGCAGCCTCATGCATACGGATGGCTTGCGAGGTGCTGGGGCGCTTCTCTTTGATCCCAGGCGTGTCGTGCTCAACGTGTCGACTTCGAAGAGAAGCCAGCCAATATGGTAGTGGCATTATGTTCCGAATGCATCCCTGGTCGGCACACTGACTTAGGTACTTGCTCTTTCGGTTTGCACAGGACATATGGGGAGCAGGCGGGAAATGAGTGATGGTGGCCTGAAGTCAGGCCTGCCCTTCATCATCGAAATCGCCGTCGCACATCCATGATCGAACGACGGACAGGACGGAAAAGGTACATGCAGGTACTCGGCCGGTACTCGCCCAAATTAGACACAGCTGCGTCGGCTTGCATTGCGCGGTTTGACAGGGGCTCGGGGCCACGACGACAGCGTGGACAGCAAGGGCGGCGGCGGCACCGCCGGGAAAGGACAGTCAGCGCAGCGGTCTTTCTAGTGTATCGGGCTGATTCGCTCACTAAAAAACCCACTAAAACACCTCATCGGAATCGCATTTGCGTGAAACTTCCACGAGCCAGGGCCACGCCTGTCGATTGGAACCTGCCGCCACAAGTCTCTCTGTCTCTCTGGCCCATGTTCGCCCCAGGCTGGCGTGGACACCTGCCAAGGAAAAGGGGGCCGGCATGAGGGAGGGGGGAAGGGTACTACAACCTGTACGCAGTAGTAGTTAGTACTTTGTACCTAGGTGAGGTGAGGCAAGGCAAAGCAAGGGGCGTCCTGTCTTATCATCGGATCGTTCCTTTCGGCCCCTCGCTGAACCAGAGGTGGTGTCAAGGGAGGAGCTGCCATAGGAAAGGTGCGCCTGTCGTAACCTGCTAGTGCATGTGCAAGTCGTGCTTTCCCGGCTTCTCCATCATTCTCTGTCGCTCTTCTATTTTTCTTCACTCTTCTTGCTTCTCCCCATCACCTCACCTCTCGCTCAATACAACAGACCCTCATATCACCATCCGGGCTGTAAGCGGGTTGTCTGCGCAAGTAGCTCGTCTATTCGCAGTGAGCTGTTGTCGTCGTCGTCGTCATCAGCCGCTGGATCGAACATGCATTAATTCCGCTGTAACGCTATCCGACCCATCCACGCCATCGACCTTGCGTAATCTCGCTGTGGACCGGACCGATCTGCGAATCGCGAGTTCGCCCGCCCTTAGAGAGGCTGCTCTGGGCTCGAGTCGCATCTGCGACTGAAACTTCCCAGAGGTTGCATCTTGCTTAGACCGCGCATCCATTTCTTCCGCCTTTGAGAGACCGCCTGCTCTTTGAGCCCTCTTGTCAACATGGCCTCGTCCTCGGGGCCTGCCGTCAAAGGCGAGCCAACAATGTCAGACGTGTGGGAAAAACTCAAGCTCGTCATGTTCAAGCTATGGCGCCGGACGAGCCGCCGCATGAGAGTAACCGGTGCTTTTTTCCTCTTTCTGTAAGCTGATGTTCCACTCCCTCCCGGACTGAACTCGCCGTGGATCTGTCGAGTACTGACGATGCCGTGTTAGTGGCGTCTCGGTATGGCTCTCGCTGCCTACGATCAAGACAATGACGGTGCCACAAATATCTCTCGAATACGCACATTCGCCATACAACCATTCCAAGGTCGCCCTCCTCGTGGAGAACCGTCCCAATCCCATTCTTGCGCCCTTGATGCTGCACTTCATCTCCGTAGTGCCTCCCGATTGGCGCTTCCGCTTCATGGGCTCTCTCGAGTCCGTTAGGTCCATTAACCAGTCTGTCGCTATTCGCGAACAAGTCGCCGCCGGCAAATTGGACCTGACCTACATCCCCTCCAACATGAGCACGGCTGGCCAGGAGATGATCAGTCGGTTCTTGACAAATCTCTGGCTCTACGAGACGGTCCTGCAACCTGCTGAGTGGCTCCTCGTCTTTCAGACTGACAGCATCCTCTGCGCCAACAGCCAGAGGAACATCAACGACTACCTCGAGTATGACTGGATCGGAGCCCCCTGGAACCCCGGCGGCCGCTGGGGTGGCAATGGCGGCTTGTCCATGCGTCGCGTCAGCGCCATGATCGACATTCTGAGGTACCAGCAGCGCGTTGACGGATCCGACCCAGAAGACGTTTGGCTCGCCGAACGCCTTGCTCACCGGCCAGGAAGCAAGGTGGCCAATGGTACCGTGTCGTTGTACTTTAGTGGCGAGATGCACTCGGGTGAAGGCACCAAGGTGAACAAGGGTGGGGAGAATGCGACACTCGAGGCCGCCGCCGACGGAGAATTCGTTGAGGGTATAGACGACTACCGTGAAGGCTTCTACGAGCCCATGGGCTACCACACGGGTGGCAGTGGTATCTGGCTTCACAGTCCCATATGGGGTACCCCGGCGCTGCGTAAGCATATCTGGGAGTACTGTCCCGAGGTCAAGCTCACACTGGCCATGGACGCGGCCAAGTATGTGCCTGGCCATTGCAACGCAAACTGGAAGAGAGACCTCGAGGGCGAGCCTGGGACGGAAGGCGACGGCCCGGCGGAAGTGGATGGGGAAGCGGCGGATTCAGAATACCCGTTTGGGACAGAGGTCATTGAAGGGAGAGAGTACCCAAAACTGCCACCCGGTCTGGTGGCGTGGTGATGCCCGACCATCTGTCAGAAACCCGTTCCTTGCGAGCGAAGGCGGAGTTTGATGTATTGCGGGCTTTTGGCGGCATAGGATTCGGCTTGGCGTTCGGAGGTTATCTTGGTCCTGCGGCAGATTCGGATAGCTCAAATAACGAGTCATGTAGGGCATGGATTATTACTTTGATTGTCGTTGATATAACTGCGACCCTGCAGAGGGCAGATGTTTTGAAAGTGCAAGGCAAGCTCAGAGGATGACCATCAGTACGGGTGGACGTGTTTCCTGCTCGCATCGAAGCTCTATCAGAAGGATCCAGTGACACCCCCCACCTCACGCACATGTTGACGCCAAAGTTGACGGGGACAATGCGAAGCGCCACTTATAGTGTAAACGCCGCCCTCTGTGCAGACTTCCTCTCATACGACAGTCCGGCCGGCACCATCCGACTGCCTGTTGCTTTTTCGTAGATGGCTCCAGCCAGACCAGAAAAAGCCAGGGGAAGCAAAACATCTTCCCTGCTGGCCGCTGCTCCCAACGTGGCCACAAGGGGAAAGCAGAGTCAGGTGAAAGACCAAAAGGCACGATGCACCCGAGAAGACGTGCATGGACGGGCCCTTTGTGATCCGACCACCCAACGCCCGGCAGGCCTCGTCGAGCCACACGGCAGAGGCCGTGCCGTGCCGTGCCTCCCGACGCCGACCCGAAAAGAGCCTGGGTGGTGGTGGGCGGGATACTACGCGGCCCGGCCCCTGCGGCAAAGTCCGTAGGCACGGCCGGCAGGACCGCCCGGTTCTCACGGGCATGCACCGCAGCTCTACACACACACGCCAGACCTCGAGCACGATTACAAGCCTTTCTTCCCCTCTGGGAACCCCTCCCTCCGGGTGAAGAAGCAACACATCCATTGGATACTTGAAAGACTACGTTCGGATATCGCATATTGCTACAAAACCCTGGCCACCTCGGAACAACCCCGGCGAGGTTGACGAGATGACAGCAAGCCCAAGGAGACAACAGGACCCCCTCTTGACCAAAGGCCGGAAAAAAATAATAATTACAAGAATACTCTCAAAGCACGTAGCCGCCGCTTCCAAGACACTGCCACTCCCTCACACCGGTGCCCTCCTCCAGCTCGACGCACCACCAGAGCACCTCCTTGGCCTTGTCGATCTGGCCGCTCTCCTCGTGGGCCCGGGCCAGCGCGAACCACGCCTCTGCGCTGTTCCACGCGCTGCCGAGCTTCGTCAGCGAAGACAGCAGCCCGTAGGCACGGTCACGCGCGGCGAGGCGGTCGATCTTGGGGACCGAGGTCGCCTTGTACGGGGCCGGCAGCTTCTCTTCCGATTCCGACCTTTCGAACGATTTGACCGACGATGCGGTTGTGGCGGATGTGGCGGATTGCTGGGCGTTGGCTTTGCTGAATCCGGAGCCTGATGCACTGGAGCCTAGGCCGAGGGGCTCCGACGGGAGGCCGTTTTGAGGAACCGCCAACTTGGGCAGTTCTGGGGGCGGAAGAGAAAGGCTGGAGACGTTCTCCGGCACGCTGAGGGTGGGGATCGCCGGAGGTGGGAGGATCTTCTCGCTGTAGATGTCGAGCAGAATATCGGATAACCCGACGATAGCTGCCGGGTGGTCGGGGTAATGAGTTAGAGCCATCTCAAAGTCTGACCGGGCCAAATACGGTGACCCCTTGGCCAGAGAGAGATTACCAAGCTGTTCAAGCTGTCAGTCACCAGAAACCACAATCGCTGCAGGAGTGAAACTCACCTCCGCCCACACATCTCCCAATAGTTCGTCGACACCCTTTTTTTCCGCCCAGTTATTGCCTCTCATGGACAAGGAGCCCGTCGCGTCCTTTGCGACCTCGGCCTCGAGTAGACCCACGAGCTTCTGAGCCTCCGAAATCGCGCCTTTGGCATCCTCAAACATGTTGGCACGTCGGTAGAATCCCGCAATCATCAGCCACACTTTGGTGAGAAGAACTGCCCTCTGTCTCCGCACTGTATCCAAGGGGAAATGAATCAGGGGCAACGGGTTAGAAATGGTGTAAGTGCCACTGGCAGAGATTTCTGAGAAATTCGTTGATCTCGACTTCTGGGACGCGTATGACTCTAGGTGGTGGAGGGAACGACCTCGGGAAACAGAAGATGCTGCTGACGCTTGCCGGTTGCCTGAAAGAGGGAAGAAATCGGACTGCTGCAATTCGTCCCCAGGAGTGAAGAAGACTTCGCCATCGACGACGGTCGGCGCATGGGGGTTGGTGCCAACGCTGCTCACACTGGCCGTCCTCTTGCGACCGCCGCTGCTGTCTCGCTTGCGAAGGCTGTGCCTCTTGCCCGACTCGCTCCTGGCCCGGCGTGTCACGCTGGAAAGTCGGCGTGACTTCTTCTCTGTGGGCGACCCATTCTCTTGTGTAACCTGTATTGTTGGCGCGGTGCTCGTTGCACTGGTTTGCGGGCGGGAAGGGGTTGTCGTTTTCTCACTGTCGGCGATGCTGGTTTGCCGCGTTCGCGTAGATCCGAAGAAGCTTCCCTTTATGCTTCTCAGTGTGCCAGCTGAGCTCTTTGGCACCATTGTGTCGGCCGTCTTGGGCGGTTGCATGGTTGGTTTAGTTTCAAGGTTGCCGAACAGCCGCATAAAGAGCGACATCAACTCAGAGCTTGCATTGACAGCGACATCTGGCCCTTCCAATAGCTCGACAAGTGCAAGCTGCGTCATCTTCACTTCGAGAATGCTCTCTCTTTCGGTATCGTCCATGTCATCTACGACCCCCTTTCGCTCGTTGGCGATCTTCTCATCCTGAGCTTCAGCCTCGTTGAGGTGTTCGCTCTTGAAGTGGAGATCCTGTCTTCCGAACAAAACAGAGGGGTCGCCAAATTGCTCGAAAGCGCCATCACAAGTCTTGGCCGCCATGCTGTAGTCCTGCCTCGCGCTCAGCAACAGAGCCAGAAGGTGCCAGAGAGGTATCAATGAGCGTTGCTGCCAGTAGGGACCGTGGTAAAGATCTTGCTCGTCGTCTGCCGATTTGTTGGAGATGAGCGCCGTTTTGACTATCTCGATTGCTGGGGCCAGGTCTCGCCTCTCGGCGAGGAGCAGGCCGAGTGCAAACAGACTGCGGACATCCCGAGTACGACCCAACTCTTGGGACAGGGATTTTCTCAGACATCTGATAGCCTTGGTCTGAATCTCAGTCCGCGATGCCGCGTCGTATGTGGTTCTCGACCAGTGGGCCTGAGATAGGCCGATTGCCTGCCAAGACAGGGCAATCAGATGGGGGGGATCTTGGGGTGAAGAGTGGTCGCGTCATCCTCTTCTGGCACAGTGTTCTCATTATCAATGCCGTTCCTCAACTGTGGAAGCCTTGCCAGCCAATCCTCAAGCTCATTTCCAATAATGCGGGCCTTTTCGATGGCTTCTGTACCGCCATACCGGCATAGCGCGAGAATGCACTGAGACATTGTCTCCAGGACGGTACCATCATCGTCGAGGTTGGCCTCCAGATGACCTGTCTTGTCGACCCTAGCCTTGCCGTGTCTGACGAGGTCGAGGTACGAGTCGAAAGCTTTGAAGGCCAAGTCGAACTCCGCCACAGCCAGATGAACGGTGAAGAGACAGCGAAGAATTGCCGTGGAATGGTACGTCTTTGTCGCCGCAGCATACAGAGTGTCGAGGACACCTCTGCTCAGACTCTCGCGGCCCCCCTGACCAAGATCCTGCTCCCTCCATCCGCGGCCACACAGAATAGACCAGTTCCTCACGACCGCCTTGACAAAGGACTCGACCTCTTCTCTCGTCTCATCTGCCCGTGGGAAACTAGTCTCACTGATGAGAAGGGCCTCGTATGCGGCCTCCGTCTTCTTGAGCTCAACTCTTAGCTGGTTTCTCGCAGAGGCCTCATTTATGGCTTTGCCGAGGTAACCCGCGGGGAACGGTATGTCCAGTTCAAGGATGGTCGCCAATGCCAAATAGTACTCCAGCCAGACTTGTCGCCTTGGCACAGAGCCCCTATATCCGTGTCCTCCCGTGACCGGCCCTGACATCGACTCCCAGTACCTAGCCCAGGTTCGGAAGCAGGCAAGCGAATTAGGATCCGCGAGCGACCGCTCGTTCGCTCGAAGGGCTTCACTATGAAGCATGCAGTACTCAGTCAGGAAGAGTTCGGACCAGACCTTGAACTGCCTGTGAGCGCTGCGGCCGGTCCAGGCCATGGATACTGAGGGAAGTGCGGAGTCGAATACGGCGAGGGCTTCAGCCGTCTTGTTGTTGCGCGCCAGACAGTCCGCCTTGATGAAGGCAGCTTTCAGGGCGCTGATGTTGGTCCATTCCGATACCTTGTCGGTCGTACCGAGTTGCGCAAGCTCCTGTTCGATGTCCTGGGGCAAACAAGCGACGGCCTGATCGAACTCCTCTGCCACCCAATGCAACAAGGCTGCGCAGACCTGAGCCTGGAATCTGTCCTCCGGAAAGTTTGTCTCCGCGTCGATGGCGGCCCGCAACTTGGTCTGCACGTTTGCGGCATCGAGGTCCTTGGCGGAGACGGCAGTCGAGGGTCGGCCGGCACCAGAGGAGTCGGTGGCTTTGGCGATTGCGCATTCCGTTTCGGCAGCTAGGGTCAGGCCTAAGAGGGGTTCGGAGTCAGTAACGGGGGCATCGCCGCGTTTGCGTGCTCGTTTCGAGGTCACCGACAGGTTCGATCAGGCGCATGTTTCCTGATTTTGCGGACGAATTCGGGGACGGCGTTCCAATTGCCCTCGCATCTCGCATCGTCGAGGGCCTTGATGTAGTGGGCGGCCTTGTTCGGGTCGGGCTGCAAGGAACAAACAGAAAAAACACATTGGTCAGTGTTCAGTGTTCAGCTCGACGTCATGAGGGTTCAAGAGCCATGGGGCGGTCTGGCAAAAAGGGCCGTGGAAAATGGAAACAACTCACAGCCATTTCGCGATGCTTGAGCCTGTGCCGATGATGGAACAGAAATGCAAACCAATCCTACTAGCAGCGCATCTGGATCCACGGCATGGTATTGCTGAAGATACCTTTGGGGAAGAGGAGGTGGAGGGAGGTTGGCGATGTTTATGTCACCCAAGAATGACTTAATTAGGGGAGAAGGCACGTTGCGTAACCGATTGGATCGACACGGTTGACATGCGCTCGGTTGGCAGTGTTACCGCCACCAAGTACCAAGTGCGCTGAGCTGGCAGAAAAGCGACGGTCTGGTCTGGTCTGGTCTGGTTGGCGTAGGCGGGTGTAGGTGGGCTGCGCTAGGTGGAGCAGACTTGTGAAAAGGATGGGAATTCGGGGAAGCACAAGCTTGTGAATTGCAATACCTACCTACCTAGCCATCAATCAGGTCCCTTACGGGGAGCACGGGCCAGACAATAGTATATGATCAGGGATAGATTGAACCGGCGTTTGCGATGCCTTTGTGCAGTGTTTCTGGACCACCTTACATAACCGGCAAGGTGGGATCTGCACAGCCAATCATGTCTCGATGCCCCGGTCAATCGGTGGTACATGCGAAATGTACCTTTCACTTACAGGAAAAAAAGTTTCATTCAGCATCAACAGCTTGGAAGACTCTGGCTGTGACCCGAGATATTGCCCGCTTCCTCTCATTTCCGGGCTCCAACCATTCATCTGGAGTCTCAATTGACTTTTCAGAATCGGCCGTTCTCGACTCTCGAGCAAAATGTCTCTTCCTCCGGATCTGAAGGTGCTTTGTCGCCGATTGACTTCAACACCGCCGGCTCAGCTCCCTCACTCAATCCCGGCCTTCATCAACCATGTCCTCCGCTGCAAAGATGTCCTGTCTGCGCCTCAGGACCCAAAGGCGACATCCAACTCATCTGAAGCTTCGACCCTGGTTCATAAGCTGAGAACCATCGTCATGACCCTGTTGAACGGCAAGAGTGCCATGGGGCGCTTTACTGGCGCAACCCTCGTCAAAGCCATCATCGACGTGGGCGGCTGGGAATGCCTCAAGGAGTCGGGCAACTGGGTTCGTGGGCTCTTGGCCATGCTCCAGGTAAGGCAGTCTGACCTCTCATATGGAGCCCCTTTTGTTGACATGTTTCTAGAAAAACGATCCCTTCCCGGTTAAGGAGATTGCCATTGTCACTCTCGTCCGGATTTACACTCTCATCCACGGCTATCAGACTCTGACCAGAGAGATCGCGACGCCCACCATCCCAACATTCTTCAATGCATGCCTGCAGATGATCAAGCTCCCAGCATCGGGGCAGCGCCTCAAGACGCCACTGACCGTCGTTGAGACCGTCCTCGACGCATTCTCCACCCTAATCCCCGCGTACCCGACCACCTGTCGCCCCTTCAATGGCCAGATCAGGACAGCTATCCGCCCCTACCTGGCACCCACCTCTTCTGACGGCACAATGGTACCACTATCTCTTCGTCGGGCTAGCAGACACCTGGCCATCTCGCTGCCCCTTACCACGGCGGGCAAGACGGGGCCAAGTGACGACTGGGCCAAGCTGGTTGACGAGTTGAGGAAAGACTTCCACTCGACTGCTGACCAGGTCTTCCGTGCCGTCCAGGAGTCATGGGAGGCCTCAGCACCCTACACCCGCTCCAAGGTCGACTTCGACACGCAGCCGCAGGGTCTCGAGACGCCTGACCAGCTCCCCCAATGGGCCGGGATCTCTGCTGGGCGTGACAGACTCGTCGGTCTACTCCATTTCCTCGCCGACGCACTCCGCTACTCGACGAAGACGCCTGTCACGATCCCCGTTGCTGCCATCATGGATGTCATCTCTCGCGTCTCGCTCATCAGCCGCAATTCCAAGTCCCAGTCATGGGACCAGGCGCTCGAGACCCAAGCTGCTGTGGGCAGAGAAGAAAAGGAGGAGCTCTGGGCCGCGATGCCCGACATCCACGTTGCCGCTCTGGATCTCCTCCTGATCCTCGTGCAGAGGCTGGAGCGCAACGCGCTGTCAACCATCCCAGAGATCTACGACAACATGATCCTCATTTTCCGCTCCGGCATCAACATCCCCACGGTCCGCGCCGCCACCTACAGGCTCCTCGACGAGACCCTCCCGATCGCCGGCCCTGGCCTGCAGAAGCTCACCGTCGAGACGCTTGGCATCGTCTCGCTCGCTTGCTGCCGCGACATCCAACAAGAGTTTGGCTACGTCAAGGAAGCGAAACCCGCCACCAAGACCGCCGCCGAGACCAAGAAGAACAACATCGCCGCTAACGCAGACCTCTTCCTCCCCTCGCAGACTACCGCGGAATCCGCGTCCGCATCCAGGCCTACCCTAGACCCCGCTCACCTCGCCGCCGCCAAGTCCCTCCTCGCCAGCCTCCTCACTCACCTGCCTCAGCAGCACCTCAAGCCGGGTCTGCGCGGCCTCCTGGACCAGACGGCCATCCTATCGCGCAACCGCGACGCCATGCTCGCCAGCGTGCTGAACCCCTACGTCAACCAGGGCGGCGCCATGTTCCCCAGCATCCTACCCTACCTCGCGCAGCAGTTCCCGCACGACCGCGGCGTCGAGATCCTGCGCTCCAACATCCGCACCTCGACGCAGGGGTCTTCCGATGTCCTCGAGGGCGTCAACGCCACCCTCGAGGAGCTGGAGGCCGAGGAGGACGCCGGGGATGGCGACGAAGAGATTGTCTCTGAGATCGAGGTCAAGGGGGACGCCGAGGACCAGGAAATGGAGGAGGCCGAGGCCAAGGCGCAGGCATCGGCTGGCGGGACAATCGTTGTCGCCAATGACGATGCCGAGGACAGCAGCAACCCGTTCCGTCCATCCAAGGGCGCCGAGGGGGGGTCGATCGAGGTCGCGAACCCCTTCGCCGTGACGTCTGCGCAGAAGCGTAAGCTCGACGACGAGGGCGCGAGCCCGCCCAAGAGGCAGAGCGTAGAGAGAAAGGTTGAACGGGCAGCCGCTGCGGCCCCAGCGCCAGCCGCCGGGCCGGCGGAAGAAAGGGATGATGACAGCGACGACGAGAGCATTCATCTGAACATGGACCTCGACGACGACGAGGACGAGGACGAAGAGTAGAGCACGAAAAAAAAAAAAAAACCGCAGGATATCTATCTCGTGCCGTGTAGTTACAGATGGACGCAAATGATACCCCATGGGAGAAAAAGAGCCCTCTGGCCTTCAAAATAAGTGATGTGTTAAATAAGTCTTGATTCTGTTTGTTTGTTATGGAGCTCATGACCGTCTCTGGTCATGGCCATGTTGTATACACAATACTGTGATGCCCAGTATTCAAGGCCATTGCGGCCGACCTAGTCTGACAAGTCTCTGTAAAGTGTATGTCCCCGCGATGCGACGCGCAGGTTTTTGTACCGCGAATTCCAAGCCGTGCCGTCCCCCCAAAAGCCGAACATTAGCCCTCTCTCAACGCCGCCGTATGAAGAATTGTCCTCTCCACCCTCCCGCGATCCAACGGGGGCCCATCTTTGGCGTGTTGTAAATCGCAAAGCCCAAACGATCTCAAAAATCAAAATAGGATGCCGTCCCTCTACCCAGCTCATCTCAATCCCTCAACCACGCCCTGCGTTTCTCCTCCTTCCGCGCCCGGCGCTTCTCCTTGAACTGCTTGAGCTCCGCCTTGCTGGGCTTCTTGCCGCTGCGCTCGGCCTTGAGGCTGCGCCCGTCGTGGGAGTTGGCCGCCGCGTCGACGTCGAAGAAGGCGTTCATCTGGCGCCTGCTCTTGGCCTCGTCCGAGTGGCGGTCGGGGCCGTCGCCGAGCGTCTGGAACTGGCCGGTGAAGCGGTTGAATTGTGCGACGGCGCCGTACTCGGCTGCGTAAGCCGCGGAAGACGCCTGGTTCGCCTCGTTCTCCTCGGCCGTGTTGCCCTTGGCGTACCACGCGTCCGGGTCGTAGTCGCCGTGGATGGCGGGGTTGTAGCCGCCCGCGGGGGGTCGGTCATTCGTCGGGAGGGGAGGAGGGCCGGCTGTTGTGGTCGACGCCGCGGCGGGAGTCGTGCCTGGGGCTGCGCTGGTCGAGACGGCGGCTACAGGAACGCGAGGGTTCTCCCACTGCGTCGCGCCGGTGAAGCGGTTGTAGAAGAAGTATGCCTGAGAGGTCGAGTCCCACTGAAAGTCCCAGCCATCGTCTTCGGTCGCGGGGGCAGGTTCAGAGGGGAGAGGCGGTGCCTCGTTCGGTAGGGGCGGCGCATCGAAGGAAGAGGCGGGTTTCTCGCCGTTGGCGTCGGCAGGTGTGGGAGATGCGGTTGAGCTGGCCTCGCCAGACTCCGGAGAGCTGGAGTCTCTCTTGGAGTTGTTGTCGTCACCCTCGGGAGGAGTGACGGAGTCTCGCTCGGTCGGTTGCTCGCCATCGGCCGGTCGGCTCTGTTCGGGCTCAGCCTCCAGCGGGGAAGAGGCGGGTCGCGGAGAGCCTGGCGCCATGGTTTCAAAGACGGGAATGCAGGGATAAATGGAGTGGTGTGTGTGTGTGTGTGTGTGTGTGCGTGAGAAGGAGAAGTCGCGTGGTGAATTTTTGAAAGTCGAATGCCTGTCACCGGGTAACAATAGTCTGCCGGCCTAGCAGGAGCTTCATTGCTTGAAAGAAGATTGGTGAACTTGAAGCGCGCTGTGGTGAACGGGCAGACTATGCGCAGAGAAGGAGCAAAATAGGGTTACCGTGTTGTCTTGTCCGTGGTGCTCGGATGAGTGCAGTATTGGCCTGAAAATTGAATACAAGGAAGATACCGTCGAGGTGGGAAAAATGACGGCGATTGACAGACAGGTAAGAGACAGGTGAGTGGTGGGTGGGTGGGAGACTTGGAGACTGGTTTGCACCGCTGCGGTACGCTGTGCAAATCGTCGATGGAGCTTAGTCATTGAGCCCCAGGGGCGGGGCCGTCCATCAGGGCCTAATCCCAAAGTGGCTCGAACTGGAGGCGCTTCCAGAAACTTGTTAAAGTCAGGGAGCTGTGGTCACAATGTCGCGTTGAGGGGCTCCAGTCTTTTGGGCCCTTCCAGACCATATCACTGGAAGGCCTTTTGTGAGCAACGGAGGCAGATCCGGAGCACGGGAGTCGGCGCGCACGACTGGTTCTGGACGATGAAGACCTGTAGCTCTAGCTGTTTCCAAAATACGACCCCATGCCTTTTCTGTCTCTCTTTCCCTCCCTCTCTCTCACCCTACTTTCCTTTCTGCCCACATGTTGTCTCTCTGCAACTCGGCCGCAACACTGTTCCAGCCCTTCTTGCCGCCGTCCGGGCCGCCCTTGAGTGCCTATCAGCGTCTCATCGCCTTGTTCTCTCTTACCCACCGCCCTCTCATCTGTCACGGAACGCCTCGTCAACCGCCATTAGAATCGCCAGCTAATCTCGGCGCCTGCAGCAAGCCTCCGCCCTCAACCGCTACCTCGACTCTCCGTTCGGGGCGTTGTTCGGTCTTTGTCTGCTTCACCAGCTCGTCGATTGATTATTATGCCCCCCCTTCTCCTCCCATCTTTGTGCCCATCACCCCTCAGTTTCCCACCATCGCGAACGGCGGGGCTTGAGATAGCCTCCTCGACGGAACAGCCCTCTCGTGACACTCGTCTCCCCACGATCCGGAAGGGGCCGTCTTTGAGAAGAAAACTTCGAGCTTAGTGGTTCTTCCAAGTGAGAAGTACTGGGCGCCCTAGATGCGCCCCATTTGACCATCATGTCTGATCAGAACAAGCCGTTGCAGCCGTTGCGGCCTTTGCTCCCGGCCCCCAAAGCTACACAACCCGTCCCTCCACGTTCCCTCCCGGCCTCATCAAGGAAACGACTGCCAAGCACCAAAGTTGCATGTAACGCTTGCCGGTCTAAGAAGAAGGCGGTAAGTATACCAATGTCATGTTTCTGTGCCATGTGCCTAGTGATACTAGCTTTGCGATAACAGGAAACTGACAGGCTGGAACATAGTGCGATGGCAAAAGGCCCGCTTGCTCACCATGCACAGAGCTCAAGGTGCAATGCGTCTACATCAGTGCCAACGAAACAGAGACGTCAGCAATGGCTCTGAAACGAGAGAACCAGATGCTTCGGGACATGTTGAGTCAGCTCGCGACGATGCCAGAAGATATGGCTCAGCAGACCCTTAAGAAGCTCAAATTCGCTGTCGACCCGTTCGCCACCCTTCGCTCCATCAGACCATCTGGACCAAAGGATCCCCGGGAAGTTCTGCCTCATGTCCATTCCAACATTGAGTTTGAACTCACAAGGCGGCATCCTTCCGCGTACCCCCAAACTCGGAGGTTCTCGCATATCGAGATGTCGGAGAGTATGGGATCTAGGCCACCCAAGATAGCGCGAGTCGCATACTCATCTGAGGAGGAACCTCCAGCCTCAAGGGACAGCAACTACTCCGTCACAAATGAAGCAGCGAAACACAGCTCTTCTGGCACATCAAAAGTACCTCCTCGGAAATACAACACGGCTTTCTTCGTACCGCCAATGGGTCCTGTTCTTCCCCCTTCACCCATTCGCAGAGACCCCCGGCTGAAGAATCTCAACATTGGATTTTGGACCGTGGTGTCCATCACCAACCAAAACGCAGCAGATATCATCTCACTATACATGGAAACAGATCATCCAATCTTGGGGCTGTTTGATGCTGATCTGTTTCTCGATGACTTGATTGGTGGACAAGTGCGTTATTGCTCGTCTCTCCTCGTCAATGCCCTGCTTGCATTTGCCTGCGTAAGTCTCCCCTAGAGTATGCACGAGTTTATATGGCTAATTCCCCCGTACAGCAAGCATATGCAGCAAAGCAGCCAGCGGCGTCTCGCTGGAGTCAGGAGTTTGAAGAAGAGGCAAGCAAGCTCTGGCTTGCACAAAACGACGACACTCTGCCTACCATCACTGCCTTGGCCCTCATGATTCAATCCTGCGGATGCAACGGCAAAGGCGAGCTGGACGTTCTATATATCAAGGAGGCAGCAGCCATGGCCAAACGACTGAAGCTCTTTGGTTGCCCTGACGCATACACGTTCATGGATTTGAGCCATCTGTCGGAAATGAAGGCCCGAGCAACAGCTCAGACCGCCTGGGGGGTTTTCAACGTTCTAAGGTGCGCATATGGGAGACAAATTTCTTTTGCGTGGGAATCTGCCTAACGGCGGCACAGCATGACATCCCAGTTCTATCTGCCAGCGAACACTCAATACCCACCGACACTCCCGATTCCGGGTAAGGGCAGCCTTACAAACCCAAAAACCAAAGTCGAACAGGAGCAAAGCAGCAGAGAAAGCAGCGCAACATCTTCATCAGACTCGGATATGGGGTCGCGACCACGTGCCCAATTGAAGAGGGGTCGATCATCGTCATCATCGGCATCCCCTGTCTCAGAGGTTTTTGCGGCCTTTTGCGAGTTGTGGGTAATATCGTCTCAAATAACATGGATGTATCAACACGATGGCAGTCCTGGGTATTCGTCACAGGCTTTCGCTCTCGAAAAGTATAGCAAGCTTTTGGCTTGGGCCGACAACCTGTCAGGAGGTATGGAGCGTGGCGAGTACACTCCACCTCAAGTCCTCGTGTGCCAGTAAGTATACCCATCATCCCGGGTGACAAGTGCCGCGATGCTCATGATACGCACAGCATGTGGTTTCACGGCACAATCCTTTACCTCCTGCGGCCATTTATACCCAGCGATGATCAACACGGTTTCAAGTCATGGTCACCGTCGGCCAACCAGATGCATGCCTTCTTCGCAGCTTCCGTCGAGCAATTGAAAGAGCTGGTCGAGGTGTATGCGTCATATCCACAGTCAACGTTCAGCATCTTCGGCCACTCGGCGCTCCTCCATGTGGCCAACGCCGTGGCCAACGACACGAGCAACCCAGAATGGCGGCTCTACTTTCTGAGCTGCATTCGCGCTTACCAAGCCCTTTACAGCTCTTTCACCGTCGCCGAGGTGATTGCGGGGGTCTGTTATCCATGGTGGTCAGGAAAGGTGCTATGGGCATGGCAGAGGCATTTGGCCTGTTACAGGAGATGAGGACAAAGAAGAACCAGAAGCTCTTTGGCCGGGCCACGGGAATGTTTGTGACCGATCTCGATCTGGCTGTGACAGATCGCGAGGCGGCCAGAGTGGATCGATTGATGGAGAAGTTTGAGGAGATGACGGTCTTGGATGAATTCACCCAGGGTATCATCTGATGTGACAGGGCGCATGTTTGCCCTTGGATTTATGTCCGGGTCACGCAACTTTTGATGACGGATTTGATGAAGGAGCCCGATCAGTTTTAACGAGTCAGATACCCTCATGAAACTCATGATAGCAAAGAGCGGCGGACCTTATATTCTTCCCTTTGGAACAGCAAATATCCCCAGAGTGTTTTGTTTTGGACCAGGCAACGAGCCAACATTCGTCCTGTTTATATCTATTGTTATCCCTTCCGCTCAAAAAGATATACCAAACATGTTTATTTGATGCAGAGACCAACAAACAACCCCCCTTCAAGTTAGATCTCCGGGTGCGAATTTCGGGTGGCGAGTTTCACGGGGGTTTTGTGGTATTTCGCCGATCAACCCTTGGCAGAGTTTCCTGGGTTACTGGGCCGTAAGTTGCTGTCGATAGGATGGACAGGTCTTCCTCGACTAGCCCCATACTGAACAACGTGTGAAGGAGTGGGATTCCGTGGAACATCTCCTTTAGCGCCAAGATTCTTCTTTGAATCAAGCTTCACTTCGCTGCAGTAATGGAATGGACCAAGGTGCATATTCAGCCCTGTAGGTAGGTCGGCAGTTGGTGTAAGTCGTTGACGTTGGGGTTGACAGGGGCGACGAGAACAGGCATGTGATTGGACAATGTGACCCGCCTCCGCATTGTTCTTGTTTATCCGTACCTACATAGTAAACCAAGATGTAAGTTCTCTGCTGCGCACTGACCTCACCCGCAAGATACAGCGCTAGATCCTCTCATTTCATCTACCTTTGCAACACGACATCGGCCCGTCACGTCGCTGAAGAAACGTCGTATTTCCTCGGTCCTCTGATCGCTCAGTCCCCCCAGCCGTTCCAATGCAACCAGGAGGCCTCCCTGTGGAGCACAAATAGCTCAACATCGGCCGCCGTGCTTGTCGCTAGTATCTATCTACCCGTCGTCGCGCCTAGAAGTCTAAACCACCAAAATCGGCACGGGAAGCTCCATCACTACGACGCTAACAGAACAGACCACCGCATGCGGATATTTGAGTGACATCGCTCATCCCACGGCTATTTCTGGTCAAGTCCCTTCGTCCTTCTTCACTGTCTGCCTAGCCTTCCCGCTCGTTCCTGGGCGGGTTGGCGGGATCGCCTTCGCCCGGCCACACTAACACACTGAGCGGACGGGGTCACGTTGGTCCCTACGGAGACGTCGCTGTCCCCGCAGATGCGGGCTTGAACTTTGGCGGCGATTTCCAAATCATGGTGACCAAGTGGCCGCTAGCACAAGGAGTACTCGTCGCCGGTTTCGATGGCTCTGTTCGCGCAACCCGGGTCGGCTTGGGTAGGGTCCCTCCCTCCACCTCTTCCATCGTCTCAGTCTAGGCTGAATCCCCCCTCGGGTGAGGCGAGGGCCTGGCCGGCTAGTGGCTCGATAACACCCTGGAGGAGGGAAACACTGCGCACGCTCGATCTCGTCTCACATTCCGGTGCGCCGTGAAAGGGAAGCTCCAAAGCAACGTGCCCTTTGAGAGTAGGTTTGCACATTTTCTCGGATGAAATGTCGATTCCTTCTTATTAAGTCGTCCCATGCCCGCCTTCATTCAAGCTCCCGACCTCATCCCTGACAAAGCCGCATCTTCGGCGCCAAGCCCACAGACAAGCAGGAATCATGTCTTTCAGACGGACGCCTCTATTTAGCCTCGCTCTTGTGCTGGTTCCATTGGCCGTGGCCAATGACCACCCTTACGTCGCCGACTCGGTGTGCAATTGTTACTTGACCAACTCGTCAGAGAGCTACTTCACCAACCACTTGTTCTTCGACTTCCGCAACCTCGGGCAGTATGCGGGGGTCCCCGACGTTGTCACCGACTGGGATGCCAGTGCCAACGCGTCAGTGACATCCGACTACTTCAACTCGGACGAGTGGACGTCGATATGGGGCATTCAGAACTGGAACAACACCGACATGAAGGGGAAAGATGGCAACGATGCTACGATTAACATGGTCAACTCGGCCAGCAACATCTACATCGAGAAAAACAACGACCAGGATGCATCGTCGGATACCTTTATGAGCATGCGTACCGTGCGTTTCCAGGACTTCCAGAGCTCTGCTGAGATGGAGTCCATTTCGATGGGCTACCACTTCGTCTCTGTCCGCATGCTCGCCCGCACTCTCGGCGACCCCGGCGCGTGCACGGCGCTGTTCACCTACCGTGAAGCCGATAAGTACGCCGACGTTCAAGAGGCCGACATTGAGGTCCTGACCAAGGACCCCGACGACCGCATCCAGTATACGAACCAACCATCCTTCGACTCGCAGGGCAACACCATCGACAAGTCGACGCAGAACGGCACAATGCCCAGCGGCACCTCGTGGCGCGACTGGGCTGTCCACCGCCTCGATTGGGACAAGAAGGACAGCACGTGGCTCGTCGACGGCTCAGAGGTCTCTAGCATCTCGTTCCAGGTGCCCCGCGATCCCAGCCGCGTCATGCTCAACTCCTGGAGCGACGGTGGGTCGTGGTCCGGAATCATGCAGGTGGGCGGCTCGGCCGTCATGCAGATCCAGTGGATCGAGATGGTCTTCAACAACACCGAACAGTCGTCCTCCTCGAGGCGTGACATTGGGTTTCAGCGGCATGGTCATGGGCCCGAGGGTCGGCTGGCGCGCCGCGATGGCCACGGGAAGTGTCAGGTTGTCTGCAGCATCGACTCGTCCGACACCGTCGGCCAGGCTGTAATGCTGCACAACGGGACGGCACCGGGCCACCTGTTGGGACAGTCCAGCGCCATGGCTTTCTGGCTGCCTATGGTGCTCATGTCCGCCATGTTCTTCCATCTCTGGGCGTAGTGGACGACTTTTCCACATGTGATTACTAGGCATAGCAGGGGGTTAAAACGTAGCATATATCTTTAAAGCCTGTCCATTCATTAACAATATGATGCGGAAAATAATACATAGGATTGTCGTTCGCTTACCAACCTACACGCTACTACGGCTTCAGAGATAACCCAAGCTTAAGAGCTTCGGTTGTCAGAAACTGTAAACTAGACAGAGCTCGACCCCTGCAACTCCAGCGCGAACGCACTGTGACGTACCTTTTGCAGTGGGCAAACCCAGCTGTCCTCTCCCCCCGCTGCCATCCACAGGCCGAGGAACCTCGGAGGCGATTGACCTATGGTGGGGGACGGACAGCGGCCTCGACTGGGCAGAAGCTCCAAAAACCCTGGCTGCAGCTCAACCCTCCACTCCTCAACAAACTTCCCGTCCCTCTGCGCGCCTTGCATCCTCCCCCAAAACCTTGGGATCAACACTTGCCAACGACGAGCCTCTGTCGAAACTAAAACTAACTTTCGATAATTCGCCAGCCCGCCCAGCCAGACCACGCAATCGGATCAAACGAAAGCAAGCGAACAATGGCCGACACCGCAGCCGGCCCGACGCGGCCGCAACGCCGGTCCTCGCCGCTCAAGAACGGCTACCTGATCCTCTACAACTTCGTCTCCGCCGTCGCCTGGGCCACCGTCCTCGGCCGTACCATCGCCCTCTTCGCCCTCCGCGGCCCGCAATTTGTGCACCTCGGCGTCGGCGACTGGACGCGCTGGACGCAGACCATGGCCGCCATGGAGGTTCTGCACGCGCTCCTCGGTGAGAAACACTCCCCCTTCTTGCCCCAGTCTCTCCGTAGCGGCCTTGAGAACGCACAGCTAACCAGACTCCTTCTCCCAGGCGTCGTCCGCGCCCCCGTCTTCACGACCGTTATGCAGGTCCTCAGCCGCTTCGTCCTCGTCTGGGGCGTCGTCTACCCCTTCCCCTGGCTCGCGCGCAGCACCTGGTACTCGTCGATGCTGCTCGCCTGGAGCGTCACCGAGGTCATTCGCTACTCGTACTTCGCGCTCAACCTCAGCGGCCTCCAGCCCAAGCCCCTGACCTGGCTGCGCTACAATACCTTCTTCGTGCTGTACCCCATTGGCATCACGAGCGAGTGCGTGCTCATCTACTACGCCGCCGAGCCCGCCAAGCAGTTTGGCGAGGTGTTCCCGTACGTTTCGTACGCCATCCTCGCCATTTACGTTCCTGGTAGGTTTTTCCATGCCCACGGCCCTTGGTGGCGGCGGGGAGCAGAGGCTAACACGGACAGGTTCGTACATTCTGTACACCTACATGATGAAGCAGAGGAGCAAGGTCATGCGCAACTTGAAGGCCGAGGAGGCGGGCCGCTCAAAGACCCAGTAAATGCTCAAAAAGGAAAGAGGAGGGGATCCAAAAGAAACAGGTTAGGAGGGTATTCTGAGACTATACTAAGGATGGGTATGGATATAGACAAAAAAGAGAATGTTTATCTAGGGCGCATCGCGTCGTTGCTCGGGGGCAGCAACAGTTCATCCGTTACGAATAGAGAAAAAAGAAGGGACATTGGTCATCAAGCCGTTGCGCTCTCGCCCGCCTCCGTGATCGCAAGCTTGTCCTCTTCGCTCGTCTCGTACCACTCATTCCGCGTCCACTGTGCAATCAGGTTCGCCGCGTCCTGCTTGAGCTTGTCGTATCCCGGGTTCATCTTTGCCTCAAACATGTCTGTGACCCAGTTAGCCGTGCAAACCTTAACGCAGTCCCAGGCTCACTCACTCATATGCGCCTGCGTCTCCTCCGTGGCAGCATCGTTCACAGCAGCCTCCCACACCCCCGCGGCGCCCCTTTTGGGCAGGTTGCAAAACGTCCGGTCCTTCCCCAGCACCGTCCCGACGACGCTCACCTCCTTGGACCCGGCGGCCTTGCCCAGCCGCGTGTACAGGTTCGCGAACCCGACGTCGAGCTCCTTGTTGAGCCGCGCCATGTACTGCACCCGCTTCTGCAGCTCGGCGCCCTTGGCCAGGCATCCGACGAACTCGAGGTGCGACGTCGCCCACGACAGGCCCTGGGTGATTTGCTCGCGGTTGTAGTACGCAGCGCCCGCGCTCGCCGCCACGGCGGCCGCGCTGCCGGCCACCATTGCGATCTTGCCCCATTTCCCCCACGCGCTCTGCTGCTGCTGGGAGGCGTTGTTCGAAGGCGGGGCGGGGAGCGCCGCGACGGGAGCTTTGTTCCGCGACGGGGAAGGGGACGTGGTGGCCTGCTTCGCGCCCCAGAGGGCCGTCCCCAACCCGCTGAGCTGCGTCATGGCGGCGTTGGCGGCGTTGTAGTGGCCCTCTGCGCCGTGGGCGACGACGCCCGGTGAGATGCCGAGGTAGGGCGTGTCGAAGGCGATGACGCCCTGGATGTAGGGGAACATGAGGGTGTTGAAGGACGGCATCGAGGGGTCGTCGGCGGCCTTCTTTTCGATGCCGTCTTCCGAGTAGATGGGCTTGTCCGAGGTGAGCCCGATGACGGTCTCGGCGGCGACGATTCCGCCCATAGAGTGGCCGGCCAGGACGACGCGGACCGAGGGGTCGACGGTAGGCGAAGGAGTGCCGTTGGCGACTTCCAGATCGATGACCTTTTCCAGCAGCCTGCGGGTGAGCGTCAGCCGTCTGAGTGAGAGGGGGTTTCATCAGATGCAAAGGGACGAAGAGTTTTACCAGTCGCGGAACCGGCTCACGCAGTCTCCCAAGTCGCCGCGCGTCTCATATTTCGGGTACACGATGACATTCACATTGATCTTGGGCAGCGCAGCGGCGAGGTCTGCGCGGAGCTGCTCCGTGAAGCCGTCCTTGTCGCCAAAGGTGTCGTCACCCCCCTGTGGGAATGTTAGTGAATGAGCGCGCCGGATCATGAGCGTAAGAAACCCATCCCTTGAATCCGTGGATGAAAACTAAGAGTAACGTCTTCTTCATCTTGCATCTACGTCTGAGTTGAGTGTGGGATGAACGTTCGGGACATCTGGCTTAGCCTGGAAGCTTGAGCTCGGAGCTTGACGTCTCCCAGTGCCGTCACAGTGCGGATGTACATGAAGTGCCCCGCCTCGCCACCCATGTGACTGTCTCGCCTGGATCTCCGGACAGCAGCAGCAACTTCAACCAACTTGACCCATAGGAAACTGACAAGTTCGGACAATGTACCCAGTCAGAATATGGCATTGGCGCTACAAACCCCTTCTAAGCATCGTTGTCAGCTTGCTGCCTTAGCTTTCTTCATCTCGATTCATCTTTGAATTGTGATCAGTCCAATCCATAAATCAACCACCTCATCCCAATTAGGGATTTTCCAATACCTATTCGACCAATGAAAGTGGTGTTTGCAGTAGGTTCACTCGGTCATTCATAGAAAGATTTCAACATGGAGCTCCTCGACGTTCAAGACTAGGAGGATGGAGAGGTTGCACGACACCCCCCGAGACACACGCTTTATAGCGAAGGACGGCGACGAACTCGTGTGAATGTTTACTTGCTGTGTCGACAAGTTGAGCGGCGCAGGACCTCTTGAGGCCATGAACTCCATTTTGAAGTGGTATACTGACGCTGATTTTTGCCACGCTTAGCCTGACGACGTACCTGAAGATGACTGTAGCAACGTCTTCAGCCTCTCACTTCTGGAGGCTCCGTTTCAGAGATTATTTTGGTGACAGTAGGATGGACTATGCAGAAGCTTATTGCTCCTCGTCACGTAGGTTTCTGCTGCAGCGGATGGTTATTCTGGGAGAATGCTCTTTACTATCTTAGAACACTCTCGCTGGCCCAGCCTAGGTTCTGCCCAAGGTCTTTGGACGTCCCTTTAGGTTCACAAAGTTGTTACAAGGAATGTATGAAAAGTGAAATGTTTCTTTGACTGATAGTTGCCTGCTTTTACGTTCTTAGATCGAGCCGGTCCGTACCCGAAGTGTCTTAATCCCCCATACCCGCCGAACCAATCAGTACGTGGCCGCCAATCTCTGTACAAGATATGTTCCGCTGTCAATGCCTTCGTACTTCTTCTCCGCTTCCGTGGCGTATGTGCCGGGGATGGCCTCAATATGACTCTTGAAGTTGGGGTTGCAGAAGTAACTGCTCAACGTTAGTTTCTCCGCAACGCGAACAAGGAAAAAGAACTCACGCAATGCTGTACCGCGGAGGGTACTCAGCGCCGTCCTCTGACTTCCTCGGAGGTTCCACAACGCGGTGGATGGTGCTTTTGATGGTATCGTTGCTCCATCGTGCCAACAAGTCACCCGCGTTGACGACAACCGTTCCGGGAATGGGCGTGGCGTCCACGAACTGTCCGTTGGGGCTCTTGACCTGCAGCCCACCACGATCATCCTGGAACAGCAGTGTGATAGAACCGTAGTCGCTATGCTCACCGGCGCGGACCTGGCCCGGGTTGATCTTGAAGACATTGGGGTCGACAGAGGGGTAATGCAGCAGACGCAGCGTGTTGTCGCCGGCATCTGTGAAGCTGTCGAAGAAGTGCTCGTCGAGACCCATACCGACGGCAATAGCGCGCATGACCTCAACGTGCAACGCCTTGCATTGGTCATGGAACTCAAGCATCTGCGACTTGAACCCGGCGACGCGCGTGCCCTCCTTCTCGACAGGCCACTGGTTCGGGTGACCGGGCTCGCCCTCGCGGCCGATCTCATAACTCTCCTTCAGATCGGGGTTCCCCGCACGCACCTTTTCGATTTCGGCGTTGGTCTTCAGGGTGCTGACCTTCTCGCGACCGGGCGCCGAGTACCCGCGGTTCGCCTCGGGGGTGGTCCAGCCGAGGGCGAGCTTCGCCTCGTCATCCTGGGCGAAGAAGTCGGCCGACTTGGCGAAGGTAGCAGTGCGGAGTTCCTCGCTTATGGGCACATTCTTGAGGTAGATGAAGCCGGCGTTCTGAAAGCCGCTGAGGATCTGCTTGGCTGTCGCGGTGCGCTTGGCAGCGTCGCCGTTGAGGAAGGCTGAGAAGTCGATGAGCTGGAAATGGGTGAGATAAGGCACTTGGTATATGGCAGATGAGTGTCACTCACGGGGATGAAGAGGCCCTCCTTGTCTACTGCTGTGGCCGCCATGGTGATCTAAATGCTTTACTCTTAGGCTGGAACGTGGTTTTAAAAACTCCAAATTGATTGTGGCAGATTGGCATCACTTGAATCAGAGGGAGGAACTGATATTGGGCAAGAAGTCGTGATAAGGTTCATGACTAGTTCTGTGGGATGGGATCCGAGCACTTATATCTGACTAGTTCTCGAGCAACACCTGTGACTGCGGCGCATCCGGCCAACCACAAGCCGAGCATTAAGTTCGTATCATACCAGCCAACCACTGGTGCCGTGTAACCAAGCCGGACCGGCCAAAGTTCCCTTCCTATCCCGGCCATACGGGCGATGGAACAGAGACCCTTGAAGGTTCTGGGGCAATGGGCCGGCTAGGGCCGTGGTCACACGAGAGGGACCGGAGACCTCCTACACGTTATACCTACTTGTAAGACGAATAGGTGGCGTTACCCCGCCAAAAGAGCGAGGAAAATGTGCGATGATAAGAGTCGAAGCGAGTAGAGACAAGAGTTTGAGATAACGGCGGGGTAAGAGATAGTGGGAAATGGAGGATTGGGTTGCAGCCACCGCCGCACAGCAGTTGGAGACGCCCGCGTGTGGGGTTCTGAGGAGGGCGTATTGGTGCACATGAGGGGAACATGGATCGGGCATGCGGGTCATGGCGACCTCGTCACCTTCCTGGAAAGACGTAGTACGTCGGGTAACTGGTACTTACTTTAGGAAGACGAGAGACCAGTTTTTGTTGCCCTGGGAAGGATCCGTCCCGAAAAAGGCCAGAAGCTCGTTTTTCTGTTCCTGGAGTTGTAGGTAAGCTGCACGACTCGCCATTGAGCTTTGATATTTTGTAAGTTGGCGAGCAGCCACTCCGAGGTCGTTGTTGTTAAAGCAGAAACTCACACGACAGACACACATCCTAGTGACCACCACCCCTCACTTCGGCTCACTTCGGCGGCATAAGGACGCGAAAAAAAGAGAACACCCGTTAGCCAGAGACAAAATGGCCTCATCAACGCCCATGAAGGTGGTGGACATCCACACCCACATGTACCCCCCGTCATACATCAAGATTCTCGAATCTCGAACCACCATTCCCGTCGTGCGAAGCTTCCCGCAAACTCCGGATCCGCGCCTCATCCTCCTTGCCTCGGAGGAGCAGGCTCTCGATGAAGCCACCAAAGACCCCTCGGCGAAGCCTCCCGGCCGGCCTCTGACCTCGCACTATGCCTCCCTTAACCAAAAGGTGCACTTCATGGACACGCACAAGATCGACATCTCGGTCGTCTCCCTGGCGAACCCGTGGCTCGACTTCATCGATGCTTCCGAGTCCGGCGCCATGGCCAAGGGCGTCAACGAGGAGTTCGACGGCATGTGCGCCGCACACCCGGGCCGTCTCTTCTTCTTCGCCGCTCTGCCGCTGACTGCGCCGCTCGAGACCATCCTCGACGCCATCAACCACGTCAAGGCACTCAAGTACTGTCGCGGCATCATTCTCGGCACGTCGGGCCTGGGCAAGGGTCTCGACGACCCGGATCTGCTGCCCATTTTCAAGGCCATTGCCGCTGCCCACCTGACCGTCTTCCTGCACCCGCATTATGGATTGCCCAACGATGTCTGGGGGCCCAGAGCGAGCAAGGAGTACGGCCACGTGCTGCCTCTAGCGCTGGGTTTCCCGATGGAGACCACTATTGCCGTCGCACGCATGTACTTGGCCGGCGTCTTCGATGCGGTGCCTGAACTGCGCATGCTTCTAGCACACAGCGGTGGCACGCTGCCCTTCCTTGCCGGACGCATCGAAAGCTGCATTATGCACGACGGACAGTTGGTGCGCGAGGGCAAGGTAGGCAAGGGCCGCAGAACGGTGTGGGATGTGCTCAAGGAGCAGATCTACCTCGACGCCGTCATCTACTCTGAAGTCGGGTTGAAGGCGGCCATTGATGCGAGTGGAGCGGACAGGCTCATGTTCGGCACGGATCACCCCTTCTTCCCGCCATTGACCACCGATGAACAGGGTGAGTGGGAGAGTGTGAGCATGAACGCCGATGCGGTGGCTGCGGCGGTGGGCGAGGGGAGTGACCAGGCGAAGGCCATCATGGGCGGCAATGCGATCGAAGTTTTGAATCTGAAGGTGGATTGATAGAACTAGTTTGAAAAAAATGAAACTGACATCACTCATCGATGAATCTCGTTACAATGAAGATGCCTAGAATCTCATCTGAGAATATGGCTGGGCGAAGTGAACGGTTTCTCACCGCTTTCCGTTTTGGGTAAAACGTCGTGAATTTGCAGCATACCGCCTTCCCCTTCCATTTCCAGTGCTCAGTTTCTGCCGGCAGTAGCTGAAAATATGGCTGCTGGCCCCGCGATGTACTTCCGTCCCACATCTTAACCAGCTCGACCAGACTCATCAATTTACTCGACATACAGCTCTCAGAACAGACGAAGTTCATAAAGGAGTCTATATCATATCATATCATCTCACAATGGCGGCTGAAGTCCGCCGCTCGAACGGCACGCGCCTTGATGCGTCCCTTGGCATCACTGAGCGCATTGCACCGAGCATGACAGCTTGGACCGGAGATATGCGCAAAAGGTAAGCTTGCCAATTTCAATCTCATTGGGAATTCATACTCACCAACACCCTCAGATATACCGACTTCCAAGTCTACGAGATTAACAAAGATGGCTCCGTCCTCCACCTCAAGGAAACCCGTCTGCCGCCACCCCCTAAAGAGCCTACCCCTCCTCCTCCTGCTCCTCCTCCCGTAGTCGAGGAGAAGAAGGAGGAAGAGCCCAAGTATGAAGATTTGACACAAATCGGAGACGCTGCCGCGGCCGAGAAGCCCGTCGTTCCCGAAATCCCAGCCGACGATCTGGCCGCAATTGCCTCCCTCACAAACGAAGACTTTGCGGGCCAACTGCTGGCAATGTACCAGACAGTATCCGCCGACAGGAACGCCAAGACCGAGCCAGCGACCTCCCCCGTCATGGACGACAAGGACCAGCGCTCCCAGCTCCACCAGAGCGTCCGCCGCATCTTTAACTCAACAATCGATACGACTACCGACCCGACGGGCGCCATTGTCGCCCGGGTGGTGCCCCCTCGTGGCAAAGGAAAGGGCGTGCGTGGTGGTCGTGACAACAATAACAACAAGCAGAAGAAGCCCAAGGCTCGTGCTCCCGGGGAAGGAGAGTACCTCCACTTCACAATGTACAAGGAGAACCGCGACACCATGGACGCCCTGCACCAGATCTCCAAGGCGCTGCGCATCAAGCCCCAGGCCATCGGCACTGCGGGCACCAAGGACCGCCGCGCCGCCACCACCCAGCGGTGCTCCGTCCGCGGCCAGCGAGCCGATGGCCTCGTCCGCGCGCGTCTTAACGGCGTCACTGTCGGCGACTACCTCTACGCCCCGACCCCGATCCACCTCGGCGCCCACGCCGGCAACGAATTCGTCATCGCCCTCAAGGACTGCCTCGTCGCTGGCGCTCCCGACCTGTCTCCTGCGGACCGCCACGCCCAGATTCACGCCTCCGTCAAGGCCGCTATGGCGAGCATGCACAGCCTCGGCTGGATCAACTACTTCGGCCACCAGCGCTTCGGCACGCATGCCGTCGGCACGCACGAGGTCGGCCGCCTGATCCTACAGGAGGACTTTGAGGGTGCCGTCAACGCCATCCTCGCATACGACGAGGCCATCGCCAAGCGCGCCGCCGGGGGCGAGGTCCCCGAGCAGGCGCACGCGCGGGATGACTTCAGCCGCCACCGTGCGTGCATGCTCTTCCGCGAGGGTGGGTCCATGGACGACGCGCTCCAGCATCTCCCGCGCCGCTTCTCCGCCGAGTCGAGTCTCATCCGCCACCTCGGCAGGTCGAGCGGCCCCTCTCGCCGCGACTTCATCGGCGCCCTCACGAGCATCACCCGTGGTCTGCGCAGCATGTATTTGCATGCCTACCAGTCCTACGTCTGGAACCACGCGGCGAGCCACCGCTGGCGGCTTTACGGCGAGAAGGTCGTTGAGGGCGACCTTGTCCTCGTCGATGACTCGAAGCCACAGACCGATGACGCGGAGACGACGCACGACGATGACGACGCCGAGTTCTCCGACGCCCGCCCCCTGACCGCGGAAGAGGCCGCCTCGGGCAAGTACACAATCCACGACATCGTCCTCCCCTCGCCCGGCCACGCCGTCGTCTACCCCACCAACGCCGTGGGCGAATTCTACACGACCTTCATGCGCGACAACGGCGGCCTCGACCCGGCCAAGATGATCCGCCGCCACCGCGAGTTCAGCCTCCGCGGCGACTACCGCAAGGTCGTCGTGCGGTTCCTCGCCGAGCCCGGGTTCGAGGTGCGCGCGTACGAGGACGACAATGAGCAGATGCACCCCACCGACATGGACCGCATCCGCGCCGCACGGAACGGCGCAGGGAAGAAGCGCGGCCGTGACGAGGGTGAGGAGGCGGACGGCGAGAGCAAGAAGGCCAAGACCGAGACGGCCCCAGAGGACGGGGCCAACGGTGACGAGAAGATGGAGGATACGCCGCAGGCCGAAGACAAGCCCGGGGCGGAAGCAGAGGCAAAGACCGAGGATGCGGCCGCGGAGTCAATTCCGACCGCGGAAAAGACCAAGACGGCCGTCGTGGTCAGGTTCCAGCTCCCCAAGAGCGCCTACGCGACCGTCGCGTTGCGGGAGCTGATGGGCGTCGACGAGTCCGAAGTCGCCGCGGCCCCGGCAGCAGCCGAGGCATGATTTGTTTCAAAAGGTTTCGCAAAAAGGGGCAAAGAGGCCCTCGACGGACGTTGATGACATCTACTTGGCATGTAAATGGTGTAGACCTAGATACCCCCTCTTCGGAGAGAATCCTTGATAAAAGAAAAAGAATATGTACAATGCCTCCCTGAAACCCGACCCAACCCAACACATTGGCCCGCAAAACGAAACCCCGTGGATACGGTACTCTTTTGTTTGAATTGCTGTAGACCTCAGCACGCGATTGCTTGCTTCACAAGCAATGCCCGGTGGCCTTTCCAACTATACCGACCGCCACTCGCTCATCCCAGTACAGGTCTGCTACTGCTCCTCATATCCAGAAAGAGAATCCAACCCCTTTCCCCAAAGCGAGACATCGGCAATCCTGTGCCCGTATGCCCGTCGTATTAAATCATGAAATATTGCCTTTGTCCCGCTTGGTCGCTCTTGCCGCTGGCTTGGGTTTAAATATGGTTCTTCGTTCGAGTTGCCGAGTTTTAACGATTTCGCTCTAGAAAGTTCGACCACTGTTGTGGGACTTTCTCGCAGGAAAAGCACGCATTGTGGTTCTACTCCCTGTGGCCGATCCTCCACCAAGCTGGTGCTGTGAGACAGCGTCATGGTCAAATGCGTCGCAATGGCATTGTCTTTGTCAGCTACCAATCATTTGGTGTCCCAGCCCCAGACCTGCGCAAGATACTTCGCCATGTTGACACGCTTCGACCGCATCTCCACCATCCATGGGTGCTCGAGCATTCTCCAAGGGCTTGCTCTTCGAGTAGACTCCTTCTCGAGGCTTTAATGTCTGTCAGCGTACGGCCTCGCACCTCGCAAAAGAAATCACTTACCAGCACTCGATAAAGTATTTGAAGTTATCACTCCAGAAAATGTTGGCGTCGGGCTCGTCCTTGAGCTTCGGTATCGGTTGCCGCACGATGTAAGTAAGGAGATCAATTAGTCCGGCTCGAGGTTGCATTTCAGTTCCATCGGCAGGGAAGGGGAATCGATGTTGCGCCACTTCCAGCAAGGTGACGCCCGTTGACCAGACGTCGGAAGTGATGGTGTACGATTGGCCTGTGATACGCTCAGGGGCCATGTAGTAGCTAGTACCGATGAAGGTGTTTGCTTCTCCCTTTGTGCCAAAGTCTCCGGAAACACCAAAGTCGCACAGCTTGACGTCTCCGTTTCTGCAAAGCAGGATGTTGGAGGGCTTGATATCTCGATGAATGATGCGCATGCCGTGCAGGTATGTCAATCCGCGGAGCACACCCTCCGAGATCTTGCCGAGGACCTTCTCGCCGGTACGGCCGCCGAGCTTCTTCACCTCCTTGTAGATGCTGTCCAGAGAACCACCCTCACAGAATTCCATGGCGATCGAGATGGTGCCCGTCGTCGAGTCCTCGAATGCACCATAGTAGCGGCAGATATGTTCCGACGCACACTCCTTGTTGAACCCCAGTTCACGTACAATCTGCTTCTTGACGTCGGGATCGGGGTTTGTAGTGATAACCTGGAATTGTTAGCCTTCGTTTTCAACGGTGTAGTTAAACAGTACGTACCTTGAGGGCGAAGGTCGTCTTTCCACCCTTCAGTTTGGCTTTTGTAACAGCTCCACCGGCACCTTCGCCGAGGCTGCCGAGCTCCTCGATTCGGTTTTCCATGCTCGCAACCCTCCACCCGTCAGAATCAAGCTCCTCCACATCCAGCGTTCTGCCCCGCTCCAAAGACAGCTTGTCGAAAGCCTCGAGCCCTTGCAGGCTGTTATCTCGCTCCATTCCAACGCCGCCTTCGCTACGCTCAGAGTATATAGAGCCGACAGCGGATGACGGATCGGGAGTTCCTTGAGGTCTCGCTGGGAAGCCATATTGTGAAGCAAACGATAACGCCGAGTACTGAGAGCCGGCTGATGTGGGGTTGCTAGCTCGGCCATCCAGAGGGCCGAAGCTTCCCGATCTTGAATGAGCCGCGCTGCTCTCGCTGCCACCGCTTGCTGACTGTCCCACGCCTACCGCTCTTGGGGGTTGTTCGTAAGGCGTCGTTTGGCTGCCCATGGGAGTGGCCAGGTGCAGAGTTGGGAGGGGAGGTCGCGAGTTTACGGGCTGAGGCGCCTGTCCACCGACAGGCTTTGCATTTGGTGAAGGAGGAATCGCGAGGCCAAGCCTAGGTGTTCGGGCGCCACCGCCGGATCTGCCACCAGGAATGGCAGGGCGGAGTAGGGGGACTGGCGAGTTCATCATGGGAACGGAACCGGGCGTGGATAAGGCGGGAGACGGGACGCTTGGTGGTGCCTGTGTGAAAACAAGTGTTAGCAAACGCTCACAACCACGCGTCATTCGAAGATGCATCGCGCGGGCATGCTTGCTTACCTGCTGAGGAGGCTCCATCGCTTGAGGCTGTGAAGAATTATGGTCGGCCATGACAGCAATGGTAAGTTGGGCGGACCAGAGCTATGCAGTTAAGCTAGAGAGTAGGGAGAGATGGGATCCCGCAAGGTCGCAATAGGGCCGAAGCCAAGCTACCTGACGACGTAGGTCGAGATGTGATGGCTGCGGCACAGGGCACGAGCGGAAAACAGGAACTAGCGCGGTACGGTAGGGGATTTGTGCGAGCTGACGTAGTGGTTGGAGATGGACAACGGGCGTTATCAAGAGTTGGATCCTCGTGGATCGAAAGTAAGGTGCGCTGGAAGCGTCGAGATGGGCCGTTGAAGAGATTCCTTGGGGATCGGAATGGGTGAAAGCGAGAGACACGAAAGGAAAAGGTCGTCGAAGAGCAGCTTTCCCCGCAGGAGTCAGGAGGTCGATATCGGGGTTGGAGGGCGGTTTTGGGTGGATGTGACGTTCCGGGGGAGGTTGTGGTACGCGGTCTCGGTCGAGCAGTTCCTGATCGGTATCAGGGCCGGGGGGGTTGAGGAGGGGGTTTCTTCCCTTCTCTCTCTCAGTGCGAAGGGTACAGTATCAAAGTTGGCCAGGCCAGAGAGGGGAGCAACGCGAGTACAGTACAACAGAATAGTGGCGACTGGCGAGCCCATAGGACCTTGGTCCTTTTGAAAGAGAAGAGATGCTCAAGTGGGATTCGAGTGGGCAAAAAAGGCGGGGAGCCAGCGGGACGGGGACGAGCTTGGGCGCTAATTCCAAGGCCAAGTTCCAATGGAAAACGGGGGTGGCCTCTCGGGGCCTGATGGATGCACTGGGCGAGGCTATTTTGTGTGCTGCGTCGGGCCAAGGTACCTTTTCCAGCTGCTGCACGATGTCGCAGGAGGAGATTGGGGGGAGAGGTACATCCAGCAACATCATCTGGGAGTTCCCCGTCTCGTCTGTACCTTCCTGATCCCTCAAAAACAATACATATGTACCATCGTCCTGCCTCACACTTCACCTACACGGATTACGCAAACAAATAACCGAGAAAAAAAAAAGTCAATGGGATCAATCACCAACAGAAACGAAGAATACGCTCGGTCGTTTCTGTTTACTTTTAGGAGTCATTTGTGCGGAAAAGGAGAGAAAAAAACGTGCTCGTCCCGCAGTCAGTCCTTGCGTCGTCTGAGGTTTCGTTGGCCTTCCGATTGTGGTATTTTCAAGCACACGATCAAGTAACCTCGGGCCTGGACTCTGAACTTTGAACCCTGAACCGGACCGGAGCCCACTGGAGGGGGGAGCGGAGCTTTGGAGGGATAAGCGAGAGTCAGTCAACATCAACTCCGGATGCGGTTGCGGGTGTATGATGGGTGCTTTCGCATAACCTCTTGCTGTATGGGAGAAAACACAATGCTCCTCGTTGACGAAGACGCGCGGAAACGAGGCAACAAAGCCAATGCCGCCGGTCCGATTCGACCGGCACGAGGGCCCAGTCATCAGGACGCGTACTTGGCCCGAAAGAAAGTACCTCATCACCAAACACTGACACACCCACCCCCCTCGAGTACTGGACAGTCAGTCTTTCAAGCGCAAGACACGGTGTGATGAGTGAGCTCCGTTCCAGACGATGCCCACCAACAACTCTGCCAGTCCCTCAGTGCACTTCTCCTTCGGCTGCCCTGCACACACACACACTCACTCACAATGGCCCCACGCCAGACCAGTTACATGCGGCCAGCCGCAGAACGAGACGTGAGAGGGCGTCTGGAGACATGGGGGCATGAGGCACTGACAGGGGTTGGCGCTGCCGTTGGTAGTGGTGTGTCGTCCGTGTCTTGGGCTGCCATTCGATGCCCTGCCCTGCAACTGCAACTTGCAAGTCGCCCGCCTCTTGTCCCCTTGGGCCAAGCATCGCCGCAGAGAGGGGGGGAGGGGCGCACCAAGCTGGCCCTGCGCTGCATCCCGGCCATCTTCTGCATCTCTTCACACCTCTCTCCTTGATCTCTCGATGTACAATCTGAAAGACGTCCCCAATGCAGCCTGACTGTTTGGTCCAAGGTCTTCGGATGGATGAAGGCGAGGCTTCGCAATGACTGGGGGAAAAGGATGCCCGTTTGATGACAGAAAACTCTGTTGGGCGATGAGCATACCTCTCTGGTAGCATCCTCCACAGGATTGGTTGTCATCTTCCTCGGCCGCCCCCCTGAGCGATCAGCTCGTCCTGGTTGTGAGCCAGCAGCTGGCGCAAGCAGCGAGCCGGCATTTCACTCTCGTCACATTTGCACACGCACAATCCGCGACATCACATACATGGCTGCAACATCACATAATAGCTGTAATGCGGACTGTCGGCAACTAATCCCCATTGGCACAGTTCCCAATGTGGCCCAAGAGAGGTGTAGCGATGAAACTCGCACAAGCCATTTGACAGGCAGCGTCTGGTCTGGAAATGGGGCCATTCCGGAGGCGGCAACAAATGGAGAGGGAAGAGCAGACAAGGAAGAGAGGGAAAGAAACCGGGGCGTCCCACGGTGCCTTTTTCGGCAGATGCTGTTGGAGGTGGCTCCGTCCACGATACACCTGCCGCAGGTTCCAAGTCATTTAGCATTACGACCCAACAACAACCGGCACAGCAGGCCGTTTGAGCCTTTCCCGTCAGCTGATTGCAGAGACTCGGTTGAGAGGATGGTGGCTGCAGCCCTCCTGCCGCTCCTCTCCACCGGTGATGCGGCACGAATAGGATGGCTCCCGAAGAGGAGCGGAAGGACAAGACTAGAGTAGAGTGCCTCTCGGGGTCCAAAAGCCCGTGGTCGTTTCTTCTTCTGCCCTTTCATTTCCCTCTTACGAACATGCAGCGGCATCGCTGTTTGAGGGGCGATGCATCCATCCTTCACCGCATTGTACGTACAACTGGACCTGTACTGGACCCTGATCGCACGAAAGGCCCGATCTTTCAAGGCCCTGCCCCAAAACGCCTACGTGGTGCACCGTTGTTGCGTCTTGTGTGGTCGGGGAAGTCCCGATGGCCGGTTCACCATGCTCGGAAGAAGTGCCCGACTTGTTGTGGTCGCCTACAGAATGAGGCAAAGCGAGGAACAGACGCAGGCTCACGGCGTTGCTTCTGCTGACTCTGCTGCGACCCTTTGTCTGTCGAACCGCGCCATCGGGTCCCGTCTGCGAGGTCAACTCATGCCAGCATGTCAGACGGTACACCCGAGGAAACAAAATTGATACTTTGACCGACCCTATGTAATTATCAAAGGCCCCAGTGCGGGCGTACCTACATAGTACACTAGGTTTGGACGTCCCTCAACGTCTATGATCGGCAGTTTCGATTTCCTCTTTGCTTCGCGTCCCTCCTCCATCATCGCCCGCCAACACGAGGTCACGGAACATCCCAGCTTACATACAGACGTCAATGCAATCACGGGCGGATTCAGACCAAGACGTGTTTGCCATGTCCGAGGCTCATGCACTCTAGGCATAAGCACACACGTCCGGGGACAGGCACCCAGAACGCGCCAAGGGCATAGGGCCGGAATTGCAGTCAGGCCCGGCCCCATCCTTGGGTGCGGGAAGCAACGTTATGCTGTCATCGACCTTCAGCCCTGGGAGTTTTCTGGTTCTCTGCTATTCAGCCCCGAGCAAGTCCTGGCCAGCTGTCTCCAACAGCAAGACCGAGTCGACTCATCTCGGGCAGGTTGGACCATGTTTACCCCCTCCCCCCTTCCTGGACGCACAGGTGTGCGACGTGGGCAAAAGGCATTGTCGTAACAGATGGAGCATGCAGCCAACAGATGACAGACGTGAGTTTGAACCACGCACCACCTCATCTCAGAGAGCCATGCAGAGGCCTCTCCTCTCTGTGGCAAGGCTCTGACTGGCTGCTCGACCCCTCCCCTCGCTTCCCGTCCACTGGCTTCGTTTCCCCAAGCGCGCGTTTACCCATTCAATGCGGCATCTTGGCACCTTTTTACAATGGTACCGCCCTCCAATCCAATTGGACTGCCCCACGCTAGACCCCTGCTTCACCCCGCCTGCCCGCCCAATCCTGGCCGCCGACAAACATTCTCAATCCGCCGGAGCTTTTTTTGCATCCCAAATTTTTGGAGGACCCTTGACCGAAAATTCTCATACGCCAGAGCAGCTGCCGTTCGCCCGCCCTTCATCAAACCTTGAACCAGAAGGCTTGTTACTTTCGTCTCAGGTCCCCTGATCGACCGCATCCGAAGAGAGAGAGAGACACATACACACCTTGGTTCTGTGCTTGATCGCCCTCAATGCCGTCCTCTGCAGCCCCCAGACGCCCAGGTCCCGCCGCCGACGACGAGGACCCGGCATCCTCTTCCTCCGCCAACTCTTCCGGCGCCGAGTCCGAATCCGACTACCTCGACAGTCCCGCCTCGCGCAAGAGACGGAGGACCGAGCCCCCTGCCAATCCAGACCTCTCAGGTCTCAACGACGACGACGATGACGACGACGAGGAGCTCAAGGCTGTCGTCTCGACCATCAAGGCCCCGTCACGAATCAAGCGCGCCGCCGCCGAACAAGCACCACAGACTGTCCGTCCCACGCCGTCGCAAACCGCAATCTCTGCGCCGACGGATCCCAACACCACCTTCTCCGCCATCAACGTGCGGCCATGGCTCGTGCAGTCGCTGGCCAACATGGCCATCAAGCGACCGACTGGCATTCAGAAGGGCTGCATACCCGAGATCCTAAAGGGGAGGGACTGCATCGGCGGCAGCAGAACGGGTTCCGGTAAAACGGTCGCCTTCGCCGTGCCCATCCTCCAGAAATGGGCCGAGGACCCTACCGCCATCTTTGCTCTCGTCTTGACACCCACCCGCGAGCTCGCCCTGCAGATCTTTGAGCAGTTCAAGGCCATCTCCTCCCCGCAGAGCCTCAAGGCCATCCTCGTCACCGGAGGCTCCGACATGCGCCCGCAGGCCATTGCCCTCGCGCAGCGCCCTCACGTCGTCATCGCCACGCCCGGCCGTCTCGCCGACCACATCCGCACGTCGGGAGAGGACACCATCTGTGGGCTGCGGCGCGTAAAGTACGTCGTGCTCGACGAAGCCGACCGCCTTCTCGACGCCACGGGGCCCGGCAGCATGATCCCCGACGTCGAGGAGTGCCTCTCCGTGCTGCCGCCCTCGTCGCAACGCCAGACGCTCCTTTTCACCGCCACAATCACCCCCGAGGTCCGCGCCCTCAAAGACATGCCGCTCAAGCCCGGCAAGCAGCCCGTCTTCGTCTGCGAGGTCGATACCCAGGCCCTTGCCATCCCCGCCACCCTCTCGCAGATGCACCTCCAGGTCCCCGTTACTCACCGCGAGCACTACCTTCACACCTTTCTCCTCACCGACGGCAACGCTGAAAAGTCGGTCATCATCTTCTGCAACCGCACCTCGACGGCCGACTACCTCCACCACCTGCTGCGCCTGCTCGACCACCGCGTCACCTCGCTTCACTCGGGTCTACCGCAGCGCCAGCGAGTGGACAATCTAGGCCGCTTCCGCGCCGCGGCGGCGCGGATCCTGGTCGCCACGGACGTTGCGTCGCGTGGTCTCGATATCCCCGAGGTCGCGCTCGTCGTCAACTACGACATCCCGCGCAACCCGGACGACTACATTCACAGGGTCGGTCGTACGGCGCGTGCGGGACGCAAGGGAGAGGCCGTGACGTTTGTAGGACAGAGGGATGTCGAGCTGGTGCTGGCGATCGAGGCTCGTGTGGGACGGCAGATGGAGGCGTGGCAGGAGGAGGGCGTCAACCTCGAGACGCGCGTCTTGCGGGACTCGCTCAAGGTTGTGAGCGAGAAGAAGAGGGAGGCGCTGTTGGAGCTCGAGGAGGGGAGAGAAGTTGGCGGAAAGAGGAAGAGGACGAAGCAGAAGCTCAATGCTTGAGCGGGGAGGATGTATCATGTTGTCAAAAGTTGTTGTCGAGAAAACTGGATCCTGGCGTAGTCATGGTTTGATCGGTTTAGATGGGATAGACAAAACAATACCCAATAGACAAAAGTCCAAAATTCTAGCCGGGTCGAAGGCGTGAGGTTCTCGAGAATAACACAGCGGTAGAGATGGGTATATGGCAACCCCCTTCATGTTGTGCACACAGCAAGGCTTGTATTTGGACGAACATTGTAGGCTGCAATACGGTTGAGGCCCTCTTTCGGAAGAACCCCTACTCCAGCTCTGATATGATGCATAGCCTAGCCAAGGGTCCTATGGGGGATATTTCTGCAACAAAGCCTGGCAGAGGGAGACTCGATCACTAGCAGCCATGCGTCTAAAACTTAGTCACCAGCCTACTTTAAGTTGGAGGGCGGTGCGCCCGCGAGATCGGCGTACCGAGACCCGGGCCTTCCTTAAACTTGATCGTGGCAAGCCATGCGACAGCTCAGCTGCGAAAGGACGGTTTCTCGAGCAGCCTTTACCCTGCGAGACAAGAACCCCGGTTCTCTGCCGACTGACACAGGCGCAAGCAGAAGCAACGGCTTGGGCCAAGAGAAGATGAAGAAGAGTAGCACGTCTGTCGGCCTGCGATCCCGGGCCATGGAGATGCGTGCCAACAACGATAAGTGGTAGCCGGCGGTCTGGCCATTTTGTTGTGCTGCCTTTAGCGTATACATGCGTAAACACGCGCAAGGGCTAGCGCAGAAGAAACCGCATCAAGTTTCCTATGAGAGCGGAGAAGGGAGCTGATGCAGGACAAGTTGACAACTTGCATTGAGCGTAGCTCCAACGTCCGGAACCAGCCCGATATTTAGGAAAACGGTCATTCCTCTGCTGTTACCGCGAGTAGTGAACTAATGAAAGGGCAGAACATCACATGACCGAGCTCGTCTGCAAACATCTGTATGCGTCGTGATTCGTCATCGTTAAATTCGTAAGGTGGTGATACAGGTGTGGTAGGTAAGTAATACAGGGTATCTCTGGAAGCCATCCAAACGCGCCGCGCCGCGCCGCACCGTGCCCAAGGCTGCCATTCCACTCCAATCTCCCTTGTTACATCAGGCAGACACGATCAGCCCCAGTCCGCAGCCCTCCTGGCCTAACGAGGCCCGGAAATCGCTCGCGCGCCTCCAGTGCTCGCGGTCGATGCGCTCCTCCTCCTTGCGCATCTTGAAGTCGAGCAAGCCGTCATCGCCCTTGCGCTGACGAACCATCTCGGCCTCGACCTTCTTAAATGCATGCCAGTCGTCCATCTGGGACGGCCAGGGCACCTGCTGCACCTGCTCGAGGCTCTTCTGGCCTTCGACGTGCTCCAGCAGGAGCTCGAGGCGGTACTTGTCCGTGGTGGCGTCCAGCTTGTTGCCGTATTGGCGGATGGTGTAACTAAAGCCCTGTCAGAGGAGATCGCGTACAACAGCAAGTGAGGTGTTGCTTACAGTCCATCATAGCGCACACCAGCCTGGGGAGCCAGCGTGCTTTTGAGGCGGTAGCCCCTGAGGATGCGGATTTGAGTGCCGACTTGGGTAAGGAGAGAGACGTGCATGTCAGAGAGACGGCCCTCACGGACATATCGGTAGAGGTTGCCACAGACGTGCTCCTCGCGGCCGGTCAAGAGGGGGAGGGCAGTGACTCCGTATTTTCCCTTGGTGGGCTTCTCGACAGCAGTGCCGAGAATGCCGTCACGGTGGGCGCAGGCCAGGTTCAGCCACCAGCTATAGAGAGTTAGTATCCTTCGTACAGGACTGTGATGAGCCAGGTGACTCACTGGCCAGGCTCGAACTGCTGGTTTCCTTCAAGCTCCGAAATGGGATCACAGCAGCTGTTGCGGACGGTCCAAGACTCGAGGGGATCCTTGCCGGCAGTGGTGAAGTGGATGTCGCGCATCTCACCGCCGGCAGACATGCTGCGCTGGCGCACCTGGTCGAGGGCGAAGTACTGCTCGCGGAATCGGGCCCTCCACATCTTTTGAAGGCTCTCGGCTACAGCCATGTCGGCACGGAAGCGGAGGGGCAGCGGGGATGGGCGGTGAGCGGGATCAAGAACGTCGGCAACTAGCTTGTCCAGGCGAGCGTGTTGAAGTGTCTCGAAGTCTAGGGAGGGAGTGTGTCGAAGCTCCTCCTTCAAGGCTCTCTCCAGGAGTCCTTGGATCCTGTCTGCGTGCGGTCCGAGGCTCTTCTCATGACGAAGGGACGTCCGCACCGAGTCGCAGAGCTCGAGAAGTTCCGCTTTGGTTCGCAGGGGTTCAGTTGGTGGAGAGGGGAGCACGGCTAGAAAGACATTAGACGGTGCTGGGAGTCGGATAGTGGTTGGTAGTGCTGACCTGCTCCGGGGTATCTCATAAAGTATGTCTCTGGTGTTCCGTCCATCTGGAACGGCGAGCGGCAGGGCCTTGACATGACTTGGGTGGGCGACATGGCGGTTCAACGTGTGAAGGTGGCCAAAAGTCTACGGAACCGAAGTCGTATGGTGAATATTCTCAGGGTGAAAGTCTCGCATCTAAGGTCGAGAGCGCCAGGTTTGCGATGTAGATGTATCAGGTGCTAGTAGTTGGGCCTGGATGTGTGTGTATGGTCTTTTCTCTCTCTCTCTCACTTAAGCGTGGTTTGAAAATGGGAGGCTTAAGATTGACGAGGAATGGGCAACGGCTTATATGAAAACTAGGGGATCGGAGCAGTGGCTTGAAGAACAGCATGATGTTGAAGCTAACAAGATGTGCACCCCTGAACTTAGGTGCCCGCGGCGATACGAAATGGCCGGAAGTAGACATGGTGCGTGTTCCTGATGGCACTCACGATGAGACAAAACGTCCAGAAGGGAAAAGCACTGTCCGTTGGAACCGGCTAGCTGGGAAGACGGTCGGGATCGGGGAGCAGCACTGATGAGCTCATTGCAAGTATCAGCCAGCGAAGGCGTACGCTACTGAGGATTTGGTTTGGATTGACAATCGGCCATGGCGGCTTGTGGCGCTGGAAAGCGAGACCGAGCCAAGACTACCAACTCACTGGAGGGAACCGTCAAACCACTCGAGTGGGGAGGTGAGCTAAGGTAAGGTACCTACCTGAAGCATCTATCAGCTCTCGCCCTAGTTGGGGAGGAACCATTGTGCTGGGTCGCCGGTGAAGGGAGGACACCGAAGAAGGCAGTTTGTTTGCTGGGGACTGTTCCAGACTTGGGGCGGTGAACGGGAAAGTCCAGACATGCGGAGGGCCTCCCGAGACCGGTGGCAGAAGCAAGCTCGCTTGGAACGCTGAAACATCTGCATTCTCTCATGTTGTCGGGGAAGTGAAAACTCCGTCGGCTACAGAGAACACGTTAGGATCAGTCTCTTCAGCGACTATACCAATTCCGGCGATGCTGCGAGTCTTGTTACAGAAGCATAATAGTCTGTGGGCAATCGCAAGGCACAGTGCCGGCACGGAACCCGAGGACATGCGTAGTAGACTAGAACAACCAAAGGTAGACCACTGACCAAACCGCCGACGTCTCGCTGAACCATGTGGCATCCGTCCGGAAAGGTTGTAGTTGTCTCCGGCCGGCGTCCGCCTCGGTAGCGGTTAACCTTTTCCGGCCTTTGCTCGGAGCGCTGCTCCTCCCGAAGCCCTAGCGCCCTACAAATGTCTTTGACGTCCAGTTCCAAAGGCTCTAGTAGCCCCGAATGCAAGGGCAGGCGGCGTTTCTTGTCTATAGCGTGCAGTAACGTTTTGGTCGAGACCTCGAAGTTCTGCTCCAACAACCTCCATCAGTAGCGGACACCATCTGGGAAGATTTGCACGCCACAGAGTCAAGCACTTATTTGATCTTGTGTAGCCCATCCAAAGTCTCGGGACAAAGGGGTGCGCTTAACCATGTCGACCAAACCCATCTACCTAACGGCTGTCATCGCACCCAAACCGGGCAAAGCAGTTAAGGTGAGTACATCTGGCTGACCTACTGCTCGCATCCACTGCCTCGCCAGGCAGACGTGTCGGCGTCAGCTCCTGTCTCACTTCGAGACGCACCAAGCTGGACAGAAGGTTTGAAACCAGGGTTTCGAGTTCCTGGAACGCTGCGTAGGCCCTTTGCAGTATGAGGTCCATCGTGGGTTCATAGACGAGAACGGCGATCTCGAAGAGTTCGTGGAGTAAGAGACGCAAGTGGGCTCCATCACATTGGTGTGAGTGGGGGATCGACTGAACATCCTCCCAGATACCTCGATAAAGAGGCATTCTACCAACAGATGGTCGAACCTAACGTTCTCACTCTGGCTGAAACCATTGAGAGCGGGGAATTAGTTGAGAGCGTCAAAATCGTCCACAAAAAGCCAGATGCTGAACAAAAGCCCTTCGATATTCGCGAATACAGCCCTTAAGAAAGTACGACTTCACAGCCTGGACAAGGAGACCCAGAAGGTATGGATGAGCTGATGTGTATGGTGAACCGCGTATCTTTGGCACTAGTTGTTGTTTTTTGGAGACGATTCGAGTTAGTTGCGACTCCTCCAATAGCCACAATGTGAGGGAAGAAAGAGGCGCGGTTTCTCCAAGACAAGCCATGGAGGTTGAACTCGTGGAGCCAACAAAGGCAGCAGGCATTTCAGCAACGCCCGTGGGAAAGCCATGCGGATCTTTGCTAGGTAACATAGCGTTCTCTTCTCCTGACTGAAGCGAATCGATTTATCCAGTGAGAGTTCTGAGGTACCATACGAAAGGCAACACTCCCACTGAAAATCTTTCGATCTGTAACGAGTCGTTATCCGAACGTTATTCTCATATGCTGGATCATGTCTAACTAACATAAGCATTTAGCAGGTGGAGAAATTGCCGTCAGAAGCGGCAATAAGCAACGAGAGGAACAAATGTCACCAGAGAAAAGGCAAACATGTAAGATCAGAGATGGATCCAACCGTTTATCTCGAACCAATGCAGAACGGTTGAAGATGCCATGTGGAACCGACATCTGACTCGTCGCTAGGCAAACGGTCAGTGGGCGAGTTGAGCTGAGGTGCGGGTTGTACGGACGTAAGATCTAGCAAGCTAAGCAGGAGATGGAAAGAGGGACAGAGACGGTGCAAGCCAAATTTTATCAGCTTGTCTCCCTCCACTCGCCGTGACGACGTACCTTGGAGAAAAGAGAGACTTGCGTGACTAGGAACACAAGTGAGTAAGGTACCAACTCCATGCGAACGGGGAATGTCGTCTCCCGTATTTCTGGTACCCTTCTCGGGGTCGTTGCTTCTCCTTTTACTAAATCTGCTTGCCTTGGAAAGTGGCTTGGAAGATGACACAACCGACGAATTGAGGGCATCAAAAGGGTAAACAGCTTTGAGCGCAGGGGAGGAAGCCGATCTTGTGATTGCCTGCCGTTGGGAATGTATTGTGGTAGGTAACGTACGGACGTAAAGCTGCGTCTCCACTTTTCCCGTAGTCCGCCCGGTGCCACCTGCTAATCGATCCCATCTCCACCATCTTGGCGACAGCCTTTCCACATGCAATCTTCAACTTCTCATCCATCATCCTCCCAAACACCAAAGACCACCATTCGCGAATACACGAGCGCCGGAAATGGACAGCAACAAAGACCTCCTCGCGAAAGCACAGGAGTACTCGTCTAGCAATGTCGACCTCTACGAGCTGCTGCAGATCCACACTACAATAACCGAAGAGAAGGAGATTCGGCGTGCGTGGCGCAAACAGTCGCTTAATTACCACCCGGACAAGCTCAAGGACGCATTCGACCCCGAGAAATGGGAGCTCATCGAGACGGCGCGCGACATCCTCCTCGACGCCGCCGCCCGCGCCGCCTACGACAACGCCCGCAAGGCAGTCCTCCTGCGCAAGGCCGAGCGCGACCGCGTTCAGGGACAGCGAAAGCGCCTGATCGACGAGCTCGAGGCTGCGGAGCAGGAGGGGAAAAGACAGAAGCTTGCCGAGGAGGAGCGCGCACGCGAACTCGAACGTGAACGGGCGCGACTCGTTGAAGAGGGACGCCGGCGCATGGCAGAGGAGGCGGAGCGGTTCAAGAGGGAAAACCTCGAGCGTTTGGAGAGGGAGAGAGAGCCCGACGAATATGACGAGAAGCTGGCCGAGTTACAAAGGCGGCTCGATGAGAAGAAACGTCTCAAGGCTGAGAAGAAGGCGAAGAAGAAGGGTGGTGTCACCAACGGCGCTGACTCCGCCGCGGCACCGAACACATCGAATACCCCTGCTCCAGCACCGGCACCAGTACCAAAGGCACCGGTCAAATGGGAGGATCTCAAGGCGCGGATGAGCGCAGCACAGAGACTCAAAGAGGCCAAGAAAGCCGCCGAGGCTGGGCTGGCGACAGAGGAAGAGGTACAGCAGAGATACGAGGCACTCAGGGCTCTGGACCCGAATCGTACAGACTGAGATACCAAAGGAGACGGCACACGTTGAATTGACAAAGTGGCTGTCAGGATAGACGATGCTATAAAGCGGCAAAGAAGCGACGGCTGGTGGTGGTGGCGATGGAAGAGGCAGCCACGGCTCTGTTATACAATTATACCCCTTTTCTCTGTTCTACAATAAGATGGGCACTGACTTTCTACTGTGCAGATGCCAACCCTTCTCTCAACCACTCTGGCACGAACGCCTTGATCTTCACTGCATTGTTCTTATCCTCCTCACCCCACTGTAAAAGGAATTCATCGGCAGGGTCAAAGGACGAAGCGGCCGTCTCACCAGGGAGGACAACGTCCGTCATGATCTCTAGACGGCAGAGTCCTAGGCCGACGTTTCCAATGCCCTTGAGCCACTTGCCAGCGCTTCTCCCCCTCTTGCCTGACCTGCCGATGCTCGTCTCTCGCGGAATTGTCTCTGCGGGCAAGCCCTCGGGGCCGTGATTCGCATCCTGCTCCGGCCGGTACTGGAGCGTTTGGGGAATGGCCCTGTCCACGTCGTAAATCATGCACGGCAGTATCCTCTTGCGCACCACTCCACGATGCTTCGTCCTGATCGTGAGCTCCTGCCCCACGTAGCAGCCCTTATGATAGTCGATTCCATTCATGTAGTCCATGTTCGTCTCCTGCGGCAGCGCATGTTCCCGAATGATCTCGTCCTGGCCCTCGGCGACGCCCTGCATGTATCGCCTGATCGTGTAGCTGTCCTCTGTCGTCGCGTCGAGATCCAGCGGCGGCGGCGTGTCCTTGCCCTGCACCAAGCGGTACCCCAATCCCGGCGTTCTCGGATCCCGGGTGATCGTGCTCAGCAACGCAGCGTCCGTCGTGATCGGCTTCCCGCTGTCGTCCCAGGCATGCCACACCGTCGCCTCATCCATCGCGAGTAGTCGCACATTGAGCTTGGCCCGCAGCTTGTACCGCTTGATATGCTTCGCCAGTCTTTCGGCCTCGTTGGCGTCGACTTCAATCAGGAATCTGGTGCCGGCCTGCTCCGACTCCGCCGCGACGCCGCCTCCGAGGCCAGCGATATCCGGGTAGATGAAGACGTCGTGCAGCACGCGGCCGGTGGCGTTGAGGAACGCGGCGTAGAAGCCTGTCTGCCGCGCGCGGGCCTCCTTGGACGCGATGTTGCCCGTGATGACGCCTTGCAGGAACTTTGCGGCGTCGGGACCGGCGACGGAGATGAGACGTCGAGACGGGAGGGCCGCGTAGCCGGCTGCAGGCGGGGCGGGCGGCAGTGGGGTGATGTTGCTCGAGTATTGCCGGCGCTGTCGCTGTTGGCGACAGGTGCGGCAGACGAAGCTTGGAGCAGATAGCTGCTTGCGCGCCGCGAGCGTCGCGTTACGGGCAACGCCGTTCATCGTTGGTTCGTGAGTCTTTCTTCAAACAAGTGCAAGGAGTTGGTTGCTTCGGAAAAGCGATCGGTTGAGGAAGAGGGATTGTCGGTGCAATCGGTGACTGAGCTAGCTTTGCGGCATTCGAACGCCCGCGATGGGGTGGGTTGAGGATTGCAGTAAGAAAATTGTTCCCACTGGTTTGTAATGACGTCCTAGCTCTGGGATGCACGGGACACCTCGGGACTCTGGCTGGGATTTTGCTAATGCCAGGCACAGAGAGTCGGGGGTGCTAGCTCCGATCTATTCCCGCAAGCTTGGGATACCTTAGGTTCGCCCTTCCATTTGGACCCCATTGATGGCACGTGCCTTCCTGAAGCTAAAGTGCTGCCTAGAACGACGACACGTTAGACACTTAGAGCTTTTCGCAACCTGCATCCTCAAGAGTAACATGATTATGAAGTGGCTATGTCACGGGTGTGTTGTTTGGCTGATTACCGACTCAATCAAGTGGAAGTTTCTCAATGGTCAGTCAAACAGCGAGGCGAGTAAACGACCACAATGTCTGATTGGCTGCCTGATGTTCAACGTCGTATAGAAGAACATAGTCGAGGGTGCCTTAATGGAGGAAGACCATGCACACATCACTGATCTCGACTATACTGTTTGGTTGGCTGGTAGAGAAAGTCTCCCTCACCGGCATGGAATTGCCTGATTGCGAAATTTTCAGGTACATAGTATCTTGCCTTGTTTTCGACCGAAACAGCTAGGCTTTAGTGCATCCACCCTCCATCAAGCTTCGCTGTGCTTCGAGTTCCAGTAACTCTTTATGTACCATTCCCCCAAACAATGACGCAAATACAGTCTGGTCGGGCGGATGACATGCAGCTCCCGCTCCCGCCGGCAAGGTTAAAGGCCTACAATGCGGGCTTGGTGGCACCGAATTTCCCTGGATATCAACCCCCAGCAACGCACCGCCAATGGGAGACACTTTGGGCAGTGCTGCCCTGTCAGCGCTAATGCTCGACGCCCCGTAGCAGTGACTGCCAAGGGAAGCAAATGCCATTTCAGTCGTTCTACTCGTGTCGGCAGTCATCAATCGGTGGCGCGGATCGACACCCCGTCCAAAGAGTGATCAGACAACCTGATAGTCTGCCTCCTTATTGACCTGGGAGTAACTTGCACGACTGATCTGTGCTTGATTAACCTGACAGTGAAGCTTTTGCCAGCCAATCGAAAAGACAGGAGAAAAACGGCAAGAAGGATGAAGCAAAACACACATGAAATAAAACTTTGCACTAAAAACATACAATAGTCACGTAGGATCAGTTAGGATCAGGTCAGGATCAAGTTATGACACAGGCCAGTCGTGCACGGTACTCCAAGGCCAACAGGGGTACAGACTATCAGCTCATATGTATACTCCCGTCCATTTTGAGAGTGAAATGTCGGATCAGGGGTTTGTTGGGCTGTTCGTCTGTCGTTCGACTCAAGCGGATACGCGAATCCTACAGAAACCATGTCTTTATTCTTTTGCCAAGTCTGCCTAGCCGTGGCAGACTCGGGCTTTTTCTCGCTCACACTTCTTTCCATCTGCCCTGCATTTTACATCTCCAACTTCCTCTCAATCCCTTCCGTCATCGCCTTGAAGGATGACCAGACTCTCTTTTTGAAGGCTCTTTGGCAGTTTTGGATGGTTCAGTCGAAGGACATTCTTTAGTACGGCACACTCGATACCCACCGCATCGTCTTAGTTTACTGAAGTGCATCGCGGTTATTCGTCTCGAAGCAACGCCGGACCTCGTCTGGGAGTTCCATCCCACTACCGATCACTATGATAGTGTCGCGATCATGGCTGGCGGCACTGTTTGCCGTGGCTCATATTCAACCCGTTTATAGCGCCGAAGATGCCGGCGCATCAGATGTCCCTTCGACTAACAACTTCCTGAGACGGGTCTATGCTCAGGGTGAGTCGCCACTGGCCTGCACGAGAGCTCAATAAAGGGAGGTGACTGACAAAATGTAGCTTCGGTTCTCGGCAGCTGGGCTTACTTTGATGGAGGAGAAGTGTCCCAATACATCGACAATGGGAAGAACACTTCAAACGCATCCTCGCCACTGTCAAGCACCTTGTCCATCGATCTCTCCAAGTCCTGGAAGCCCGCCAATGTGGAGATCAAGCAGACCCAGAAGAGAGGCGCTCCGATGATGATGAGACAGGCAATATTCACCGATAACTCGTCGAACTCGTTCTACATCTGGGGGGGCACACGTCGCGCAACGCTAGTCCGCCTCCTGCGCAGCTCTGGAAGTTCGACGCCGACGGCAGCGGAGGAGGCTCGTGGAGCCCCAAACACACCGACGACCTCAACTCTTTCACCCGGCTCACCCGCTCACAGGGCGGCGCCTACGTCAGCACTCCCGACTCGGGCTTCTACTTTGGTGGTTATGCAAGCAGGTATACCTCTCAGAACCCCGAAGGCCCCGTGCCTGGGTATTTGCAGTTCAACTATACGGCAACGGACCAGGAGTGGACGAATCACACCGAGGCCCCTTACTCTATCTACGGCACTGTAGTTGGGGCCAGTGCTCATTACGTCCCCAATTACGGGCCCAACGGCCTTCTCATGATCTTTGGTGGGGGGTCTGACGTCCCCGGGAGAGCGCAGAGCAAAAACAGGGGGTGGCTCGATTTCGGGAAGATTTACTTCATGGACCCTTTGACAAAGAAGTGGTATTCTCAGAAGACCAGCGGGAACGCTCCCGGCGCGCGCATGTGGCACTGCACAGTCGGCGCGTTGAGTCAGAACAACACTTATGAGATGTAGGTAGACAAGGACGTTGCCAGATGGTCTTGGTCGCAGCACACTAATCCGGTTCTAGTTTTGTGTTCGGCGGCACCAACGAGGCAAACAAGGAGGGCTACGACGAGGTTCATATTCTCTCGCTCCCCGGCTTCATCTGGAGGAAGGCGGACTACACACCCAGTTCGCCGCGAGATTCCATGTCGTGCATCGTCGCTGGTCAACGGCAGATGGTCACCTTCGGAGGGATTAACCGGTGGAAGTGGGACGACGACGAGGCAAACTATTTCCGTGATCAAGACCCCTTCCCTCAGGGCGTGGGTGTATTCGACTTGACGGATTTGAAGTGGAAAGACGAGTACAACGCCGACGCTTCTAGTTACGACTCGCCGGACGTGATAAAGACCTGGTATAATGAAGGGTAGGCAATGCTTTTGTCGGTGGTCAATTTCGTATCGCTAATGAGTCACAGCAACCTCGCGAGTGTCGAATATTCAGAAGGCGTCGAAGGGCTCATGAAGTCCGGCACCTCAGGTTCCGGCTCCTCATCTGGAGACTCCGGATCCAGCTCAACAAACACCGGAGCCATTGTCGGCGGCGTAGTAGGAGGCGTCGCGGGCGCCGCCTTGATCGGTCTGGCCGCGTTTTTTCTCATGAGACGGCGAAAGCACAAGCAGGTCACAACCAATGAGACCGGCGACGCCGTTGAAGCGCCAGCCCGTCCCTACGACATGGAACAGACGTGTTCTTCAAATCCGCCGCCGTCGACGACTACGGCACCGTCCGAACTCCAGGGGGAGTACCGCGGCCACTCGCCGTATTCGATCGGGGAGGTGCCCAAGACGATGCAACCGCCCGAAATGGAGGCGCAGGATCCACGACATGTCTACGCTGCAGAGCTAGACGGATCCGAGGCGCGAAAGTGATTTGCTCTCGGTCACAATAGCTACATGATGACAACATATAGATGTTCAGTTCTTATGTCATATATGAAGAGGCTGTAGAATAACTTGACAACTATTTTCTTCCCCGAGACTCTCCTTGTTGAGACGTCTGCTTGTGGTCCAAAACATAACACGGGCTTGATACCCATCGTTGAAAGAAGAAAACTAAACACCTGTCCGTTCTCATTCATTGACCACCGTATAGCCATTGAAAGGGTACCCTCTCTCCTGAGCCAAAAGTCGGTATCTAGCACTAGGGGAGCAACACAAAATGAATCATTAATGCCGTTGCGGGAGATTACAAGTTTGACGATCCTGCTGCATACTGACTCTGTCGCTTGGCTGGCACATCTTTCCCGAATATACTGGATGCCACTTGGACTTCATTCTGAGGTTGGCAGGCTGCAGGCAATTGCTGCAGCAGCTAATGACTATCGCCCTTGCCAGCATCGCCGACTCCGTGATCACAATCATTGACACATCACTTAGTCTTGCAAACCCATCGACAAGATCCAAGACGACCAAGAGCGTTCGACTAGGTCAAGAGGTGTCTACCTCTTGCGCAGTGTATCCTTGAGCATGCGCAACGAAAACTCCAGTCACCTCCCATCGACGCCCCTAGGGCCCAGTCGATGCCCGAGACTGTGCAGCATTGCAAAGAGAAGGTCAATGTGCTGAAGAGGGTTTTTGACGAGCTCGAAAGGAAGTACACTGAGGATTGAGATGTAGTATAAACTCGGACCAGAGCCCGCGCCTGATACCGAGGGACGCTTCGAGGCACAATGGCACTCAAAGTCACGAGCCTGATGAAAGCAGGCCTGGAAGCACCCATGGGTTTGCCCATACTACCTGGGGATAAGTTTTAGTTTAGTCAATAGCTGCAAGCAATACCCATAGGTTTTTAGCTACAAATAAATCACTTATAGAGGAAGCGTATTGCAGTAAATATTGATATGTTCAATAAAAACAACAGCATAAAATACAACTTAACGGATAGGCTCAAGTTCTTTTTATCTCCACCCTTCCGTGTCGCTTGCTAGGTTTTCGTCTAGCTTACCCATAACAACTAGCAAATTTTGAGGAACTACACATGGGCTCTTCAGGTAGTCATGAATCTAGATAACTGAGCATGGGTCCTTTAGATAACTAGAGTACCTATATGCACGGGGTAACCCATACTCCTTGGCCCATCTGCGTGCGTGCCCAAATTCCGACCCTAGATGAAACATCTTTTGGGCCATGTTGAGATATTTGCCGTGGACGAGGTCTTCGGTCTGCATGACGATGTTGACAGCATCAAGAAAGCTCTTGAACGATTATGCAAGACCGGAGCATCACTTGAGGACTCCGAGATCGAGCGGAAAGAGGCACTCGCATCTCAGAAGATATGGTCAGGTAGAAGAAGCCATGGACCTGTTTCAAGTGTTCAATTCAAAAGGTAAGAAACGCAATGGACCAAACCCGCCTCGAGCGGCGGCCCCATATGCCGCTGGCGTCTCCACTCCTCCGATAAGCTGAGCTGATGTCGGCTCGGACCCGCCGCCTACAAGACCGGGGAGTCCGGGCCTCCGCGCTCACATCGGGCAACGACAGAAGGGCCAAACTATCACGCACTGAGACCGAGGCCGTAATAATCAAACCGGTCGCACACAATAATCGGTCGAACAGCCGAGACGCCAATGCCTCCACGAACAGGTGGTGACTCCCAATTGTACGGTTGGACGGCTCTGACGGGACGGGGAACTACAGCAGAAGAACACTAGACCCAGCCATCACGGCAACCAAAGAACCACACCGATCCGCGACCCCGATCCCAACGACAAGCCAAGCCCGCCGAGTCGCCCCCTGCCCATCAGCAACCTCCCTTGCCGATCACCCAAGCCCATCGGCGCAAAACCATGACGGCATCATCTTTGGAGAGGAGAGCGCCGGGGCCTTGCACCAGGGAAGTCCCGCCGTCCGAACGAGCTAATCTGTCTCGTCCCGTTCGAGAGATCAGCAGTTTGAATGACTTCATCATTTTAAGGGTCCAGAACGGCACCCGCGGAACTGGCACTGTCAAAGAGGGAGCGAACGTCTAAATTATGGAGACCGCTGGTGTGCGAAAAGGTCGAGCCCGGACTTTGGCATCTCCCCGAAGCACCGGATTTCCTGCGCAACGCCCGATGTTAAACCCGCGCGTGTCCTTTACGACTCTTGCGTTTAGCTCTGTCGCTCCCGCAGGCTAGCGACTTTTAAGGTTAGAGTAGGTAGACGAGGCCAAGGGTGAGCTGAGGTAAGCGGCGCGAACAGAAAGTCGATGACGGGGTTCAGGCTCTCTCTCACACTGCGCGTTCGTCGGAGTTGGAGGGAGCTGCGAAGTCCGCACCCGCGCCGCGCTTGTTCGTTCCGCGTGTTCTCAGTTCTTGTCACACCCCCACCCGAACGCTGGGCGCAGTCGTCCGCGGGATGCAGAACGAGTGCGAGAGAGCGACGCGCACTTAGCTTTTAGACTTGTAATTAAAGCCCCTGGCTGCGGTTAGGAGCCGTCGAGGAGGTTGACGAGGCCGCGAGCTATCCGTCATGGGATGCGTGTCAGGTCGTCAACGTCGACATCACGTTCATCCGTCAGACGCGCGTCCGGACCATCCATCATCCCGTCTCCTTTGGAACACACCGTCTTTGCTCGGATGACACCCGTCGGAAGGTTTCGTCGGACGGTGTTTCCTCGAGCCCCCCCTCCACCAAAAAAACGTTGCCGTGAGAGACATGCAGACCGCACCAACCAGCAGCCATGCCAGGAACCCGGACGGCCACGGGCCAACTCTTGTTTCCTCCCGTGTCGCCGTGTGAATGGATGGGTGGGTGGGTAGGCAGGTGAGCGAGCAAACCGCTGCTTGGGATTCCTCGTACACCCGGACGGCTCGGTGTGGAGTCCCTTCGGCGCGGCGGTGAGACGAAGGTGGGAAACCCTAGTGATGCTTCGGACGTGAGCTGGCGCAGCAGCGTTTAGGAAGCGCCTGCTGTTTTGCTTCAGAAGAATCCGCGTCCCGTTTCGACGTGTAACTTGTTTGAGAGTCATCTGGGAGCGATGAGCCCTCGTCTCGCCATCGTCGGCGGGTGCACGAATCTCGCGATCGCGGCCGTTGAGACCACCCAGCCCCCCCCCAAGCGCGATCGTATACTGCATGCAGACTGCAGACAGCCGACGATGGCTTCACCGAGCAACGGCCTCAATCACTGGCAAGCCGAGACCTGACCAACCTGCCACGACGGCCGCGGAAAGCCACAGGGTACTCGGTGACTCGGTCTCGAAGGTCCAGCACGTTCTACTGCGAGGGCCTGTGGATCAAACAACCAACCTACTAAGGTACTCTGTACAGACGCGGCCCGCAGGTGTTGCTTGCATTTGCACGTTTTAGGGGGGTGTGTGGCATTGATTTCCAACCAAGATGGGCCCGAGACCCGCCGCGGAAAAGTGTGGGACAGTGATGAATAATTGTACCCATCAAGTCTCCGGCTTACGAAATCAAGCCCAGTCGACTTTGCACAAATTTCAATCCACACACTCCCTGCGGGGCCGCGCTATAACCACACCCACATCCACACCTACGCTTACAGCATCAGCAGCAGCAAATCCACTTTCGGCCCCGGGCTTTACAGTCATCGAGGAAGGGGAAGCGAACCGTAAGTTCTGGACTTAAGGATATGAGATTAACTCCAATGCCAAGCCACACTTTTTTGCAGCGGTGGAGCCCGCAAACAGGACAAGGCAAGGCAAGCAAAGCAACAGAATCTGCGCGCAGCACAAAAAAAAAAGAAGACACTATCGTGAGATTGATTTCAGGCACACCATCTAACCGTGAATCAAAAATGTCCGGGGCAGCGGGGCATCTCGTCCGGGCGCTCGCTTCTCCTGACCGTTTTCTGACAGCATTTGGCGTCGAACGGTGTAACCCACGATCCTCCAATATCTCAGCCCCTTGCGAATCTACTGCGAATCGTCGCTTGGACAGCGGTGACAGCCCACCCCCGCAGAATTTCCACACACCTCGTCTCCGCCGTGCTGAGAGAGAGGGAGAGAGAGAGGTTCACGTCGACTCATCGAGACTCTCTCCTCGCACAAAGCAGCAGCCCAGCCCTTTCCGCACCGCCGCACCCCGACGCCCCCTCCCTCAACCCCTCCCGCTCTGGTACGGCGGAGAAAGGAGGAGGCGTAGAGTACGTGGAATGTGGATGGAGCGTGTTAGAGAACGATGGGTCAGTGCAAGGCGGATGAACCAAGCAGCGTCCGCCATCAGCAAGTCGAGACCTTGAGGCGTCGAGGCCTCGAAACCCCCCCTCACCAGGTCCAGATCCATGAGCCGTCCTCTTATCGACAGATCATCAGCGATGACCAAGCGCGATGGCATAAACCACGACGACACCCGTGGAGCACATGACATGATGGATGCACGTCTGAAGATCATGGCCCGGCAGCCGCAATCGCCTCCCTCCCCCCTTATCGATAAGGAGGAAGCACTCCGTCCCATGGCGGGGGTTCATGTCGAAGGAAATCGCCATCATGACCTCTACTTACGCCAACGCTACATCATGCCCGTCCCTCTCATCCATCCCCTTGCCGGATTCCCGTCAAAAAAGCACGGAGAACGAGGCCTGTCAAAGCAGGCATTTAACCCTCCCTCGCTATTCACGACCGGGGTTGCGTGCACGACGACACTCGTTCATCATCCGCCAATGGACCTGGACCAACCTGGCCCGTGCCCCCTTTGCACAAAATCCCATGCAGCTCCCCCTCCCCTCTCCCGCCCAGTGCAGCCTCAAATGATCGACGACCAAGCAAGGTAGATAGGGTCCAGATGGGCACCCCACGCCCCCCAAAAAAAAAGAGGTCAGGTCCCATCTGTGTCTCATCCGGGGGTGATAAGGAGAAGGAAAACACAAGAGGCCGTGGACGTGTCACCTGCACGCACTTTCACAGGGCCACGAAGCAAGCGACTAGGGCAACGAGGTTGGGCCAATTTCCCATTATGCTTGTCTAGCCGTCCAAAGGACCCCCCAAGGGATCCTGTCTTCACCGCCCTGCTTTTCACCATGTTGAGGCGCTCAACCGCAGTTGATCACGCTCCACGATAAACATGCCAGGGACGAAAAAAATCTCTTCTCTGCTTGTTTATTCCAAAAGGCAGGGCTGGCTGGCGAAACGGGGGGCGGTCAAGCGAAGCAAAGAAACGCACCGCGCGGGTGACACAGTTGCCGCGAGCTTGTTGATTAGTGCACCGGCCTAGCCTCGCTCCTAACGCACATTTGTCCTTCTGTCAAGCACACTTACCCGTGCCCGGAGGACTGATCGAGTTCGGTTCCGGTACGATTACGTGCGCAGAAACAGAAGTTGACGTCTTTTCCAACCCCTCGGCGGGACATCGAGAGGCCTCGATCGGGAAAAGCACATCAGGTGAAACAAACCGCGCTGGCATGTCAGGTGTTACTGCCCCTTCCCGACGAACCACTACTCGTCCCGAGTTTTTTGTTTTGTTTTTTCGGTTGCTTTTGGTTTAAAGTTCTTTGCCGAGACTGGCGAGCGACAAAAGGCGGGGGTGTTTGTGTGCCAATGGTCCGATGGCTTCGTTGATTGCGACGTTGGCGAGTCTAATTGCTCGCTGTGATGCCCTGAACCGACGAGGCCGGATCGGCTGAGGCGTCCGACGGCGGCGGGCGGGCGGCACTAGATCGACATCTCCTCCCACCCACCCCGTTCATCCTTCGCTGTCGACGGCCGTTCGGCTCAATGACATTTGCGCCGCCCGTTGCAGAGCGAAGTCGGCGCTGGAATCTCTCCGTTGGCATGTGGTATGCGGTCTTGCAGACCGGATTAATCATTTCCAATAGGGAAACTCTAACCTCCAACTTTCAGCCGTGCTTATCGCGGATAAGCCAGGCCATTCAGAACCGGCTCACGGCGAGAGATTTGGCGTTGGGCAGGTCGTCCCGGCGTCAGCATCGCGGGGACAATGCGCTGTCCAGCAAACGCTGGCTCGTGGGCAACACAAATCTGACAATCTGACAACCGGCCCCCAAAACCGTGAATCCTGTCTTCAGCCGTCCACGACGGACGAATGACCAGGGCCCCGGGACACTCGTCAGTCGCGACACAGACAAGGAGGGCCAGGTCAAGCCCAACCATCATGCCATGCCCATCTCCCATTATCCGCCCTTTAATCTGCCAGTTTTCCAATCTGAAGCGAGATCTCGCTGCGTGCTGCGCCCTGTATGTCAGCCGGGGTGAGGGTCGCTACCGCCCTGGAGAAGATGGCAAGGGAAGGGGGGGCCTGATTGAGAGAGGCGGAGCACACGTGGTGCCCGGAGGCCCAAGCGGGCGCCGCAAAACCCGCAGCGCCGCAACAGCCGGCCCCCGAGGGGTGGAGGAGACGTGTCGAGCGGGTTCCAATCGTTGCGATTATCGTCTCTCGGGTGCTATTGACATGCCTTGCGCAAGCTCGCCCTTTGGTTGTTCTTGGGAGTCGGGTAGCACTTTGGCGTTGGCCTTGGTTTAGCTTCTTTTGGCTCGCCGTCTCCAGTCGGGCGGGATTCGTCCGTCCGCTCGCTCGCACGCCCTGTGGTAGCGGGAGCCCGAACCAGCGAAGGGGGGGAAAGGTGATGACTGGCACTCTCGGCAACTCGCATTCGCTGTCAAGGCCGCGCATCCCCGCGCCCACCGTATACGGATGCACGCCTTTTTAATTCCTTCGCAGGTCGTCCTCGTATCGCCTTATTCGAGGGTAAACTCCAACTCCGCCATGCTTGATTCGCACTCGCTTGTCTTGGCCGGACCAGAGGCAACTGACCTGGCCAGATTCAATCATATCAGACCATTTCGAAAAGTTGACGTCGTCGTCGTCGTTGTCGTCGTAGTCGTAGACCTAGTCGTCGCCTCGCTCACTGCCTCAGTCCCTCACCGTCTACTACAGGACCGGCTCCAATTGTCGGTCGCGACCCAGCGTCGCATCCCTAAACCCATGTCCTGTTTGCCGGTGACTATTGTCGGTGACATTCTTTGGCGCAATTGGTTCGGGTGCCTGGTCCACTAGTCGGACTTTTTTTTTTCGCTTCCTCGTCTCCAGGCAGCCCTTTTTGGCGTGTTAAATCCGACAGCCCTCGGGAAAGGGAAAAGGGAGTTAAAACACACCGCCAAAGTCCGTAAATGCCACGACGAAATTCCCTTGGTGATTCGCCTGCGATACGGCTGCGGCAGCGCTAGGGCGTGGTGCCAAGGGGCAGACGGGAGGGGCGTGCCGATAGAATGTCGGGCGGAACTGGTCCAGCTGAGGGAGTCTTGGGACTTTGAGTCTCTCTCGGATGAGGTAAGCGAGGGATGGGAGGACGGATGTTGAGCGAGGCCGATCTGCCGAGATCGCACGGCGCGCATCTGGTACCTGAAGGTGTATTGGTTCTTGTCCTTTGGTGCAGCCAAGCGCTTTGTCGGCTCGATGCTGAATCATGTGGGCTGCCTAAATGACTCGACAGTCAGTTTCGTACCGCAAGATGAGGCGAATGAAAAGCAATGATGCAATCTCGACCTCCTCACGCGTAAACATTCGCAAAATAAAAAGTTGGGAAGAGGGGGTTCAGATTGAAGCTTGTTTCAATTGATATCTGGTTCTGGGCTCGCTTTTTCAGAGGGGAACTGGTGTCAACCCCCTAGCGGCGCTGGTATCTATCTGTCTGTAACACAAGGCTGGACCACTCAACCACAAAGTCTCCACGATTGGGAGCCGGGGAGCGGCAGCAGAAGAGAAAAAATGAAATTCCCAATAATCGCCCATTATCCATCAAGGCCCTCAATATGTGATCCACATTAGTGCCTTGCTTTTCGTTGCAACATAAGAAAAGAGAAGAGATGAAATTCCCGATTGGCGACATTGCTGTCATGATGTAAACCCCATAATCGTTGACCCATGCCGTTTTGTTGGTATCGGTAGGAGAAACGCCGTAATATGCAAAACGCTCGCTGTATAAACCAAAGAAGAGATCATGTAAAACCGTAGACGAACAAGTGCGAGACCATGCCCGAGTGCGTACTTTTTAGTACACCGAGATGGCAGACACGAGCCTTGCTGGGTTCCGAGGCGGCAGGTAGTAGCCTTCTGAGTAGAAGGAGCCGTCGCTGTTTTGTTGTTGTTGTGAGATCTCTTCCTTGGCTTCCTTCTCGGAGAAGGTGAGCACGGCGTTTGGCGGTGATGGGGGCATCGACTCGTCTTCCGAGACGTCAGAGTCGTGCTCGAGCTCCGGTGGTGAGCTGCTGCTGGAGTGGGATGGTGTGCGGACAAGCTCGAGCTGTGCGTAGTCCTCCTCGAGGTCGTCCTCCATGTCGTAGTCTTCCGACACCTCGACGGTAGTAGTCCTCGGTGATGCGGGGGCGGCGGAGGGCATGCGGCGGAGGGAGACGGTGTCGGCCATCTCAATGTCCTCCTCGTCGTAGTCGTCATCGGAGGAGTCTGAAGAGGAGTCGTCCGAGTCGGAGGCGTCGTCGGCGTGCCAGTCATCCTCGGGATCCTCGATGATGGAGTCGGCCCATTGCACGTGGCGCTCCTCGCTCTTGGTGGCACCGCGGACCGACTGGTTGAACCAGCTTTCTTGTTCCCGCTCGGCGTCGGCGAGCTCAAGCATCAGCGAGTCGAGGAGGTTGGCGTGGCCGACGAGCAGGCGGAGGTCGTGGTCGGCGCGGGCCGCCTCCGAGGAGAGCTTGGCCCGGGCCTTGTGGGCGAGGTAGTAGGTCTGGGTGATGCTCATCTTCTTCTTCTGGACGGCGAGGCGGAGAGGTGACGAAGAAGAGCGGTGTTGTTGTGTGTGAGGAGGAAAGGTAACAGTAGTGGTTGTTGTCGACATTTTGTGTGACTGTGCACCAACGGTGACTGATATGTCGCGATTTTGGCAGTTATGACTCAAAGCGAGATCGGGGGGTCGGTTGGCGGTAGATGGTTGGTGCAGGGATGCCTAGGCTAGCTTGCTTGGTCTGTGATGCTTTGATAGTCTCGAGAGGCAAGGCGAGGCGAATAGGGAGAGGGATAGACAAGGTCGGTGATGTTGTATAGTGGTCAAGTTTCTTCTTGGAATGGGATACCGATCTTGATCTGTCTGTGAGTCTGTGAAGCTGAGGCTGGATGGTGATGGGATTTCTAGATCTGGTTGGGAAAGGGAAACACTTTTCTTTTAACTTGGGTCTCATCCACTTGCTCGCTGACCTGGACTTTGTCGGGCTCGGAGAGAAGAAAAGACAAGGAGGAGCGGTGACCAGGGGGGGAGGGGTGTGTACGAGTCCCACCCGGCGCGGTGCAGGTGCAGGGGGTGGATGACTTGCCCAGGGAATCAGGGTGTGGGGAGGGGGGTGTGGAAGGACGGGACGGTGGAAGACTCATCGCACACGCACAATTATTGTGGACGGCGGGTCGTGGACTTTGGGCGGCGTTTGTCATCAGCGAGGCCGAGGGTGCTTCCCGAGCCTCCGCCCAGCCCAGCGAGCGTGCGTTGCTGGCGCGGGTGGTGTTCGGACTTTCCAGCTTACCTACGCTGCCCGGTGCGCCGTGCGCAGGTGCGGTGCGACTAGCCTCGAATTCTAAGCGTCGGGTCTGACGCACACGGCGGAAAGAACGAAAGCACGACTGGGCAGGCATGGGTACGTATCTCCGAAACCCGTCACCACCTCTTTCTACCCTTTTCGAGTCACTTGGATGGATAATCGTCGACGTTTGTCAGCTAGTGCTGGCTTTTTCTCTGTAATCAAATCCGTCCAAAACTCTACGCCCTAGCGACCCCCCCAAATTGTCCATCATGACGGGACATAGGGGATAGCATAACTCCGCACCCACCACCGACCGAACCGTCGATTAATCAACACCACCGCCGAGGCCTGGCGCCTTCACCTTACGAATCGAATCCCCCATCATGTCGTCAGGCGCATCGTCTCATGCTAACCCGGCTGCCCTCAATTTCGTCTGACACGCCCGACGAACATTGCAAATACCCAAGCCGCTGCCTTACGCAACTTATGCTTCTTTGCCGGCCCCGGCGCACCCCCGTCATCATTTCCGTTGTCACACTCGCATGCACGCACAGAAAGGGATGGCTATTGTTTTCATGTTCCCCCTTGAGATTGTAATTCGCACACGAGGCATCTGTGACAAGCTGACGCCAGCAAGCGAATAGTAATAATAATAAAACTGGGACGGGCCTTAATGCCAGTTCCGTCCCAACATATACAGTTGCCAACCCAATCGCTCGCCCTGGGCCAAGGCTGCGAGGGGTCTTGATGTCGCTATCCTTTCCCAATTGGGATAATGCCAGTAGTACTACCAGACTGTCCCCGTACGTGGACAGGAAAGCGAGCAGACCGAGCGCGGTTGCTACCTGGAAACCCCGGCTCAATCCACGGCGCCGCGGAGTGGAAGGCCACGACTGCGGCCGCGAATGCTGCAGGGCAGCATAATCAAATGGGCCATACACACAGCATAGCACAGCAACAGCATTAGCTTGCACCGCCCTGGCCGCCCGTCGGCTCCGCTCCAAATGCCCTGGGGCTGGCTGCGAGTGCGAGCCTGGGACGCGATGGGGTGAGTGGTAATTAGCTGGGGAACCAGCTTACTGGCTCTATGGTTAGAGTCGTCGGACACGCGCCAATCACAACCCCTTGCGAGCAACAAGTAGGTGTGTCTTGGAGCCGTACGGAGTTACGAATGGCTCCGAGCCCATATTGTTTGTACTATGTAGGGCTGAAGGCAACGTAGCAGTCCACTCTCGCTCCCCCAGGTACTGCTTACAGAACACACTCTCCGCTCCGCGTTGGGCATAACGTCTGGTCGTATCTCGCACTCGTACTTTTTCCTGTCTTTACGGCTGGTGCCTGGACGGGGGCCCTCAGCCACAGGGTCATGATGAATCGGCTTTCGTACCCACCCCAGTCCTTCGCACAGAACGATTGCCCCGGGCGACGGGGCAGCATCAACGCGGCGCCGCAGCAGAGACACGTCGTTGGCAAGCCTGACCGTCGCCCAATTGTTGATACCTGTTAACGTTTCTTTGCGTCAATTGCTGTCAGGCACGGAGATATGGGCAGATCGTCAGTCGCTCGCGCTGGGAACAGTCATTACCGTCCGCCGACTTGTCCCGTTCCCCTGGAGACGACAACGAAACCAGGGATCCCGTGTTCTTGGTCGCACGGAAGTCGTCTAGTGATGACAAAAGCCCAACTAGGAGCCGTCAACCCGTCTCCGACTTTGCCCATGCCGAAACAAAGTCTCTTGGGATGATGGGTTTGGCCGTCCGACCTTGGGGACTGGGAGGCATCGAGGCCCCATCGGCACCGTGATTGGGCATCGGAGGAATCGGACAGCTCTCGAAAGAAAACGCACTCATCATCAATCAAGATTGCTCATCAGTCATCAGTCATCTGGGTGACGGGATGGACCAGGGGTGGCCGGTTTCAAGCCATAACGTACACCCCCCTTCCACTATCCCCAATCTGGCCGACCAGCCTACCTATTGTATCGGACATGCAGCAGCCAAAAGATGCAGGACAGCTATTGAGTCAATATGAGCCATCAGGCCAATCTGCCGGCCTGTCTGCCTACTGCGACTTTGGAGTGGACGTGTAAGAATCCACGGCATCATCGAGCGTGGCTTGCTGCTGCGTGCATGCCAATGCCCCCGTTACCTGTACCTTTCTGCCTCTCTCTCGCTTTGACCGCGAATGCGGTTCAACCAATCTCGTGCCCGTTCGAGAAGGATTCCATGCCCATTGGCAACGAACCGACACGCCGTCCCCGTCTCTCGTGAGAAACCTCCAAGCCACGGTTACACGTCAAGGGGTGTTTTGTTCCTGTCGTATCTGTACGTGGTGGTGTTTCTACTGCGGCAGCCGAGCGGAGGCCGGGATGGTGGATCAGGCCGCCCGGTTTTCGCGCGTGACCACTGTTTGAATTTGCGTTTCCAGAGTCGCGGGATTTGGGGGCGGCTGTGCCTGGCGGAAACCCAGACAGGAAAAACCCCACGTTTTTTCTTGCAAGAAAACCCGCGACCGCAGGGTACATGTTTCCGTTATCCACAGCACATGCGGCGGAATACGGCGTTTGCATCCATTCCTTCTCCCATAGGTTCCTGAAGCTTTTCGTCCCGGGCATGGGGACGAGACCCCGTGCCATCTCCTGGCCCGACTCTCTCCGCAACAAAAAAAACGTTGGAGTGAAGGGAAGGAAACGGGGCTCACGTTGTGGTCCCGTGTCGTCCGAAAGGCTTCCCGGTTCTCAACGATGGTCCGGGTTTAAGAAGGAGAAAAGAGAATGGGAGTTCGGCATCTTTCACGGCCGTGAGCCTTGTCAGGTGATGGTAACGGACCCTGGCCCCTCTCCTTCTGAGCTAGGTACGTACATACCTACTTCCGAACTACCCGCACGGTTCACATGTAGCCGTGGCCCCGACGGGCAGACGGACAGCCCTCGGTACGCGAAACCAACACCTAGGTATGGATGCGCGCTCTTTTGTGTGGAGCACCTCAACATCAGTCAGTCATCCGTCCAGTGTCAGCGACTCTCCTGCCGTCGCATTCGCGTCATTACGATTGTTGCCGAAAAGCCTAAAAGCTTCTATTCCTCCAGACAATCAGCTCCCAATCCAGCGGTAACAACGGCTGGCCCATGCTCCTTTGCGTTCGTGATCACCAACCACGCACTGGCCTCCTCCTTGCCTACTTATTCCCGCACCTGGGAATAAATTGAGATGTGCGTGGGGGCTGTATAATCATCAGACGCATCGCAATTCCGTCCCTACCCTTCCTTTCATGTCAGCATCGTGGGATTGCCGAAAGGGAGGCATGGGGAGGGATGCAAGAATGCAGCCCTGCAAGCGGGCCCCTCGGTGGAAACCGCCCATGGCGCGCACTGCTTGAGGGTGGTGAGCTTACACAGCAACCCACGCCGGCGAATGGGGGATGGGCGGGAGTGTCTAGGCACGATGATTACAATGCAAGGCCATTGATAAGCTCCTTATGAAGCACGGCATAGCAGCAGCACAGCACACAATGGAACGTAGCAGCGAGTCCGCTGATGCTGCAGCAGGTCTCGTAAATAGGGCTGGCGAGGATTGAGAGAATCGGGCTGGATGGCGTGCGCTCGCATTCCGCCCTTTACCGGTATTGTACAGAACACCAAGTCACATTCTACGCAGTGCTGCTTCAAACTGTTCGTAGTCGGTGTGGAGAAGGACCATAACCTCCCGCAATTTAGGGACGGAGAAAGTGGCTGAGGGGTAGAGAGCATCTCGAGCATCGTGGGGGTCCAATGGTAACTCGAGGAGCCAAACCGAATAGCCGATGCTGCTATGTAGGATGCTGTAAGCTCAATCCCGAATGTCGTCCTCTTCTGTACAGCCGCACATACGGCATGGCCAACTGGGGAGGGCCATCCGTTACTTTACAAACCGCCCTATCAGACGCGGGACGGTGCATGCTGACCCGCGTGTTATCCTCACCGCTCGTGGCTTACGCCGGGCGCTGTGCCACGGTGCGCGCGTCGTATCACTGGCCCGTGGCGCGTGCCGGGTGCGACGTGCATTGGCAAGGGTTCACGGCTTTGGCACGCACGGGACGAGTGTGGCTTTCCTTTCCTTGCCTGCCTTCTGCTGCGCTCTGTCATTGCACGCTGGACTTTGCTCCGAGGTGCAGCGGCGCTACGCCCTGTGGAATCCGAGCCTGTCCCCCGGCATGGAGTTCAGCCGGCGATGAGCGGCCGGAATGTCGCCGCGACTGGAGGCATGGTGCATGGTGTGGCTTGCGAGGGTGCTGGGCATATCTCGGGTTGCACCGAGACGCGCCCTTCTGCAAGCCTCACGCCGCGGGTTATGTAAGAGGAAGCTCCGCCGTCGTCTGTGGTTCGAGGTGAGGGTGCTTCGAGTTGTTGTTTCGTTCCCTAGTTGGCTGGCTTGCTTAGGCAGTCATTACGGATTTCCGTCGGGCTTGCTGCTGCCACCTTCATGTCCCTTGGCTTGTTCTGGGAATTGGCTATTGACGCTGAGTAACTTTGATATGCACAACACTCGCGGGACCAGGGCCTCGGATGCAACCAGGACGGGCATTTCCACGGAAATAAAAGCAGAATGACTCCAAAGAGATGCGAAGCCAGGGGTCCGCGAGCCTCTCAAATTCTTCAGACACGACATCCCTGTCTATTTCGAGCGTTCTCCCGTCCTTCTAGCGTGCTTCCATTTAGCGGAGTCCCGCCTTTCGGATCCACCTTGATGGCCAGTGCGCGGAGTTCCTGGCTTTCTAGCGTGCTTCTAGTGTGATTTACATTGGGCAGGGGTCATGATTTTCAAATATGTGGGTCAGCGTTCTTGTGCCTGATGTGATGGGACGAGGGCGGAAGAGGGACGCTCTGTCAGGGCTAATGTGCGACAGGGCTGATGGCTGCCAGAGATCAGGCACGCATCCAACCAGAGCCGGCCAGGGGGCCCGGAGCCACGCGAGGAAGTTTTTCCTCCCTTTCCCATCCTCTCACATACCATTCGCCTCTTGTTGGCGAGGACGCGCGGGTGAACCTGTGGATACATCGGGCCTTTGGGCCGGACTCCCAAGTCGTTTTGGGCAACGAACCAAGGACGCCAAGTGGGCTTTCGTCCTTTTTTCTCTTTGTCCTTCACCATGGAGAAAATTTTCACAGGGATTTCCCACGCATTTTTGACGTCAGCAGACGAGCCGCTTTGCGTCGGGGGCCGCGCAGGCGCGTCGTCGAAGGACTCATTGTGTGGGGCGTCTTGGTCATTGTGGGTAGCTCGAAGGAAAAAATCAGTGTTTTTTTTTTCTTCGGCGCACCTGTTTTTCGTTGACCCGCGATGTTCGCCTGGACTGTGGGCCGGCCAGCGAGTCTAGACTGAAGCTAGGTAGCAAGACTTTTGTCTACACCCACGTGGAGAGGTATTCAGAGATGACAAAAACCCTTGCAGAGGGCGTGGACGTAGGAAAGAATCTCGGCGGTCGTGGAATGGAATTACAGATGCGGGTGCGATGGCACGGAAACCATGACGATGGGTTTTTTCTTAGTGATGAACTTCCACGGGGGCCCGGCTCCGAGACGCTGGGCTGCTTTGGAACTGTCAAGCTTGACGTTGGAGCCCGGTGATGGTTCGGCGACCTGACAGGTCGTCTATTTGTGGATCGGGGGCTGTTCTGAACCCCGGTATTCGACTCGTCTGAACCGCGTTTCAACCCCGAGACAGTCCGAGCCCGTGAGTTGTGCTGGCATGCCATCGGTTCTGCACCGCAGGGTTGGCAGCTCCGGACCCCACATGAGCTGAAGCTGAAGCTGCAACCGCGGCTCGAGCTGTCGAAAGGCCCGGGGACGAACAAAAATAAAGGATGAGAGACCTCCGCACGTCTCACAACGTCCGCTACGTTCATTGCTGCAGCTTCATCGCCCGGGCCCGTGTGTGGCTCGAGGAGACAGCATGCTCACTGCTGTGTGAATTCTGACTCTGGCTTGGCTCAAATCAGCTGAGCTCAGATAGCCGGGCCCGGCGCATGCGGAATGGTCGGTCTGCTCCGCGAACCTGGATCAGGACCATGTCGGATTTGCTTCTGTCGACATCTGAGACATTCAGCTTCAAAAGCCTCGTTTCTTGAATCAAACATGTCTTCAGGGTAGTTCGGGAGCTGTGTCCGGGAGGAAGCAAATACGACGATGCGCCGTCATCTCGGCGGACAATCCAAACGCAGATGGAAAAGAAAAAACAACACTGCAGCATCGCAAGCATTCCTCCCTTCATCGGGGACTTTTCTGTGCGAAGAGGTCAGATGCCCTGTTCAGGTCGGCGAGCTGCCCTGTCTCACTGCGGCGTTGCCGTTGCTTATTCCCCAGGGGCTGGGTCTCCCGTCATATGAGTTTCCTGGTTCTCGGGACCACTTGCTAAGTCTGCTGTGCCACGTCCATTCGGGTACAAGCTGACTCTGCAGCCGTTTGGGTAATATTTGCCAGTGAACCACATCCTTGCTCAGCCGCACCGACTGTAGAGGATGTGATATGTTCCTCGACTTACGCCGGCACTCCAGGGACGTCTCATTTCTGACCACGCTCATTTGCTGTCGTGATCTGAAGGACGTTGATACCACGCCCTGAAAGGCAACGGCAACGTGGTTGTGTGGTGCAATTTGAGCCGTAGCACCCCATTGGCTGATAGTATATGGAGGTCTGTGGAAACTTGGGCGACGATGCTTGGAATAAAGACACTTCTACTTCGTTGACGAACTTACTTTTCAGTGACTAGATAGTGTGCTCACCGCTTCTGGTGGATAGTCTGTTAGTCCAAGTAATGGTTTCAATAGGCGTCGGTAGAAACCGTTCCTGCTCGGATGAGAGCGATAACACAAGCTAAGTACCCGGATAATCAAGTAACTGGATAGAGCCGGTAAATAGGGTCATGAACTTTTAGATTTGCCCAATACTTCTCTTGAATACAGGATCACTGACGCCCAACCCAAAGAACAACCCAAATTGGTGACAGTAGCGCTTGTATGTCCTACAATGGAAGAGCTGTTCTCAATCCGTCTAATCTACTGTACATTGGACGCTGAATAGTTCTACAGCGACACAGCAAACCGACTCTTGGCTCGGACCCAGTGCCCGTAGTAGTAAAGAACGTACGGTATCGGCGCAAGCAGGGCTGATATGCAAGCGAGGATTGTCAGTGTGTAATGAGTGCCCAGATTCTCATAAAAGGGTATGCCAACCACGGTGATCCCTCCCGCGACCATGTATCTAATGAGGGCGACGAACGTAAGCGCCGACGCCGAGTATATCTCGTACGAGTCGATGATGTACATGTATACGCAGATGAAGATGCCCGTCACGCCGTAACCGAAGACAACGACTGCGAAGATGGCGGACCAGATGCTGATGCTGGCGTAATTGGTCCAGCCGAGCCAGAAGAGGGAGACTGGGACGGCGACGGCAGCGCCAAACATGGCGTACCAAAGACGAATCTCCGGCTTGAACCCTGTGCCCTCCTCGCCCTTCCCAACTCGCTTCACCGTCATCGAATAGATAAGCGGGACAAAGGCAAAGTTGACTTGCGTGCCAGCGAACATGGCGATGAAGATGATGTTCGCAAGGCCTTGGTCGAGGCCATAGGTGTATTCGAAGATGTAGGGCCATCCGACGAGGAACGTGAAGAGGACGATGTAGACGACGGTGATGTACAGCGTCATGCCCATGATTATGGGCTCTGTGAGCATGAGAAAGGGCCGCGTCATGCTGGTCTTGAGGCGGCTGAACAGCGTAGCATCAACGATCTCGTGTTCAGAGCGGAAACGGTCATCGCCAGTGATCCGTCGGTAGTGGGCAGCCTTCCACTGCAGAAGCAGCGGGCCGTAGGTCTCGGGCATGCAGAGCAGAACTAGGACCAGAACGAGGCCCGAGGATATCAGCACCGTCCACTCGGTCCATCGCCAACTCACGGCGGTTGAAGGGCCGATATAAGCACCCATGACGGCGCCAATCATCGGTCCGCCGAAACATGTGATGGCGTAGAGCGGGAAGCTCCACGTCTTCTCGAGGCGGTTGTACATGTCAGCGATAGAGCCACCAGAGCAGACCAGCGGCGTCGAGGCGGAACACCCGGCCAGGAAACGGAAAGTGATCTGGGCGCCAAAGTTGGGCGCGAGGCCGGATGCCATGATCCAGATCATGAAGATGGCCATGGAGCCGGCGTAGACGGCGTTGCGGCCAAAGGTTTCCGAAAAGGGGCCGGCGACGAGGGATCCGAGGCCCATGCCCACGAGATACAGACCTTGCATCCAGACGTCAGTGGGATGGCTTTGTTGGTAAGCGATCAGCGAACATACCTGTGGCCAGCGACTCGGCAACCTCACTAACCCCCAACGCCCTCGCGGCTTGCGGGAGCACCGTCGCGTCGATCCCCGACGCGGCCCCAACGAAGAGCGCAATCATGGATATTTGAAGCGTGACGCCAATGCGCTTGGCAGTCGGCCAGTTGTGCGGGTCTAGGGGGTCGTCCGGCCCCGCCCAGCCGACGACAAAGACACGGCCTCCGTGCCCCTCAGCTCCCGTGCGGTCCCGTACATGGATGCCGGTCAGCACCCGACCGAGGGCCGTGCCTTCGGAGTACCCGGTCCGCGCGGTCTGGCTTCGCTTAATAGGCTCCGATACTCCTTCGGGTTGTTGTCCTCGGGCTTCCAAATCGATGGTGTCAGACGAACCCGACAAGGGACTTTGTCTTTTCTCCCCCTGCGCCGTGGAATCTTGTGCTCCTCCACCCGAGTGCACCTGATCGTATGGCCGGCCTAGTGAGTTGGATGACTGGATTTTTCCAACGTCTCGGTCGATTTGCGCCTGGGCTTCAACGCCCGCGCGCCGGTATTGAAGAAAAGACTGCATCTTCTCTGGGAGATTGCCTGATGGGTGCACCAAGAAGTTGCATTTCCGCCATACGTGCGGAATGGGTGCCAAGTCCCTTTAGAACCGATAGTTTCAGCACGTCGCGGAGGGAACACCGAGTCATTGGGATTGAAAACTGATACATGACTTCATACTCTGTACTTGCAGCCGCATTTTTCTTACCTGATCGTTGCACCCGGTTTATTCCCATGGAATATCAGCAAAATCAATGGGGCATCATCGATGACGGTGTCAACCCTGAGTGAGCCCTGAGACTAGTGTCATCCGGCCCATCGGCGATCTCGGATTTCGGCTCATCTTAGGGTCTTGTCAGCGCCCCATTTCTTTTCTCCTGTTTCCTTGGCCTTTTCTCATCGTTAAGACGCAAGACGCGAGACGCGAGACGCCAGGCAGTTTATAACGTCTGGAGTGAATACCAGGTACGAAAAGATACTGATTGTTGGGGCAGAATAAGGAAAGAAGACTCAAGCGTCACACTCATCCAGATAAACAGTCAAATGCTCCTTCTCTGTTCCGTCTCCGGTAAGCATTCTATTCACTCGTTCCTTTGCCTTTGCTCCATTGTCTCTTCAAGCCAGACCAGCCGGGCATGTCTCGTTTTCCAGCGTAAGTGAAGGCAAAGGAAACGGAGATGAGAAACCCAGCAACAAGAAGACGTGGTTTTAGTGCCCAGTAAGAACGACCCAGTCTTGTCATAACAGGCGCGATACCGTCTTGCAGCAGAGCAGTGCGCTCGCCGTGCCTCATTCTGGCTGACCGTTGATTTCACACGAAGATGATGGTTTATTGCAATTCACACTCAGCCCTCTACTGTATATAGACCATGTCATTGGCCGAATAGACACCTGCGAAGAGAACCTGTAAAAATGGGAAACCAGGCCATTGTGAGTGAATAATGTTCCTGTCAAATCATCTGGTAACCCTGAAGCCGCACAGTAATTTCCCACTATTCAATCGGAAGACGGATTTGTGTTTCGGGTTCTGTTGTGTTCTTGCGAGTGTCGTCGATAACTTTAGCGGCCGCTTACTCTCTACCAACCAACCACCAAGCATATCGGTTCATTCTAACAACTCCGCTGAAGTCCTTCACGCGCCCACTGAATACATAAGCATAACACACGTTGGGGTATTTGGTATTTGAAACAACAAAAACGTCAAGGAATAAAAATAGAGGAAAGAAAGGAGGAACAAAGAGGTGGACCGGGAACCAAAGATGCATCGTCGACCAGCCAGAAAAGGATGTGTATAGCAGCCCTTTGCTAACTTCTGACAGTGGCAGACGAACCTCATCTATAGGATTGTGAAGCGTTCTCAGATTTATAGCTTCAATCGGAGGAAGATTAGCCAGAAGATCCCGTTCTCGTGAGTACCAAAGTACGCAATGCAATGGTGGTAAAATTTGGTAGATTCTGATCTTGCTATTGGGTTTCCAACAGTGAATAATTGCTCATTTCACAACCAATTCAACCGCATGTCAAAACATTATTCCCAACACGCCTGTCTCGCGAGTAAGGGACCTGATCTCGGCCGACGCTGTCCGCGAACATAGGGCCGGGCGTCTGGGCCTCCAAATATTCCCCTTCCAGCAAAGCTCACAACCGTTGCCTGGGGGGCATTTGAAGAGATTAACCCGCTTCTGGTGGACTATAATCAGGCCGCAATATGAATGGCACATGTCGAAAAGAACAAGCTGTAACACAATGAATTAGTCATTTATTCAAATCTAACCTTGTTCTCAAACACCGTTCGGCTTGAGATCTAACTCATTACTTCTCTCCTACATAGTTGCCAATGAACTCATTCAGGTCCTCTTGTTGTAAAGCCAGCCTCTCATTCCAAAGTCCCTTGTTAGCCGAGAAATGTGCCAACCCCCCTTTGCCGTATATGGCCCCGGCAATCATGGCCAGCGTGCCGAATGGCTGGCCCCGTTCCAATTCCATAGCTCCCCTCCGCCACAGCTCTTCTACAGAGCCCTGTGACACCGTAAACTTATCGCCCGTGGCCTTCTCTAGTGCCCTCAGAACCTCGTTCTGCGTGACAGTAAAGCTGTTGACGTAGACGTATTGATTTCGTGTAAGATCGGATTTTCTTAAGCTCTTGGCGATGGCCCTGCCAGCCTGATCCAGGTTCGTGGCCTCAAACGGGATGTCGCCGCCGTCAAAGATTGTGACAGTCCGGGCGGCCACGTCCCAGCCCCCGAAGCCTGGTATGTTCAATCCCCAGTCGAACATGGACCCCGTGATTAGTGCCGTCCACGAGATCTTGTCTTGCCGTTCCTTGAGGTATCTGACCGTCTCGATCTTTTCGGAGAGAAACGGAATGTACTGCGGCGCAGTGACGTCCGCGGTGTCGATCCCGTACTCGGAGGGCACGAAGACCTTGACTCCCGCCGCGATGGCTGCGTCAATCAGGGTTTTTTGAAGTCCCAAAGCGCCGTCGGATTGGATGCTGGAGACAGTGCTGATGACGGCATCCTGATTTCCGAAAGCTTCAATAAGAGATGCCTCGGAGAAATCGGTCTTCAGGTGTCTCACGCCTTCTGGAAAGGTAGCTGAAGACGACTCTCGGGTCAACCCAGTGACCTGGAAGTTTTCTTCCAGCAGACCCTTGATTGTTGATCTGCCAACGTTTCCACTGGCTCCAACGACTAACACGTTCTTGATAGTGGACATGGCTAGGGCGGGCTTTGGTGGCGGATGAAGTGATAGTTTGGAATACGCTCGAATTATCTGTGAGGCTGTAGTTTACGGAAACAACATTAGACCCAATCTCGTCATCTATCTCCTACTTATACTCGGTTATTGGAGCTAGATCCTATCAGAGGATAACGAAGGCATCGCAGGTATATGTCAGCAGCGTTGCTTGGAACCGAAGCCTCGATGATTAGTGAACATTTGCCAGCGCAGATGTTGCTTACTGATGCTACAGCAATATCCTATTCAGTTTTCGTTCTCGCGTCATGTCACTAACCATATCGTTACATGGTCACGTCTCGCATTGGCTCAATACGGAATACTCAATGTCACTGCGTCGCGCCATGTCCCCGATGGTGGATGACCAACCCAAGACATAATAATAGATCCTACGGACTGCATATGGCATCTCTCAACTCTTACACTGCTTGGTAATCATGGCGATTGCTACCTGCAGTAATGGGTCGATTATGCAAGAACACCACCGATGCGGCAGTTACTTTATCACGCAACCTCTGACAATAATAGATGCAGATATCCCAATGTGATTTCGCAGTTATTCATGGTCTCATCATCTACCTTTTCAACTCGGATTAGTTCAAAGCTACAATCGCAAACATGGTCGTTCAGTTCGCAGTGTACTTGTGTCCTCCGATCCCAACCGCTTTGGTCTCCCCCGACCCATCGTCCAAAGACTCGGGCTATTGGTCACCGCTCTGCTGCACACTGATATATACACCCACCGAAGCCATTCTCGTAGACTGCCCTCCGAGCGTCGATGCGACAAATGAGTTGGCGACGTGGGTTCAGTCTACGCTGCCACCCGGCTGTGTCCTGAAGCACTTCGTTGCATCACATGCACACGGAGACCACTTTTTCGGGTTTCCTGTCTTGAAGACTGCGTTTCCCAGTGTCACAGCCGCCGGAACCAAAAGTGTTGTTGAGGGCATTGAGCAGCAATACTCTCCTCAAACTTACAAGGAAGTATGGGAGTCAACTTTCCCTCCGAGCGAAGCAGGCACTGGCATGCCTGAGGCGAATGCCGAGTTCGTGTCCCTGCCGCCGGCCAATGAGATCGACCTCGACGGCCATCTAGTCAAATTCTATGACGTGCCGCACGGGGACATGCATGCCAACTCCTTCCTCTATGTGCCGGATCTTGGGCTCGTTATCGCGAGTGACATTGTCTACAACGGTGACTGTCACCAGTGGCTCGTCGAGGCGAACACCCAAGAGAAGCGGGACGGGTGGATAGAGGCTTTGACGCAAATCGAGACGCTGAAGCCGAGGATCGTCGTACCCGGGCATACGTTCAAGCCCATGTCGGAACCTGATGAGGCGGTTGCGATGTCTATGCTGAATGGTACGAAGCAGTACATCAAGGCTTTCGAGGAGGAGTTGGAGAAGGCGGAAAGTGAAGAGGAATTGTTCAATGCCATGAGGGGTCGTTTTTCGAGATGGAACTTGTGGATTTTAAGTGCGGGATGCCGCGCTGGGATCGCATCCAAGCAGCGGTCTACAAGTAGTGCAGGGCGCGGGTAGTCGATCGGTTGGTAGCTTATTGACCACGAGGTCTGCAGACCTTTTATTAAGGCGTTCGCGTGACGAGAAAGCAGTAAGACTCTATCTTGTTCTTTAGGAAATATGACCGCTGTTACGATGGCAAGCTTTCCTGTCCAGCAGACTTTATTCATGGCTACACACTCATGAAAGCTTGTCTTGTAGCGGTAGCATCCCAGGCTGTATCTAGCTGTATGCCCAGTCTAACGTACTCACTGTGAAAAGGAGGCGAAACGTGTGCCCATGCAGCATATTGTATATGCCATGAGACAGCGAGCGTAACTTACCGAATATGGGTAATGGTCATCCACGCCACTGTCCGGAAGCACCTGCAGCCTCGGTGCAACTCTCCAACTCCTGCGTTCAACAGCCCCTGAGCCTACCTAGGCTGCGGTAACCCCACGGTAGGATTCCATGATTTTCTGCTCCAATGTATATCCTGGTCTTGACCCGAAGCTGTTGGACATGGCCGAAGTACTTACTCGTATTTTCTCTTGCGATATCCTAATCCTGAAGAACCCCAATCGCCTCTTTCACTGGGACTTGAGCAGCGCGTTGTAGTTTGAAGCCCTCACGCTCCGAGTCGAGAAAAGTTAAATACTACAGTGCGGCCGGATAGAAATCTCCATCTAGCAAACCGCTGCAACGTAGTTCATGTTGATGTTGGACGTTAGATTTTCTGCTTTGAGAGTATCCTGTCCACTTTCTAGGCGTCCCATAATCTTACGGCTTCGTGACACGTTTTCTCAATGGCTTCGACGGTCTTGTGAGTATCCGCCAATGAGACATGGAATCAGCCAGCCCGCAGTCTAGTCTCGTCAACAACTATTTCCGTATGGATATTGTGGTATTATCCAGAAAGGGCACGGATGACGCGATAAAAGGCATTAGCAATTGTAGTCAAAAGAGGTAGCTGTAGTCGCTTTTGCCACGGTGGCACGAAACAAAAAGTAGGGAATAAAGCGAATGTTGATGCATGTACCACCATATATGAAATGATCCCTTCACGATCCTGTTTCTGTTTACGGGTTCGTGTAAGTTCAGAATTTAGATAATGGCGGCGGCTGAGGTGCTGAGGTCGGGTCCCCGCACTTCATTGGTCGCACCCCTCCGCCGTTGACAGGGTCTTCGTTGGTGGGGTGTTGTGAGAGTGTGTGTGCGCGGGAGCCAATTCCCCCGCCATCAACTACAAGCTCATTTTTCATCACCATCACCACGGCAATTCTGCGCAGCCAATATGGGCAAAAACGACAAGAAAGACGCCGGTAAGTCTGCCGGCGGCAAGAAAGGAGGCAAGGGCGAGAGTGAGGACAAGGGGGGCAAGGCCAAGGGCGCGCAGTCCATCAACGTTCGGCACATCCTGGTGAGGACGGCCTCTTGATGAAGTCTTCTGGGACCAGTCTGACAAGCGTTCCCAGTGTGAGAAGCATGCGAAGAAGGAGGAGGCTCTGGCCAAGCTGAGAGATGGAACCAAGTTCGATGAGGTTGCCAGAGAATTCTCCGAAGACAAGGCGAGGCAAGGTGAGCGTGAAAAGAAAACGTAAGGAGTATGATGGTATGGCATGCTGATGATCACATAGGCGGTTCCCTAGGCTGGAAGACGAAGGGAAGCCTGGACCCCAAGTTCGAGGACGTTGCCTTTGCTCTGACCACAAGCACGACGGCAAGCCCGGTTTACGGCGAAGCCAAGACAGAGTTTGGATACCACATCATCATGGTGAGTCTCGGCATTTGTCGTGGGCTCCGCGGCACACACTAATCCAAGCTTAGGTCGAGGGAAGAAAATGAGAGCAGCAGCCAGAGCCACGTTTATAGCATCAAGTCACAGTTCGCGTGCCAATGTTGAGGTGGTTCAAGAGTGCCCAATGCCGTTTCTCTTTATTTGCCTTATGCAATATGACCCGACTTCCAGAGGGAGTCCTCCATTTTTTGTTTCGAGATGCCAGCTGAAGAAGCTAGAGTACAACCGAAAGATTCGTTCGTAAGCGACGGTTCCAAGTAAATTCCCCGCCGACCCTCTATTCCCTTCTCCCCGTAGTGACGCCCAAATTCAAATCATGAAGCATTCCCGAATTTACTGCTCGGTCTGGAAGTAGTTGAGAAGGATGGAGCGCTCCTGGGACTCTTCACCCCAGTCCTTGACGACGACGCAAGAGCAGTTGACAACCTTGCGGGCGTTACCCTCACGGTCAAGAACGCCTGTCTACTGTTAGCCCGTATTCTCCGTTCGCAAACACACCCAAGTTGGTACTCACAGAGACCGGCCCACTCGCCGAGCTGCTTGCCGTCGGGCACCTTGATCAGGGGGATCTTGTGCTCGGAGCAGAGAGCGATGACGAGCTTCTTGTAGGCCTCCTCCTCGCAAGCCTCGTTGAGGACGCACATGTGGGCCTGGCGGCGGTCGAGAGCCTTGGAGGCTTCGCGGAGACCGCGGGCGAGACCGTCGTGCATGAGGGCGAGCTTCAGGACACCCTTGAGGGCGTCAAGAACGGACATCTGGCCCTTGGAGCCGGCATCGGCAGAAACCTCGACCTCCTCGGCCACCTCGGGGGCGTTGTTCTCTTCTACGTCCGACTATTAAAGCGCGCGGTTAGCGAGGCTTATTCTCGAAGGCGAAGGTGTCGTGTGCCCGTCCCCCAGGGGGGTCCCAATTGGCCTTGCGCGCCTGCGAAATTTCGCAGCGCCCGCCATCTCCAAACTGGAAATTTACGCGGGCAACCGAAAAATCCGCCTCGGTTGGGGATGTTGGGAGGGTGTGCGGCGCAAACTCACCATCTTGAAAGTTTTGCGGTCAAGTTCCTGTCGGTTCGATCCTCGAAGAGTCGTGTTTTGTTGTTATATGGGTAGTGTAGAATAAGTGAACTTTTTGTCGCGGTAAGGCGAAAGGCAAGAGGTGCGTTCGTTTGTGTGCCAGAGATCATTGGCTGGAAGGTGGGGTCGACAGGGCAAATTTCGGCAGGTGCACGGACCACCCACAAGGCCGAATTTGATTTTCGGCCACATTTTCTGCAGAGACGTCTAAAAAAATGGCTCGCGTCTCGTTTCCTCCCAGTTGCACGATCTTCTCACACCGACAAGCTTGCCAATCCACCCTTCACCGGCACCGTTCATTCCACGAGGTAAGTTGGAAAAAAACATACGCGCCACGATGGCGACTTGATCAAGCAGGAACTCTTGCCTTTTCCTTGATGCCGGAGGAGAGCAATCAGACGAGTCGTTCGAACTCCGAGAATGCGATTATTTTTTCGACCTCGATTTTTCCTGACGGACGATGCGAAGCGACGGCCGCCTTTTGCAAAGGCGGCTGCTCTGCTCCACGCCGCCGGCGACGATGATCTCTGATACGCTCTCCTCTTCAGCAATGAGCTGGCAGAACCCTCCTCTCGGTCGATGCTCGCCTGGGAGGGCACTCTCCACGCTCAATAGGCCTCGGAAGGCTAACATGCACTCTTTTCCGCTGGCAGATACCTCATTTCCCGAGACTTGAGAATCTCCGCATTCACCAACCGTCAAAATGGTCCGCACCTCCGTCCTCCACGATGCTCTCAAGAGCATGAACAACGCCGAGAAGGCCGGCAAGCGCCAGGTCCTCATCCGCCCTAGCTCCAAGGTCATCGTCAAGTTCCTCCAGGTCATGCAGCGTCACGGTATGTCAATCCATTTGCTACACCCCTCATTCGCTTCTTTCTTTTCTTTGGAGGACAATTGGAAATGTACATTCGGCATGATAACTAGGGCGAACGTCTCTCTCTTCCCCACGACTCAGCCCCTATAAATTGCCGATAGATAAACTGCGGAGGTCTTACAACTTTTTCGGATTTCAACTCGTGATGTTTAAGCTTTAAACCGCCGCAACAATTTGCTGACCAGCACACAGGCTACATCGGCGAGTTCGAGGAGGTCGACGACCACCGCTCCGGCAAGATCGTTGTCCAGCTCAACGGCCGCCTCAACAAGTGCGGTGTCATCTCCCCCCGCTACAACGTCCGTCTCGCCGACCTCGAGAAGTGGGTTGTCAAGCTGCTCCCTGCCCGTCAGTTCGGCTACGTCATCCTCACCACCTCCGCTGGTATCATGGACCACGAGGAGGCCCGCCGCAAGCACGTTGCCGGCAAGGTCATCGGCTTCTTCTACTAAGCGAGGAGATCGGAACCAAAAAATAAAAGTTATTTGATGAAAAAGGGGCATGGGACATTTGGCGTTTGAGGGGGCAAATTGGGTTAGCCATGGCCGATACTAGCGGATGCCATTGAGCTAGGATCTCATTTACACCAAAAGCAATGAACTTCAAGCAAGACCCCACCAATACGAGCCAGTCTTTCATGTGCCATCAATGTTTCTGTGTCCGAGTGCTGTTGTGACCGTCAGGTGTGCCCTTCTCATGGAGATGTCGTCCAAGTCAATCAATCTGGAGTCTCTCAGCGACTCTATGGTGGACGAATACACCAAGTCCTTGATATACCTAACAACATCAACTCTACGCCATTATCCGCGCTGTTGCTGTTGCTGTTGCTGTTGCCAGTGAGATTGGGTACAGATGGTAAGCTGGGGTGATGTCTGGTAGTGTACGAAAGGTTTTATCTCGTCACGGAAGGCTCTTAGGGGGGCACCTTAGTCTGTCTTACCGCAGCCAACACGCAGCAATTGTCGAAAGAAGCACCGATGGGCTTTCTGCCAGTGACCTTGGGAGAATAAGTGTTACTAGAACGACAGGGTCTCCTTAAAAGAGGTTGTTCAAGCCGACTTGATACAAGTAGTGGATGCGGCTTGAATAGGGGTCAAGTACCATGAGCCGCGCAGCCAGCTTAACTATGAAAGGGCCTCAATGCTGCCCGATTAATGTAACCGATAGTTCAACGGAGGAACATGTCTTGGGTCATCAGGGCTCAGTCTCCAAGCCACACAAAGAAATCTCAGCATAACGAGATACACTTGGAATGATGGCGCGTTGTTTGTCATAGAGAGCCAACCAGATCTCCATGGCGATATACCGAATGACGCTAAACCATGGTCGTGAGGTGAGTACAGGCAATATCGCGGCCGTTGAAGCCGTTGAATTGATCGACACTGATGCTTGAGTTGCGTCTCCGAGCTCGGCTCGGCCTGAACGTTACACATCTAGTTCCGTCCACATCTTGGTTCATGCGGCCAATGGAGATATCTCGATTGCTTGGATCCCGACAGACTGTATCGGAAGGTCTCGATTCTCCATGATTTGAAATCACCTCGTGGCTTTTCATAGAAGGGTCCACAGACGGCTGGGGATGTTGGGGTGCCGGCCTCGGCTCGGCACAGACTCGGAGCAATAGCCGTCAACAAGGTCAGGTGAGCTGGCGCCTCGCTTATGGATAATAATTCGCGATGTCAACACTGGACAAACGAACTATCGATCAAACAAAGCGGCGACCGGTTTTCTCTTTTCAGTTTGGGACAGATCTGGGTTTGCTTTTGCGGGATTTGCTCTTTTTGACACACTGTGTGGTCACCCCAGTGTGGTCACCCCAGTGTGGTCTTCATTCGAGGCAGAAGAAGAAAGTCCAGAGGCGCCGGAACTTTGTTTCCCGATCGCTTCTGCGTTGTTTGGATGGAGCCAGTTGAGCGAGCAGGGCAGATCATATGTATCTTGGCTCACAAAGGTGCTCCTGAGAGTGACATGGCAAGTCTATAATAAGACTAGACGAGGGAATACACACACGCACACACATATGCGGTGTGAAGAGGCTAGAAGGTGAAGAACTCTGCCCTCATGGTTATTTATGGTACAGTCACACATCTCGCAGCTGCGGTTGTCACTTACATGTGACGGCTAATAGATGCAGGATGGGATGACAGGAAGGCCAAATGCCCGCGTCGATGCCGCCATTTGCTCTCCTGGCAATCAGCAGCCCGTAATTGGGCGGCCGCGTGTCGTCACTAAAGAGTGCAAAGAAGACCTGTGCGATGTACGACTAGATCCAATCGGGACGTTTGTAGTTACTTACACTTCCAGCCCTCAACGAACCTCACGGCCCCAAGCCGGACACACCTCCGGAGAGCTGCAGCGGCCCCCTTGTAACTTACCTTCTGCTTCCTTGTATTTGTTCCCTTTCGTCCAAACTTCGAGCTGTTAGCATACCTAGCTTGTGATGGGTCCCGTTCTTGTGTTATCCGTATCTATTGGACGACTGGGTCCTCAAGTATAAAATGGGTCAAGCTGGGAATTACTCCGGAGAAGAGGTGCAACGGGAGCGGTATTGTGTTCCTCGCATGGGTAAAACAAGCAAGGTCCGCCAGCACAAAGACATTGTTTGCGCGCCGTTGTTACACAAAGTGACTCAACGTCCCCCATGTCTGATCTTCCCGCCCTCTGTTCCCGCTGCCCGGAGAAGTGCCGACCCGTTCCTTTGTCAGTAAAGGCGGTCCCTGATTATCCATCTCATGTTCATTGATGAGGAAACGAAACGACCGGCACTGTCTTTATCCATTCAGAGTGCCATCCCGGCAAATTAATCCTGCCGCCTGCGACCGTTCATCTGGCCTAGGTAGACGATCCCGAACCCCGGGACACTCATCAAGCAACAGAAACTTTTTGGTTGCAGGCTGCGTTGTAACCCTCTCAATTCGCGACCACCCTTGTCCTACCCAGGCCCAGCCATGAAAGCCGCTTCGACTGAAATGATTTGTATTACAGAGGCACTGTTTCTCTTCTCCCCCACCCCCCGGGCCCGGCTGACCAACAATGGCACGGCCCCACACGAAGGGCCCCGCACGATGACGATAATGGCTCGGCGTTGTTGAACATCAACCTCAACCTCTCTCACGCACATTCGCTCTTGTCCCCTTCCACACCAAGCGCCGGGTTGGGGTCTGTATCCGGAAGTGTAACTTTTTGTCTCATTCGTCCGCCTCTGATCCCCGGTCCGGCTTGGCAATGATATCCAGCCTTTTCTTGTCACAAGTGGGTGATATCTTTCCAGACCGCATGCTAGACCTCGTCTCGACGAGGGTCCCCGGAGGGCTTTTCATCTGAGCAAATATCCCGGCCATACGTAAGGACCGGGCATATCAGTCCCAATTCACATCGGTGCCTGACCTGTCGTCATGGACGAGAGCAAGTGGGTAGGCAACGTTCGCAATTTCGCCGTGGCTCTTCTCAAGGTCAAATGCTTCCAAATGCGACTCTACGTACGTCGCGATGATGACTGGCCGTTGCTTGGCCTCGCCTCACCCCCAGAGTCGCATAAATCTCACAAGACAGCGTGATCGCTTGCGCGTTCTGCATTTGCCTCGCATCAGGGCTTCTAAGCCAACAAAAAGAAAGCTTACGACGGGGCGCCAGCCTCTCATTGAGGCACAGGCTCGCACAGACTTGAGATGATGGCATCATCTGCCTCTCCCCGTCCCACTGGCTGCGATCTACGCAGCCACATCTACTTTCCGCTCGCTTTGCATACCACGGACTTGTCTTATTGAGGCTAACCACCCGTAATCCCTCTCCAACTCCTCGCCAACCACGTTCCATTGCCCTTTGGTGCTTCACCACACCATCTCAGACCGGGCTCAGGCCCATTATTGCTGTCTAGATGCAACCTTGTTTCGCAAGGTGCCAGCACGTGGGCGAAACGGAAATAAGAAAGAAAAAAGGGAGTAAATGGGCTGAGTAGGGGGGCGTCATTCGATATCTCAGTCTTTATATCATCCACACTGTCCCTTTCTTCTTCGCCGCTCCCGTCAGCGTTGTACGTTTCATCCGATTTCCTAGAGGCTGGGTTGTCATGATTATAAGAAAAAAGAGGCGATGGAAGCTGCTTTAGACTGCCTTAGTCTCTTCGCGTGGCTGGCTTACATCTAGTCGCACCATAGAAGTCTATGTCGGCCTCGACCTTGAGGCACAAATGCAGCCAAGCCAAGCTACCAGCACACAAACATCAGAGCTTCCGGGGCCACGGACACCTCCCGGATGAATCACAACAACGTGTTTTCTAATCTGACAACGTTGTATCCACCCTCTTTTCTCCTGCCCCAGCCCACTCTCTGTGGGGGGGAGCTACTTACCTGGTATAGGACGATTATGATGCTATCACTCTTGCTTCGTAAGAGGGCGGCGGCGGCGCGCTATACTCGTCTTCTCGGGATGTGTGGATGTGGTTTTGTTATGGGCAAGCAGTACCAGTGTACTTCGGCCTGGTGCAGCTCTCCTACCCGGTCCCCTCCCATGTCTAGGGTTATGAGCAGGAGCAATACAATCCTTGCGCTTGTGCACCGGCAAGAGTCGTTCTCTTCCCGATCCAGACCTCTGATGGGTCTATCGCGATCTCTTCCATGCCATGCTGTCTGTCCGTAGCTCGGACAGAGCTCCGCCTGTCAACCAAGCCTCTGGAGCCCATAAGTAGCCTTCCATCCCTTGGTTCTTCTCTTGCTCAGCGGCTTTCCGGTCACCCTCCTTCCCTATCGAAGACAAAAGGATAAGCTTGTTCTGTCTAGTCTTACACCAGAGGTGCGTCCTGAGCAAGCATAACGGCATCACTGTGTTTGCCCACCCCAATATGCATACAACCCTCCTGCTGGCCGGTCTTGGCCTGGCCACCCTCTCTTCTGCAGGCTGCCCCTTTGCAGATCCGGCCAACATCAGAACACGAACCGACGGCGGCGGCTCGCGCGAGCATCTCACCGACTACGAGGTCGATGACTCTTCGGGCGACCCGTACCTTACATCCGACGTCGGCGGCCCCATTGAGGACCAAGTGAGCTTGAAGGCCGGTGTCCGAGGTTCGACTCTGCTCGAGGACTTCATCTTCCGCCAGAAGATTACCCACTTCGACCACGAGAGAGTACGTTGCTGTGCAAACTAGCTCTGTTGATCGCTCTAGTTAACCTCTTGTCTGTAGGTTCCCGAACGAGCTGTCCACGCCCGAGGTGCTGGTGCTTATGGCACTTTCACGAGCTACGGCGACTACAGCAACCTCACTGCCGCCTCTTTTTTGGGCGAGGCAGGCAAGCAGACGTCTACATTTGTGCGGTTCTCTACTGTTGCTGGTTCGAGAGGAAGTGCCGATACTGCGAGAGATGTACACGGCTTCGCCACCCGATTGTGCGTATCTATTCGTTCGAGGTAAACTATGACATAGGCTGACGACGACAATAGCTTCACTGACGAGGGTAATTTCGACATTGTGGGAAACAACATTCCTGTCTTTTTCATTCAAGATGCTATTCAGTTTCCGGACTTGATCCACGCAGTGTAAGAGCCCACAAGGTTCATTTCGGTCAGCTGAGGCCTTTGCTTATATACAACCCCTACAGGAAGCCTCGCGGTGACAACGAGATCCCTCAAGCTGCCACGGCCCATGATTCTGCGTGGGACTTCTTCAGCTCTCAGACCAGCACCCTCCACACCTTATTTTGGGCAATGGCTGGTTACGGCATCCCGAGAAGCTATCGACACATGGTGAGTGGAATCATCGCCTAATTAAAAGCTTTCGCTAACACTGCCAGGACGGCTTTGGTGTGCATACGTTCCGCGCAGTAACGGATGACGGCAATTCGAAGCTCATCAAGTGGCACTGGAAGACATTGCAGGGCAAGGCCAGCTTGGTCTGGGAAGAGGCCCAAATCGTTTCTGGCAAAAATGCCGACTATCACCGTCAGGATCTCTGGGATGCCATTGAGTCGGGCAACGGCCCCGAGTGGGAGCTGTGCGTTCAGGTCTTCGAGGAGGAGGATACTCTCAAGTACGGCTTCGACCTTTTGGACCCGACCAAGATTGTCCCGGAGGAAATTGCGCCACTCCAGAAGCTCGGCAAGATGAAGCTGGACGCCAACCCTGTTAATTACTTTGCTGAGACTGAGCAGATTATGGTGCGTGCCCGAGCCTCGTTGTGTAGGCGCAGCTAACCCATGGCAGTTCCAACCCGGACACATCGTCAGGGGCATTGACTTCACCGAAGACCCTCTGCTGCAGGGCCGCATCTTCTCGTACCTGGATACTCAGATCAACCGTCACGGCGGACCCAATTTCGAGCAGCTGCCGATCAACCGCCCCATCACTCCCATCCACAACAACAACCGGGATGGCGCCGCCCAGAATTTCATCCACCGCAACCGGAACTCTTGTAAGTGACCAGCCCGAGCTTATACTGAAGTACACTAACCGTAACAGACTCTCCAAACACGCTGAACAAGGGTCTGCCCAAACAGGCAAACCAGACCCAGGGCAACGGATTCTTCACAGCACCAGGTCGCACTAACAACGGCCATCTGGTGCGCGAGATCTCTGACAGCTTCTCGGACCACTGGTCTCAGCCGCGTCTCTTCTATAACTCCCTGACGCCCATTGAGCAACAGTTCCTCATCAATGCCATCCGCTTCGAGACCAGCCACCTCGAGTCGGACGAGGTCAAGCAGAACGTGCTTGCGCAGCTCAACAAGGTCTCCAACGATGTTGCAAACCGCGTTGCTGATGCTTTGGGCCTGGATAAACTGGAGCCTGATGCGCAGTACTACCACGACAACACCACCAAGGGCCTCTCCATCTTCGGCGAGAAGCTGCCCACAATCGCCACCTTGAAGATTGGTGTGCTCGCAAGTCTGTCGGCCGACGGTTCCGTGAGCCAAGGCAAGGAGTTGAAGGACGTATTCGCCGCCGATGGCGTCTTGGTGACTGTCATCGCCGAGAGGCTGGTGGACGGCGTCGACATGACATACGCACAGGCAGACGCTACATCCTTCGACGGCGTCGTCGTGGCGAGCGGTGCACAGGGTCTGTTTGACGGAACCATCAAGTCTTCTCCCCTCTACCCGGCAGGTCGACCCGCGCAGCTGGTCATCGACTCCTACAGATGGGGTAAGCCCGTTGGCGGTGTCGGCAAAGCTCTGACCGAGTCAGCCGCGCTCGGTGTCAAGGCTGGCGAGGGCGTCTACTCGTCCAGCGAAGTGAACGTGGTGGTGGATGACTTCAAGGAGGGTCTGAAGACGTTTAGATTCACAGACCGCTTCGCAACGGACTAGGGGTGCGTTGCGTAAGCGGTGGATGTTGTTTCTCTTCGTGGTTATAGTTCATGTCCCCTCCTTAGTCGGTCACCAAGCCCAAACAGGAATTTCAGATATCAACATGACAGGGTTTAACTTTGCTGTATCGCGTCGTCAAGCATCATGTGGGTCTGATCTGAGCCGCCGGGTTGGAGTCCCGAGATACACGTCCTCAGACAAGGCATGCACCACATACATCATCGAGGCAATGATCGAGAAATAAAGCGCGGAGAATGTTGTGGACCAATTCATCATCCGAGGTACATGGACCAAAAAACGCCCGCCGCCTCCTAAACAAAAAAGCAAAGAGGTATTTTGGGGAGAGGGGGGGGGGAAGCTGATTTTGAAAACGGAAATTCTTTGTTTCATTCCACCTGCGTTATCCGTCGGGCTATCTCCTCCCCTCCCCTCCTCGGACCTGCCGCAGCTGTGACAAACTCTTCTTTCCGTCGACCGTCTCTGCCTTTTTCCATCGCACCAAGTCATTCTCTTCCCTGGGGCGCATACCTAAATGACGCAATCCCCTACGGCCTGATCTTTCAATGTGTTTTGTATGTGAGCGTATCGCAAAAAACGACAACACGGAGGAAGTGAAAAAGCGAAGAAGGCCTACATAGAGCAGTACAAAAAACAACCATGAGAATGGCTTTACAAACGCCAGCCCATTGGGAATATCCCATCCCCGGATGACGGAGAAGGTTCCCGACCATGCATATAATAATAGTAAAAAAAAGACACAAAACTTTACATCGTGCTGTCGTCGCTACTGTTGGCATTACCATTGCGTTTGGGGGATAAGCCTTTCCCCGAGCATCAAAATCAACGCAGCCGGCCCTCCCTCCCCCTTTCGAGTCGTAATCATCATAGGCTTCGCGTCTCCTTTGCCCCACCCCGGCACACGGCGGTGGGTGACAGCAGCATGGTAAAAGAGAGTAAAGCAGAGCAGGCGGCTACCTTCCGTTAGGTCTCGAGCTGGCCATTTCGCCATACCGTCCGCGGTGTTGGGTAGTGTCGTATGCCTGAAGCACCCTCGTCTGACTCTCGTCTGCCTGGGAGAATGCGTAGCCGCGCTGCTTGCGCATGCGCTGGACTTGGCGCACCTTGCGAATCGCCTTTTGGAATTGCTCCATTCTGGAATGCGTTAGCGAGTTACTCCAAAATCGACGACAAGATGAATATCTGCATACCTTGGTCTGTAATCTTGAATGTTGTACTTCTGGATCTCCTGGATGTGGTGGTACGTCTGCGGCATGTACATGCGCTTGGCGAACTTCCATGCAAAGTCTCGCAGGAGACACATAATCGCTAGCGAGAAGGTCTGCAACCAGAAGACGGGGCTGCTGTACAGCTTGGGAATGACGCCGTGGTACTCGGCCGAGAAGGGAATCATGGGCGCGACGGTGCCATAAAGAGCGATGAAGCCCCACCAGACGATCATACTGCCGGGGATGGCGATGACATGGTACTTGGTCCAGTTATTCGTTATCAGGGCCGCCTTGCCAAGGACAGTAAGGAGAACAGCAGCGTAAAGCGCTGTGCCCCAAACCCAGTGGCCAGCGATTTGTCCGTCGCCCTGGATCAGGTCGCCGTACCAAATGAGCTCGCCAAAGACGTAGAGGATGATGGAATGGTAGACAGCGTTGGCGACCCATTCGGCGAAGATCTTGATCTTGAAGAACTGATTCTGCTGGCCCATGGTGTACAACTGCGGGTAGCGGTCGAGGAGTCTTGCCGAGATGAACTGGTCTAGGATACCCAGGGCGAGCGGAGGCAAGACGGTGTAGAAGACGTTGTAGAAGGAGAGCGTCCAGGACTCGTAAATGACCGCACCAGAGAAGACGTTTTGGAAGGTGTACTGGCTAGGTTAGCAACATCGACGACGCGAGGGAATATAGAAGGACTTACCCAAAACTGCGTCATGTACAAGGTAATGTTCTTGTAAAAGGAGAAGAGGATGGTCTTGGCGACGCGTTGGTAGCTCCAGGCGCCGTGCACCAACAACAGCTTCCTCAGGTACCGGAACTGGCCAATGGATACATCGGCACTTCGGGCGGCCTGGAGGCCTTCCATACCGCTGATACCCACACCAATGTGGGCGGCCTGGATCATGGAGACATCGTTCGCGCCGTCGCCAATAGCGAGCAGGATGGATTCCTTCTGATACTTCTTGACCAGCTTGACAACAAGAGCCTTCTGCAGGGGAGAAACACGGCAGCAGATGACGGCCTTACACATGATGGCCAGGTCGAGGAACTGCTTTTCGAGGTCCTTCTCCAAGGCGTAGGTTAGAGACTTGCCATCGATGATGAGAGCCAGGGTTTCCGTTTCAATCGTGCCGTCGCCTTGGGTCCGGATGGCGTCGAGCTTCTTTTGAATGTTGTCGCGCGTTGCTTCCGCGCTCTCTTCGTTGACAATCAGAAGCATCATGTCCTCACTAAGCAACTTGCAACTCATGCCAATATTGATAGCGGTCTCCTGGCGATCGCCCGTCAACACCCACACCTTGATGTTGGCTTGCTGGAGAGTGTGAATGGTCTCGGGGACACCGTCCTGAAGACGATCCTCAATAGCGGTCGCTCCCAGAAGGTAAAAGTCGCGCTCAATGATCTCGGCCGCCTTGTCCAGCTCGTCTGCACGGTTACCGCCAACGGTGGTGCCGGCCTTTTCGAATATCTGGAACCATTCCTGGAACTCTTGCTCGGGGACTTCGCGCATCGCGAGGCAGAGCGTTCGGAGACCCTCAGAGGCATATTCTTCTAGATGGCGCAGAGTGGCTTCGACGTGCGGGTTCTGGTCGTTCAGGCGCTCGAGAATGACGGTATCGGCACCCTTACAGTAGACGCGGACCTTTCCATCAGGGCACCGGTAGATGGTCGACATACGCTTCCTGGTGGAGTTGAATTCGCAAACGGCTAGGAGCTCATACTCGAGCTCGCGTCCTCCTGCCTCGATGAATACAGACCTTGGCTTGCGATCGGTAAAGACGTATCCGAGTTGAGCGGCACCCTCAACAAGAGCACCCTCGTCGGGCGAGGCAGCTTGGTATTTGATCTTGCCGCCCTTTTCATCACTTCTCTCGGGAATGACAGTGTGGCAGGTAGCCAACAGAGCCAGAAAGTGGTCGATCACAGGGGCCGTCTCATGGCTCTTGAGGTTCTCCGCCAGTCGCTTGTAATCGTGGATTCCAACTTCAACGCCGTCCTGGATGGTCGCTCTGAGGTCTTCGGGCACGTCTTCGGCATACTGAATTCCGCCAATCGAGGCCTGCTTAAACTCCATCATATTGCAGGTCAAAGTACCAGTCTTATCGGAAAAGACATATTCAACCATACCGAGCTCCTCCACCAAACTAGACGTTCTGCAGTTGGCGGGGGTATCCGTCCGGTCGTAGTAGATGTCGAGGTCGTCGTTGATGAGAATGCCGTGCCAGTACTTCACCATTTCCAGGGTGACAAAGAGCGAGATGGGCACAAGGGACGAGAAGAGAACCCAGTACGTGACCATATCCTTGAAGAACGTCCGGATGATGTCGTTGGCAGAACCGGTTGCGTCGAGCATCAGGTACGAAATGGCGTCACCCTCAACCTTGCGCTGAACAAGATCACCCACCGTACAGATGACGCTCAGGACAAGGAGGATGCCGACGAGAACCAGAACCAGGATGTTCAGCTTCTTTTCGACTTTTGTGCGCTTGATTGGCGCAGCGGTGGCGTTTCGCATAAGCTTTGTCTCATGTCCAGTGAAGACGACCGCACCGTGGATCCAGGGAGTATTGCGCAGAGTAGCACCACGGAGCAGGAGCTGCTCGGGGTTCAGGGCCAATTCCTTCTCGCCTCCACCTGCCTGCATCGTCAAGGTGGCCTCGTACGTGTACAGACTGCTGTTGGGCTGTTCTGACTTGATTCTGCCGCCAAGCCTGCTGAGGTCGCTGGAGCTGACCATTGTGCAAGTCTCGGGCAAAGCCTGCTTGATCTTCAAGTTGGTCTCTCCGTCGAGGTTAGCTGTTTCGATATAACATAGGCCTTCGGGCTCGGAACTCGCGAGCAGGACCAGATCAGCAGGGAAAGGCTCCTCCGATTCGACACGGATGATGTCTCCGACCGAGACGTTGATCCATTTCGTCTCCTGGAACGCGGTGCCGCGCAAGACGCGGGCCTTGGATGTGTTCAGCTGGTGGTCGGCCTGCTTTCTGCGGTAATCCTCCACCAGCTCCTTTCCTGCGGAGACCATCATCACAATGAAGAGCGGAATAATTGTGGTATATCTGTTGGTAGGCGAAAGATTGGGGATTTGTTGGAGCGCCGCCGTGAATAAGAAGAAGATGTTGGCGAACTTTGAAAACTGTTCGAAGAGGAATTTCGGGAGGAAGGTCGCAACGTTGTACTTGGCCGTCGAGATATGGTTGTCGACGTACTTGTTCGCAGCGTTCGCAGGTGGGTTGTTAAGATGGATCATTCTCGGGCCCAGAGTCGAGGGGTCCGGCTTGCTTCGACCAAAACCAAACTTGAAGTTGCCCATATCCATCTTCTTGCCCTGTCTTGCGTGCGCGTTGGTGCCAGAGTCTGCCCGTCCGTTGCCTCCTGCCTCGGTCAAGGGCAAGTCCATCTCCGAGTACCCTTGGCCCATACCCAACTTGTTCTTCATGCGGCCAAACAAGCCTCCGCCCAAGCTGAGAACGCTATTACGGTTTCGGGCGTTGGCCCTGGCAGACGGGTCTCCCACATTGTTCGTACTCGCCGCGGCACCTCCCTGCTGGTAATATGATTCGCCTTCGGCCGAGTAGTCGTCGAAATCGTCGGCGTATCGTTGGTAGTTGTTCAGTTCCGACGTTTGGCTGTAGTGCCTCTGCATGTATGGGCCAGAGGATGCGCCGCCGCCGGTGCCAGGCGACGTAGGACCCCCGGGTAACGGCCTCAACGCCGAAGGCTGTTGGGATTGGTTGCCTCCTCCTCCGCCGCCAACGAAGTCATCATAGGAGACAGAAGGACGGCCTTGGGGCTGGTTTTGGTCGTAGCGCAATAGGTCGTCGTCGGTTACGGCAGATCGCTGCCCTCCATTGTAGACGGGGTGGTCGTTTTCCAGATCCAGCAGTAGGTCATTATTGGAAGGACCTCCTGGAGATCCTCCCGTTGGACGTCCAGCCATGCCAGGGGGGACTGGGTGTATGTTGCTCAACGATCAATATATCGGTCTCGAAATAGCCAGCATGCGAAGTCGGGGTGGTCGGATCAGGGTCGTAACGTTGACAGACACATGAATAAAGGAGCGATGGAATCGAAAGGGCGCGGGCGCAAATGCGGACGTAGGTGGTTTTCGGAAGCCGGCACGGTCGATGTGTGAGATTCGTAGCGGCAGCAGCTGGATGGCGACGACGACAACGACGACGACAATCGGCAGTGGAAGCAGCGCCGCAGCTGGGCGTTTGGTAGCTGAGCTAGGTGGTGGGCAAAAAAAGAAGTGGCCCGGCAATCCGTATTCGTTGCAGCACAGCCTCCTTCTGGCGCAGGATTAGGATTACACAGTGGTTGGCTTTGCGCTACGTCAACGGGCTGAGCTGCGCAGACGTAGCGGATCGGCGAGGTTGACACTGTAAGGTGGGAAGTAGTCAGATATCTGTACAGTCGAGGCGGCTCCAGTGGCAGAGCAGCAGCAGCAGGAGGAGCAGCAAATGCAATCAAACGGCGAAGCAACGCTGTGGCTATGATTGGTGTGCAGCGGTCTCGAAAGAAACGGTGAAGGTGAGGGTGACTTTTGAGACCACCAGAGGCCAAGAATTGAGATGATGTGAGGTGTCGTCCCGCGGAAGGGTGGGATCTGCGGAAGGTCGTGTTTGAGGTGCTGGTAGTGCTTGAACGGGGGGAACAGCGCAAGGGAGCGATGAGACGAGACGACTGTGAGCTAAGATGGTAGCGTACGCAGCAAGCGTCGGTAGGCGCAGGGCAGCAGCCAAAGAATCTGGCTCTGTCTGAAGTCGGGGTGGTAGGTAGCCACTGGACGTGGGTGGGTGTGGGGCATCATCCACGTCTGGCCCCAGCTGGCACGGCTCTGCTGCTGCTTGGTTCCGGGACTGTTTGGATGTGCCGTTTTGCTGTGCAATCTTGCGAACCTTCGCTTTTGCGGCTTTGCCAGGTCCACCGAAAGGGGGCACGTGGGGCATGTTACTATTCGTGTTTTAGTGGCCGATGGCCCCGGCCTGACTGCCCTGGACTGGCTGCAGCTCATCCTCACTCCACGCCCCTCTACCTACAAAGTATCCCTACGTACTGTACTGTCTTTCCTTCTTTCCTCGTACCGGCTGGCTGTGGGGGACAAGGCCGACGGGTTGCGTCGTCCTCCAGCCACATCTGCTACGGCGGTGGCTGGAATGCCTGCCTGGACTGGTTACCATGACCCGCGGCCGCTAGGCACTCCCAAATCTCAATCGCCAATCGCCCATCAACAAGTATGGCGGACGGACATTCGCACGGAATCTCGGGATCCGTCACCTTGACACGAGCCAACCCTTAGGTCCGCCTCCGCTTGTCATCATGGCCGCTCAGACGTAGCTCCCAATTGCCGACCGACGCCTGCGTTGGAGGGGAAGACGATATGGAGACTTTTCAATACTGGAACCATCGAACCAGGCCCCCTTCCAGTCATCACCAGGGAAGGAATTAAGCATCATCTCCCGCACCAAATTTACCTCAGCTGCTGCCCCCGATCGTCTGTGATTACCTGTGGATACACCACTCTCGGTCGTCGGATTGATCAGACATATTGTACCGCGTCTAAACCTCTACCCTGACAGTCCTCCGTAACATTAGAGCAACTTGAACAAAAGATGATCCAGTTTCAATTCCGGAGTGGCTGGGACCCTGGTTTGCCCAGCATGGCGAGGAAACATGGAAAAGGAAAGAGAGACAAAAAAAAAAAAGTAGGGGCCCCTATTGTGGCTACCGCCAGCGATCCAAACAGCGTGACAGCCTAGGTATTGTCGTCCACAACGTCAACGCTGAACGAGGCGCTAGCTCCGCCCTGAAGTCTAGTCGGACCCACCGGGGAAACTTCAGCGGAAGAGAGGGCCCCGACTGAAGCAAAGGTTTGGCGACCTTTGATCACCGCCCTGCCATGTTGCGTCACTCTTCAGCTCCCCTTCAAGCCACAACTATCTTACCTCAGCCTCAGCCTTATCACCGACGCCACCAACCATACGCGACTCGATCCATCTCGAATCGTCCCTTCAATCGCCAACCGCCATCATCAGCACATCCTCCTGCACCACCATCAACGAACGACGACGCATCCTCGACGATTCCCTTACGCACCATCTTGAACCGTCCACAATGGTTTGCACAAAGTGCCAGAAGCTTGGCAAGGGCTCAACGACGCTCGCAACGCCCTCCGTCAAGAAGAAGTCCGAGATCTACCACGGCTCCTCGTCTTCTTCGTCATCCTCCTCCAAACCCACGCTGGGCTCCACAAGCATCGGCAAGAGCAAGCTCCTCTCCAAGGCCGCCAAGAATCCCTACGCACAGTACTCGAGCGCTTGCTCAAAGTGCAAGACAAAGGTCTCCCAGGGCCACGCCCTCTGCCAGTCGTGCGCCTACAGGGCCGACTCGTGCGCCTCGTGCGGGAAGCCCAACAAGAAGGCAAAGGGCGCCGCGCCCTCCGTTGCCGGGCAAAAGTTTACGCTGAAGTGAGGACTGCGAGCGATGCATGGACTATAGAAACAATTCGCAATCAGCGCCGCGCCGATGTTGAGAGATCAACGAGGTTTGCCCAACGTGCTTGGCCAGACTACGGATGTTGATGATATGGCGAACCTTTGAAGACGTACAAACCGGTTGTCAAGCAGCCAGTCAGCTGGTAGTTCGCACGCAGGAAGGCGAGTAAGAAACCCCGAGTGTTACGTACCAACACGACGCACAGGAAGCAAGAGGCAAGCCCGATTACGACGGCCACAAATGGCCAGAGACTGCGGATCATGCTCGCAAGGCTGGTTGATCACGCGCCGACAATGGCGTCGCATGCCACACGCTCACTGCATGCTGCTTATAGGTAGCTCGTAATAAAGAGATATGGCTCACGAAAAGGGTCAGAGAAAGATAGAGAGAGCTAGCCGTGGCTGGCAACATTATTCATGATTTGTTCACTAATCGTTCTGACCGTGTGATTCAATTGTCCCTGCCTGTCATCGAAAACGCTAACGTTAATCCAACGCGGTGCCTTGAGCCGCTTCCTCTCGAAATCCAGAACTCACAACGACGCCGTCGGCTGCTTTTCGACCTTGGTCTCGAGCCACTGCTTGATCTGCTTGTTCACCTCCTCGGGCGCCTCCCACAGCGCCCAGTGCGATGCCGTTACCTCGCCCCGCGTCAGGTCCACAAAGTGCTTGTCCATGCCCGCCGCCATGGCCGGCGGCAGCGCCGCGTCCTTGCTGGCGGAGATGAACAGACTCGGCGGCGTGACCTTGTATTCGCCCTCCTTCTGCGCCTTCTCCGCCAGCGGCAGCTCGTCCTCGTAGTTGATCTTGCGCGTGCGGTACCAGTTCAGCGGCCCGCGCAGGCCGCTCTTCTCGTAGTTCTCGACGTAGTAGTCGACCTCCTCCTGCGACAGCAGGGGCGTGGGGCCGATCTTGCCAAGGTTCTCAAAGACGACGCCCCGCTCCGTGGTGAAGGCGAGCTCGCCGTTGGGACCCCGGCCGCCGTACATGCCCTGCAGGAACTGGCGGATGTCCTCGGACTTCGTAAGCTTCTCCTCGACCTCGGGGCTGCGCAGCTGCAGCTGGTACTTGAAGTTGGTGAGGCGCCCGGCGGCGATGACGTCGGCGAGGTCAAACCAGGCGGTCGTTGGCGCGTTGTACGGCGTGCAGACGCTGAAGACGCCCTTGATGAGGTCCGGGTGCCACATGGCGACGCGCCAGACGAGCGCACCGCCCCAGTCGTGGCCGCCGAGAATGATCTGCTCGCCGGGCGCGATCTGGTCGCACAGCGCCTTGACGTCGTCCGACATGTTCTTGAGGGACCACTCCTCGAGCTTCTCGGGCGACGACGTGTGACCGTAGCCGAGGCAGTCCGGCGCGACTACCTGGTAGCCCTGCGAGAGGAAGAAAGGAAACTGGTAGCGCCAGCCGAGCGAGATGTCGGGCCAGCCGTGGATGAGGACGACGGTGCCCTTCGGGGTGCCCTCGGGCTTGCCGTAGAGGTAGGAGTAGGTCTTGCCCCTGACCTCGGCCTGCTTGCGCTCGACCCGCGGGTCGTTGGGGGCGATCTTGTCGACAGCCATAGTGCAGATGTGTGTGTATGTGTCGTGATGTGTCTGTCAGAGACAACAACGCAGGGCGGGCAGCTAGCTCAGCGAGGAGGGCAGCAACGGACTTATATGCGGGCTCAGTACTTCAACGACTGCCAAGGAGATACCCTTGTTGCAGGCGCCAACTCAAACCCATGGGGGGCATCTGAAGGAGACGTTGCTGCGGAGACATGATGCACCTCGATGACGGAGATCACTGGTGAACCCAATTGGTTACGTGAACCTGCAATTCGTCCGACCCTGAGTCATGGTAGCTCTGTCAAATTCCACTCAACTCCGCAGTAGACTAAAAGCTACATAATCTAGCAGCCATGCGAGCACTGAATGGTGTATCGGGCCTCGGCCTAGCTGCGCGAGGTTTCGAGGTCCTCAGTTCTATGGTTCAATCATGGACCACTTCCATTGAGAAGCGGGGCAGCACATGGCCGAGGGGACCGAGTCGAGCGGCGGCATTGGCGAACGGCGTGGCCGGGGAGCCCACCCGCGCGGGGCCTTGCATTGCTGTCTCTCGGAGTCCTTGGATGGAATCGTCTTAGCGCCCAGTCTGCGCACCTAAGATGCCTCGGCTCAGGAACAGAAGCTCTAGGCGATACATGGGACTCGCCCCGCGTCTCCCAACGTCTAACGGCACAAACGACACCACCACTATAGGTATCACATAAAAAGGTTGGGAAGGTTGCAGATCGCAAAACCGTAAATGAATAGATTTAATCCTTGAAAGACCGAGTAGGTTTGTCAGTCCATCAGCATGAGATGAGGCTTTCAAGCAATGGTCCCACCAGCTTGAGCACCAGCACGTCACTACTATACTGGAGACAGAGACCTGCCTCGACTTAGTGAGTCCACAACCGGCAGGAAATGCTCTGAACCTAGTCTCGGTTTCGAATATCTGGTTTGTCGTGGATATCTTTCCTAAGTAAATGCCGCTTTAAACTCCGTTTGGTATCATGTCCCCAACTTTTTGATCATCCCTCGCAAAAGTGAAGAACACCACACGCCCATGCCGCCAATGAACGGCGATAATTAAAGTATAGAAATGGCAATGGAGTTAGCCGTACGGGGAAAAGGGAAAATAAAGAGCAAAAAACGACGAAGCCCACCCGGTCCGTCAGCATCAGTAAATAACCATATCCTCAGCATCCTCAACGACATCGCCGGGTTCATCATGCTGATGTGGAGAAGGCACATTGTTTGTGGCTGTTGGGGCTTCCGGGGAAGCTTCCACCGGGGGCTCTGAAGGTGCCTTCGTCGAGTTTGCGGGAACTGCGTGTGTAGGCGCCTCATCTCTCGTGGACGGCCTGCTTTGGCCGTAACGCTGCTCGTGCTCTTCCTTGCGGACTCTGAAAGCTTCCGTCTCTCTTGCTATAACCGCCCTGGCATCCTGAATCTGGTCGTCGACCTCGTCCTCTTGCTCTTTCGTGAGCTTCCACGGCCGGTAGTACTAAATGCTGTTAGCATGCGTTTTGGTCTTCGCGGTCAGAAGAGCTTACAATCGGTGGCGCTGCTTTAGTTCTGAGAGAATGTGCCATCGCGAGCATACTCGCATGCCGGCTTTTCATCTAGAGAAGGGTCAGTCGTTGTACCATGCTCACGAGGGAGGAACCACCACGAACAGCCTTCTCGTCGAACTTGATTTGCTCCCGCCATCTTGCCTCGGTAATCCGCGCGAGCTTCTCAGTTCTTCGCTTTTCGTCTTCCGCTCTTTGCTTTTGCGCCTTCTCATGCTGCCGCTGCTCTATTTCCCTGCGCTTCTTGTGCTGGGAGCTGGTGTTGGTCTGGCTCAAGGTACTGAGAAGACCGCCAAACAACCGTTTACCCCGCTTCTTCTCCTCATCTCTTGACAACGGCGCTCGTCGAGTTGTGTTTGCACCTGCATCTCCATCCCGCGGCCTCGAGCTCGTCGGTGAGACTGTCGAGTCCTGTGTAGGCGGGTCGCGGTGGTCGCCTTCCTCAATTTTCGGTCGTTTCGACGAACTGTCGCCATCGACCGAGTCTATTGACGCCTTTCGCTTCTGTGTGGCCTCGGCTTCGGGGCTCATTGGTCCCGGGTTGATTGTGTTGGCGGGCGCCCTGGATTCTGTAAGCTTCTCGTCCGTCCCGAGGGAGCCATGGGCGCCGTACTCTGTCACCGTCGCCATGTTCTTGTCGCGCAAAGCCGCAAAATTGATTTTAGTGATACGACGGTGTCTAATGAAGCGGCGAGATTATAGAGTTTAGTGTGGGCAGGTAGAGTGAATGCGCCCTTGAGCCGTGGTATCCTTAAGCTCAGGAGCTCCAGTTCGAGCTCCAAGGCTGAGGTTTGTCAGCGGGGTTCGGCCACTCAGAGGCAGGGTGCCGTTGGCTACCCCACTTCGGCCGGATCAGACAAGGGTCCGTACCAATGATGGGAAGAGAAGCTCGGAGAAGTTGTGGCAAGGCTGACCAGCGCGAACTTCTTTCCAGCATCGCGGTGCCAAAACTTGCGACCGTCAACTCTAGCTACTTGAAGAACCTCTCGTCAGCCGAATCACTCCTTTTCGAGGTATTCTTCCCAGAAATCGCCCAAAATGTCGCGCCATCATCCGTAAGTCGATTCACTTCTCCTATCCACAGACACCAAGCTAACGCCCGACTGCCAGTGATCTCGTCATGTGCCGCAAGCAGGCCGGCATCGCTATCGGCCGTCTCTGCGACAAGTGCGACGGCAAATGCCCCGTCTGCGACTCCTACGTACGTCCGACGACCCTCGTCCGCATCTGCGACGAATGCTCCTTTGGCAACTACCAGAACAAGTGCGTCGTCTGCGGCGGCGAGGGCATCTCGGACGCCTTCTACTGCTTCGAGTGCACACGTCTCGAGAAGGACCGCGACGGCTGCCCCAAAATCATAAACCTCGGCAGTTCCAGGACCGACTTATTCTACCAGAAAAAGACCAATCGGACGGCGACGTACTAGTCCCTGCGTCGCCCGGGTATGGGCACCGGTGTGGTTTTGGCAAGATGGATACGGCTACGAGTTTTACGGGAAATGGGATCTTGCATTGTCTGGCGTTTGGGCGTCTGTTGTCACAGATCGTGGAGGAAACATCGGGGCTTCGTTGGCGATGGTCAGAAATGATAGTCTCAAAGTTGCGACAAATGCTTCGTTTTGCGTCAATATAAAAAAGGCCACAGACAATTACGGCCATTGTTCATCCAAATTCGTATAGTACAGTGAAGTCAAAGCTAGCCGGTACCCGTCGTGATCATATGTAGCTAACCTTGACTCCCATTCCCGCAGTCGCCATGACCTTGTTCCAACCATTACCTAGCACTCGCTGTATCCGTTCTCGGACGTTCTTCTGCCCAAACATGACGACCAATCCCAAAATGAAGGCCACAAGCCGCATTAGCAGCATGGGGTTCGTCTTAAATGATGCTCCCAGCTGGTCTATCATCTCGCGCATGCGAGACAAAACCATTGACGCCCTCGTCCCAAACGTTGGCGTGGCCGACGATTTTCCTTTCGCCCGGGAGACGGGCATTTTCGGATTTGAGTTGGACCCCGAGGCGTTGGAAACGGCCCTCGCATGACGTCCCTTGCTCGACCCCGCCTTGCTCGAGCCTGCTCTGCTCGCTGTCTTCTCGATGCCGTAGTCCCCTTCAGCCCCTTCTCGCCGTACCCTCTCTTCTTCTAGCCTTCGGCGTTCTCTTTCTTCGTTTTCGGCTCGCAGTTTCTTAGCCTCTTCAATGTCGCGCCGCAGTTGCTCCTCCTGCCGGCGGCGCTCTTCTGTCTCGTGCCTCTCCTGTTCCTGCTGTTCCTCCTGCAGGCTTTGCAAAGCTTGCAAGAACGCTTCACGGCGTTCATCGTCTAATACTGAGCTCACGCTGATAAATTCACGGGCATAATCCCATTCGTTATTGCGGATCAGCACGTGCAGCGTATACAGCTCAAGAATCTTGACCCGCGCATTGAGGTCCCTCGGCGTATCTGCTCCACTCGTGGCCTTGGTCGGAGACTTATGCCGGTTCAGCCGTGGTGATGGCGAGGGCGAGTCCGAGAACCGCTTCGAGAGGTCCAGATTTGGTGAGGTAGATGCTGCAAGATAGCTCTCCAGCTTCCTTTGATTTAATTCCTGTGTCCGGGCGTGGGCTAACAAGAGTGTGGCGCTGCGAATCTGTTAGCTTCTGCTCGACGAAAACAATGGCTAGAGGTGTGACTTACAGGTTGATGACAACGTCCGAGTCGACGTCGCTCTCGACGCCGTGGTATCCGTTGCGTACAACCTCTTCCCACACCTCCCCCTCCCTAACCTTGGAGCAGAGCGACCGCCACTCCTGGCTACCGAACGCATCCTTTCCCTCGTCCGGCTCCAGTTCGACGATTGCGTTGAGCGTCGTCAGATACAAGCTCCAGACCTTGATCCTCGTGGATCGCGACGCCCTCGCGACAGGCGCTGGTTCGGTTGTGCCGTCTTCTGACTGTCCCGGCGGCGGGGTGATCAATGGCAGGATGGTCGACAGGGCCTCGGGTAGACGACGCGTGAGGAACAGAGTCGAGGCCTGGCGATAGGTCTTTGAGATCTGGGAAGTGTGGCGTGATGAGGTCGAGGAAGAGAGAGACGAGATGGAGCTTGCGAGCATGTGCGGAGGAAACGTGGCAGTGGTATCGGAGGAGGCGACCGTGGGACTCAAGGTCGCCGTGTAGGAGCCATTGAGGGACGACATATCTGCGGCGGCGGACATTTAGGAAGTTGCGGGCAGCGGCAGGTCGTCAATACGTCGGCATTGAAGTGCCCCAGGCGGAGGGAAATGAGAGGGAAAAAGAACGGGGTTTATTGTTATGTATTCGGCGTGCGGAGAATGGCGGCCATCATACGCGTTCCTGGTCAAATGCCACCTGCTGGTAGTATTGTTAAGAGCCGCGACATGTGGTTAGATTCGGGTTCCTGGGTGCTGCGGAGTGTGTGTGTGGTTGTCGATGGTGTGTGCTGGGTGCTGGGTGCTGGGTGCTGGGCTGCTGGAGAATTCCAGTCGGAGTCTGCTGACAACATGCCGACTACCGCAGCACGCACCCGCACGGTTACACTTTCGGCCATGGCCCAAGTTTAGCCTCGGTTTGTTTCTCTGGTGGGCTCCCCCCAGCTTCTGTTCTGCACCGCCGGTCTACCCAGCTGACCGCCAGAAACGAGGGGGGCCAGATAAGCGAGTACCAGTGACGTCGCGTCGGGTGCCTCACATGTGAAGTACCCCTTTAGCCTCCACCAGCAACGGTCTCCTCCCTTCGTCCTGCATTCCCATTGGGGGGAGCTTCTCCTTCGGGGAAGACGCTGTGCCTGGTCGGAGCAACAGGGGTTGCCCTCGACGACCGGCCGAGCTTTCATCTCACCTCCCGGAAATCACCACCCATTTCCAGATGATCGTCTCATGCTCTCGCAGCCTGTCATTTCAAATTTTTGTCTTCTTCCTGCGTCCTCCGAGTCGGGGTTCCCTCCCGAATGCTGGCCTTCCTAATTACTCTTATTATGACACCATTTTAATTGCCCCTCTCGACTGTCAATCGCAAGTTTGCGCGAACGCGTCCGTCGTTTAGAGTTTTCCGCCCCTGTGCTTCCCCAGATTATCCCGAGGCGTCTCGTGGGTGGCCAGTCACTGACAGAAACCCCAACCAAGCATTGAAGGGACTGGCTGTCATCGCTGGCAGACTTGTCACTCTCGATGCCGCCTTCTCGCGTCACCCCTGCATCTTCCTCGTCCCCTTTCCCGTTCTGGTCCTCGCTATTTCCATGTCCATGTAGTGTCCGCGTTTGTTTTTAGATCTGGAGAAGGATCTTCCAGGAAGGGATGTCTTTGTCGCCGACATTTCATCGGCGGTTCCAGAACCCAGAACGAGGTTCATCGCGAGGCAGCCATACCGGGAGTTGCTATATGTCACTTCGACCAAGTGGTTCGATTGTATCCTCGGTTCATCTATCGAGACATGGCTTTGCGGGGCGTCTCCTGAAATCCACCAGGGGTCATCCGTCCTCAACGACATTGCACAAACCATCATCACATATACAACACTTCTTTCTCTTAACGCGTCCCTTTCCATATGCTAGCACAAATTTTTTTGGGCGCTCCCGCGTCCTGCAAAGCTCATGCTCCACAAATCGCCGAGCCTCAATCCTCAAGGCAGATTGTCTTTTGTGGTGTAATCCGGATTGTATTTCGGATCAAGTCAAATGCGATATCGCCCCATTCGGGTTGGTTAACTCTCGTATCGTCGGCACCCGACGCCTCCGACCAACTCGGGCTGGAGATTCTCGGGCCCCCGGAGTGGTTGGGATCGCGCCCGGTGGCCGACAAATACTCTCTATTGTAGAGTTTCTTCAGTAGCCCCCAGCCAGCTTTCTTATCGCTGTCGCCGGTTAGGTTCTCATGGGCTAACTTGCAGGCCAATCGAAGAAAGCCAGTCGCGGTCATGTAATCTGTGCGTGTTAGTCGGGACCACCCGGCCTGTAGTCCAACGGCAACTCACTTCGACCCCGGCTTGATGAGCTGTTCCATTGCGACCATAGCCATACGCCGTGTGTCAACTGATTTGCGGCATTGCATTTCATTCGCTGAATCTGCTGTAAAGACCCGGTCAGAGGTCTTCACCTTCGATCGCTTGGTTCTTTGTTGCCAACAGTTTTATATTCATGATATCGGAAAACAGCCCGCGAATCTTCGCTAAGAAGTCGTCCAATGTGTCAGGTAGATTATCTGTGAAAGGATTGTACAGGAAGAAACAACAAGTCCATGAAGTGGTTATGCCCGACAATGACAGGCCGTGATTTCTTCAGTTGATCCTCGGTCATCTTGAAGGCATCTGCCACATTTTTACTGAGGCTATCTGCAGACAGCCTGTCCTCGCTTGGAGACACCTCTTCCCCAGTCAGTTGACTTATCATGTTCGCAGCCGTCACTGGCGTGGTCTTCGTTTTGACTATACAAAGAGCCCCACTGAATAGACAATTCGATCTTCTGTCCAGGTTTATGGAGTCCTGGAGGTTCTGGTGCATTTAAAGGCCAGTCACCGATAGAAGTAGCCTGCCCCGTGAGGCTAGATGCGAGGCGAGGATCAGAACACCAGTTGCCATGTATTTGGAACGTAGCAGCTTCATTATGCCCCTCGCTATCTAAAATCTCGTTCTCGGTATCATAGTTGTCGTCCGCTGATGACCCCAAGAGTGTGTTGGCGACGTTGACTGGAGCGCCTGGCGTACTTTCCGGCAGAATTCTCGCGCATCGTCTGGGCAGACGGACGTTGCGTCAACGACACAATCCGCATCAATCAGTTCCGCAAAGTCCCCAACCGCAAGCGCTTTAATGACCAGTCGGATCCCTCAATGCAGTCATCAGTCTCTGATAATGTTCTTCACATGGGCTACTCAACCGAACACTTGACCAGCGAGGTCGCAAGCCGATTCTGTGGGGACTTGTGTTTCTAAGAGTTGTTAGCTGTTACAGCTCTACCTAAGTCACCTACTGACAGAAAACCAACATTCATCACTTCTTCGTTATCTGCTGGTTAGATGACCACGGTGGCACTGTGGTTCCAAATGCGTCACCTCATGTGCGGAACGAGAACTTGGGCCTTTCTGCAGACGACCCGAAGGTAGAAACTGGTCCGCTTCTTGCTGCCTGAAGGGGGTTGAGTATATTAATATCCGTGGGTTTCTGAAAACGGTTGTTGTTGTTGCCTGACTTCAGGTCGGAGACCGATAAACGGGTACCATTGTAACAAAGACAATGCGAGACTCGGCTAGGGAGCACTTGCAATCATGTCAGACTTCTCCAGCCAGTCATTGATGAATGGAGACAAATGAGGACGGACAGGAAGACAGGAGTAGAGGGAATCCATACACTACAAACAGCCTCTATATGAGGCGTAAGTGTCATTCTTAGCTCAAGGGGTTTATCAAAACACCATCTCGAGTAAAATAAAGAAATAAGAACACAATTGACGCGTCAGGGAGGAATGCGGTTGCGACACCTCGCCTACAGGAGCATGCCCACGCTCACACCGATGGGGCACAACCACTTGCTATACGTCCACAGAACAACACAGGGCGAGCATCTACCACCATCACCCAAATGAAAACCCAAGGACACTTTTGCCGGACCCAGGTGTTGCTTCACGGACTGTCGTGAAAGGAACGAGTCGACCTTGGCATACAAGTGGTCGTGAGAGGATGGGATAGAAGTGTGGGTGAGGTCGTTTTCGAGGCGAGAGGAGGTAGTATGAGAGGCGGACGAGGATAACTTCCCTTATTGACGTAAAAATTACCTTCTACAGACGCTGCTTCGGTTAACCCGAGGTCGATGTTAAATATTAGGTGGGTGTCTGAGAGAGCCCAGTAGGCCCGGTAATTGAAGAAAATAAGCATCCAGTGGGGTGAAGAAGACGCTATGTGAGTCTCCGACGTCACTGTTCGTCTCTATATCCATATAGGCGGTAGTATAGTCTCGACCCGCTGTCATGAACCCGATGTAGGGTGAATGCTGGACCGACACCGTCCTGCTTGATCAGATAGCAGAGACAGATGAACAAGAGAACCCCAAGCGGAGCCGTGATGCCAGCGTGCCTGGTTTACCGCACACGTTGGTCATAATGACCACGACCTTGATCACCTCCAATACTCAATGGGACCAAGAGCAACCAGAGCCAAAAGCAAGACCGTCGAGCCCAGACCGGCCAACGGCATACAGTGAAGATTTGATTGTACAGTTTATCTATGATACAACAGCGTTACACCCTTTTTTGCTTTCGTCCTCCCGCACTCCCGCCCTTGATCGGACGTAGCCGGGACAGTCAAAGGACGAAATCCGTCCCCGCCCGCCTTTACCGGTCCGCCATCATGTTTCTTACACTACGGTAATAATCGGGCTCCAGAACCTCCTGGAGCTCCTCCCGCGTCAGCCACTTGAACTCGTTGTACTGGTGCTTGTTGGCCGACAAATCCGCCTGGCCCGCCATGATGCGGCCCTTGAGGAAGAACGTCTTCTGTCCCCTGGCCGCCGCCGCATCGGCCTGGGTGGTCGCCGGCTTCTTCACGTAGGCCGCAACCGGCACACGGCCGACCATCCACGTGTTCATGTTGACGCCCGCCGTCTCGTCGAGGATTCTCTGCGCAGCCTACGTCCTCCAGTCAGTACGCCTTTTCTGTTTAAACCGTATCCCTCCGCGCCGTAGCAGGGCGGAACAACCACACTCACCTCGTGAAGGTTCTCCTCCGTAGACATTCCCGCCGAGGGGAACTCCCACTTGGCGCCGTCCTTGAGCTGCTTCTTGACGACCAGGTACAGAGTGCGGTCCATGGCGCGGTCCAGCCTCGTCGTGTCGCGCTTGCGGTCCGCCTCCGACACCCGCGGAGCGAGGGCTTCGGGCGGCGCCCGGTCCTCCTCGGGGATGATCTCGGCGTCGTCGCTCACGCGCATAACAGAGTCCTTCAACAACAGGTCGACTGTCGTTTCGTGGCTGCTCAGCCCGTCGCCGACCGTCAGCTCGTCGTCCCACGCCCGCGACGCCTTGCCGTTGTAGACCCCCAGCTCCTTGGCCACAGTGCCCTGGCGGTCCTTGACCTTCATGTTCCAGTCGATGAGCGCCGGGGTGTCGGGCTTGAAGTAGACGGAGGTGATGAAGGGCAGCGACAGCCGCTCGTTGAGCCGCTTCTGGTAGAAGAAGTACGCCTGCTCGAACGACGTCAGGGGCCGCGTGAGGAGCGGCGCCCGCGTCAGGATCACGCCGGCTTTGATGTGGTAGTTGGGACCCGTCTGGCCTGCCGGCTTGGGCTCGGGAGGGATGCTGACGTTCGGGGGAGGGACCGTGGTCGTCGTCTTCGTCGGGTCAGTCGTCGTCGAGGCGGCGGCGGCGGCGCCCGAGTACGCTCGCGAGGGAGCTGGAGCTCGGATCTGGACCCTCGCGCATTGTCGGCAGATTCTAGGGATAGCTGTCCGCATCAGTTAGTCAATTGCTTGGTGACACAGCAGAAACGAGAATCTTACGTCGTATGCGCCCGAGAGCGGCGAATGCGCCTCTGCTGGGGGCCGTCATGTTGAATAGCTAGGTGTACTGGGTCTCCTCATTGACACCTCAGTCGAGATCTCCAGGACGGATTGAACTTTTTTGCTGCAAAGCTCGGCCGGGGTACGTACCGTTATGGTCTGGCGTTGCTTACCTAACACAGCTGGCGCGGTGCACCGTGCAGAAGCACAGAGTCGAAGCGGATCCGACAGGCGCCGGGTCAACTTGACGCCTGAGAAGCGCCAGTGGAATCACATCATGTAAGCAGCGGGGCACTCGGAGCAGAGCCTTTATCATCTTTCGGACGGCCAGCCTGGTTTAGTTTTCTTCTTCTTTTTTCTCACTACGGCACCATTTCCTTATCGTCAAGACCTGTTCCGCCTCCAGAACGTCCTGATCATTTATCCGGTGCCCAGAGTAAACAGCAGTCTTTTTTCGCTAGCAGCACCTGCATTTCTTACTGGGTTATACTGTTAGATAGTTACTGCAAACACATTCAGCGATTTCACCGCTGATTGATCGTCGACTGGCTTCTGCTGCGCCACGACGATCGAGAGAATGCCCAGCATTCCACAGTGACATCATAATCCCAGGCCTCCCGGCGTTCTTTTCTAGGGCGCAACTTGATGCTACTGATTGCCGTTGCAGAAACAGTCACTGTTCGATGCCACGGTTTCCGCAGTATGATTTGAAGAGTCGTTATGTCCATTCGTCGTGTCGTCGTCTATCTACAGAAGAAGGTTCGTTTTCGGCTGTACTTCGAGCCTCTCCACGATATGGTGCCGAGAGAATACTCGCTATTCGAGCCGCTCGAGCCCACATAGTTACAAATGCGTCTTCCCTATTCAGAGAGATAATCCATTGCCGAAAAATTCAAAGAAGCCTCCCCTAGTTGGAGTGTCGGGTATCAAACCGCTTGGTTCGCTGCCAAACACCAAAAAAACGCCATACCGTTTGTGCTGCCGATTAAGCCTTCAGTTCCTCCACTGCACGGGCCACCTCCTTGGAAGCGATCTTCTCCCATGCTTTCTTGGCGTCTTCGTCCAAGGTTTGGGGATCGCGAAGGCCTTCGTATAGCTTTCGAGAGACATCTCGGTTGATGGTTGCGTACTGTTCCGAGGTGAGCTCTTGTGCGCGCCAATGAGGCTTGAGGGCGGCCCGGACGATGCCGCTGATTCTCTCCTTGGTTTCGAAGGGGATGGCCGCCGGTCGCGTGGGAGAAGAATCCTGCGACCTAGAAAAGTTGGGGCGCTGACGATTCGGCCGCTGTGGTCGAGGCTGGCGAATTTCGGCCCCAGTCGAACGACTGTCGGAGTCGCTGCTGTCTCCTGTGTTTCGAGTGGGCGAGTAGTTGGCCTTGGGGAACCTCGGTTCCACATAGGAGCTCAGAGACAAAGTAGGCGAACTAGGGCGGGGGTGTGGTGGCGGTGTGAGGGATAGCGCTCGTGGAGAGTTGCGTGATGATGGTGAGGGGGATGTCACCGGTGACGAGGGGTCGACACCAGAACGAGTGCCGAAATAATTCCGCACCGTCTCGTCGTCCGACGGAGTGCTCATTTCCACCTCCTTAAGTAGCGACGACAGGAACGATGGACCAGGCTCGGTACTGGTCGGAGACTGGGCACGTTGGGTCGCGCCGTTCGTCTGAGGCCTCGAGGCCAATACGGTTGTGGGCGCTGGCGATGATGTGACCGCAGATGCAGAAGTGGAAGCTGAGGCGGACGCAGCGACAGGGCCGGCTCCTGACCCAGAGCCCGATGCAGAGCCAGAAGCTGAGGCAGAAGCGGACCCAGAAGCTTCTCCCTGCAGAGGCAATCGGCGGGTACGAGGTCGCTTGAGCTTGCGCTCGGGCTCTTGGGCAGGCTCCTGAGGGGAAGCCGTGACGGATCTCGCCTTTCGCTTGCGGGTGTTGGGGGTTGTCTCGGCCTCGCGAGCCCTCTCGAGGGCTCCCCAGGCCTGCTGTTCCTCTCTCGTTTCTGGAGGAGGTGGAGCGGGCTGGGGGACTGGCTCGACCGGCGCGCCATCCAGGCGATGACCCACGGTCGGGCGGATGTTTTGTGCAAAAATATCTCTGGCGCCTAGGCGGCTGGCGATGTTCATGCGCTGTTGCCAGTCGTCCTGCTCTTGGATCTCGCGGATCTGCTCTCTCTGCGCCTGGGCTCGGCGGAAACCCTGGAAAAGATCTTCGTCTTCGTGATTGTCGAGATCAATGTCAGTAGCGTCGTAGATGCGGCTCGCGATCCGGTCCCATGCGCCTTGCCACTCGAGAGATCTCGCCTCGCGCCTGGCGTTCCTGGCTTGCAACTGGGTACGCAAGAAGCCTCGTCGTGCAACCACATTTCGCCGGTTGGCTGCTGAGCGAGCAGCCTGTGTAATAGGCTGCGGCTGCACTTCGACATCCGAAGTCTCACTCGAGCTGGACCGACCCGTGTCGTTGTTGTTGTTGTTGTTGTCGGCACACTCGAAGCAGTACCAATACTCGGTTTGTGGCACGCCAGATAGGCCTATGCAGTGTGTGTGGTAGGCGGCATTGCAACCGTCACAGAGGAGCAGCACCTCTTCGTGGTCTGAAGACTCGCAAATGGGGCAGGCGGGACTTGGCTCTGAGGCTTCGTCTTCAGGGTTCTCCTCAAGCCACCTGTGAATATCGAACTCCTGCTCTTGCTTCTTGTCCTGAACAGCGTACGAATCGACGGGAGGGCCTGGTGTTTCCAAAGGTGTTAGTTTCTACTGTTGCTGTAGTGTCGTGGGGGGGGAGGAGGGATGTTTCGATACGTACCGTTGAGCTCAGATGATAGACTGACCTCATTGAAAGGCGTTCGGCAGATGGGGCAAGTGTTTGAGTTCTTGGCCCAACTCCTGATGCACTGATCGTGAACAACATGGTTACAGCCAACGAGAGTGGCAATGAAGTTGGACTCTGACTCCTCAAGGATTTCGATGTCTGAGTCGATGGTACGGTAGACTGCCTGTTTTGTTGCGGTTGCTGCTGGTCCCGCCCCGTTTGCACTGTCTGGCTGCGACGAGGGGTGCTGCAGCGACTCCAGGCATATGATGCACTGATCCGGTTCAGTCATTGTGGCAACAGTGGTAATATCGCTTCCGGAGTGATGAATTCATAAAAAATGGTCGTGGAGGATAGCCAAAGGATGGCCCTTGGAGTGCACAAGGGTTCACAATCGTCTTCTCGTGATTGCCGTGCTTTTGTTTACAGCGTCTGCTGCCTTGTTGTTGGTCGTGGGCGGTAGTAAAAAAAAGGGTGTCAAGTCGAGGGCCCTTCTGTGGTGGTGCTAAGGCGGCAAGAGAGTTGGGTGCACGAACGCACTACAACTGGGCAGTTGCTGAAGAGTAGGAAGGGGGAGAAAAGTGGAAGGTGGGTAGGCGAGTCCAGTATGGTCTGCGTTTCTGGCGGGAAACGGATGTCAGCCGGGGCGATTCGGGGATATCTCGCCGCTTGCTGAGCAGAGAAGCCAAACGGAGGCAAGACGAGCAGAAAATCAAATGGAAAATCAGACAAAACAAACGGCCAGTGTGGAGAGAGGTTTGAAGGAAATTCGCACTTCCGCTCGTGGTGCTTGTGTGAGGCGAGAGAAGGAGGGAGAGAGGCGAGAGAGAGAGAGAGAGCCTGAGGGGAAAAGCGCTTCGTCGGTGCTGCTGGGTGCTGGGTGCTGGGTGCAGGCTGCTAGGTGCTGCTGCCAGGTGCTAGAGTGCTAGAGTGCAGAGAGTGCTAAGGGCTGTCAGGGAACTCGACGGGACTGGAATTGTAAGAGGGAAGGTTTGGAGGAACCCAAGCCCCGAAGCGGGTTTTTGCGAGCTTGACGCACGCCTGCAGCTGGTCTCAACTGGGGCCAATCAACGGCCAGCTGATGCAGCGGTGCGCCACGCTCCTTGCACCTCGCAGACCGTGGCCCACTGGGCTGGGCAGGGTGACAGGGGACCTGCTGGCCCATGGACATTCAACACCTGCACCACACCTCCAGTCTCAGAGTCCAACCAGCAAACACCAAAGTGCCTGGCACATATTTGTGATCGGAGGAGGCAAGTCGAGGCACCGAGACGGACCAGACTAGCCCACTAGGGCCGCTGCAGGAGCACAAACCCTTAAGGATCGATGCAGGTCAACCCCCCCAGCAGGAGCATCTCAGCGCCCCCCTCCTCAAGTAGACAGAGCCAAGGTTCTTTGGGGACAATACACTCGTTAAAGGATGTTGCTGTTGATGCTGGTCCTCCTCGGCGGCTCCTCGTTCGGACAAGGTAGGTGGTAGGGAAATCGAAGGGATACGTACCTGACTTGGCGATAGAGCCCAGACCTCGACTGGGTAGCTTGCGTGGTTGCGTTGCGTCGAGTTTGCGTTTGCCGGCCTTCTCCTCACGGTTCCTAGCTGTTTTGCGCCCCTCTTGTCCCTCGGCCACCCTCTAACAAGGTAGGTAGGTACGGAGCGACTGAGATGGGCGAGCCGTGTCGCGGGGAGAGGGTGGGAAGGGGGAAGGTGGTAAGTGGGCGAGTCAAACACTCAATCAATGTGTTGGCTCGTGCGACGTCAGTCAGTCAGGTACCTTTAGGCCAGGTGAGCGAGCGTAAGATGTCGTTGCCGTGTGAGATTTGGTAGCGCGTCTTGTGTCGAATCGTCTTTTGACTGAGAGCCAAGTGGGAAGAAGCTGTTTACGTCGGACACTCTTGTCAGGTGCTAGAACCCACAACTGCTTTGAGGCGAGGTGGTGTTCCGGGTCGACACGCAAAGGCGGTAACGTCAACCCGGTGGACGATAAGGGGCGATGGGAATGTAGGAGGACGAGAACGAGAATGCACAACGGCGGGAAACCCCATTCGAGGGCGGAATCCGATGGCTGAAGAGGGGAAGCCGGGGCGCAGAGTGCGAAGATTCGGCCGCTGGAATGGGGTCAGGTCGGCGGTGTAATCAGTGCCGTCTCCGATTCCAAAAATGGAGTTGCTCGCATCACGGGAGTCTGGCCGAGCAGCCAGTGCCAGGGAAAGGAAAGGGCAAAAGGGACTAAGGCTGCTGTATCGGTAAAGCAAGGTACACGTGAGACCTTCACGCCCCTCGTTTCTCCGAGGCCGACAAGATTGGTTGGCGGGCTGGTTGACGGGCCTGGCCTGCGTCAGGTTGCGACCCAAGCTAGGTAGAGTCCGTCTCTTCCTTGGTGTGCCCGAGCGAGTTGATGTGGTCGACGGCCGCTCGTCCCGGCTGCAATTACTTTCCCCGTTAATTAACTAGGGGAGGATAGGGTGCAAAAATGGCTGGTAATTTCGGCGGATGCAGCGTCTTATACCCATGTGAAGTCGGTATTCTTCAATTCGTTTTGTGGCGGCGAAATCCCGCAGGCAGAGCAAGGTCCCCAACCAGATGTGCTTACTAGGGGATTTCAGCTGTTCGTCGTTTTGTGTCTCAACGCGCCGTGCTCTCTATTAAGAACAGGGACGAGGTGAAATACAAAACTCACCGACTTACATGGTACGAATCCGTCATCCTTTTCACCGTGACGGCCGGGACCCCTCATTGGCCGCCTGACCCCAGCAGCATCCGCGTCTTGCAAGCCTAGAGTACCTGGATGACTCAAGTTCTGAACCAACGTGGCATCCCATCGCCTGCCGCGCACACATTCGCTTGTTTCGACGAACACTCTATAGGTACGGTGGTTTCAACCAGCCCTCGAGGAGATAGGTCATAGGAAGCCTCGCGTGAGAACCTTGTTGGGACATCCGCCATTGAAGGCAAGTCAACTCAGGCACCCGGTGGGTCTTCCCCTGGCCTGGTCTGACTGG